>NW_026000019.1:10152321-10233942 GCF_001458135.2 Marmota marmota marmota
GGGGGGGTGTGAGTGTCTGGCAGCCCTGGAGGATCCCTCCCCTTCCTGGTCCCCTGCCTGGAGTGCATTTCTGCCCCCTCTGGTCCTCATGCTCGTCCCTTGCTCCAGATTGGCGGGAGGGTCCCAGTCAGCCCATGCATCTCCTGCCACCTCTTTTGCTATGTCACGTGTCACAGCCATGCATCCAGCCAATCTGCCTCTGGGTTCCACATGGTCTCCTTCAGGACGGTCAGGATCCACTGAGACGGGCCAACCCTCCAGCTGTGTTCCAGGTCACGTCTCCCTCAAAATTTAGGCCACAAGACTCCATTTCCTGAGTTCCTTAGACTTCCACTTCTCTGATTTCCCTCGTTCCTCTTGAAACACCTCTTTAGTCTCCTGATATCTTTGGTTCAGTAAATGCAAACCTGTTTATATAAACGTGCCTCGAATGTCCACTGTGTGCCTGGCACTGGGTCCTGGGGCACGGGGCTGCCACGCCAACTCCCTCCAAGGCCTCTCTTTTCCCCAGGGCCGCCTCGTGGGCCTCCACTACCCCTCCGTTCTTTGGCTCTGGTCCACATGGTTGGACTTGCTTAATCTTATGGCCTATTTCCTCTGCTTGACTCTGAGTTCTTGGAAAGCAGAAGATTCATCTCTGTATCTTAGATATAGAGGCAGGAATAATGGGTGTTGGTACGTACATTTTTTTTTTAATTGAATAAGCTAAGGACATAAGCAGAATGAGAAAGAACAGGGCCTTTCACATACTATGTGCTCACTAAATATTTGCCTAATAGAAGGGAACATGAGGTTCAGAGGCATCCAGTAACCAGGCCAGGGAAAGGGAGAAGTGGTGGATGGTGTGGATGAGTGACAGCATATGTATGTGAGAATCACGGGTTTCTGTGAAGATGCAGTGACAGTGACTTTGAATGCATGTATCTAATTTGGTCCAATAAATACTTCTTGAATATCAACTATGAATAGGAAAGCAGAACAAGTGGCTGAGGTTTGATTAATAAGACACATGTATTGATATTTGCAAAGCACTATGGTATTACAGGCATGTACTCCGGGACCAGAGGAACCAGATGTGTGACTTTGAGGCTTACATAACCTTTCTGGCCCTCGGTAGTTTTTTTTGTATAAAATAATAGTTAAAATACCCAATTAACAATTGTTTATGGTTTAACAGGTGCATTATAATTATCCTCAGTAGTGGGATTCACTGTGGTGGATTTGTGCGTGCACAAAGCAGGATTTGGTCTGTTTCATTCCCTGAATCCCTTACCTTTTCCTCCTCTCCTCCTTCCCCCAGACCCTTCCTCTAGTCTACTGCTCCCTCATCTATTTTCACGAGGTCCCTTTTCTTTCCTTTTCCCTCTCCATCTTCCACATATAAGAGAAAACACATGACCCCTGACTTTCTGAGTCTGTCTTATTTCACTTAGCATGACGTTCTCTGGTTTCACCCATTTTCTTGCTAATGATTTAATTTATTCTTCTTTATGGCTGAGTAAAATTCCATTATGTACATATATCACATTTTCTTTACCCATTCATCTGTTGGTGGACACCTAGGCTGGTTCCGTGGTCTGGCTGTGGTGAATTGTGCTGCTATTAACATGGATATGCATGTGTCACTGTAGTACAGAGACTTCAGTTCTTCAGGATGAATACCGAGGAGTGGTATAGCCGGGTCGTATGGAGGCTCCATGCTTAGCCTATTGAGGAGCCTCCATAGTGATTTCCATAGAGCTTGTACTAATTTAAAATTCCATCAACAGTATGAAAGTGTTCCTTTCCCCCATGTCCTCTATCTATGTATTATTACTTGTGCCCTTGACATTTGCCTTATGATTTTGAAATGAGACAATTCATGTAGTGTACAAGGTCCATGGCAAGGACAGTTTATAAAGGGTGATAGTAATGGCCAAATAAGGCATCAAGACTACTCTAGGTTCATGTTCACATCACAATAAAGAGCTACATTAACTTTTTAAGTCAAGATAAAAATGTTTACCAAACTCCCAAATACTTAAGTTGAACCATATGAAATCATTAACATTCAGCAGTTTTTGACTTATTAAAATGGCACTGTCCCCTTTAAAGTCCAATTTTTCCTGTATGGTACCGTCGGTCACGGGCCAAGCAGAAGCGAATCCCTTAGATCTCTTCTATCCACTCTGACTTCTTCCTCTTCCTCTCAGCCTACCTGTTCCTGTGTGTCCTGCCTGCTCCCAAAAAGGACCTGGGGAGGCTCACATCCCATAGCAGTGAGGCTGTCCTGTCTGTCTGGTTCATCTGGCAATTTAATCAGGTACATCTGTGACAAGCCTTCCATTACCTTGAACTGCCCCTGAGGTGCAGGACACTAACTCAGGAGCTGAACATGGGTCCTGGTGAGGAGGCATTGACCATGGCCATCACCTGCATCTGAACCATGAGCCCGAGGAAGAAGACCTGTTCTATCTGATGGCAAGATGTGAAGAATTAGGACCCAGAGCCAGACACAGTGGCACATGCCGATAATCCCAGTCACATGGGAGGCTGAGGCAGGAGAATTGAGAGTTCAAAGCCAGCCTCAGCAACTTAGGGAGGCTCTAAGCAAACTCATGAGACCCTGTCTCTAATAAAATACAAAAAAAAAAAAAAAAAAAAAAGGCTGGGGATGTGGCTCAGTGGGTTAAGCACCTCTGGGTTCAATCCCCAGTACAAGAAAAAATAAAAAAAGAACTAGGACCCACAGGAAGATTCTGGAGCAAGAGGTGGGATCCTAAACAGGGATCTGAGGCATGTGACTGTACCTCACCTCTGAGGGGAAAAAAATAAAGACAGGGGTACAGGGCTGCAGATGAATATATATATTGTACTTTCTTTTTTTAAAAAAAAATTTTAAATTGTAAATGGACACAATGTCTTTATTTATTTATTTATTATTACTTATTTTTATGTGGTGCTGAGGATCGAACCCAGGACCTCACATGCGTGAGGCAAGAGCTCTCCCACTGACCCAGCCCTATACAATGGACTTTCTAGACACCAAGCCACGGTAGGGCAGGTGGTAGTTCTGTGGTGAGTGACCGGCCATCCTGTGCCTCTTCTTTCCGTCCCTAGTGCTTTCTGTAGGGGCTATCCTCATGCCCTCCACAAGGTCTAGCCTTGCAGTAAGAACACTGTGTACTTGATTTTTATCCCTGGGGGAAGGACTGGCTCATCCTCATGAGGGTGGTAATCTTGGATAATCATGGTAGAGTCCCTAACAAGCTCTGCACCCCTCAACTCGCGGCTTGAAGGGTACATCCGGCAAAGCTGAACAGAAAAAGTGCCATGGCTGTCGCCATCGGTTATTTGTGGAGCTTGCTTTTCTAGACTTTCTCCAGTATCTCTCTGAACTCTGCTTCATAGAGAAGATGTATATTTATTACCCATCTAATTTTAATGAGGACTTAGAGAGGTTAAGGACCTTACCTAAGGCCACACAGCCAACAAGGAAGGGGTAGCAGTCTGGTCTTTTGACTGCTGTCACTGACCTGGGGTGAGTTTCCTCGAATGAGCACTCACAGAAATCTGGAAAGGGAAGAGAAGACAGGGGACGGAACAGGAGCAGGAAGATTAGCTCCAGCCCAGGAAGCCTCCGATGGGGCGGGGAACCCAGCAAGTGAGGCTGTCATGGGGGAGGAGGAGGCAGTGGCCAGGAGGGCGCAGACATGCCGAGATGCTCCTACGGATTCATTCTGGGTGAGTGAGCCCAGCTGCGTCTTAAGCCTGGACAGATCTCCACGTAGCGACTGTCCCTGCTCCCCTGTGGCTGTCCTGGCTTGGAAACACTACACGTGCTCCTTCTAATTAATATGGGACCCGCGTCGCACAGCTACCTTGCAGCACTCTTGGGACTGTCTCTCTGCAGAGTGGAGAGCAGATGACAATCGGGCTCTTCCCCTTTCATGTGCCGTGGAGACAGATACACCCAGGTGGACAATGGGCAGCAGTGGGTCTCTCCCTTCAGGCAAGAGACGCAACCTGTGTGTCGGGGGAGTGAGATGGCACCCTCTTCATCTCAAAAGCTTGCTTCTTCCTGTGCCCGGGGAATCACTACAGTGGCTCACCTTGTCTCCTGGGGATGCAGAAGGAAGGCATGTGCCCCAAAGTGGACCCAGAGCACAGCCTTCTTGGTCAGGGAACCGCTTACCATGATCAATGCCTCCAGGTCTCGACTGGACTCCACGTTTACCTGGTGGCCTTGAGCAGGTCGCTAGACCTCTTTATGCCACTGATCCTGTAAAATGCTGAAATACTGTTTCTGGAGTTCTTCGGTAGACCTGGGGTGAGTTAATAAAATGAATTGTGATACACAGAAACAAACATTAATGGAAGCTGGTAATGAGCATGGCTTGTGATTATCACCGTGCCCTGGGAAGAGAAGCTGACTGAGCCTTCTAAGTGCTTTCCATAAGGCTAGACCTCCTCCCAGATAATATTTATGAAACCATTATTATACAAAAAGACTGGTATTTTCATTTTTTTTTTCTCTTAGCTCATACTGCCTTACGTCTCAATGGCTAAGGGACCATTATCAATACCCCTTAGTTGCAACTGGGTAAAAAGGTGGCTCCATGTGGTGCATGTCATTGATCCACAACCTCTGTGTCCTGGGAGTTACGAGCATGCACACCACCTGGGCAGTCAGAGGGATGGACTTCTCCATTGTGTGCAGGGGACCACAAAGGGGCCAGGGCTTCCCACCCACAGTGCTAGTAAACCCCAGAGGCTGAATGCCAGCTTCTGACCAATTATGACACAGCTACCCCTTGAGGAGAGGCACATACAGGAAGTCCAAAAGCCTTTTGTCCTCAGTTTTTTTTTTTTTTTTAAGTTCAAAAAAGTCTATTCCTTCCGAGTTTAAGAAATTTTTTCTCCGAGGCTGAAGGGATTTGTGCATTCAATAATTCTTTATGGAATACATCCTGTGAGTATGAGCACTTTCCTCCACAGCACTAGAAACTGTAAGGATAAAAATACACAGTATATCCATTTGAAGATCTTACAGTCCATGGAGAAGGACAAATAAGAGAGAGAGATCTCAGCACAGGGTGGCATGGGCTCTGGGGAGGTGAGTCCAGGGTGCTATGGGAGACAGACAGGACCTCTAACAGCAGAGGAAGGAAGGACTCTATCTGTCTCTGTCTCTGTCTACCTAGGAGGGAGAGAACCGATTACCATCAATGGTTGTTATGGGAGGAAATTCTGGGGGTAAACCCATGATGATGTAGAAATGAGAAGTGCCCTCAGACAAGGCTTTTAACACACCTATGGGGAAAATAAGACAGTGGACACAGGTGTGGTCAGAAAGAGATAAGTTGGAACACAGTAGAATGTAGAGGTAGAGGATGACAGGTAGTTAAAAAGAGCAGGATTTATTGAAAGCCTTTATGAGACTCTTGAAGAGAGCATTCTTGCTTCTCCTGCATGTGCAGCAGCTGATTGCCAATCTCCAAGTTGAATGAGGGCCTCCTTCAAAGCCTGGAATGGCCCAGAGATGAATATAGCCTGTACCTTCTGGCATTTAGAAGTCCCTGGGAGAGCAGGACTTCTGCTCCATCATCCAAGCGCTGTGGTTCTCAGCAGTGAATGATTTTGTCCTCTGGGAAATTTGGCAGTGTCTGGAGCAGGTGTCTGGAAGAACAACCAGCTTGGGAGAGGTGGTGCAGGTCTCTGGAGTATAGGGGCCAGGAATAATGAAATGTGTAGGTGAGATAGGGAAGAATTGTCTTGCCCCAATGTCAATAGTGACAGTCTAACATAAAGTCCTCAAGTTTACATTCCCCCCTCCCCGCCCACCAAGTCCAAACAGAGCTCAGTAGCCATTCCAGCAATGTCCCATCCTGAAAGGTCTACTTAGCCAAGGGCCTGGCCTACACTGGATGCTGTTGGAGATGTGCTATGCAGATTCATGAGATGGTCGCTGGGACAGGAAGAGGAGGGCTGTTTCAACCTTGTTTTGGAAAATTCTGAGACCGTGCAACCATATTTTTTAAAAAGAAGAAAGCATGTGGATTAGGAAAGAGAAAATGAACAGTTCCTGTGGCATGCCATGGGATAAGAAAGGGCCCTGAAGGGTTGAAGGGTTGGCTGCAGTACTAGCATTGGCCAGCAGAGGGCAAATGGGACAACAGAGCAGAACAAGGAGAATGCTGCCCCTCAAGGTGGCAATTCCAAAGATTCGTAAACATCCATGATCAGAAGCCAGGAGTTCAACTGGAATTGAAAGCATGAAGCAAATAAGGCAGAATTGTCTGCTGGCTCCAGCACAATGCGAGTTTCCCACAGTTGAGAGCTGAGGCAATGGAAGAACTGGAGCTGAAAGGTGAGAGGCCAGAGGAAACATGGGGGTTGGGAAGTAGGAGCGCCTGATTCATTGCCAGATGCAACCCTTCCCCAGATCTAGGGAGAGTAGACCTCAGGTGACAACTGGGTGTTGGCAGTGATCCCTCCTCCTCTGGGCATCCATTTTGCTTCTTACAGGGCCAGTGTCCCTAATATTTATTTGCATCCCGCAGGCGGTCACAGGACAGCTGGGAGGACTAACCTGCTGCAGGTGTGCAGTGTTGTGAGTGTGTCTGGAAGAGGGACTTCAGAACTGGCGGGAAGGTAGAAGCCTGTCCACCAGGCCCTGGTTGGAAGCGGGCCATTCCATGTGCAATTCTCGCCAACAGTGCCAGGATGGCCCCAAGACCCCTGCATCACATGCTCGTGTGCTTCAAAAGTCATTCCACAGGCAGTTTTTTATTTTGTAAAAATAAAACAGGAAGCATTAAAACACTTCCCACAGGAGTTCCAGGGAAGACCTGGAAGTATTCTGGACCAACGCAAGTTACATTCTCATCAGAGATAAGAAACAGATCCACCTTCCAATATTCATCTTACTACCGCTGATGATAGTTACTCATTCCATGTTTATTCATGAGTGTCTGCAACAAGATCAAGGTGAGTATCTCAGAAATCTCCCTTATCTTTGGTGTGTAGCTAGCCAAGGTGGCAATGGGGAGAAGGTCCAAGGCCCAGGAATTTGGGCTAGTGATGGTACAACCTCTATAGTGCAAACAGGATACAAAATACTGGTCCATTCCAGAAACCTGATTAAAATTGCAGCATAAAACTCAGACCACAGGTTCAGAACATTGTGCTTTGTTTGCTGTCTTACAAAACATATTTTCCTGATATCTACCAGGAATAAACAACCCTCCCCTACCATTAGAGTGGGCAAGGAACTGCATGTTCTGTAAGGGCTGGGCACCATCCTTAGTCCTTTATTTGTTCTGACATCTGCTCCTCAGAACAGTCATTTGAGTTAGTAGTATTATGCCATTTCATGTAATAAAATGAGAAGAAACAAAGGTTCTAAGAGATCACTGTTATAATCTACTGAGATTTTATTAAGTGTCTTCTATATTAGGAACTGAGCCGTATTCTGGGGGGAAAATAGATAACACGACAGTATCTCCCCTGTCTATACGATGAGCACACTCACAATCACATATCAGAAATAGCGTAATGGAAGTGGGAATAACCGGGGAACTGCCTGAAGGAGCCCGAGACAATTTCATAGTGATGTGATTCCAGATGACTCTGAAGGAAAGGGATTTTCCAGTCTTTCGCTCTGCCCAACGCCCTAATCTCATACTGTCGCAAAATGATATGTCCAATTTCCATGGAAACTCCCTGCAGGCTAATTAGAATACAGCTTATAAATTTAAAATAGAGTTTGATAGTCCCTGATGCATGCCACTGTCTCCTTCCTGCTGGCAGAGTTAAGTAGCCCATATAGAACATTTTGGGGATTCTCAGGATGGGACAAGACTGGTGGATGTCGTCACTCTCTTATCCAGCAACTGGATTAACCTGAAACACCACCTGGGACAACTGAGTCACCTGCGTCTTCCATCTACCCTAACCTGCAGCCACTTTGAGGGCTAGGTGCCCTCTTCTCTTCCTTGGTGGCTCTCAGGCTGGCTCTGGCCAGCCCACCAGTGGCCCTGTGCAAGTGTCTTCACTGGAGCCCATTTTTTAGAGGGCAGCTGAAGGAGAGAGTCCAACATTAGTCCTCAGTTTCTTTGTTATTTTTTGATTGTTTGTTTTTAAAGAAAGTCTATTCCTTCTGAGTTTAAAATAAGAAAAAATTTCCCCAAGGCTGCATTCAATAATCCTTTGTTGAGCACATCCCATGACTCTGAGCCCTCCCCTCCTCGACACCAGAAACCATAACGATAAAAACACACGATACCTCCATTCAAGGAGCTTGAGTGGGGAATCACACAGGTCTACGACGGCAGACCCTCTGATTTGATTTCTCCCATCACTAATACGCCCTTTCAAAATATCAATTGAAGCAAAGGGGAAAATCAGGACTGTAAGTGAGAAAGCAGATATGAGACCAGATGTGTGTTGGTCACCATTGCTGCCGTCACAGGGCTGGCTGGCCATGGGGTTATTATTACCCAGAAGACTTACTGTCACCTCACATCTCAGAGGATATCACAGTGTGCTTCTTGTTCCACTGGATTACTTTGAATTAATGTTAGTTTGTAATCCGTACTCCACTGCCCTTCAGTGACTTTAAGTCAAACATTGTTCCCTGCAAGGAGTCAGTGCACGGCAGCAGCTATGTGGTTAAGGTGCCTGTGGGTCCTGGCTCTGCAGAATAAGAAAAAGCCAAAGCCCATGTGGCTTGCCTGGCGACCCTGCAGAATATCAATCTAGAAGGTGCATAACAGGCAATATAGTTCATTTTAATTAGGATTAATTTGGAAAGGATCCGTCAGTTCATCTGGCCTTTCACCTTCCTGTCCCCTCTTCCATGCGGGATCTTTCCCTGGGGTCTGCTCTCAAATGCGTGGTTCGTCTAAATTTAAATGACTGCAGCAAGGTTTACGTCATTCCCCTGGGGACGCTATTACACAGTCTAATGGATTTCTCCATGATTATTATTTTTTTTCCCAGAGATTCAGCCCAATTTTTTTTGCTCAAATTTGTCTCCTTGTTCCTCATTATGTACCCTCAGAATCAGAAAAAAATCACAAAAATGAAGGTGAGAATGACCAAGCATCTGTTTTCTACTCTTTAGCAATAAAGATGGAGACTGGCCCTGAATGCTTTCTCAGTTTCACATTTTGTAGGTGAGCTGAAACATTTCCAGCCTTTTTACTCATGGAAGAGAGTCTCCTTTTCTCATAAAAGTAATCCAGAGATTTCCCGGGGTGGGGGTAGTTTTGTGTTCTGATGGTGGCCGTGCACTTGACGTGACTCATGCCACCTGACTTCTCTGACCCCATATGAACAATAATGCATTTGCCAACACTTGCAGACTTCTCTGTGTCTGGAGAATAGAAAAAAAAAAATCTTTCCAGCTTTTGTGAGATGAAACCTACAACTTGACCTTCATTAGCACCAGTTTCCAACCAAAGAAGTTACCTAGACCATATCAGGTTTCCTTGGATGACATCCAGAGAATCTTAGAACTCCAAGTTGAGTATATAGGTAAACAAGCAGGTTTGGATGGTGTCCATGCCATATGTCTCTCATGTGTGCACAGAGAGGAGCAGGGTCACCAGGGGGAATGAAGGAGAAATAGCAGGGCTGCAAAGGAAACACCCCGCATTCACCGTCCCCAGTTTATAGAAGAATGAATTCCCATGCAAGGTGGGACTCTGACTCCTTAGGCCTCCCTGGTGATCTTATTGCTTTTGATTATCATTGTTACTACAGTGTGAGAAAGACAGCAATGACCTGCTCTGAGAGGGGATCCTTCTTGTGGGCAATAATGATTCTGGAAAAGCACTAATGAATTCAAGAATGGTAAGGACTGAATGGTTGCGTTCTGCTGTCCCCCAAGCAAAGGTCTCTAAATGCAGTTCCCCTGAATTATCATACTAGGTGGCAACTCAGATAGAGTGAGGTGGATGGGAAGGAAATGACTCTTAAAGTGTGACGGCGCACGGTGTATCCATGCCCACACCTCTACTTCCAAGCCCCGGTCACTCCTTCATACATCCCTTCTTTCCATATTTTAGTTATTGCGTGATGTTCTGGGCCCAGGCCTGTGCTAGATGCTGGGGATAGTTGATCCGGTCTATTGGAAGGAGGTGGAGACCACGCATCAGCATTTCAAGAGTAAAAAGCTGTACTTTCACTTTGCTTTGGAAGTAAAAGTCCATTGAAAATCTTTCTAAATGGATTACGAAGTTCCATAAAGATGTGCAAAGTGAGAGAATATAACATAATGAGCACTTATCTGCCCCTAACTATCTTCATATTTAACGTGTTTGCTTTCAGATCTTAGCATTTTGACATTTTTGCTCTGGCTTTTTAAAAATAATGAACATTACTACTATAATTGAAGCCTGCTGGGCACTCTGCCTACCCTTTAGCTAGCATCGTCCCACACTGAATGTTTATCATTTCCATTCATGTTTTTACCCCTGTCACATAGGTGTCTTATGTGTGAATCTATACATAATAAATATAACTCTTGTATATGCTTTTAAACTTTATGCAAATGGTGTCCTATTATATCTATTCTGCAATTTGATTTTTATTCAGCCTTATATATTTTGAGATTTTTTTATGTTGATACATGTAATTTTACTTCATTCATTTCAATTTCTGCATAAAATTCCATACTATGACTATGTCACAGCTTATTTAACTATTTTTTTAAGTACTGGGGACTGAACCCAGGGCCATTCTACCACTGAGCTACATCTCATCTCTTTTTATTTTAAGACAGAGTCTCACTAGGTTGCTGAGGCTGGCCTTGAACTTGTGATCCTCAGCCTCCCCAGGAGCTGGGATTACAGGCCTGCACCACAGTGTCTAGTTTACCAACTCTTTATGGCCACTTGGTAGTTTCATTTTTTGCTTTTTCTCTCCATTACTAACAAGGTTAAAGTCAACTTTCTTCTATAAATCTTCCATGTAAATGTGACAGAGTTTTGTAAGATTATGTGCCCAGAAGTGGAATCTCTGATTGCTACTAGGTTCAAAGTGGTATAGAAGAGTTATTACCTATCACTGTCCCTGTTAATAATAACTTGATGGGTGAGTTATAGCACTTTACTATAGTTTTAATTGTAGTTTATTAAATACTGGTACTCTAGAACATCTTTTCACTTGATTATTGGCAATTAATGATTTTTTTTTATGTTTTTTCTTTCCTTTTTGAGTTATAGTGCTTTCAAAATTCTTGGTCCCAAGCCTTTACAAGTTATTTGTGTTTCTTACAATTTATACAAAAGTCTTGGACTTACCTTTAATCTTTGTTTATGTCTTTCATTAAAAAGAAGTTTTAACTTAACATTAATGTAGTCAACTTTGTGACTATTCTTCCCTTGTGGTTTTTAGTTTTTGTGTATTGTCTGAGGAATTCTTCTTTAACCCTTAAGTCAAAGATGCTTTCCTATTTTTTTTTCTAACAGTATATTTTTGCTTTCCTTTAGAGCTATTTCAGTACACTTAGGCTTGGATTTTTGTGTATGTGTTTCTTGATTCTTCTCCACATGGATAACCAATCATCCATCTTTTTCCTATCTTATAATATTAAATTTTTACTTATACATTTTTGTGCTGTTTTTCCCTATTCTATGCTCTCTTTTTCTATTCTTGCACTAGTATCATCTGCCTTAATTATTATAAGACTGTGATGGTTAATTGTATGTGTCCACTTGACTGGACCAAGGGACCCCAGATAGGAAGGTCAAATACAGTTTCCGGGTATGTCCAGGTGATTCTAGAAGATATTAGCACTTGCTTCAGCAGACTGAGTAAAGACATCACCTTCACCAATGTGGTGAGCATCATTCAACCTGTTGAGAACCTGAATGGCACAGAAAGATGGGGAGGGGCTGGAGCATCCACCTCTTACTGCCCTCAGATGCTGGTCTTCAGGCCTTCAGGTTGGGCTGAACCTATACCAATAGCTTTTCTGAGCCTTTATTTTGCAGATGGCAGATTATAGGACTTGTCAGCCTCCATAATCCCATGAGCCAATCCCTCCTAATATAGCTCTCCATGTCTGTGAATATCCATTTTCTTCCGTCTAGAGAACCCTGACTAAGACAACACTGTAAGAAATTTTGCTGCTCAGTGAGACGACTCTCTACCTTGTTCTGTTTCAAAACTTCCTTTCATCATCTTTTGTCTTTTGCTCTTGCATATAAAATTTGGGGCCAGCTCATCCAATGCCATGAGGGAATGAATTGACTAGTTCTAGAACTCTGGGCATTTGAGCTGCTGCATCTTTGCTCTGACTGCTGTGACAGCACAGAGGCACTAATGAGATGCAGGTTCATGCTAAGTGCTCTCATTATACACTCAATCATTTAAACCTCACAAGAAGCCTAGAAGGTAGGTACACATTATTTGTCCCTGGTTCTAGTTGAGGGAAGAGAGGTCTGGTGAGATTAAGTAATTTGGCCAAGTTCCCAGGGTTATTATGAGGCATAGCCAGAGTACCTGGGCTTAAGTCTATTCTAATCATATGCCAGGGCTCAACTTGACATCCAAAAACTTACTATTATGCACTTACTGACATCCTTTTTATTTTACCAAGGGAGGAACTAAAGCACAGACGAGGCACATAATTGATCTAATGTCTTTGTCAAGTCCAGAATGGAAGAAGACTTAAATCCCTTGGCCTTCCCTATATAGAAACTCCTTCTTCCACTCCCACCTCCACACTTGCCCTCCAGCTCTTGCCTCTGTGCCTTTCTAGGTCAGAGAACTGGAATGCACAACCGAGAGGCATTGGGAGCTAGCTCCTGGCCTCATGGACTCTCCAGGTCTCATGTCCTCAGTGGCCCAGGGCACTGGGACAAGTGAATGCCAGCTCTAAAGACAGAGCAGTGTCTTCAGCCCGTGGTTTCTGGGATGCTTGGTGATACTTTCATTTAATTTCTCAAAACTCGTGGTGGTTCGGGAGTACAGACTGACAGGACAGAGATCTCTCCCCTCTCTGGCCACGCTTGCCAGATGACAGGACGTGTGCACTTTCTGGGAAATCTGGGAAGAGAGCTGCAAGTGCTGGCGATGGCGGAGGTGAATCTGCAGGAGCAGATTACATGGAAAGTAATAAAGTAAGAAAACATGGGTTAGGAGCTGTCGAGGGAGCCAAAGAGAAAAGCATATTATAAAGAGATACTCATCGACGCAGGTTAATGGTTAGAGGACAGACCCTGTCATCTGCAGCTTTTGCTATAAATCTCAACTCGGCCACCAACGTGCTCAGCAACTTTGAGCAAGTCACTCCAGACAGCCTGGATGTCTCTGTTCCCTTATCTTCGAGAGGAGGCCCCTGGGGGCTCTCACTAAGGGAAGAAAAGCAGCTTAGTCTGAAAGAAAGAGCAGCAGCCTATTAGTGGGTTCCTGCCCCGCAGATATGGGCACACCTGGCTGCAGGGGGAGGCGAGGGAGTGAGGGCACAGGGGGAGAGTCACAAAATCAGGCAAGTTGACTCTGAATTCCTCCAAAGGGAGTCAGTTATAGACCAGAGACCTTGATCTCCACTTGTTTTTTCCTCTACTCTTGTACTGCAAACAGCGTTGGCAAACCATGTCATTTCCCCACATGTCAGTCCTTGGTCTCTGAGGCAGGATTAGAGTGCAGCCAGCTTAAAACAGGGCAGCAGATGTGCAAGCGAATGCGAGGTGCTGAGCATCAGCATCAAAAGCAATTAGAGGAAGATGAGGACGCAGGCGGGCTCCCAGGCGCTCTCCAGTGGTCTCGGCTCCTCTTCTAAGACAGCGAGACAGCCTCGGAGGGATTGCAGCGCTGGATGGAGGCCCCAGGAAGGAGCCTGGCCCAGCCCTGGAAGGAGAAGCTTTCCTAGTGGTTTTGATATTAATGAGGTAATTATTGTGCATGTTTACGCACCTGTGCCATATGCTCAGCCTCCCTGTGTTGTTTTTCCAAGGAACTGTGACTGCTGTGAGTGAGGAAACCCTTTCCACAGGGAATTCTCTCCTTCCCATGACCCAGTGAGAGGACAGAGATAAGGGGAGCGACCATAGTGATTGTCATGTTGGAGGAGAGGATACAGGATGTGGGGCTTTGAGGAGCCTCTTGTCATGCTCCACCTCTGAGAAACACTTAACCAAAGTTCCTTGGGGTCTAATAAACATTAGCATTAGGGAGAGTGTAAAAAATGCAAACCTAGCTGAACCTGGGTGGGGCCGGCAGGAGGAGGGAGACAGCACACACAACGCTTTGGTGTCACCAGGTGACGGGAGGATTTTCAGGTGGAGAGTTCTCTGTAGACCACACACCATCTGTTCTCAGCCTCAACTCAACAACTCTTCTGAGTTCTCCCACCTCTCGGGAGTATTTCCAAGACTCCGTGACTTCTGACCTGTTTAATTCTAACCCAGTAGACTCTTTTAAAAAGAAAACACATATATTTAACATCAATAGAAAGGATGTCTACTATCCAGTGGAGCTCCATAAGCCTCATTTTTAAAAAGGAGTTTGAAGTCCTCAAGGGATAAAGGAAATGAAATTTATCATAATCAGGTGACAGTTCCAAATCAGGACAGGTCCACATAGCTTGCCTCCTTCAAACCCTGAGCAACTGACTCGGCATTCCTAGATCCCTGAGGACTCCAGTGTGCATGTGCAAAAGCACATTCCTACCAGGTGGCCCCACTTTCCCCCAAATCAGCATCTTCTAGAAGGGCAGTGTGGCAGCCAGCACCAGGTGCCCAGGGTAGGCATATGTCCTTCAAAGTGCTCTGGCCATTCATGGAACAAGATCTGGAGATGCTTTCCAGATGGATAAAAGTGCCTTTGATGTCCAAAAGCATGACCTGAGTTCGTAACGAACTACATATCCAGCATTACCGACTGATACTGAAGGACACAAATCCCAATTCTCGGATTTTAACTTTGTATACCACAGATATTTTCAAACCAGTATGATCCAGGAGCAAATTAAATTAAACCCTGACGATTTTAAATAACAACCTGTCTCCAGATGGTTTGGAGGATGGACGAGAGGTACAAGAGGCTGGTGAATGTTGACTTTGTAAACTGAAAAAATGTAAATTGGAAGCAACGCCACAGGCTGAAGGATGTTGAAGGTAAATGTGGAAGTAGATAGGAGGTTAATTAGGTTTTGACAACTTTCAAGGAGCCAGCACATCTCATTATAACTGACAGCATTAGACTAGAAATCTGTGTATGAGTAAAACTGTTCAAAAGCCCCCAGTCAACCCCCTTTTTGTATAAGACATCAGGCTGATTTGGGGAGGCTGGGAGACATGGTAATGAACTTACAGTCCTCAGTTCTACCCTTATCTAGCTGATAAATCTCTTCCTCGCTCACTGCCTCAGTCTCTCCCTCTGTCCCATAGGAACTGTAATGCCTGGCCTGCCTTTTCTTTCTTTTTCTTTTGGTACCAGGGATTCAACTCAGGGGCACTCGACCACTGAGCCACATCCCCAGCCCTATTTTGTATTTTATTTAGAGACAGGGTCTCACTGAGTTGCTTAATGCCTTGCTTTTTCTAGGACTGGCTTTGAACTCTCAACCCTCCTGTCTCAGCCTCCTGAGCCCCTGGGGTTATAGGCATGTACCACCATGCCTGGCTCTGGCTTGCCTTTTCCTAATGGAAAAAAAAATGAGAAAAAGACATCATTTGATTGCAAAATGAGTAGAAGCCAAACTTTTAATCAATTAACACTGACAAAGCATTTTCAAATCTTGTTGGCCATTTGATCCTCACAATAAAGCTGTGGATAAAACCCTCAGATATTCGACCCTCCGTATAAACCATCTTTTGTAACACCTGTCATACTATTACACGATAAAATTAACAGACAATACGTTTTTAATACAAGATATTCCAAATGATAATTATAATAAAAGGAAATAATTCAAAATTGTATAACAAGGCCCTTAATGAGGGTTGAAGAACTCCATTCAGTTATTTTACAGACATGATTGTTCCACAATTCTTGAAGTTATTTTCAAAATTGAGAGCAATTAAAATTAATATTCAAGCATTTCTTAATGCTACTGCTTTGGACTCCTCAGAAAATAGGAAGTCCCTGCCATTTCACAACCAGTTCCTTTCCTGCCAAGGCTCATCTGGCTGTGTGGGTCAGCTTTCCTGCAGTAAGGAGAAGCCCCAGTTCTCACTGGCTGCCAGCCACATGCATTGTTCTCTGGTGTTAATGGAGGCTGTGGATTGGCTGGGGCTTGCTACAGTCTGTGGCTCAGCTCTCAGCTGGGTGTCACCTCTGGTCTGCTCCATGTGGCATTTTCTTCCTGGGATCCAGGCAGAAGGCTAATAGGGTATGTAATTCCTCCAGCAGAATGAAATGACCAGGAGCTGCGGATAACCCAGATGCCTCTTCACAGCTTTTGTTGGAGTGATCTGCCCTTGGTCACACGGCAAAGGTCAGAGATACATAATCCTCTTCGAGGAAGGAAAAGTGGATAAGTGTGCCACAATTTGTCAAGATCTCAGTTCCATTACGGTACCACAGGCAGTCCTGCTAACAGACTTGAGTTGGCACATTGAGAAACTTCTCAACTTTCTTGAGACCGAAGGTCACAAATTCTATCACTAATAGGAAGTGATAAGAACTGTGGCATGGAAGAGGCCATACCCCTTATAAAGGTGCAGCCACCCTAAGTCCTAGCAAGTGGTATGATTGCAAATAGAAGCCCAAGTCCTCTGACTTCTCAAGTCAAAAATCAGATATTTCTTCTTAAAATTTTGGCAAGTAGTTTCATTCAACAACAGCAACTACTATTCTTTAGGCCAAACAAATATCCCAACTCCAAATTTGAACCAATGACTTGAAAATTTTCATTCTGTGCTTTAGGACCACACTTGATGTGGCTCACTGGGAAAGGGCAGAGCTATCCTAGTAAGGAGTTGGACAGATTCTTTTCTCATGTGTTTCTATGACCCAGAGTCAGTGCTCACCTGGGCTGGAGTCACTCAGACTTCATTAACTGGCTCAGGACTCGGGTTCTGGTCTACCCACGGCTTCTGTCTTTTCTGCCCTGGGCTGGGCTCTCTGAGTTGTGCCGTCTCCCAAGAGAAGCCTTTCAGGCTGATTGACTTAAAATTAGAGCTCAGATGGCAAAAGAAGAGGAGAATAATAGGGAGAGAGATTGCCCTCATTTGCCTCTTTAAACTTTCATATGGAGTGTGATTTGTTAACAAGGGGGAGGGCCTGAGGCATCGAGGGGCATCAATAATTCAGCAGAGGCTGTCAAGCTGCAAATAGCCCCATGGTGCCCAGCTGAGCTCCTGCCTGTGACATGGGCTACTGGGTCAGGCTCCAAGAGAAAGGGTCAGACTTCCAATACCCTACCCATCTCAGTCCTGTTCTCTGTTCCCAGTTCCTAACAGAACTGGAAAACATCCTAATGGAGGCATCTTAGGGAGCCAGCCCAGAACTCCACGGCTCTCAGGTTTCCTGAGGAAGATGCTGGCTACAGGAGCTCCTCTCTCAGTAGGATCCTTAGTGTTAATGCCGTCTCCCTACCTGATGCACCTACGCTCAGGAGTCAGTAAGTGACTTCTACCCGCTCACCTCTTCACTCCCCGAATGAATGTTAGTCCTTCCAGTTTGCCAGGCCTTGTTTTCTTCCTTTCCTCAAAATGAAACTCAAACCTCAACTGGACCTGGATGCTGGCCTCCTGGATGATGGTGCCCCTTGGCCAGAAGTGGAGGGGCATGATGGTAACAGTCTCTCCTTGGCCAAACTTAGGTTCCCCTGAAGCCTTCCAGATTAGACCTTTACATCTTCATTGTCCAGTCTCAGCAAGAATCTTATAACAGGTTAGAGAATCTCCTGCCCTCCACAGACAGAGCTCCAGATTCTGTAGAACTTCTTCAAACAGCAGGACAGGCCCAGTAACCCAGAGAGAGCAGGAAAGGGGCAAATGTTAACTAGTGGGTTCTGCCTAATGCCATTAACTTAACTTTTAGAGTTGATGCTATCAGCCAGCAGTAGATCTAGGAGGTGCTGCTTTCCATTTCTGAGTGAAGCAGGGAGCTGAGAGAATACCACTGTAACCAGGAGAGTTTTGCTCCTGACAAAAGGCCTATCCTCTCCCCTGTATGGTTGGGTCACCCACGTGGGAACAGGAAACTGAGCCAGGGGGAAGCACAGTAGGGAAAAGCACTTGTCCCTTAGAGAATGGTAAAAATCAGATTCAGTCTATAGTTTTAATAGTTTTCACTTTTACATTGTAATTTCCTTTGGATAATTTAGGGCTTGGATAAAAGTATGAGGTTCCTCTATTGCTTTGAGAAGTGGTATTATATCGAATAAAGGGGTGGAATGATATTGGAGAGTTTTCTTGTCCCTCCTTCATGTCCTCTCTGGCTCCTTGCTAGGAGAATAGACTCGAAGCCACCATCCAGGGTTTCCAGGTAGTGAAAGGCTATGAGATGACTGGTCGCCAACTTCGGAGTTAGAGGGCAACTGAAGACCTCAGGAAATACATGAAATGAGCACTTTACTTTCCTACACATGCTGTGAGAAGACAATCGACACAAGGAACAAGGGCTGGTAGGAGGAAAGGAGAGCAGAGAGTCTGATGCTTGGGGTGATAACATTCAGTCCTATAGATGCCACTCAACACAGGGTGGGGCCATGTCCTGAGAACACCACTGTAGCTTAAGAAGATCCTAGGTTTCAAGTGCATGTACTAAGCCTAACCTACTGAGCTTCATAGCTTAGCAATGCACACAGTACCTTATAGAGCAGGGTTTGTTTGGTGTCATGGTCATGTGGCTGACATGGAGCTGTGGCTTGGTCTCACTGCTCAGCATCATGACGGAGGATATCATCAGCCCCAGAAAAGAACAGAATCCAAAATTCAAAGTGGAGTTTCCACTAAATGAATATTACTTTTACACCATTGTGAAGTAAAACAAAAAAAAAATGGCTAAGTTGAACCAACGTAAGTTGGGGACCATCTGTATAAAGAAAATCAAAATATAAAAGATTAAAATGAATATGATCTGAATGTAATGATCTTATCCCTTAAATATAGACTTATGCTTCTCCGTGGAAGGTCATGTCTACTCAGAACCATCTACACTGGCCTAGCACAGTATAGATAGTTCCATATTTAACTGGATTTTTTTTTAATTTAGAAAGAATGTTCATGTGGAAAAATATCACACACTGTTTTGACTCACAATAAATATGAATGGTGGGAAACACAGGCACAAATCTCTTAATTCTGTCCAATGTGTCCATCTCTTTGCCACGACTTTGTGCGCTGTCCCCTTTTGTCCCAGACTGATGCTGCAGTCTCCTTGTGGCCTCCCTGCCCCTTCTTCATGGGACAAAGGCTAGTTCACATCCCACTCCCCTGCCTCAAATTCTCCAGTGCCTTTGGGGAAGGGATAAGCTAAATGACACGCACGACCAACAGTCCCGCCCNCCGCCCCCCCCCCCCAGATTCACAACTCACCACCACCATCACCCCATCCTGGGCACTGGCCGCAGCGCCTCTTGCCCTCAACCTTCTGCACCTACAGCTCTGTCCTCCTTCCTCATGGGATCTGACGCGAGTGCCACGGACCCCACACAAACCCCAACAGCACCTGCCATCCTTTGCTTCCTGGTCCACCTCTCCCCTTGGGCTGCATATCCCTGAAGGTGGGATTCCTTATGTCTCCTCTGCTTCTAGTATAATTGAATGAATAAAGTCATAACTTTGATTAGAAAACTAATCCTCAAAGGAGTGCAGGGTTACTCAAGGTCACGGAAGCTGTACTGCAGGCTATGCGGTTCCTTTAGTTCAGACATTGATCTTTTCTTCCTCAACAAGACACAAAACCTTCATCAAGAAGGAAATGTTTGCTTATATGACAAAGGATGTCATAATTGGAGTTAACAGAAATATGATGGATTGAGAGAAAATATTTACAACACATAGAACAAGCAAAGCATTCAGGACCATACTCTCTAAAAAGCAAGGGTAAATAGAGAAGGAAGATCATCAGCCTTTTATAAAAATAAGGAAAGATAAACAGTTCATACAGGAAAGTAAGCACTAAAATGATCTTTACCCTCAACAACAAAAATATCATTTTCGCCCATTAAATTATTAAAAACTTTAAAAAGATTGATGAAAATCCGGAGGTGGTAAGGGTATCACCACTTACACAGGTAATAGAATTGTAAATTGAAAAAAACTTTTTCTTTCTTTCTTTTCACCATTATCCATCAAATTTTAAATGTTCATTCACTAGGACCCACAATGTTAGTTTTCTTCTTAGCAAACTACTAACAATTTAGTGGCTTAAAACAACACAAATTTATTACACTACAGTTCTGTGGTCCAGAAGAACAAAATGAGTCTCATGGAGCTAAATCAGGGTGTTGGCAGGGTGTGTCCCTTACTGTCTGTTTTCTGAGGACTGCCCACATGCTGTGGCTCACGGCCTGGGGGGGGGGGCCTCCCTTCTTCTTCAAAGCAGCACCATCAGGCCATTCCTTCTCACAACGCCATCTCTCTGACTCTGTCTTTCAAATCCCTCTTCTAATTTTAAGAACTTTTGTGATTACATTGTACCCTTTTGGATAATACAGGATAACCTTTCTACTGCAAGGTAGAAAGGAACCTTAATTCCTTCTGCAAGATCAATTCCCCTTGACATGCAAACCTAATATATTTGAAGGTCCCAGAAATTAGGACAGAAACATCTTTGGCAAGAGGCATTGTTCTACCTACTACACCAGGCAATTACAGTTCCAGGAATCTATTCTATAGAAATACGTATATATGCCTCAAATTTTTTATGCTGGAAGTTATTTTATGACAGTGGTATTTCTAATACTAAGAAAAATAAAAGAAGAAAAAAAGAGAAAGAACCTAAATGTCCCTCAAAAGTAGAGTACTTACATAATCCTATATCGTGGTTAATTTTATGTGTCAATTGATTGGATCATAGGTGCCTGGATAGTTGGTCAAGCATTATTCTGAGTGTTTCTGTAAGAGTGGATCAGATAACCACTGAAATCCATAGACTGAGTAAAAGATTGTCTTCCAATCCTGGGTGGTTACATCCAATTAGCTAAAGGTCTGAATAGAAGGAAAAATCTAAGTCTCCCCTGAGAAAGAGAATTCTTTCAACTGGCGGCCTTTATACAGGCTTCTTTCCTGTGTTCAGACTCAAACGGAAACACTGGATCTTCCTGGGTTTCAGGCATGTTGGTTGTTGGACTAGAACTGTACTAATGGTTCTCTTGGGTCTCCAGCTGCCAATTCACTCTGAGGATCTTGGGAATTCCCAGCCTCCATAGTTGCATGAATCAATTCCTTAGGATGACTTTCAATATCCTATTGGTCTTGTTCTGGAAGACTTTGAGTAAAATCTTCTATTTTTATAAAAATGTAGCCATAAGGAAGAGGAAGGCTGAGTTTTATGAACTACCCATAAAAGGATCTTCATGGCATATAATTATGTAAAAAAGGAAAATGTATAAAAATTGAAAGGAACATTTGTGAAATACACATCTTTATATATAAATGTACAGAAAGTGACTGAAAGATGCAGATTGCACTCTTAACAATAATTATCTCTAATAATCATCATATAGTGAGGCTGGTGGCTGGGAGTGGGAATGGGAGCTTGGAGTCTAAAGGGTTTTTATGTATTCTTCAGTTGTTTGGTTTTCTTATAATGAGAAAGTGTATATAAATTGCTTGTGTTATTTGAAACACTAAGATAATCAATGATCCATTAATTGTTGGGCAGGGGAATTTTTTTCTAACTATCCAAATTTAAAAGAAACTGGTTAACCAGCAGCAATACCAATGGATGAACTTACAATAAGGAAGGTTCCTTTCTATTGACCGAAACACCAACACCCATTAACAAGAGATTTGCACAGTATAAAAAAGTATGTAAGGAACCAAATTAGTGAACAGAAGGGGCTTAATAAGCATGAAATCAGAGCACAGGATGTCAGATGTCCTTGAGGGATGGCCTATTGTAGCTGAGGTTTTAACTCCAATGAATTATCCAACTGACCCAAACACTTGGGCCCAAGACCCTGCCCCTCTTTCTAATAATATCTGCCCCTCTGCCTTGAAGAGTCACTGGAAATCATGAACAAACTCTCACTGTCATTTTGTGACTCTGCCTCAGATCCACCTTTTCTATTTGCACAAAGTCCTGCGTCAAGCCTGGTAGTTTGACGGATTCTATCAGACCACTTTCCATTCTCCTCTGGTGTTGTTAGCTTCCTGACAGTGTACAAAAGATCAGCTGCACGCCCTCAGTAAACCCAGATAAAGGGGTTAACCTCAGAGGCATTTTTTTTTTGCCAACAACAAAGTCCATTCATCCATTTGGGCTCTTCCTTAACCTGGCTGACATCATCCCTAGATCTCTGATGTTGGACTTCCTTTGAGGAACTGAACTTCCATTGACTATACTGAATTGTGTCCTGGCTGAGTGACTATGGGCAACAGCATTACTCTTTGCCATATTTTTTTTTTCGTTTTTTTGTCCAAGATAAGGGAGTGAGAGCAGTGAAATAGGAATAACACTGAACTTTGGCCCTGCCAGACAATGGAGAGATCAACACAAGGAATCATCCACCCATTTGGTAAATGTTTGCTGAGCTCCTTACTTTGTTCAGCTACACCCACACTTGGATCTGAGGACAGAGTTTCCAGGAGGACATACTGTGAACAATTACAACCTAGGATGCTGTGCTACAGCCTGGGGGCTCGGGTTAAGAAAGGTTTGGAGAGTTAACTCCATTTCCTCTGGTGTTTTTAGTTTGTTGATGGTGTAGCAAAGGTCAACTGGAGAAAGAGCAGGAAATAGGACAACATGGAGGAAGGTGTCCAAGACCAAAGGAACAGCATGTGAAAAGGACAGAAGCAGGGACAGGATCATAAGACCTTGACTAAAGGCAGATGCAGTAGATTTAAGACAACTCTGAATCCTTTGACATTCCCTTCAAGAGGTGGTGTCTATGTCCCCACCTTTAAGTGGTGGGCCCTGTGGCTGCTTGACCAATAGGAAGCAGCAGAAGTAATGCTAGCCCAGGCCTCGAGAGACCTGTGTATTCTATGCCTTTGCTCTTGGAACTCAGCCATTAAGTCATGAGGAGGCTCAAGGAACTTCAAGAAGAGCCAAATGGAGAGGAATAGAGGCTCCCCACTAAGCATCTGGGTGAACTGCCCAAAGACAACTGGCACCATCCTGACAGCCAAGTGAGTAAGAAGTGTTGGAAATGGGTCAAGACATCTCAGCTAATATCATGGGAAGCAGAAGAGTCATCCCTGCTGAGCCCTGCCCAAATGGCAGATTCATGAGCAACAGGAATGATAGTTGTTTTTTTTTTTTAATTTTAATTACTTTTTATTGAAACTGCACTGAACGCTAACTGTCCACCTTTTACAATAAACAAGTACAGTNGTATGTGGCACCATTGAGCTCAGGATGAATTGCTTGCTGGTCTATTACTGACCAAGGAGCTGATGTGACAAAGAATTCCTTGTTGACACAGTTTCTTAAGCTTTCTGGGATGCGACCTGTGATTGCTCGGCGGATCTCTGTGGCAGCTGCCTCTCTCATCTCAAGTGATGCTTGTTCACTATACCAGGCCGTGTGGGGGGTACAGATGAGATTTGGTGCATCTTTCAAAGGACCCTGAGCAAAGCTAAAGGGCTCCGATTCATGCACATCAAGGGCTGCCCCTCGTATCCTGCCCTCCTTAAGGGCCTGCGCCAAGGCCTTCTCGTCCACCAGGCCACCGCGGGCTGCATTAACAAGGAATGCCCCTTGCCTCATCTGCTTTATAGTAAAGTCATTGATGAGGTGGTGGTTATGTTCATTGAGATTGCAGTGCAAGGAGACACAGTCGCTCTGATACAGCAAGTCCTGTAGGGTGTAGACCCTCTGCACGCCCAGGGACCGCTCGATCCCATCCTGCAAGTAGGGGTCATAAAATATGACGCTGAATCCAAAGGCCTTGGCTCGAACAGCAACCGCCTGCCCCGTGCGACCGAAGCCGATGAGGCCCAGTGTCTCCCCACGGATTCGTGCCGCTCCTGAGGCCACCTCGCGGATCTGTTCCACACTCTGTACCCGCGTGCCTTCCCGCAGGGCCTGGTACAGCCACGTATTGCGGCGGTATAGGTTGAGGATGTGGCAGATGGTGGAATCGGCCGTCTCTTCCACAGCTGCAGATGGGATGTTGCACACAGCGATCCCAAGCTCGCCGGCAGCCTTGATGTCCACGTTGTCATAGCCACTGCCGATCCGCACGATCACCCGCAGGGCCTTGAACTTCTCCAGGTCTTCCCTGGTGAGGGTGATAGTGTGGTACATCATGGCGCCCACGGCCTCATTTAACACCTTCTCGTGGATCTCCTGAGTGGACTGTGCATCGCAGAAGGCCACAGTGGCCAGGTCCTTCAGGATGGGCATCTCCACGGTGCAGTCTCTGCCGTCCAGCAGTGCCACCAAGGGGCGGCGGTGCAGGGGGCCGTTCATGATCTGGGGGCGGATACCAATATAAATCTGTCTGCAAATTCTACAGTTCACGCGACAGGCTGTCCGTCTTCTTAAGGGGATACAGCTTCATTGGCTCAAAACCATTTAAGGTGGTGGAACCCGTTTGCTTGCAATTGGTCGCGATCTCTCAGTCAATCAATGAACCTCCGCAAAAGTCCACTAGAGGCGCCAGGGACACCAAGACTACAGGTCTGGGGCATCGGAGGCCACCATCACTGGAGCGGGGATGGCCCGAGCAGGGTCCTGCCAGGTACCTGGCTCTGGTGAGGCTCTTAAATCTCTATCTTAATGATGATTATTGAAAATCTTTTTTTTAAGAAGGTGATAATCTCTCAAATTACAAATATTTAATTCATTTAAGAATTTGTGAAGGGTTTGAGGAATTAAATGGACTTAACATCCTTTATTAGAAGATGTTAAATTGGATTTTTTTCTTTTTATCCAATAAGTAGCAAGAACATTCCTAGAATACAAATGAAAGTAAACATTTTACTTTATTTATTTAATTTTTTTGTTACCAGGGATTGAGTCCATGAACACTTATCCACCTAGCCACATCCCCAGCCTTTTTTGTTTTTCATTTTTAGACAGAATCTTGCTATTTTGCTTAGGGCCTCACTAAGTAAGTGGGGATGGCTTTGAACTCATGATCCTCCTGCCTCATCTTCCCAAGCTTCTGGGATTAGAGGTGTGCACCATGAGGCTTTGAAAACCAAGCATTTTAAAATTGCTTATTTATCTATAAGTTTTATTATTTGAATTATGATATTTGGAGAGTTTTAACTTTTGTTTTAAGCTAAGGTTAGTAGATTTATCAAATTGAGAAAAGTTAATTTTTTTTTTTAAGTTTCAAAAAGATACCTACAACTATACCACTTTGATCAGACTGAAAGTATTCAAATAAGCTAGGGTAAAAAGCGTTTGGATACCATCTAAAAGATTTCTTTGAGTGCCTTGCTGGCTTAGTAGGTCTTTTATTCCTTTTCAAATTTGCTATCCAAGAATCTTCAATACTTTGATTTTTATGTGCCTGAAGTCATTACTACTTTAATGATTTTTCTCATGCAATAAATAAATCATTATTTTGCTATTTATAAAAACGCCAGTTTTTAATTCCTCTTTTAGTCTTAGGCAGAAGAAGGAAGAAAAAAGGCAAATCTCAATATTGAGTGCTGTCATAAGAAAATAGAAGCCTGTACAGACCTATGGCTATTCTGCTTGCCAGGGATACACATAACTTTGGAGTTACAATCAACCCTTGGTATTCTCTAGAAATTGTTTCCAGGAACCCTTACAAATACGAAAATCTGTGGATGCTCAAGTGCTTTATATAAAATGGCAATATACCTACATATAATCCCCACACATCTTCTTACATACTTTAAATCATATCTATAAGACTACTTGTAATACCTAATACTTTATAAATGCTACCTTAGTAGCTGTTACACTGTATTGCTTAGGAAACAATGACAAGAAAATATGTCTATATATTTTCAGTACATTTGCAATTTAAAAAAAAAATACTTTTCTATTAGCAGCTGGTTGAATCCAGAGATATGGAATCCATGGATTTTGAACTGGGCATACAGAATCTTTGCATTTGGAAGGTTGAATGTTCAAGTCATATGCAAATGGAGCCTCCAAATTGTATTATACCACTTATGGAATTAAGCTTTGATGAGTTCCTGGTGGAAACAAGCCTGGGGGGGAAACTACAGAGGTAAATAAAGGGACTGGATTGCTCAAAGTTAAAATAGATAATTTGAGGTTTTTTCTGAAGGAAAATAAAAACCATTTATGGTTTTCACTTACTATTGCTCCATTATCTGAAGCCCACACACTTGACATAAAAAACCATTTCCCCTGATGAAGTAGTTTAATTTGCACATATGGTTTACTACATACATAGATCTTTCTATATATTCTAATTTATTGGTGCAAAATTCTCACTGATCCATAAGAATTTATGTTAAGATGACTTGGTAATGTGAAATCTGTTCAGGAAGATTGGAAAACCATATTTTATTCTCAACAGACTATACCATTATTTGTAACAGTTGCATCAAAACCAATCCATATTTATTCTGTTGCAAACAGTGTTGCATGGAGCATTTTACCCCCAAATAAACATGCTATTTATTCAAATAATATAAGTGTGGGGGAAACAAAAGTGTTGATGCCAAAGTCCCTTAGCAACAAGAAATCAGAATGCTTCTAAAGAGATTTACATCAAGTTAAGATACTTAAAAAGCCTAAGCACATTAAATTTAGAACACAAATATTTAAGGATAATACATTTCAAAAATTGTCCTTTCTTTTCTGAACCTAACAGAATATCAGCATGTTTTTGTTTTTTTTTTTTCTCTCTTGCAAACCAACTCTTCCTGCTACAAGTAGATAGGTAAAGTCTTTTGTATTTTCAGTAGATACCAGAGTTATGCTCAGCAAATGTGTTGATGTAAAGAAAACTTGAATATCTGAAGAAGGAGAAGGTAAATAAAATGTGGGACATATTATGATGGCATCCTTAAGATGCAGCTAAGAAAAGTGAACTAATGAAAATGGCACCCACTGTGGAAGCCAGCATTCTTATTCCTGTTAAGAGGTTGTAATGCTTTAAAATTCTTCTTAATAATCATAGAATTTTACTATGCCAACAATATAATGCACTGTAGGTGCACTAGTATTCTATTTCTATTTCTGTAATATGATTATTCTCAAAACTTTTTATAGAAACAGATTTTGAATGGTTCCTGGTATTAATAAATATTTATTTTATTACATTATTATGTAATTTATATTATGCTATCTTTAACAAATGAATATATTGCAATGTTATACTATAGTTAGCAAACTAATATATTTATTATATTTATATAACCAATCATCATTAAAGACAAAATGGTGAGCAAGTGATTTATAGCATTTAAGAACAAATGTAACTAATGATAAGATACTTCCATTAAGCTCAAGGGGAAATGCAATAAAGGTTGACTAGCTTCTTAAATTAATAATAAATAATTCTATTATTTNGGCGGCGGCGGCGCTCCCGCCCCTCCCACCCCACCTGGCGGCGGTGGCGGTGGCGGTGGCTGTCGATAGTTGTTTTTTAAGTCACTAAGTTTTACCTCAAGAATCATCAGTTAATTAGCATCTGGAAAAAAATGGAGATAAGAAAAAGATGGTCAAGCATGACTCCTAGGTCTCTGGCTTAAGTAATATGATGGAGAGTCCTTTCAGGAAAATGAGATTTATAGATGGAGCTGGTTTGATGAACGGGAGAGAAGGCAGCACTAGACAGTGATAATAAATTCAGTTTGGGACTTATTGAGTTTGTGGGGCAGTGGGATTTTCTGGTATAGAGAGATGGTATTGTCAGGCATATAGATCTGAAGTTGGGGAGAGAAAGAGAAAGAAGGAGAAAGAGAGGTATGGAGGGACCTATTTGTAAGTAATATTGATGGAGGCAGAATGCATGATCATGGATATGAACATCTTTGGGGGATATATACAGTGAGGTGAAACAGGACTGAAGGGAATCACCACAGTTAAGGACATATACAAAAGAAAGTCTGAGAAGACATCTAAAACAAAATGGGAATAGGAGCATGGAGAGTTGATTCATTTTGGCCCTAATGAACCACCACCTAACCACAATGGAGGCCTGCACTACGCAACCCAGGTTCAATGCTGGTACTATACCTTGGCAAGCACTGGCTCCCTGAGCCCTGCCTTACTATTTATGGGGAAAGTAAGCTCAGGCTGGAGCTGGGAGGGTTACAACCAGCCAGCCAACATGTGAAGTCTTCCCCCTCCTCTTTATCTCTTGTAGCCTTTGCTTATACAGATAGCTTCAGGGCTTCTCCCCATCCAGGAGTCCAGGAAGTCAGCCCCATGTGTACTTTTGGAAAAAGGACAACAAACCAAGAAATGAATTGGTGTTCTGCCTCTGGTTAAAACTAAAAAGAGGCTTCTTTTCAATGTTGTGTGAAGCTTTTCCTCTCCAAGCTGAACACCTAAACAGATGAGGGAGCGACGGCTCATTGATGCAGTGGAGTGGTAACTGTAAGAAAGAGAGGATGAATATTTCATGCGCACCAGTGGCAGTTAATAAATCATGAGGTGCTGCAGATGAGTAGGTTGCTGGATGATGGGGGCTCAGCTCTGGTCAAATGGAACCTCCCTTTCTGGCATGTCCAGACTGCCCTGCGTCTATGGGCCTTGATTTCTCAATTAGTGTGTGTCTTCATCTTTTAGCTACAGTCAACTAGATAAAGATATGCAATGGGGAAATTCAGAGGAAACCAACTTAAGATCACACCATTCTGTGAGTCAGAGTTTCTTGAAGTGACCATCAATGACTCGTGATGTTGAGTGATGTACTTTGTAAACAGTTATTGAAAAAATTTTCTGTGCTGTGTGCTTTATTCCTGGGGAATATTGGTAACCCCTTTCAATGACTAGGGATATGAATGCACTTAGTTAGAAAAGAAAATGAAAAGCAAAAATATAGTAGCAATGAAAAAAGTACAGAAATAAGAAGTACTGTTTTGCCAAACTCAATATTTCCAGTATATTCATTTAACTATTTAGGATTTAAAAGTTTGACTACATTCAAAAAGAATTTCAGCTGACTTTGTCTATAAGGAAATAGTAACAATTGGTTACATAAATAGTAGTTTTAGCATTGTTAAAATTGCCATTTTATTAATAAACAATAATAATATTTTACCATTATAATAACGATAAAAAGGATACTACAACCATGGAATTCTCAGTCTATACTGAGCTCTATGCAGAATATTTTATAAATATTATTCTATTTATCCCTAAGTATTCTCAAAATAGGTCTAAGAATACACACTGATAATAAAATTGGGCTGAGAAAGATCAATTTCCTTGTTCAAACCCCCAAGTAGTAAGGGGCTGATATGAGATTTGAATCCAGCCTTTCTGATTCCAAGCATACAATTTTGTAATAATAAGTAATAGCTAGAACTTACATTGTATTCACTATGAATTAGAAAATATTCTCAGTAGCTCATTTATCTGGATTATGTTCACCTTTCATTTTCCCTAAGCTATTTTACAACTCTGTCAAGTGTGTAACACTGATAATAATACAAAGGGTTCTTGGTAATAGAAATGCAAATTAATTGATTATTGCCCTGAGGGTAGATATCTCTTACATCTATTTGTAAATTCATTTCTGGAGTCCTTATTGCCTATTTATGTGTAGTTCTTAGCATTCTTTAAGCCAGTTGTAATGTCTTAGTGAGTCCCTCATTTATTAATGAGCTAACTGTAGTATTTGACATATATTAATTTTCTTTTGTATGACAGTCATGATTAAAAAATAAAAAGAAAACATTCTTGACAATTCTTTATGGACAGGCACACATGCACACACCCCAGGAGATGAGTGGGCCAGGTGTCTCTCCACCCACACCATCCCTCCTGAGATGCACTGGGGTCCTCCTGTAGGCTGGTTGCTACCAGGCCTGGGCTGCTCTGCCATGCTGGGGTCCTGACTTATGAGTGTCCCGCTCTCTCACTTGCAGCTGCTCCGGAGTGTGGTTAGCTCTGCCTCCTCATAATCTTGCACTTGCTTCCTGGAAGTTCATTTTGATGCTTTCCCTGCCTGCTAGTCAGTTCTCATCAACAGCAGGGTGACCTCTATACAGTACGCATTTAATAATGTCACTCTCCTATTTAAAAAATTCTTCTGCAACTTTTAGATTGATGGTCTGAGCCCAGTGGTCCAGTTCAACCTCATATTTCACCAAGCTCCCATCCTATTATAAATAATATTCCAGTATCTCCAAACTGCTTGCAGATCCCCAAATATAACATATTCTTGACCATGCCCACATCCCTTTCTTGTGTGCCTCCTGAAGCCCCATTCACTCAGCTAAGTCCCTCCTCCAGGGAACCTTGCCTGAGTCTCTCAAGCAGCTTTCAGTGCCCCTCTCGTGCATCCTCCTGACACATGATCAGAGCCCTTCACAAAACTCTGTCAGCACAGCCCATTCGGACCGAAAACGTTTAGGAAAAAACCCATATTTTTGTGGGGCCTGGTGATACACGCCTATAATCCCAGGTTCTGGGGAGACTGATTGCAAGTTTGAGGCTTGCCTGGGCAAGGTAATGAGACTCTGTCTCAAAATAAAATTTGAAAAAGGGCTGGGGATGTAGTTCAGTGGCCGAGTGCTTGCCTAGAATGTGCAAGGCCATGGCTTTGATCCTCAGTACTGTAAAAACAAACAAACACCCTATACTTCTTTCCGAGTATTTTCTGGTACCGCTGTCCTTCCCTACACTTAGGGCAGAAGGGCAGTCTATACTCACTACCCTCCAGAGCAGAGCTCTGTTAAATAAACACTTCACAAAGCAGGAAATAAGTTAATATTAGCTTTCTGAGTTTCCCAAAGCAGACTCGAGATGGCAGTTCACTGTTTAAAGAATGTTTGAGAGGACTAAAAGCCCAGGGTCCTGAATGTCTTATTGCTCAAAATTTATTCCTAAAAACTTGATTAGGAGGCTGTATGGAATAGCTGCAGAGAAAAGGGAGGCCAAAAGGGGCAGGAGCAAGAGAGCCACTGGCTGCGACTGGGGTGGGTGAGGGCCAGGAGAGGCTTTGGGGGAGCTGGCCCAGAAGCACAGGGCATCTAAGAGTTCTACTGAGGAAAGGAGCTGAGGGGGCTGAGGAAGAGTCTGTGGCCTCAAAGGGGACTTTCAGGTGGGCGTGGGAGGGCACATGCACCCTGCATATACTGCTAACTAGAAATCAGGTAAGAGCTCTGACCCCAGCAGATGCCCAGCGGGACTGAGATGCAGCCCTGGGGAGAAGGGCAAAGGAGAGAGCCCTGGATCGCCTGAGATGACTCTGAATTGGCTTAGAGTAAACTTCTACAGGCATGACCACAAGATGGTAACTAAATGTGGTTATAGAAGAAAAAAAAAGAGAGAGAAGCAAAAGTAAAGGTTAACACTTCTTGCTAATCCTGAGTTTGCCGCCTGGGATGCCCACTTGAGACATCTGTTTAGAAGCCAGCTTTCTCCCCTGAACTGGAGGGTCTTTGAGGACAGTGACCACTTGCATTTGTCTCTGTAGTTCCAGGCCTGACTCACAGTATCTACTCAGTGAGTGTTGGTCAAGTGAAGAAAGATGAAAGGTCCAGTTGGAGGCCAGGGCTGGGGATCTGACAGGTCTGGGCCAGGGCAGTTTCGCTCGCTCAGACACAAGGTTCCTTAATGGAATTGGAGGTGAGTATTAGAAACAAATTTTTTATCATCTGTTCTTTTCTCTGTGTTACAAATAAGCTTGTTCAAATTAATTATTAATTAGCCTTTTCCTGATGCTGTGTGCATTTAGTCATTCTCATTTAATCTTCTCGTGGGCATTACTATGACAACTAAATGGGAGAATTGTCATACTGCCCACTTGTTAATGTTGTCTGATTTACTTTAGGATATTCCTTCATAAATATTGTGGTATCAGTCAGTGTGTGTGTGTGTGTGTGTGTGTGTGTGTGTGTGTTAGTTTTAATCTACATGCTAGGGGTACCATTAATTGGGAATAAGCTATCTTGAGCTACTCAGAAGTTTTAAATTTCCTATGAAGAGCCTGAACTCCAGAGCATGTAATGTAGGTGCTTCTAGTATATCCATCCACATTGGTAGTAGAGAGGTTGTTCTCCAGCAGAAGTATAATTAGAAATGATACTCTAAAGATAAGTGGAGTAGTGTTCAACAGACATGAAGTGATTAGAATTGTGTTGATGCTGCTATGTGAACGTGTATAGAAAATCAGACACCTCCCTGTGATGCGCCAGGCCCACATGTCCCATTTGGTCCCATGTCCCATCTCTTGCAGATGATTTTATGTCTGCTTCAGACCAGATAGCTAGCTGATCCTCTCAAGAGAAAATTGCTCTATCTGTCATAAGTGATGGGCATGGAAGGTGTCTGGCAGAAGCATCAAGGAGGGGAGCCAATAAAAGCATATTGTAAAACACTTTCTGAATCTGTGTGCTAACAGATGTGTGGAGTGTTGCAGGATTTGGTCTGAGATTTGCCTTCCTGGCAAGTTTGTCAGGAAGGAGACCTAGAGCCCTTGCCTACCCTTAGACATTGGAGGAAACCATCATTCACCAAAAGAACCCAATAGCTGAGAATGACCAAGTTGGTTTGGGTTAGGTGTTGTCAAGATAATGCACATTATCAATTCCTTTTCTTGATAACATTTCAGTTTTTTATACTGACAGACACACTCATATATGTTACAAGCCAAGTTTCCTATATTGTTTTACCTCAACTCTCATATTGTTATATCATGGCTGTCACCCACTGGAACCCCACTGCAGTCCTCATTAGAACTTTTTTCTGGCTGGGACTAAATTATTCATCATTGAATGGCCCTCTAAGCCTGCTATAGTGTCTTGCCTGGAAGATGCTCTCATTAATACATGTTTGCTGGCTTGAATGGGATGAAATACACCCCTCTATCACCCTGTGGGATCACTTCTAATGCCTACAAGAAAGAAAGAGGAAATGCAGTGTTGTCTGGAGGGGTAGGCTGAGCCCTAGAATAGTCGGAGGCCAACTACAGTACAGATAGACAGAGGCAGAGCCTTCCCAGGTCATGGGCTGCCTTCCCATCACTTGGTGGGCACAGACTAACAAGGAAGAACACATGGAGGGAGTCATGGATATCCCAGGGGAATATCTTTACACAACTAGATTGTCCAACCTGGTAGCCATGACTGCCAATAAAATATGAAGTTGAAGCATGACTGTTCTACTTGCCACAAAACTTGGGCACCAAGAATGATGGCTCATTATCACTGGGCAGATGTTGCCAAGGAAAAGCTGGATGCAGCAGGGCCCTTAGAGGAGGAATTTGCGTCTCTAGCTCAGAGACACAGAAGGGTACTCAAGTCAACTCAGTCATGGTCATCAAATGGCCAGCACCTGGTAGCAGGGCATTATTTTAATTAAAGCCATTTGGGTTACAAACTTACCCAGACTGTCTTAAAGAAAGAAGGCAATTTGGGAAAGATATAGGCAGAACTTGCAATCAGACCATAAAGGAGAACCAGGCATGGCTGTTAGAATAAGCAGTTTCTCTTTCCTTGTATCCAGGGTCCCATGATTGCTCCTCTTGGACTGTTGTCTCTGCACAAGAGCTTCCGTGCACAAGAGCTTCACTATTCCCTATTGGATTTGCTCCTTGTCTTCAGATTGGCTTTACTCTCTCAACCCTGTGGGAATACTGGGCACAGACCCTCAGAACTGAAGGAATGTTACAAAGTCAAGGACAAGCCCTCACAGTGGGAGCTCTATCCTAGATCCCCAAGTAACTCTGAATCATCCACCTCTATCCCTTCCCTAGTCACTATCCCTGTGCCATGACACCATCACCACTACCAAAGACCACATCACTGGCCAGTCACCCCAGAGCTGAATGTCCCAGACTTGCCAAATCATCAGAGTCATCCAGGGATACTTCTTAAAAACACACACCCTCCGGCTCCTCCACTGTTCATTCTGGTGTGGGCCCAGGAGTCTCTGTCTTTAATAAGCATCTCCTGGTCATTCTGTAATTGGGGAAACTTGGAAGCCACACAAGCAATTTTAAAACTTTAATTAGCATCAGAATAACTTGGGTGTTTATTACAATGCACATTCCTACCCTCACCCCAAAGATTCTGCTTCTAGTAGCCCTGGGGGGATCCCTAGGAACCTGCATCTTTACTCATTTTTTTTTCGTTTGTTCTAATTAGTTATACATGACATTAGAATGCATTTTTTAAAAACTATTTTATTTATTTTTTAGTTGTAGATGGACACAATACCTTTATTTTATTTATTTATTTGTATGTGGTGCTGAGGATCGAACCCAGGGCCTTGGCAAGTGCTCTACCACTGAGCCACAATCCCAGCCCTAGAATGCATTTTGACACATCATACATAAATGGAGTATAATTGCTTATTCTTCTGGTTGTGCAAGATGGAGGATTACACTGGTCTTGTAATCCTATATGCACATAGAGTGGAACCTACAGTTTTTAAAAAATATATTTTTAGTTGTAAATGGACACAATACCTTAATTTTGTTTATTTTTGTGTGGTGCCAGGATGGAACCCAGTGCCTCATGCATGCTCAGAAAGCGCTCTACCACTGAGCCACAACCTCAGCCCCAGAACTTGCATTTTAACACTGATTATGAGAGATGGGTTCCTAGGCTACAGTTTGAGAAATGTTATTTTAAAGAAATTCCATTTAGTTTCAGAATCTCCACTGAATCAGCCATTGTGATCTGGAGCTAGCCCCATCTTCTACCCTATTCTAGGACCCGTGGACCAGAGAAGGATTTTGATTCTTGGAGTTCAGGAGCCATAAACCCAAACCACTGGGTAGGCGGCAACAGATAGAATGATTCAAGGGGTTGATCACAAAGGAGGAAGGTAACTCTTCCATTTAACAAAAGAAACAAAGCAAGCTGCCTTTAAATCAAATGTGGGTAAAACAACCTTTATATATAAATAATAACAGAAGAATAAGAATTGGCCACTAATGTACTAAGAGTTTACTGTGCACTAAATGCCTGAGGTATGTTGTTGAATCCATGAAGAAATTTTAATCTATATTTTTGAGAGGATAAAAAAGTATATACAAACACAGCAAGTGACAGAGCTTGGTCTCAAACCTAGGTCTTTTCTGAAGTCAAAGCATATGGATGTATTTAACCATCATAGTCGGTGTGTTGCAGCTAGGAACAGGCATCACTTCCAAAGTCAGGAAAACGAAACCCATAAATGCAAAATTATATACACAGGAGAATGATTGGCTAATAAAAGGGACCTGAAGTTGATCGCACAATCCTTTTGCATTTTTTAAAAAAAAATCCACTCCCATAATTTACCAATTTGGTAAACTTTTATGAATTGTGTTTTATTAAGCTAACACACCTGTAATGCATGGGAGGGCTCTAGAGGTCCCCGAAACTGCAAATAATTGAAAGATACAGAGGTGATGTAAAAGGAAACCAGCTAAGGATTTCAGACTAAATAACATCCCATTCCCGTGGAAACGCAGCCACGGAAATAAATCGCACAGCTGTTCTCACTGTGACCTCCCCCGCTTGAGTCACAGCGCCCAGGAGCCTGCACCTTAGCTGGTCGGCACCCGCCGGCTGCTGTGCCTCACTCTGCGGAGGTGGGAGGCAGCAGGGCTGCGTTCCTGGCCCCCTTGCGGTTCCCATTCAGGCCACGCGTTGGTATCCAGCCTGCTCCGCCCAGCCTTGCGGCGCCGGTTTATCCCGATTTGCACCAAGAGGCGGGATCCGATCTCTAATTTTCTGCGAACTCAATGTGCTTTGCGAACAAATAGCTATAATCAAAATGCCTCCTGTTGACTTGGCAGAACCTTGGAGGAGGAGTTCACCAGTGCTAAATCCTCATCCTCAAAGCAGTCCTTTAAGATACCAACGTGTAGGGCCTGGGAGGGAAAATCCAGAACAATGTAGCAAGGTGTGGGGAGGGTGTGGAAAACTGAAAAAGAGAGGCAGGCGTGTCCCTAGTCCCACTTCCTGCCCTCACTGCCTCCTCCATCCTTTCCTGTGGTTCCTTGACACAGAGTTTTGGATTCCAGGGAAAGACCTCAATTTTGCTTTCTGTCTAATCATAGCAAGCACATGTAAGGAACAAAGATTGTGAGACCGGTGTCAACTTCAGGTTTTGAGACTGGATAACAAGAACCGTGACATACAAGTAGCCCCCCAAACCACAGATCCAAGGAAGCAGCCTGAATCCTAAACAGTTCAACTCTCTGATTGTTGCATGAGTCACTTTAGCAACAAGTGTTTACGGGCTAATCGGTCTGTAAATTCATCATTAACTTGAGCAGGAGCCAGAACCCCAAGACCTAGATTTGCCTTTAAGAAGCTCCTGGTTTAGAGGAGGGCAGATTCATAACAAGGGAACACGGTAGTAGACTAGATTATAAGGGGAAGTTCTATGAAAGAGGCGGGTTTTGAACTATTAGGATTTGGAGAGCAAGAGAAAACCGTGCTGAGGTCATTCCAGGAGAAGAGAAAGGGCTTCAATTCTTTCCATTTATCAAAAACTTCTCGGGCCAGAACTCAAATCTGGCTTGCCCTTTCAGTTTTCCACCATGAGGACTGAGAGGATGAATGCCTACAGACTACTTTAGGACTTCACAGAAATCAAATCGGGTTTATGCAGAGTTACATAAAGTGTCAGTGACATGAAATGACTTCAATTGCAATTTAAGTATTATGCCATTTATAAAGATAGCATCCTGAATTCAAAACAGCCTGGACTTAGAAAAACCACCTGCCTAATACCTTTCACCCTTCTCTTTGCTTGGATACCTTTAAAATATTAAGCTGTAGAGCAAATAATTAGTTGGATGAATAAGAGCAAAAACTCCATTCTATATGATTATTTTCTCTGTACCATATGAACCAAACAGCTGCATTTAAAATAGATGCATGTGATTCCATTATTGCCTAAGCTATCACTTTGGAGGAAATTTTTGAAACACTGAAAATACAGCTGAGAAGATAGTTTGCATCCTTTGGTTCTGAGAAGGCAGCTCTCTATGAGTTGGGTGAAAGCTGCATTGAGACCCTACACCTGCTTGCAAATAGAATCTTAACTGGCAATTTGGCTTCTAGGTAGTGTATTATGACTTAGAAAATAAATCAGTCTTTTTTCTTTCATAAAGAACACGAGGCCACCATCAGTGCCAAGTCTGTTCTCCACAATAATTTGGCAGTGTGCCCGGATGCTCAGCAGCCTTGCAGCCGAAGCTTCCCGGCCCATTTGCTATGTGGTGCTTTTATTTTTTGTCTTCCAGTTCAAGATTGCAATATGTCCCACCCTTCCTGGTTTTTTTGGACAATAGTATTTTCAACTCTCCCTTAATGTCTCATTTTCCTAAACCGGAGGTCTAAGATTAACTGTGATTCTCTTTAAACTCTTATGGTTCTATTATTCATTTAGATAAGCCCTTGTGGACTCCGATTCAACTTAGAAGGTGTTCTCCAAACTGTTAAGTTTCTCAGGATATTAATAGAGATTTCATGAGATAAGGGTTCTGATGTCCAATAACAATAGGAAATGCCGCAAACCTTCTAAGTATCCACTTAGGGTTTTAAAATGGACATCAGATAAAAAAAAAAAGAAAAAGAAATCAAGCAGGAAATATGTTTATTTCAAAACTGATTTGTTTATAGAATTCTCTCTCTCTCTTCTTTCTTTTTATAAGCTCCCTAGGATATAATGAGAGCTAATATTTATAGCTATTTCTATTCCTTTAGTGATTACCTTATAAATTGTAATATGAACAACTAACAGACTTCAATATTAAGAGCTTTACTCTCCTTCTGAGCTTTATGAGAATCTTAGAAATGCTGTCATGCCAATCACCACCTACCCTAAATTATATGTTATCCTCTTTTGATATTTTTGCCTCAAAAATTACACATTAATTGTACCATTCTTCATGGTCAACATTTATGCTTTTCGTTTTTGTGTGTTGCTAATCTTCCTCCTGATGTTATAAGGAGGTACCTGCATTAGAAATTCATTTGTGAAGATTCATTGGTACTGAATTCTCTTGGGTTTGTGTCTGAAAAGGCTTTATTTATTTTTTTTGAAAGATTATGTTGCTAAACATAGAACTGTAACTTCAAAGTTATTTTCTTCCAGTATTTTGAAAGCTTATTTTCTATTCTTCTCTCTTCCATTGTGTTGGCTAAATAGTCAACCATCAGTCATTGACGGTTTTTGGGTTTTGGTTTGTTGTTGTGTTTTCTTGTTTAGTTGATTTTAGTATCTTCTCCATCTATTTATTGCTCTGAATTTGTTACTCTGTTGTCTGTTTCTTTTCATTTATGGTGTTTGGCACTTTGGGGAACTTCTTTAATCTGTGATTTGGCATTTCTAATGTGTTTAACCCCTTCTGCAAAACACTAAGTCACTGTGTCTTTTAATATTGGATCTACCTCATTTTTATTTCAGAACTAAGATCATGTGTGTGCTGGACCTACTTATTCTGCCTTCCATGTTTCTTAATCTCCTTTTCGTATTTTTCTTGGTCTCTGTCCCACTTTGTGTGTAACTTCTTCAGCTTTACTTTCCAAGTCACTAATCATTTCTTTAACTGTGTTTAATAAAATCTTAAATCTATCCATCTAGATTCTACTTTTAATTATCATAATTTTCACTTCTGGAGACTCTTTCCAGAACTTTTTCCAATTTATTTCTTCATATATATTAATTTATTTATACATTTTAATTTTATATCATATACTTGGCATCTATTAATTCTAATAACCTAAGTCTTTGAAGGTCTGATTTTGTGGTTTACTATTTTTACTGAATCTCATTTATGGTTGTATGTTTCCTAAGTGTACAGTGAGCATATACAACATGAAATCCTAATTAAGGGATTTCTTTGAACCTAGGTTGTGAGGTTTGTTCCTTCAGAGAGGATTTGTGTTGGTTTCTACCTGACAGGACACTTGTTCTAATATACATAATGCTTATTATAAAGCTGTAGTAATTAAGATTATGTGGTGTTAGCAAAGGGATGGGAAACTGAGCTCATAAATAGATGTTCACATATATGGTAAATTGTGTATGACAAGTAGCATTGCAGACACTGTACAAAATATGAACTATTTAATACATGTTGCAAGATAATTAAAAAAAAGATGTTTCTTTATGGGACTACAACAGGAAAATGTCTTACCCATGTCTGCTTTTTCATTATGAGGGACCATTATAAAACTAAAGTGAAGAAAAGTCATTTTTACATTAAGGATTTGAAAATCGTATTAGCTAAGGAAAAAAAGATTTAAAAAATCAAGCAGGAAATATGTTTATTTCAAAACTGGTTTGTCTTCGGAATCCTCTTGCATTCAGACCGACATATTGACTTTCAGAATACTTGTGAGCCCTGAGAGTGTATGAAAAGATAGCATATGTCTGCATAAAAATGAAGGAAAAGTAAGATATACTCATGTCCATGTCCTGTGTGGGTAATGGAAATGGGGTTCCCCTTGGTGGAATGGGCTGGCTGAGAAATAAAAGCTAAGAGAAATAAAATGGTGAAAAAAACTACAGAACACAGAAAGTAATATCAAAAGTGGGGGCAGGATGGGCAAGCTGACAAGACGGATGGAGCTTCTAGACTCTGGCAAAATGGAGCCCGCACCTGCTTTAATTATATCAGGAAACATCAAAGGCCTTCCATAGAATGTTTTTTTACCATAAATGGTTAAAGTTGGGCTGTCCAGTTGCCAACAGGTTACACCCATCTCTGGAGCTACTATGAGGAATTTTCCTAGTAGAGCAGAGATAAAGGTCACCACATGCATTGGGCAATCTATTGATACCAGAGAGCCATGGATAGTTCACAATGCAAAATCTAAATCTCCCTGGCTACCATACCCAGAGAAGACTCCCAAGTTATTCACAGATGGCTTCCTGAAGTATATATTTGCAAAAATGTTTCAAACTGTTTTTGAGTCATCATACTTGCCCAGGCCATTTTAACAATGTGTGCCCCTATCTCAGTTGGGTCCCCTCATTAGAATATGGAAAAGCAGGTTCAGTATATCCGTCCATGGAGAAGGGATTTCAGGAAGCATCTTAAGGGAATCAGAAAATGATCCAGGGGGGGCTGGGATGTGGCTCAAGCGGTAGCACGCTCGTCTGGCATGCGTGCGGCCCGGGTTCGATCCTCAGCACCACATACAAACAAAGATGTTGTGTCCGCCAAATACTAAAAAATAAATATTAAAAAATTCTCTCTCTCTCTACCTCTATCTCTCTCACTCTCTCTTTAAAAAAAAAAAAAAAGAAAAAAAGAAAATGATCCAGGGAAGGCAGAAAAACCAATAAATTGTGGGTTAATGTACAGGTTACTGCCACAGTCCAGCTGCAGCAAACTAACCGGGGGGTGACGAGCAACTTGTGTAGATTGATACAGCAGGAGTGGGAGCCGTTTATTGTAGGACAGGAGGGGTATATATACATTCCACACTGCTTATCTTAATTAACATATACTAGATACAGCAGTCAACCAATAAGGAATCTCCACACTTAATGGCTCGCTGGCGTTACTTCACAAACCACTCCCTCTGGCAAAATGCCAGGCGCCATCCTGACTTGTTTACAGACCCTAACAGGTTACCATCATGTGTGACTGCGGCTTAACAATTCTGGAGCCATTTTAAGATAATGGACGCAAAACACCCCAGAACTGCTCCCCTGAAGGAACAGAAAGTTCAACTCCCACCCCTCATTAGTGGAGACCTGCTCCTGAGCACTGACTCTCGGGTTTGGTTGGCCTGCCTGCCCTTCTCCTCAGCACGCCCGGGAGCATGGACAAACTCAGTCCTGCAGCTGGACAGTGCCCAGGCAGAGAGCCACAGTAAGCCAACAGAGTGTGTGAGAGCCACTGGCAGGTGACCTCCGGGGTAAGTGGAGGGGATATAGGTGGAGTATCTACAGAATCCCCCTTTCCATGGAAACGGGAACTCATAGAAATCTCTTGTTTATCCCAATCAAGCACAAGCACATTAGGTATCAAGAAAGAAGATGGGTAACATAAGTCAGGCGCTCGCCGAAGGGAACTTGACCCTGCACAAGGCTGTGGGTGAACGCAGAGACAGTACAGCTACTCACCATTGCTAAAAGGGCAAAGGTTCAAAAATACAGTCTGCAAGCAAACAGAACTTTGGGCCTCTTCAGCACATTCCTTCATTTAACTGTCAGTGCGTCTGGCGTGAGGTCTGTGGTGCAGTTGGGCCTCCCCAGCATCGAGGCTCTTGGCTGTTGTGATCATATTAGGAGTGGGTGTGGGTGGCGTAGTTTTTAAAGGGTGACTGCTCTTATGTCTATTCCCAGAGAATGTTGGGGTCACGGTGCTTTCAGTTCTTTAGGTTTTTGACCAAAGGATGTGAAGAAAGAGGGCACAAAGACCCTAGTCAAGCCAACAGAAAGTCATGTGGCCATGTTGATCAATTTAATGCCCAAAAGAGACCTGTCCCAACCAAAGCAATACAGTCACCCTTTTAGCGTTAATTTTAATTATTCGGTGACTCCTTGAGAAATAGTTCTCAGGAAAAAATCAATATGAAGGCAAAGTCAGGGACCCTGTGAAGAATTCCACAAATATATTCACCCTTCACTGTATCGAAGGTTTAAAGCTTCTTGATAGGAGATCGGCCTTTATTTCTGCAAGGAGAGAGGTGGTCTTGTGATAGGCGACCATCATCATGGACTTCACTCATTTATTTATTCAACCACGCCAGACCTGTTTGAAATGCTGGGGAATTGTAGTGAGCAAAATAACTAAAGTTTCTTTCTTCGTGTGGCTTAGAGTTAATTGGGAGGGACCAACAATAAGGAATTACTTACATGGACCATAATGAAGTGACCATAATTGCTAAAGCTCACAATAAATCAAGATAAAGGAGACCAGGAAAACAGAAAAGACAGGTTGCTATTTTCATTTGATGGATTCTCTAATAAGATGACTTCTGAGCACCGTCCTGAAGGAAGAGAAGTTGTTAATCAGGCATCAACCTGGGGAAGAATGTTCCAGACTGAGGGATAGTTTGTGCAAAGACGCCGAGGTAGGGCTGGGTGATAAGCTCAAGAACACCAAGGAGACCAAGAACAAATGAACTAAGAGAGGTTGTGGGAGAGAGAGGGTAAAGGGAACGTTGGGTCAGGTTGGGGAACCTGCCAAAAAACAAGGAGCCTGTGAACCCCTGAAGAAATGTAATTAGTAACTGAGTGACATTAGAAGCCATTGGTGGATTTTGACTTAGGTTTGAAAATATCACTCTAGTAGAGGAGGGAACAAAGCATTTGAGATGCTGTTACAATCATTCAGGAAACATGGTGGGGGCTTGGACCAGACCAGAGCAGTAGTGGTGGAGACAGTGTTTATAATAGAGTCACAGGATTTGTTCACATGAACACGGAATGACGAGAGGAAGAATCAAGGATGACTCCAACGCTCTTGTCCTGAGCAGCTGGAAGGGTTGGGAACGTGCCCTTCACTAATGTGGAAGGACTGTGAGAAGCAGATTCAGTAGGCAGAATCATACCTTTGGTTTCGGTCATTGTAAATTTGAGATGTCTCTTAGAATTGCGGTGGTTTTAATGTGTGTTTACACCCCCCCACTCCCACCCCCCAAGATTTATGTGTGGAAATAATTACCAATGCCATGGTATTAAGAAGTGGGGCCTTTGCTGGGCACGGTGGCATTCACCTGTAATCTCAGTGGCTCAAGAGGTGGAGGCAGGAGGATGGCGAATTCAAAGCCAACCTCAGCAAAAATGAGGCACTAAGCAACCCAGTAAGACTCTGTCTCTATGAAAAACAAAATAGGGCTGGGCACATGGCTCAGCGGTCAAGTGCCCCGAGTTCAATCCCTGGCATGCGCGCACACACACTCACACACACACACACACACACAAAGAAAAAGGAAGTGGGGCCTCTGGGGAATCATGGGCATTTGGGAAACCTGAGGTAATATGTTAATCCATTTTTAGTTGCTATAACAAAATATGTGAGGTTGGGTACTTTATAAAGGAAAGAGAATGGTTTGTTTAGCTCACAGTTTTTAAAGCAGATAGTCCAAACAGTATGGTGTCAGCTCTAGTGAGAGCCCCCTGGCTGCATCACATCATGGCAGATGGCATCATGGTGGGAACATGTGTGAGTGGGAGAGATTACGTGATGAGACAGAAAACCAGAGAGACTGGGAAGAAGCCTGATTCCTTCCTAACAACTCTCTTGTGAGAACTGCCTTAATTTCTTCCCAGGGCAGCACTCCCAATGACCTAGTGACCTTGCACTGGGTCTTGTCTTTTAAAGGTTCCACCGTGTCTCACCTTCAATACACTGAAGACCAACTTTCATCACGTGAACCCTTGGGAGACATGCTCAAACCACACTGAAAGCCTAGCCGGTCACCAGGGTCTCCACACTCTTATACATTGATCCCTTTCAAAAAGAGGCCTGAGGGAGCTTGGGTACCCCAGTCACCATGTGAGGTCACAGAAGGGGCCATCTATGAGAAACATGCCCTCCCCAGATAAGAAAACGGCTGGTGTCTTGATATCCAACTTCCCTGTCTCTAGAAGAGCGAGCAACACATCTCTGTTATTTATACATGACCAGGCTAAGGTATCTTGTCATAGCAGACCAAAGACAGCAGGACGCACATCCAGATGTCAAGAAGGCAAACATACGTGTCTGGAGTTCTGCCTGGAAAGTTCTGACAGGAAGTACAATTAAGAAGTTGTATTTAAAGCTCTGTCACCACAAGGACTCACCAAAGGAGTGAATGTGGTAATGGAAGAGAAGAGTCCAGAGCTCTTCTTCCCTAATAGCCACTGAGGGAGAAGGACAAAGGACATGGAAGAGAGAGAGAGAGAGAGAGAGAGAGAGAGAGAGAGAGGTGCGGGTGGCCAAGGGAGGGATGTGTTTCTGAGGAGGGAGGTGGAGAATGAGTCGTGATGTCAGATGCTGCCAAAGGAACAGGGAGAGGAAGATGGGGAGTGAACACTGGGCTTGGCTTCTCTGTCCCTTGGAAGTAAGTGACCCTGACAAGTCAGGATAGGGCTCTTTTCTTCAAAATAGGTTCCTTTATAAATGAAGGGAACTTAAAACCTAAAATGCAGTGGAGAGGGAGAAGATGAAGAATTTACAAGGAAGGAAGCCTGAGGGAAAATAAACTTCAGTGACGACAGGCAATGTCCCTTGCTTCCTTGGCCTCTGGGCTGGTCACCGCCACATGAGAGGCTGGTTTCTATCCTAAGTTTTCTCTTCTGAATAATGGGAGTAATAACTGTAGGGTTATGCTTGGAATTCAGTGAGTTAAAACATGTGAAGCCTTTAGGGTACTCATGGACATCCTAAGTGCCGAATAGACGTTTGCTGTGGTTATTGGGCTGTCATCGTCATGTCCAATACACTGTGTCCTCTTGAACTTGGAGAATTCGTGACTCTGTGTCATCACCTGCTTGCCAAGGACCAGCCATCCCTGGTGGCTAGTTCTGTGTTGTATTGCCGTAGCAGGGCAGACTTGCCCCCTGACCAAATATTAGTCATGGCTTCCCGGTCATTTTCTCAGCCAGATTCAGTATTCAGAGTCAAGTAGGTAAGAAAAGGAGTGGGGAGTGGGAGTTCCGTGAGTGGTGCTTTATTGACATCAACATGCCTGCTCTCCGCAGCCTGGATTTCTTTGTCTGATTGTTTTTGAAGTGTTTACACTGCTCTCTCCAGCTAAAATTGCCAGCTGCCTTTGTTTCATCTGGACCTTATAGTACACCATAATGATTAATCCACTTGGTCTTTGCCCGAGTCAGCTGGCATCTAAGCACCACTTGTAAATTCCACACCCATGGAAGTCATTCACCCTAGCTTGGAGTTTGCACTTGACATACCTCCAATTCTCACCTACGGGGCACCCGAGACCTTGATTAGAGCATCAAAATAGTGAGAGATTTTTGAAGTTAATTTTTTTTGCTGACTTTTATCCTCTATCCAATTTCCAAATTTGAGGAAGGAGTTGCTTTATAGATATGGGACTGAGACTGATAAAACTCAGAAAGGGCCGGGAGAAGACGAAATTGGTCTCAAGATTTGTTCTGTCTTCCTCCCCTGAGGCATGGATGGCAGGATGGGGCCGGAGTACAGCTGCCACTGCACCAGGCACATAGTCATTGAGGTGTGGGCTGTTGGAGAGGAGGGGGTGGGGAAGCCCTTGACTGACCTCCACTGCCCTGCTTCCTCAAAACAAGCTGGGAGTAGTAAAGCCAGGAATCCAGACTCTGGTCAGCCTCATTCTGAAGTCTATATTCCTAATGATGCCTCCTGAGTCAATCTTATTTTTTTTTTTAATTGTGCATATCAGTGTGTTCTCATATATTCAAGAGTTGTGCAAACATCAACACAATTTTAGAGGCTTTTCATCACCAAATAGAAATCCTGTACCTATCACCTTCTAAACCTGACATTATTCCAATTACAGGCAGCCACTAATGTACTTTCTGCCTAGATATTTGCTTACTCTGGACATTTTATATAAGTAAAATCATTCACTGTATTGGTATTTTGTGACTGGCATGTTTTTTCAAAGTTTGTCCATATCTTAGCATGCACAATACTTCATTCCCTTTAATCCCCAACTCTATCCCATTGTTTGGATATATTATACTTTATTTATCCACTCATCAGATGGTGGACATTTACATTGTTTCTACTTTCTGGATACAATGAACAATGCTTCTGTGAACCATCTGTGGAAAAGTTTGTACTGTGGATATAGTTTGATATATTTTGGGTACACAGGTGAGAGCAGAATTTCTGAATTACATAGTAACTACCATTTTGATCAAGTACTGGAGTGTTTTCTAAAGTAGCTATGCCATTCATAGGTCCACCAGCAACCAATGAAGGTTCCTTTTCTATACAGCATTACCGATTTTTGCTATTATCTGTCTTTTCTATTCTAGCCATGGAAGTGGGTGTGCAATGGCATCTCACTGTGGTTTTGATCTGCACTCCCTGTTGAGTATATTTTTATGTGCGTCTTCGTTGTTCATATATTTTCTTTGGAAAAATGTTAAGACTTTGTGCCCGTTTGTAAATTGGAATTTTTGTCTTTTTATTATTAGGTCATCAGAGTTCTTCCTGTATTCCTGATGCAAATCCCTTTTTAAATATAACTGGCAAACATTTTGTCTCATTTCTGAGTTGTGTCTTTACATTCTTGTGGTGACTGTATAAGTCTGTTTAGGCTGCTATAACAAAATGCCCCCAAACTGGCATATTATAAAGAACAGAAATTTATTTCTCACAGCTACTGAGGCTGAAAGCCCAAGATCAAGGTGTCTGCAGATGGGTGTCTGGTGAGTCTTCCTCACAGTTGACTCTCTTCACTGAATCCTCATATACATTGAAACTCAAGTTCTATGAAGGCAGGGGTATTTTGTCCATTGTGTGCACTGATGTATTTATAACACTTAGAACAGGGCCTGGCACAGGGATAATAATAATCAATGGATACTTTACTTAAATTGAAAAGAATTGATTATATAATTAACAATATTCTTTAAACTAAATTATTATAAATTCTGGCTATTTTCAGACTTAAACAGTCAAAACAAAAAAAATCAAGTAGATGTCATATAAGAAAGAATAAATTATGTACATTTTGACAATGTGCAATTAACTCTGATGAACTGAAGCTATGGTATGGGGGTGGCCATGAGAGGAGGGAGGGGACAGGCTGATGGGGCTGTTAAATCCCTCACTGTCTTAGAGGGAAGGCAAGAGAAACTGTCCAAAATTGATGAACCAAGAAATGGAGGGTTGAAGATGAGTGGATAAAGAAAATATATATAAATCACATTTATACACACACACACACATACACTGGAGTATTACTCAGCCTTAAAGCAGAATGAAATTATGGCATTTTCAGGTAAATGAATGCAGCTGGGGAATATCATCCCGATCAAAATAATCCAATCTCAAAAACCAAAGTCTGAATGTTTTCTCTGATATGTAAATGGTAATCCATAATTGGGGTGTGGCTAGGAAAGAATGGAAGAACTTTGGTTAGGGTGGAGGAGAAGGAGAGGAGGGAAAGGGTTGTCAAGGTGGGAAGGATGGTGGAATGAGTGGGACATTATTACCCTATGTATATGTATGATTGCACAACTGGTGTGATTCTGCATTGTGTGCAGCCAGAGGAATGAGAAGTTGTGCTCCATTTGTGTACAATATGTCAAAGTGCATGGCTAACTAATTAGAACAACAACAACAACAACAAAAGAAATGGAGGGTTGAGTGTGAAACTATAGAAACGTCTCATAAAATAATGAAAACAAAATACCTGTGGTCGTCCTTGTTGAGGACTAAGTAATAAATGAACCCAGAGCTTTGTTTCTCATAAGAGGCCACAACAGATATACTTTGATGTTGATACATAGGAAATAAAGAGATAGCGAATTATTATTGGGGGGATTGGCCTCAGCAGGATTCAAAATAGAGAAGCATTATGCTCTCACCTCTGGGGGAATATCATGAGGAAGGGGGAGATTTATGTTTCTTAAAAAAACTGCTCTCCAGTCCCAGCTACATTTTGTGTGCCACGTATTCATACTCTAAAAGTGATATTTTTGATTTAAAAATAGTTTCTAGAGAAAAAGAATTTTTAGGACAGAAAAAAAAATGGATCCAACAGTTTGCAATTACATACTGCCTAGCAGCAAGGACCATCAAACATTTTGCAAACATTATCCGATGGCGAGTGTCAGAATCTACGTTTGCCAGATGGAGAAATCCAGACAAAGACGGGAGCCACTTGCCCATTTTCAGTACATCTGTGGCCAAGCCAGTGATAAAACCCAGGCTTCCTGGATTCTGAATCCAAAGACGGATTTGGATCGATCTCTCCTTAGAGAAACTACCACATATTGGTTCAACGACAGTTAAGGAAGAAATCCAAACTAATAGATGGCACACTCGGTGTTTGGGGCTTGGAAAATGCTTGTGTTTTTCCATCCAATAATCTGGTGCCAAAATGCACACTGCCTGTCAAGAAAAAGACCAGTGCTTCTCGGAAACACCTGACGGGAACACATAACATTTGGGGGAGTTATGTAGGCAAAGACAAAAAAATGACAATGTCTGCAACAACCACAGTGAATTCTTAGGTCTCATAATACAAATACTGTGTCTCTCTCTGTGTGTGTGAAGCTCTCTGACACTTTATCACCACATCAGAAAAAATCTCTGGTTAATGAGCTTGATAAATAATTCTGATTTTTTCCTCCATATGCCTCTCTTTTTCGTTCAGACTCCTCGCACAGGTGGAAAGGAGAAAAAGCATATTTGACCGATCTGGCATCACTGAATCTACTAGTTTCATTTGAATGTGATTTTAAAATATTTATTTATTTTTGTCTGGCTTCCTCACGTAGTGAGAAGACTGGAGGGAAGCGGGTCATGAAATGACTACAGGAGAGGCCTCCTGCTTTGTTGGTCTGGCTTCCTCTTCCTTCCCGCCTCCTCCGCCAGGCCTCTGAAAACAAGGCTGCACCAGCTGGCGGGGTCCAAGTGGCCCAAGTGAGAGCTGCATCAACTCTGGGCGTTCTGTGGAAAGTGAGCACTGAGACAAGGCTATTGCGGGACTTCCAGGGGAATTTGGAAGAGACGATTATGAAAACCCAGATGCAGTCTGTCTGGTTTCTGGAGTAAAGGAATTATAGCCAAATTATTGTTGGCTATAAAATTTTTAGTGTGCGATATAGAAACAGAAGTGACCAAGAAAGTAGGCGGACAGAGAGGAGCAAAGAGAGGGACAAAAAGGTTGACCACAAAGTCACCGTTAGTTTTATTGTAGTCAAATATGCTAACATCATATTTGACACTTTGACCTCTTTAACCTCCCACCCCCGATATTTTTTTTTTTTTTTGGTACGAGGGATTGAACCCAGGGGTGCTTAAACCACTGAGCCACACCCCCAGCCCTTTTAAAATTTTATTTAGAGACAGAGTCTCACTGAAGTTGCTTAGGGCCTCACTAAGTTGCTGAGGCTGGCTTTGAACTTCTGATCCTCCTGCCTCAGCCTCAGAGCTTCTGGATTACAGGTGTGCACTTCCGCACCCTGCTCCACACTTTAACCCTTTTGAGTGTTCAGTTCTGTGTCATTAAATACACTCACCTGTGGTGCAACTATCTCCCCCATGCATCTCTAGAACGTCTTCATTATCCCAAAGCGAAACTCTTTACATCAAACAATGACTCTCCCTTGCCCACCCCCCATCCCCTGGTAACAACTGTTGTATCTTCTTTCTCTATGGCTTTGACTCTTCTAGGAATTAATCATTCTTACCAGGTTACTCCTGCTGGAAGTGGTGTCCTTAGCAATTTATTGTCTCTCAGATCCAAATTCAGCTTTCCATGCAATACGGATGGAAGTTTGTGAAGCACTGTTCCTCTATAGCATGCACCACATCCTTTGTTCTCCACAGAGGGTGCTGGACAGACACTGCGTGAGGAAGGGGCTCTCTTGCTTTTGGTGGCTGCACTGTGAGTCAGCAGTGTGGGTGTGGAAACATCTGGTGATGCTCTAACCCAGACATAGGCCCGGAACCCATGTTCCCCTGGTGACCTGGAAGCCCTGGCCTGGTGTGGCCTGCTGACCATCTTCCCATGGCCTTCTGGGCATAAATATGTCACACTCCAAACCTCCTGCCTACAATGGTGTCCCTGTGCACATCCACATGCCAAACGACTGGCTGCAGTTTTCCCATGTCTCACCGATGTCCCAGAGGGCTGTTTCCTGCCTGCCCAGGGACTACAGCTCTGGCCTGGGAAAGTCAGCAGAACTCCTGCCACCCAGTGGCTGCTATGCCAGCCTGGGAGAAAGGGGTTCCCTTTATGCACGTGTTTCCTTGGGTTCTCTCCCAGGGGTACCTTAGGGTACCATATACAGTTGGCTTATGTTTTTAAATTGTTCTGTCTTCATAATGTAAGAATTTTTTTTTAATCAAACATTCCCTGTTTCTGCTCCCTGATGTCCCAGGCTGACAGAAAAGCAAAAAACAAACAGGATGACAGAATTAAACCAAGGCAGACCTGCCCAATGTGAGGCCACCTTCTTTGGAGCTGGGAAGGCGGGTCCCACTGTGCTGAGACTCTGGCTCTAGTTTATTTCTGACGTCCAGATATCTCCCGCCCTTGGGTTCTGAGACAAACCTGCTTCCCTAAGTTAAATTGTGTCTCTTTGCTTTAAGAAAGTTCAAGTGTGATTCTGTTACTTAAAACCAAATGAGTCACCTTTAATAAATATGCAATTTCACACTCTCTTAAACATGGTTCAGAAGAGGGGGTAGAGGGGTAAAGAACAATTCTAGAAGAATTAAAAAAGAGAAGAAGGGAGATTATGCTGAAGATTGACATGAAGGCAAATTCCAGTTCTTTAAAGAATCCCTTTGGGCTTCAGGTGACGGTAGGACTTCCAGTTTCATGGCTCACCCATGAGAGGCAAAAACTGCTCCTCATTTTCACTGTATTCACATTCTTTGCCATGTGTCTCCAAATCTCTTCCATGAGGAAGCGGAGTTCTTTCCTCATCCCTTGAAACCGAGCTGGTCTTTTGATTTGCTTTGACCAATAGAGTGTGGCAGAAGCGATATTGTTCCAGTATGAACATCAAACCTTCTCTGTCTGCCTGCCTCTCAGCCCACTGTGCCATGAGAACAGAATATGTACCTATTGGCAGATGCAAGACACGGAGACCAGTGGAGCAGAGTTGAGTCAACCTAGTTTCTTATCCAGAGTCCAAGCTATGTGAGAGCCAGTCAAGGTCAGCAAACCTCTGTTGCCTTGTAGCTGACTTCAGAGGCAAGAGCATGTCCCACTCACCAAGATTGACTCAGAGCAGCAAAATCACCCAGTCAATCTTTACACTCATAGGCAAATCTGAGCGTTTATTACTAAATTCTACCGAGGTTTCAGGTTGCTTGTTACTCAGCATTATTGTGAAATAGATAGCTGATACATTCCCCTTGCTCAGTATTCTTCAGACTTCAAGAAAACACCAATTTTATCCCACTTTAGTCTTTGCACTTGTTCTCCCTGCCAAGAACATTCCACCTTGATCCACCTGCAGCCAATAGCTGCATACCTTGATCCCCAACCTACTGCAAGTCTTTTCTCAAACATCACCTTCTCCAGGGGAACATGTAATGCCCCTTTCTTTTCACACCTCCTATTCCTCCTCCTTGGCCGTTAACTTTCTTCTCAGCATATTTTGCATTTCCTTCTTTTTCTTGTTTCTGATCTATATACTTGGAGAGAACTTTGAGAGTGGAGATTTTTGCCTATTTTATTCACTACTATCTCCTCCTGGCCCAGAATAGTGCCTGGCACAGAAAACACACACAGTCTCATATGTGGAGTGAGTGTGAGAATGAGTGTGAATTCCTCAGAGAACAGTGGAGATGATGAGAGAACTTAAAAAATTTTTCCAACTGGTGAAGTTAAAGCTCCTCAGGTTTCACTTGTTTAACTCCCTCTCCTCCTGTCTCATGACTCTAGTCAGAGCTGCCTTCAGCTGGATTGTTGTAGTGGCCTCCTAACGAGTAGTTCTGCCTCCTTCCCTGTTCCCACAGTCTCTTTCTTCCCTCACAGCCAAGGTGGTCTTTATTTTTTTTAAAAAAAGGTTTATTTTATTTTTATTGACATATAATTATAACATATATAATATATATTATATATCATATATAATATTTTTAAAATTTATATGTTCTTATATGGTGCTGAGGATCGAACCCAGTGCCTCACACATGCAAGGGTAATGCAATACCAACTAAGCTACGACCCCAGCCCTATATAATATTTTTTAATGGAATATGATGTGGGTTTTTTTTTTTTTTTTTTGAAAAGGGAAAACTGATGGAGATCAAAACACTTAGCCTGGCCTTTATGACAGGTCCTGTATGAGTTGTAGAGCTCCTGAGAGCCACCTTCAGCTCACACATGAGCTTCTCATTCTCTTTTCTCCCTCAATAATCTTTAAGGTATCTCAAAATAATCTTCAGGTACCTCAAAATATCCATGACTCTCAGGGATTTTTCACAAGCTATTCCTTTTTCCTGAGAGGAGTATCCCTGGGCCTCCTCAACTCCTTCTCCTCCTTATGGTCTCATTTCCTCAGGAAAGTCTTCCCTAAATCCCCACATGCAAGTCCTCTGATAGTCTGTGCTTTTTAAAAAGACATCCACCACATCTTATAATTTTCTTTGTATGATTATTTGTTTAATGTCTGCTGTCCCCAACATCCTGTAAACTCAGAGAAGACCTAAAACCCTTCAATGGATCCTTGGGATAAACCTGGACTCAGGTTCTGCTAAACTCCGTAGTTGAGAGACTTATAGAATCAAACAGAAAACCGAAAGAGAAGGGCCTTTGCATGCTGTGTTAAGTCTTCCAGGAAGGACTCAGCTCCCGGGATATTTTTATTCCCCTCTAAAGCCACAAGGCCTATAAACCACTCTTCCCCAGGACCACGACCAGCCCATTAGCAGGAGGAGACAGACTACACACACTCTAAGGGCGTCGTATTGAAGAACAGTGCCCCTTGTCCTGCTTGCACCACTGTGATTTATGCAATCAAGAATCGCCTTTGACAGCAGCAATTAGGAGCCGAAATGGACCCTGTGAGAGCAGCAGACATTGCTGATGGGCTGCAGGTAGTGTATTAGTCTTCTATTGCTGTGAACAAATTAGCACAAACAGTGAATTAAAACAGGACACATTTATTACCATATGGTTTCTGTGGATCAGGAGTGTGAGTACCAGTTTAGCTGGACACTCTGCTGGGCTCTCCCAAGGCTGCAGATCACGGCATGGGCTGCTGGTCTCCCCTGAGCCTTGGGCTCCTCTCCAAGCTCATCAGGTTATTCACAGGATTCAGTTCCTCGTGGTGGTAGGAATGAGTTCTCCGTGTTCTTGTGAGCTGCCAACTGGGCTCCTAGAGGCTGCTGGTGGTCCTTGCCACGAGCTCCCCATGGACCCTTCCTGGCGGATGGGTATCTCCTCCAGGCCAGCAGGAGGGCTCCTCTCTGACTCCTCTCTCTGCACCAAGTGGAGGAAGCGCTTTGCTTTTAAAGGCTTACCTGATTAGGTCAGGCCCCAGCAGGACAGGCTTCCTCTTGCTGTGTCACATAATCAGAGAGTGATGGCTCATCTCAACCCACTCTCCACTCACACCCAAGGGGACTGACTCTCCAGGGCCTGCACAACAGGAGTGGAAATGCTGAGGGCTGTGTTAGAATCCTGCCTACTGCAGGAAAATCATCATAGTAATGAAAATAAAGTATTGGGTGTCTTCATTGCCGGAACTGTGTTAAGTGCTTCTCAGCATTTAATCTTTAAAAAACAGACTACAAGGTCAATTCTCTTACTTTCTTTGCTTTATAGGAGAGGAAAGGAGGCTAAGAGGCTGGGTGACTTTGCCCCATTTCACATCCTCAGTAAGAAGCACATCCTGAATTTTGAATTTGGGTCTTTCTTACTCCAGAATGCGCTCTTACCCGCGTTTCCTCATCTCAGCAGGCTGCCCGGCAGGAATGATGATGATCACTGTTAGGGGGACGTAAATACCCACTTGGAGAGATAAGGTGACATTTTCCAGACCACCCAGTTAGTACAGGGTAGAGCAGTCTTCAGTCTCATCTCCTTGGTCTCTGCTCGTGACATCCCATGTTACTAAGGGACACTCCCAAACTGCTTGTCAGCTAGAAGAAAACTTGGTAATGAATCCTTCCCCAGAACAGGGGAAAAGAGCATGTCTTGGGGCTGTAAGACTTAGTGGTGTTACATGTCACATAATGCGTGCTGTTTAACCTACTTTGTTTAAGCTGTAGTGAGCGAGAAACACCAGCGTTTCATTCCCGTGCTGGGGAATGATGGGAGCTAAGGGCCCGGGCACCTCCTCCCTCAGAAGTTTCATAACAAGCACCAGGAGAAGGCACCCCCTGAAGGGAAAAGGTTACTGATCATTAACTACCCTGTCCTCTGTCCTGGGCCTCTGTGCATTTACATCTTTAAATGAAAGGTGTCCTGGGGTCAAAGCAAATGATTATTCAGAGCTGAAGATGTGTTTGCTTGAGACCAATGTCGTTTTTTCATTACTTCTTGCAAAGAGATAAAACGGTTTTTGCCCACAGGTGTTAACAAATACAGTTATTCATTGCACACGCCTTCACGCTGCCCCGTCTTGTGCTTTTAGCAGCCAGAAGCTAGTTTCCCCTGATAGTGGTGTCCCCTTAGTTGCTTCTCAATGCCTGTGAATGCCAATGGCAAAGCCGGCCACTAAAAAGGCATAGTTGTCTCCCATGTCTGATGTCTTACCTCCCCTGTCCTGTAACTGTGCTTCAGGCAAGAACTAGAGCACAAAGTTCCCCAAGAGTTCTCATTTCCTTTGCGTGCCCTGACAGGTCGTGGTTTGGTCATAACTGCATTCCTCGGTTAGTCTCCACAGCTCCTGTTGGGCACCTTCTCTCTCAGGGCTGCAGCCAGCCTAGGTGCCAAGAAGACCACTCCATCCTTCTGACCCCTAGGAGCAGGGATGGCAATGTGTCCCCAGAAGCTTCACCATCTCTGATGGTTCCCTTAGCCCTGCCCACACCAGAACAAATAGCTCCTTCTTAAAATTTTTCTTAAACCACGAACCCCAATTGAAGATCACTGTAAATCCTTAATGAAATTATTGATTTAAGCAAAAAGCTTTAGACTGGTGGTTAAAAGCATTAACACTGTCAATGGGGAATTGGCACTTGTATGTTGCTCAAACAGCACCACATGCATAATTTTCTTGTCACAAGAGGGAAAACATAATGCTACAATAGAAGAATTAGACTATTGGTTGGTCAATGCTAGGATCCCCAGTGATGGATCACCAGAACATACCTATCCTCTGATACAATACAATATGGACGGTATAATTTAGCTACCAAGGCTAAAGCTGAATCTATCACAGCTTTGCATTTTACTTTCAGTTTATAAAAAAATCAGGTTGTTTAGAGAACATGGTAAATGACACCATAAGGAAGCAATTAGTCAAATCCAGAAGATGGAATATTCTATAGGTTAACTGGCCAAATCTATTTATCCCAGATCTATTTAATAAGCAAAAATGTCCTTAAAAATTTTTAATAAGCAAAATGTCCTGTCTATGATTGACATAGGGCTTAAGAAGTATACATGCAATATATAGGCCTGAACTGATTTCTAATTGGACAAACCAGCTACAAAGGATATTTTGGGGGATAAATTAGGTAATCAAACATAGACTGGGTATTAGATAAAATATATGGACAAAAATATATTGACATGTGTTGATATGGAAAATTTCAAAACAGTATGTAACAATTTTACAAAACAGTATTGTTTTCATGTAAAATAATATATGTATATATATGAATAAAAATTATAGAAGGATATATAATAGGATATCTCTGGATGGTGAGAATAGTGCATTTTAATTTTCTTACTATTGAGAATCTCTTTATGTGCTAATGTGTAGTTACAAGAGGTTTTCATTTTAATAATGAGGACAGGAAAACCATCTGTATAAATTGTAACCAAAGCTACGAAAATAAGTGAAGTTGCCCAGGGGAGAGCACAGGAAGAACAAGAAGTCTGAAGAAAGGGCTTTTAGAAGCATCTAGACTTCAGAGAGGGGGCTGTGGAAGGCAGGCTGGTCAGAGACTAAGAAGTCCTGAGAGACCTGAAAAAACAGGAGAGTCGGAGGATGGTGTTTCCAGGAGGGGATTGTCGGGTGCATCAAAGGCTACAGAGGGGGTGAGAGGGAAGCCACAGAGAAGTCTCAGCAGGAAGTCCATGGGGACATGCCCATGACTGTCCTTTTGAGAAGCAGTAATGTAGGGAGAGCCACAGGCAGTAACTGAAGGAGCCGTAGTGTCCTTCTTTGCACAAGGAGAGAGTTCTCATCCTGGATTTAGTCTATGTAGATGAAAACCCCAGGGACCGCTGCTCCTTTACCTGGAATGCACGGTGAGTGGCGCCCCCTGGGGGATATAAATAGAAGGACCTAGGAGGCCAGCCAACCAAAGACTTGTTTGGAAATGGAGACTTAAGTAGTTTGTAGACCAATTGGGAAAGGCCAGGGGAAATAGATTAAAAAAAAAAAATCCAAGAGGAAAAGGATCATTTATGGTCCAGGATCCAGGAGGTCACAGGTGAAGAGCCCAGAAGCAGGATGAGCATTGTGGAGGACTGAGGCGGATGGCTCTGGAGTCAGAGGGGAAGAGGCCAGGAAGGAATGTGCAAGTCACATCTACTCACACCTGTGGCAGGTGCCAGAGTCTGCTGGTGATCCGTGATTGTAAATATACTTTGAAAGCAACTTTCCAAGTTTCAGGGTGCTGCTTGGGGAGCCATTAGATTATGTGGGCTTCACACTTTACTGGGTCAGGGATTTGAAGAGTGGACAGAGATCTGTCACCCAGGGGATAGCTCCCAATCTGTTGGTCAGACAGCATGGCCTCTGGCGTGTGCTTCTAGAAACTTCTCTTCCCAAACTATCCTTCCAGCAATGCCATGCAGGAGATGAGTGGTAACCCCTGTTTCCCTCACAGATTTAAAAACTCTGGGGCTTTGTTCATATGGGTACACAGTGTAGAGGCTCCAGCCAAGAGAGGAGAGTGGGAAGGAGAACAGCAATGGCAGGGATTGGGGGAAGGTCCTGGGCCATTAATTACACTTCAGGGAACTCAGAGAGGAGCTCCAGGGCTCAAGCAAACAGGGGGCGGTTAATGAGAAAGTCCCTGAGAGGAAATGACTCAGTGGTATGGAAAGAGGTGCTGTCCATGGACAGGGAGGAAGGCCAGTCCAGAAGGGGCTTCCTGGGGGAGAGCAGGGACTTTCTCTTAGATGCCCAAGTCTGAGATGCCCAGCCTCGTTCTCCACTCAGGGTGTTGGGGAGGGGAGCGTCCAGGGGGATTAGCTGTGGCCACAGGATTGAGGAAAGCATCCTGGCTCTCGGTGCGGAGGGAAGCAGAGACCTTATTGTCAAGTATCTGCCTGGAGAAAGGTTGGAAGGTGCTGGGGCTGGGCTTGCAATGAGGGATGCACGAGAGTCCTCCCTGTGCCTGGGAAAGAGAACAGAAAGAAGGGAGGGAGGGAGGGAAAGAAGGAGGGAGGGAGGAAAAGGAAAGGAAAGGAAAGGAAAGGAAAGGAAAGGAAGAAGGAAGGAAGGAAGGGAGGGAGAGAGGGAGAGAGGGAGGGGCAGGGCAGGGCAGACAGAATAATTAGGACACAACATTTGCTCTGATCTGTTTCAGACTTGGTATGTACATCGGCGAGGAAATGCATTTTCTGATTAAAAAATCAGGGAATAGCATTTGACAAAAATTTTTTTTCTGCATGAAATGCTTTACAATGATATAACATAAAATCATATTGGGTCATAAATGTAGCAAAATAAATTTATTAAAAATCATAACATTGCACGACATTGAAAACACCCTGGAAAATCTGGGGTGAATGAACACCATGTTCTGAAGGGAAGCATATCGAGAAGGGCTGAGGAAGAAAACTGGATAAGTCACAAGTTGGTTAGTTGAATCAGCAGCGTTTGACGTGGAAAAGAGAGGGAAGAAGAAGTTCCTCTGAGGAGAGGAGGTGGAGAAGAGAAGTGGGAGCCCCTTCCGGTGTGTTTGTGGGAGAAGTTCCTGGAAGCTGGGCCAGACATCTGGAACTGACCTTGGATTTCCTCACTGTGTCACAGGAGAATCTGTTTCCTGATCTGGGAATTATGGATCGCGCTCAGCTGGCTGGGGCTGGTGTCCCCTGGGCACGTGGTCCAATGTCTGGCACCGGTGGACAGTGTGCAGACACCAGTTCCCTTCCTCCACCCCGTCTCTGGTGATGTGTGGAAAGTTGCCCAGCTTTTGAAAGGAACCCAGTCACCAAAGACACCTTGCAATGTAGCAGACATCTGGGGATTGAGTAGGTGCAGCTGTCTCCTGTCTCCTGGGTAAGTGGGTGAGAGGAAACCCAGGGCAGGGAGAGCCAAGCAGCCTGTTGGCCAGCACTCCGCACACCAGTAATGGGCAGGAGAAGAAGCTGTCAGTGGCCTGGGCAGCAAGAAATTTTACTGTTGAGCAAGGGGAAAGCAGGAGCCTGGTAATTATAGAAGAGCAAAGATCAAAAGCAATAAAGAGGGGGCAAGTGTCGATGCAAATGAACTGGGGAGCCCCCAGTTTGGTTTGTCAGACAGAGGAAAAGCCTTGGCAGAAAGAGTACAGGAACCTCAGAAGATCAGAGGAACTTTGCAGCCTTCCATGATCCAGAGAGCAGCTCCTTCTGCGAATTCAAAGGCGTTTTATAAACCACTCACCAAGAACCTCCTGCAAGGGGAGGGGAAGACTCCTGCCATTTCCACCCTTCCACACTGTCCCTTCTGGGTACCCTGGCTTTTTCTAGAAAGGTCTCTGTCTCTTACATTCCATCATTTACACTACTTGCTTCGGTGACTCTGCACTTGGCAGGCTGCTCCGTGGTTTTGCTGCTCTCTGATCACACTGCACTTTGCTTGCATTACCTAGCAGGGCTTGCAGTCCGGCCTCAGGAGCAGGTAGCCAAAGCATCTCATTCTGTTGGAGGCCAGCGGGCGGCTCCTGTCAACCAAAACACATTTTCTTCCTAAGGTCTCTTTTCTCATTTTAACCAGCTTTGAAGAAATTTTCTATGACTGAGCCAAGGGAGAGATCAAATCAATTTAAATTAACATGCATTTGGGCACCTGCCTTATGTAGACATGCAGGGGAAGCCGAGGTGAGGTAACCCTTCCTTGCTGCTCTCCTGGGCTTTGCCACCTGTGATGGAGAACAGTTCCAACAGCTGTGGGTGGAGGTGACTGTGATGAAACAGTTCACTCTTCTTGCACTTATTCCAGAAATATCCTCTGAGCACCTACCATGGGCCACGTACCTTTCAATACCCCAGGGAATCAGCAAGGAGCAAGAATGTTTGATCTGAGCTTAGACAGAATTGTGCCCAAGCCCTGCCTTAGGCATGACTATGTTCTTGGGCAAGTCTCCTAACTTCTCTGAGTTCCAGGCTTCTCATTTTAAAACATGAATCACAATAACAATCATCGTAATGTTAATAAGATGATCTATTTTTCAGAGTTCTTGTAAAGTCAAGAAGTAGTTACAGCCGGGCACAGTGTTGCATGCCTATAATTGTAGCAGCTCTAGAGGCTGAGGCAGGAGGATCACAAGTTCAAAGCCAGCTTCAGCAATTTAGCCAGATCCTAAGCAACTTAGTAAGACTTTGTCTCAAAATAAAACATAAAAAGGGCTAGGGATGTGGCTCAGTGGTTAAGCGCCCCTGAGTTCAATCCTTGGTACAAATAAATAAATAAATAAATAAATAAATAAATAAATGTAATTATGCTAGGCACTCAATAAATGGTGCTGATTGGTTGCTCTATAATAGACAAACATATATGTATGATAGTTGCCTATACAAGGGGAAGGTAAAGAAAATTAATCTTATGTTCTGTTGAACCAAATGCATACACATGACAGAAGGAGAAATAAAAATGTATCCAGAGAGTTGGCCTTTCAGACCACAGTGTGATGAAAGAAGTGTTCCTCAAGGGTTTATGAGTTTCTAAAATAATGTTTTAATTTGCCATTTAAAGTTAAAATTTGATGATTATCTCATATAACATAGGTGTGCATATATACATGTATATGTATAAACATTCATATGTGTGATACATATTTAGAAAATAGAGTATGTTTATTCTTATAAGCTTGTATATTCTAAATGATCTGAATGGTCAATATATCACACAGGGACTACATGATCCCCACCTCTGTTTGCTTTGTGGTCACATCAGTGCAAAGTAAAAGTCACTTTATCAGATTAATGAAGAGAGATAAACTTAACATATAAATGTGTTTACATCCGTTGAAAACTAAAAAACAGCAGGATGCCCTTTATCAAAACGAAGGGTTAGAAGTAATTTGAAGAGAGAAAAGCCAAGAGGGGAGAAAGATGTTTGTGCTAGTGACATGGTAATGTGGGTACCTCATTTCTACAGACCTCAGGTTTGGACGGTCAGCACCAGATCATTTGCTGAGATTGCACTTTAGCAAAACAATATTATGTCACATTTCATTAATGTTGGTATCTTTATTTATACTTGTTTGGAGACTTTTTCATATTTTCAATCATATGAGTTTGTTAGTCTTACATAAGCACTAAAGTAAAGTGACTTAACACCTAATCTTATACAAATTTAAATAACATAGTAATAAAAATAATTGAAGCCTAACACAGGGATTCACCAGCCCTTTAAAAGGCAGAATGTGTTCTTTGTTTAGGAGAAGGCTGCTGGGATCTCCCCTGGGTATGGAAGGAGGAAATCCTGACTCCTGTGGAGAAAGGTCAATGGTCTCTAATTCCTGGGAACATTCCAGAAGTCTAGCTATCCCAGAAGAATTTGAGAGGGTGCAAAGGAGCATGGTCCTCTTGCCCCCACAGAACCTCCTGAGTCTCCCCACCTCCTACTGCTTCTCTCCATTACTCACTCAAAAGGCCACAGGGTCCACACGTGCCAGCTACTGTGCGAAGCCCAGGGCCACAGTAGTGGACAAGAGGAACACAGTCCCTGCCTGTCAGGAGCCTGCAGTGGAGTGGACCTTAGAACATTGTATTTAAACTTTAATTCTCAGCTCCCACTTCTAGTCCTTCCCCCAGACCTAAGTCTGTAGAATCATGCGCCAATTCCCCACCCTACACCCTACTTTTGCAAATAAACAAACTTCTTTGGATTTATTCAGCCACATACCTAGAAGAGGGAGTGGCCCCGTGAGTCAGGAATCTTTCCTCCGGCTGTTGTCCTCGGCCAGGTACCTTCAGAAAGCAAGAATTTGGAATTAGGGAGCAGAAAAACTTGGGTCAAGTCTTTGGAAGCAGAACCTGAGGCAGGATTTTGAAGACACGTGATTTATTAATTCATTCGGGAAAAACTTGTAAGGAAGGAAGGGAAGCAAGAAATGAAATGAACCAGTGGAGCAGGGAGGTGGTCTCAGGAAGAAAAATCCAAATTTGATCCACGGAAGACTCTGAAGCATAAATGATATCACAGTGTGTGTGTGTGTGTGTGTGTGTGTGTGTGTGTGTGTGTGTGTGTGTTGGGGGCAAGGGGTGATTCGAGGGATGACCTCTATCTGAGGCCGCTCTCCTCCGCTGTAAGGGTCATTCCCAGAGAAAGGGGAAGCTATGAGCTGTTGCTCACAGCCGCTGTAGAATGCGCGCACCAGCCCCATAAAGGATTGAGTCAAATCTCAAATGAACCCACTTCACAGAGGTTCAGATGCCTGGTTCACTGTCACCAGCTGGTGTGATCTTTATGTAAGAGGACTACGAAAAAACACCTCAAGCAGTAGCTGTCCCTCCCTCTCCCTTAGGTATTATGGACAGATGATTCTTGACAGATGAGCCCCGTCAGAAACCTGATTGAAACTTCTGGGTAGGCAAGAAGGTAAACGTGGGTCATGCTTTAACCTAATACTACTCTGCTCACTCATTCCAACCACACGGAGGAATCCAACCTCCACCTGGCCCAGGGCTCACCTGGTGCTTTGGTTGATATCAGTGTCCCTAGAGAATTTATTTCTTTCCTGTCTAGAATTTATCCCTCTTGATACCTTTGGGGCAGTGCTTACCAAGCTGTATTCCATTAAACTCTGGTTTAGTGGGGTCAAGGAAGGAGTGTGACTTCAGACACAATAATGCACCCCTTCTCCTAATCCCTGGGACCTGTCACTGTGTTCACTTAAGTGGTAAAACAAATTTTGCATATGACACTAAGATTAGGGACCTTGAGGTGGGAAGATTGTCCCAGACTATCCAGGTGAGCCCAATGTAACCAGGGTGACCTCAAAAGCTGAAAAATTTTCCTGGTTTTGTCAGGGAGCAATAAGTCGGAAGAAGGAGGAAGAGAGAGTCACAAGGTGAGAGGAATTTGATGCACCTCTGCTAGGTTTGATGAGACAGGAAGGAGCCATGGGCTAAAGAATGTGGGAGCCTCCAGAAGCTGGGAATCACCCTCCACTGAAAGTGCAAGAAAATGGAGACCACAGGCCCAACCGCCAAGAACACAAATGACCTCCCCTTTGGGCCTGAAGAAAGGCATGCAGACTCACCATACCTTAATTTTAGCCTGGAGAGACCATGTCAGCCTTCCAACCTACAAAAGACGCTCATGTTATCTAGCTGTTAAGTCTGTGGGAATTTTTATTGAAGCAGCAATAGAAAACAAACACAGGGATTCTGGTCAAATAATTTCAAGAAAGGATGCTGTAGATTATATCAATCATTTTGATTTTGAATTTTTTTTTTTTGTGGTGCTGAGAATTGAACCCAGAGCAAGCACTCTACCCACTGAGCTATATCCCCAGCCCTATATCAATCATCTTGTTATAAAAGAGTCATAGTAAAAATAAAATAAAGCATTAATTGAATCAAGGAGAAGGTCATTTGTTCACTACAAAGGCAAAAGCTGACACTGCACTGATTCATAATTCTGTGGGTAAATAGAGGGCCGCTGCAGCCCCACAGCATGCAACTCCGTTGTCATGGCTACCCTCTGAAGAGAAAGATGCCCTGACAAAGACCAGATTGGCTGCTTCGAGTGGTAGGAAGTACCCCGAGGGTGGCCAGATGTTTCTACATTCATGTCAGGGATGTTTTCTGGAATTTGTATTCACTCAGCTCTGCCCCAAATGGAATGGTCATTTGCATTCAGAAAACAGGAAGTCTATATTAACGATGGATATCTTTTAGGGAGGAGGAGTTGTTCTTCCATCCTAAGACCTAGGGAAACAACTAGCAGCAAAAGCAATGTTTTGAAATGGATTTTGCCCTGAATTAAGTGTTAACCACTAGCCACTCTCACACGCCATTTCCTGTCCTCCTCCAACTCGACCCTCCACTCTAACCACAGGCTTCTCCCCACTCCTTGACCAGGCCAAGCTTTCTCCTCCACAGGGACTGTGCTCCGGCTCTCCCTCAGTCCAGGGTGCCCTTTCTCCATACTGCATGCTCCACTCCTTGCTCAAACATTCCCACTTTAGGAAGGCCTTCCTGAAGCACTTTATCTAAAGTAGACATCCCAGTATTGTTGGTGTCCTTACTTGAATTTATTATTTCCTCAGAGGGCTTCTGTATTTATTTGAGCACCAGCTTACTGTATCCCCACAGACCACGAAGGCCAGGGCCTTGGCTCTGGCTGTATCCCTAGTTTCTGGCACATAAGTACCATGGACATTTGTGGAATAGACAAAAAAGAACTGCTGGGACTCTTGATTCTCTTGACACTGGCTCCGCATAATTTGTTTTAAATCCAAGTTCTTTCCCTAGTCCAATGCCATTGGTGTTACAAGTTGTATTTTTCCAGATGGCCACCACAGTATGTAGCCCACACCACAAGTCCTTCTTACAAATGGGTGTTGACATTCCTCCCTTTAATAAATACATCGATGTTCTCTCCTCTTGCATTTCTACTGACTAGGATTATGGTGGGATTGTACTGTGACATTGTGCAACTTCTGACAACTTCTAAGACTAAGGTCATAAAAGGCGATACAGAATTTGCCTTATTCTCTTGGCCTCTCTCTCCTTGTGGAAGCACAGTCTCCATGCTGAGGGGAGGCCCAGACCATAGAAGAGCCCATAGGTAAGTGTCCCGATAGACAGCTGAACAGAGGACCCTGCTGACAGCCAGTGGGGAAGTCTATGAGATGACTCTACCCCATTCATTGTCTGATGGCAACTGCAGGAGCCACCAACCAAGACCCGTCAGCCTCCCAAATCCATGGGAGATAATAATAAATGATGGCTCTAGTCCGAAACCACTAATCTTAAGGGTGTCTTGTTATATATGAATATATAATGAGAAAGGATGATGTTTGATGGTCAAAGATATGATTTTTAGTTTTATTTATGTGCCATTCCCATTCTTCAGTCTCTGGATGGCCCAGAGACTCAGTGCCCCACCTCCCCAAGCGTGCATGCAATCAGTGCTCCTAACCTTCATCCTAGGGTGAGATAATGAAAATTGATCTCCGGAACAGTGATTATTTTTTTAAAAGTACATATACTTTTTGAGATTTTTCTATGATAAGAATTTAGGAATTTCCTGGGTTTAGCTACTCTCAAGATTGCTAGGTCACCCAGGACAGTGGGTCAATAAGCCTCCTCCCTCCATGGTCGGTCTTCTCAGTCCAGCCCCAGGCCTAGTGGCAATTCCTTTTCCAAGTGGCCCTTGCCATCTATGGAGCCAGATTCTGAACCCTTCTGAGCACATCTCTCAGAAGGCTGCTCTATTGTTCCCACCAACCTGTCCTTACCCAAGGCTGGGGACAACCCCTGTTGTCACACTACCTTGTTGTGCTATTCCTGTGGCACATGTGGGAGGGCTATCCAGGGAAGACAGCCTGGTTGCAATGGGAGCTGGAAAACAAACTTGTGGTCAGAGTTCCTCGAATTCAATTAAACAGTGAGCCTGGAAAATAAGTTGGAGATCAAAATACATGCAAAAAAATAAAAATAAAAACAAAAGAAAAAACGCTGCAGTCTATAACTGGGGGAAGAAGCTGGATAGGTTGAATGTATAGAATTGGTCAGTACAAAAATGATGGTGGAAACCATGAGATCTGACGTTAGGTGGGCCTAAGTTTGAATTCTGAGTCCTTCACTTGCAAACAATGTGCCCTTAGGCAAGTCCACAACTCTCTCTAAGGCTCAGTTTCCTTATCTGTAAAATGGAACTAATATTAGAAGCTCCCTCAGAGGGAGGTTTATGGCAGAAACACTGGTGCAAGCACTGGACACTGGCACAACGGAAGTCACCAGTAAGTGGGAGCCCCCACTTTCTACTGAAATGGGTCAGCTGGGAGCTGGCTGAGCTGCCAGAAACTGTTCTGATTTCAGAGATGCAGTGGGGAACTCTGAAATGGGCAAGGCCGTCACTGCCTCAGGGATCTGCAAAAGGACCTTGGGCCTTTTCTGTTCCTTTCCTCTGCAACACCACTGACAACCACCTCCACCTCCTCTGACACTGCCACCCACAGATGACTTTTGAGCCACTAAAATTGAGAGCCCCTGGGACTAGCATCATGGGAAAACCCTGGCCCCATCCTCTTCCATATCTCATCTGAAGATTGACTGAAGGGCCAACTCTCAACACAAAATAAAAACCAGAAAATCCACTTAGTGCCCTTGGTTTCCCAGGAGCTGCCGGTGGACAGTCGCATTTGCACAAAGCGGCGTGTACTAAAATAGGCAGTTGGAAATATTCCTGGCAGATGGTGCTAAATATAGACACAGTGACAGATTGGACCCACAGAACAGCTCTTCTCCTGCTCGTTAAGAACGTGCCGGAGCCAACAAGCTTCTCTTCTAGCTTCTCCTTCCTGGAAGATTGTGGCAACAGCCCCAGGATATCAGCATGCCAGAACGCAGCACCTTGCTGAGAGCTGCCCAAATTACCCTGGGAAACTGTTCGGGAATAAAGAAAAGGTTGCAAACTTGAAGGTCTGGTGGACTCACTGCTTTATTGGCCCTCCTGAAGGATTCACTAGCCTCCCAAGAGATCTCCTACACCAGCAAAACTCTGCTGAATACCAGTGGAGGCAGCATAGAACAATGGTTAAGGGCAGAGGCTTGGGGGTCAGTGCTGGCCTCTGAGCCATGCTTTTGCCCTTTCCTAGCTGTAGGAGCATGGCCAAGCTATTTAACCACTTGATGCCTCCATTTTTTCATCTGCAGAATGGGGATAATGATAGTGTCCACTTCACATGAAGATGAAGTTAAAGCACGTAAAGGCCATGCACAAGGCCTGGTGTAAAACAACTCTGGCACAGATGGCGGCCATTTTACTCAATGGGACAGGGAGGAGAGAGAAAGATACCCCAAGTGACCAAAGGTTTTAAGGCTTAGAGGAATATTTTGGATACGAACAAAACTAAAGTTAAAATAAATTCAAGTTGCAAATAGTTTTTCTACATGCCAAGATCATATTTGAAATGGGCAGTATCATAAATACCCAGAGAAAGCTGCTCACTCAGAATAAGGTGTTAGAGTGTAAGAGTGGCTTTCGACAAACCTTCTTCATAACCAGTAAGGATGCCTCTGAACATTGTGAAATTTTCTCCGTGACTTCCTTACAATAAGACATTTAAAAGACCTAGAGGATTGTCCGTTAAACTTAGTTGACAGAGCTGGCCAGTCTGTGGCAAGGCATGAGGGGCCTTGAGATGGCCCTGGGCCCTGGTGCTTTCTCTGCTACATGTCATGTTCCTGTGTGGCTGTGCCTCTGATTTCCTTCTATCCCATTTTGTTCTCTTCATATTTTGGAGTTAGATTTTCTGAGTGTTGATTTATGCTTTATGTGGTGCTAGGACCACATTCTGAAGGCCAGGAGAAATGTCGGCTCGCGAGCTGTTCTTGAAGACTAAACCCAGTCCCCCAGAGTCAGAGGAGGCTTTCCTATACAGTTTTAGTGGGAAATTGCGATGGGGCAACATATTCAGGAGAATTATGGAACCATGTTCAGGACTCTGGCTTCCAGAATCAATAGTCCCGTGCATGGTCTTCATGGTACAGTCTTGCCTATGTCCTCACTTCCTGAGCTAGTTAGAAAAGGCTCACTCTGTGACAAACATACTCCAGCATTTCAGAGGATTAACACAGCAAAAACATCTTTTTTTTTTTTCCCCGCCAGCAAAATCCATTGACACTGGGATGGGAAAGAGAGGGGATGGGTAGTTTCTACTCCATTGAGTCATCCAAGGACCCAGGCTGCCAGAGGCCCTGCCATTTTCAATTTGTGGCTTCCAAGACTGCCTGGGTGTCATCATCCAGTATCAGACAGAGAAGGTGTGTGGGAACCATAGTAGGAATATTTTATAACTCTAAAAGTGGTGCACATCACTTCCATGCACATTCTATTGGCTAGTACTTAGTCATATGACCATATATGCTGCAAAGGAGTCTGGGATGTGTAGTTTCTCTGTATGGAGTGGGATAATAGGAATTCCAGTGATGATCTAATCCTTCTTGGCTCATTTCATGAAGTGCTACTTCAAGAGACCAAGAGACATTCTGCAGAGGTAGTTTGAAGAAATTTCAGAAGTGTTTCCAAATTCCTGTGTTGTTTTCACTCAGTCTTTGACTTGGACTTGCTAAATAATTGCTTGTAATCTGTATCTCTTCCCACCAAGTCTTGAAATCAAAGAACATCACAGCTTCTCTCCAATGGGAGTAGGCTGATCTGTCCCTCATAGCCAAGGTTTCCTTGTAAATGACATGGTAAATGAGTGTCTCCTTTTAAGAAATAAACACCAATTATTCTTTCAAAGAAAGCTCATTTCTCTCAGTGCAAGACCCAGAGTTTTGCATTTTGTATCATTGCTGGAGTTTCAGTAGAAAAACCACTATGATTACTTTTCCAATGCTACTGGAACCTTCTGTATCAACAGTCTGCAAAAGAGCTTAGTAGACAAAGGGGAAAAAAGAACGCTCTTATTTATGAAAGAACTAGTTCTGTAACAACATAGAACAGCTCCCTAGAGTTTTTAGTAGAAACTATCAAATCCTTTCCTCAATTCTAGTAGAATAAGTTATGTGCATCAATATAGTAATATTGTATGTTTATAGCATTCTCTTACCTTTATGATCATTTTAAGAACATTCAAAATTTCTGCAATATATTAACAGAAATAAATCATATTGCTACAGCATTAAAACCCTAATAAAAAACTCCATTACCATTGAGAATCTCAATATATTGTTAAGTATACAGATTCTTGCTATGGTAAGACACAAAATTTAATATACATTCTATCCTATATGTATTTCTAACACTCTTACATTTTATTACATTCAGTTTTTTTATTAAATGTTTTTACATAGACGATGGTTATGTAACTTTATTGAACATCAGATCACATGAAAAGCATGTTATAAAAAATAGATTCTTGGACCCACTGAACGTCAGGGGTAGAGTTGGGATGTGTGTATCACTAACAGATTTGCCAGTAGTTTTGATGCACACCAGAACTTGAGAACTAGGCCTTAATGTCTTTACATTCCCAGGGTCTGGCATGCAGTAGCACCTAGTATATGTTGATAGATGAATGAGTGAATAAATGAACCAAACAAAATAGTATTCTCCTTACAAATTAATTTGCTACTGAGACGAAGGAACTAAAATAAAAATTCACTGGTGATTTATTACCACAAATATTAAACACAAAATAAGAAATGATTTCATTACCAGGAAACTTGTTGCAATAGTTTAACTTTATTTGTATAATTTTTGTTGTCATGTTTCACCAGTGTTAAATATTCAAATTACTACTACAATATGAAAATGTCATAGGTGAGGGCTGGGGATGTGGCTCAAGCGGTAGCGCGCTCGCCTGGCATGCGTGCGGCCCGGGTTCGATCCTCAGCACCACATACAAACAAAGATGTTGTGTCTGCCAAATACTAAAAAATAAATATTAAAATTCTCTCTCTCTCTACCTCTATCTCTCTCTCTCTCACACTCTCTTTAAAAAAAAAGAAAAAAGAAAATGTCATAGGTGAATAATGGGGTCATCAGTAGAGTATGTCACACTTGCAGAGTGACACAAAAGATTGGAGGACAATCATTTTCATGAAAATACTGAGTGCTGTTAACACAAAGTCTCCATGCCACTGGTGTTCTAGGTACCTCAGGCTGAGAACTACATGTCTGATGTCAAGAACAATTTCAATTCTCATTTAACTAAGGAGAATTTATTATTACTGGGGGTGTAGCTCAATAGTAAAGTGCTTACCTAGTAGGCATAAGGCCCTGAGCTCAATCCCTAGCACCACACGTATAAAGAATTTATTATTAATAATAGGTGCTTAACCAGGAGTTAGACTCCCCAAAGCAAGGACAATTGCAAGTTTTCAGAAAAGTTCCAATACCTTCCCACATATAATACCATCCCACTTTTCCTTCTACCTCTCTGGCTGCTCCTTCTCAGCATCAGGCTTATCATCCTCTACTCAGCCACTAAATATTATCATTCCTCAGTGTTTTGTCTTATGTGTTTGTCTCTTCTCACTCTCCATGGACTGTGATCCATCTTCACATCTTAAATTACTGTCTATTTATATATGGTGCCGAAACTTCCGTTCCAGGGCAGACCTCTCGCCTGAACTCCCATTTGTTATACAGGCTCTATAAGGAAAAAAAAAAAAAGACTCAGGTATAGCTTTCATGAGTAAAAGGAAAATACCAGCCAATCTTTTGAATTGATTAAGCATATGGATTATGCAAAGTATCTGGACTTGCCAGATACTTGTAAAGTATCTTGAAACATGCCAACCACCATTAACTAGCATATGCTGGATTCTGTTTTGTTTTTCCTTTTTTCCTAAGATGTTGTATAACATAGCCCTCCAAAGCAGGATAAGGTTTAAGTTTCAAAAGCTATGTCAAGATGTATATCTGAGTAGACGTGTCAATCATGCTAGGATGGAATGATATTTGGCTGGAAAATGAACACTCAGTCTTGGACCTGCTTCCTATGACAGCTTCTTTAAGGCTCAGGAGAGGAAAGTACACATGCAGGGGAAACCTCTGTGTTCATTGCTCTGAAGGGTTAGCCCCTCTTTGTCCTCTCTGCTGGGAATCAAACTCTATTGAGCTGCACAGGGGCACAGGGATTCCTTTGCCTGGAGAATAAAGCCAAATAGCTTGGATCAAAATCAAGCACTGTGGTCTATTTCCTTAAGACCTGCACCTAGTTCTGGTCTTCAAGTGCCTACCACTATGATTACTAGAAAATTCAAGAAAGATAAAACCCAAGGACAAGCAATAAGGGAAAGGGAGAATTTCTTCCTATGGCTCAAAGCAGTGGGTATCCTTTATATCTCCCACCCTTTGCCCCAGTCCATCTCAGCATTCCATGGATATTAATCTATTTCAGATATCCTCCAGATGGTGAGGATGGAAAGTCTTACACTTCCCCGTTTGTTTGGTGATGCATTTATTCATCCACCAAATATTTTGAGTGACAAATACATGTCAGGGACTATTCTAGGTGATAGGTATATATCAGTGATGATATATTTATTTAGTATACAATAAAATAAATACTAAGTCAGATGATGATAAGTCCTAAGGAGAAAAATTAAGCTGAGATGGTGGATGGGGAATTCCAAGCTATTACAATAACCTAAGCAAGACATGCCAGTGCCCAAAAATGACAGTTTGAGAAGTTAATGTCACATTCTCAATAACTGATTGAACAACAGGATAGAAAATCAACAAGGATACTGAAGACCTAAACAATAATGGATCTCAGTGATGTTTGTGAACATTCCATCCAATGACAGCAGAATAGACGTTCTTTTCAAGTACACATGGAACATTCTGCAGAACAGACCATATGCTAGGCTATAAAACAAGTTTCAATAAATATGAAAGGTTCAAAATAATAAAAAGTATGTTCTCCAAACACAATGCACTTAAATTAGAAATCAACAACATAAGGAAGTTTGGAAATCACCAAGTTCTTGGAAATTAAACCAAACACTTCTAAATAACCCATTTGTCAAATGAAACATCAGAAGGAAAAATGTTTAAATATTTTGAACTGAACAAAAATGAAAACTTGGCCCATTCAAATTTATGAAATGCAACTACAGCAGAGAATAGAGGGAAATATTTAGCTGTAAACACCTACATTAGACCAGAAGAATGATATTAAATCAGCATCTAAACTTCTACCATAATGAACTAGAAGTAGAGGAGCTAAATAAACCCAAATCAAGCAGATGAAAGAAAATAGAAAAGTTTAAGCAAAAAAACAATAAGGGAAAACAGTAGAAAAAAACTTAAGAAACCCAAACCATTTCTTAAAAAGAACAACAAAATTGAGAATCTTTAGCTAGACTAAACAAAAAATAAAACAAAGACACAAATTATTAAAATTAGGGGAAAAAATTAGGGTAAACACTACCAACCTCAAAATTAAAGGACTGTGATATATTGTGAACAGCTTTATACCAACAAGTTGGACAACTTAAGTGTATGGACAAATCTCTACAGAAACATAATTTACCTAAACTAATTCAAGACTATAAAATCCAAATAAGCCTAAACCAGAGAAATTAAATTATTAATTTAAAATCTTGCTCAAAGAAAATATCAGGCCCAAATGGCTTCAATGGTGAATTCTAACAAATGTTTAAAAAAGAAATAGTTCTAATTCTTCACAAACACTTTCAGAAAAGAGTAGCAGGAAACTCTTCCAAACGCATTCTATGAACCTAGTATTCCCCTGATACAAAAATCAGGTAGACATCTCGTGAACAGAAAAATCTGACTGATATCCCTCATCAATATATGTGAAAAAAATCCTTAAATTTTTAGCAAGTTTAACCCAGAAACATAGTAAAAGAATTATGTTCTATCTCTAAGTGGAATTTAACCAGGGAACATAAGATTTAGTGTTTAAATATCAACTAATATAATATACTAAATTAATAGAATAATAACCAAAATTCATGTAAGTATCTCAGGAAATGCAAAAAAAGTCTTTAATAAAATTCAACATTCATGATAAGAACTATTATCAAACTAGTTATGCAAAGGAATTTTTTTAACCTGAAAAAGGTACATCTACACGCAACCTATTGCTCATATCGTACTTAATGATAAAATATTGAACATTTTCCTGCTAAGATTGGGAATAAAGACAAGCATTGTTATTTCTTTTATTCAACTTTGTATCAATGTCAGTTAGTTTAATAAGGCAAGAAAAAAAATCAAAGGCATATCAGTTGGAATGGAAGAAAAAAAACTGCCTTTATTTACAAACATTATAATCTTGTATGTAGAAAATCCTAAGAAATCTACACAAAAAATCTGTTAGTATTAATTTAAAAAATTTAGCAAGGTACAGAATACAGAAATGTATAAAATCAATTGTGTTTCTATATATTAGCAAAGAACAATCCCAAAATGAAATTAAGAATTCTATTTAGAATAATATCAAGAATAAAATACTTAGGAATCAATCTAACAGAACAAGTGCAAGACAGAAATTGTACAACAAACACCACAAAATATTGCTAAATAAATAGAAATACATTTTACATTCATGAATTATAGATTCATTATTATTAAAATAACAAGTCTCCCCAGAATGATCTATAATTCAACATAATACCTGTAATGTACTCAGGAGGGAATTGTTTTTGTAGCAATAGACAAGCTAATTCTGAAATTCATATGAAAATGCAAAGAAAATGGAAGAGCTGAAACCATCTGGAAAAAAAGGAATAAGTCAAAGGATGTATACTACTCATTTTCAAGCTTACCATAAAGCTATAGTAATCAAAACATTGATTGTCAGAGGATGGGCAAAGAGATCAATGGAACTGAACTGAGAGTCCAGAAATAAAGCCTTACGTTTACAGTCAATTGATTTTTGACAAATGTGCTAAGTCAGGTCAATGGAGGCAGGATAGTCTTTCCAACAAATGGCATTGTGACAATTAGATATTCATATGCAGAAAAAGAAAAAAATGTTGATGATACATCATACTGTGTACAAAAATCAACTCAAAATGAATTATAGACTTAATGTAGATATAAAATTATAAAACTTAGAGGAGAAAACATAAGCAAAAAACTTTAGTTATATTGAATTGGGTATAGAATTCTTAGATATGACACCAGGAGCATAATCCATTAAAGAAAAGTTGGATAAATGGGACTTTATCAAAATTAAAAATTTGCTCTTGTAAAAACCAGTGAGGAAAAGAATAGGACAAGGCAGTCACTGAGAGAAAAAGGCTGTAAAACGTAGACCTGATGAAGTACTTGCTTTCAGATATATAAGAAACTTGAATAACCCAATAATAGGAAGACAATCCAATTTAAAAATGGCCAAAAGATGTGAAGACCCTTTACCAAAGAAAACAAGGAAAAGCTAATAAGTGCATGAAAAAAAAATGCTTACATCCTTAGTTACCAAAGAGATGCAACTTAAAACCAAATTGAGTTACACTGAACCCTCATTAAAATGACTAGATTAAAAAAAAAAAAACAATAACTCTTCTATGGAGGCATAGAAGCCTGGTCCACGTGGAAATGAAATATGATTGAGCCATTGTGGAAACAATGTAGCAACGTCTGATAAAGTTAATCATATATGTACCATACAATCAGCAATTCCATATCCAGATATCTACACAAGAGTTTCTAAACATGTGTCCACACAGAGACTTACACATTCACAGCAGAATTACACAAAATAGCCCAAATCCAGAAACAATCCAAATGTCCATCAAATGAAGAAAGGAAAAGCAAACTGGTCTAGCCATGCAATAGACAGCTATTTAAAAAAGAAAAGGAGCCAACTAGTGATACAGACTACAACATTAACACATTATGCAAAACATTATGTGAGAGAAGCCACACACAATGTGCTACATATTGTATCATTCCATTTACATGAAATTTCCAGAAATGGAAAATCTGGAGACACAGAAAACCAATCAATTAGTGGTTGTCTGGGGTTGAAAGGGCAAGCAGAATTGACCATAAGTAGGCACAAAGAAACATTTTGGGGTGATAAAGTTATTCTAAAATGGGATCATGATGATGACTATATGATTCTGTACATTTACTAAAAATCATTGAATGGAATACTAAGAATAGGTGAGGTGAGTTTTATAATGTGCAAATTATCCCTCACTGAGCTTATTTTTTTTTTTAAAGGAGGTGATATGACTTGGACCTTAGGTCTCAGAAGAGAGGTGATAATAAGGGATGGCAGGTAGTGAGGACATTCCACCCACAGATGTGGGAGATTGGGGTCCTGATTCAGGGCACCTCATAGATCAATAAATCCATGAAGATAACACTTGGTTCATTTTCCACCATGGACTATTACTGCAGATCTCTCTTCTGTAGGAAATCCTGAGAAGATGTGATAGAATGTTTGCATTCATATCTCCTGAGGCCCTTGGCCTACAGACACCCAACTCTACTGCTGAGGTCCCCGAGCCTGCGCTCCAAGCTGTCCCCTGAAATGCAATCCTTTCTCCCTGGCTATTCCCCCCGTGATGGAAATGGGAGTGAGGAGAAGCATATCACTTCTTAGAGGTCATTCTAGGTAACTCATCTGTCCAAAGTTACACCCACAGCAAAGTCCTTGCAGGGGTGCCCCATGATTTGTCCCCAGTGACTTCTCTGAACTTTTCTCTTAATGCCTTCCCCTGTCTCCCTCGGCTCTAGCCACATCCTTCCCCTCGGTGTCCCCCAGCTCACCAGGCATGTCCTACCTCAGGGGGTTTGCCTGGCTATTTGCCCTGCTTGGAATGCTTTCCCCAAATACCCACACGCTAACCCTCTCACTGAACTTCAGGTGTTTCCTCAACAGTCTCCATTTCTGAGGGATCTTGTCTGATGGCCTTACCTCCCAGTCAGCTTGCCCTGCTTTGGGTTCTCGGAGCTACTTACCACCATCTGGCACATTTTGTATCTTCTGTTGTATCTTCTTTACTGTCTATTTTAGGTAGACAATTCATCTAAGGATTGTCTTTAGAGTCTTTAGAATCTAAGCATACATTCTCTTTACCATAAAATATGTCCTTATGTTCTTGACTCTTTGGAGTATAAGCTCCATGAGGGCAGGATTTTGGCCTGATTTTTTTCTCACCTCTTCTCCCAGAATCTGTGACAGTAGGTGGAATAACTATTTGTGGAATGAACAGACAGCCAACAACTGGAGGACAAACAAGCACCCGTGGGTGGAGCTTGAGCCAACTGGCTCCTTCAGGGCACTCAGGGTGTGGCCCTAGAGGCCCTTTAAACCTGCATCACTTGTGGGGCTCAGGAAGTACTGTTCCCTCACCACCATGCCCACCCCACTTACTCATCCCATCAGCAATACTTCACCCCATCTCAGGCCAGTGTTCAGTGATGTTTTCACCCGGTTCTTCACACCTGACCTTCTTAGAGAGTTGATTAAAAACAGCTCCCAGGACTCACACCACTCCCTCGGCCGCTGCTCTTCGGATTGCTGTATTTTTCACTTTGCCGCTTGAATAGTGCAAGGCTCTTCTGCGTTTCTGACTGGTAGAATGGACTGCCTCTGACTTGTCACTGTCTGCTAAGAACCAGCAACCCGAACCTGACAACCACGCAACCGTGGCATGCTATTTAAACACCCGTGCTCTGGTGGGAGTATGGTTTCCTCTCTCTTCTTGCTTTGCTAGCCCAATGTGCTGCTCCCCACAGTTCCCAAGGATGCAGAGCTGTACCCACCCTCATCGGGGCTCTGTTTTACATCCATGGCTTGCTGAAGAACCACCTACAATGCCAATCTCTTTGTCTAACTCAAGGTGTAAAAAAAATCTTTGAAGACTGATTTCCCCAAAGAAAAGTAGAACAATCCTAATGTAAAATTACTACGTTTCAGTCCCACCAGCAGGCATCTAGCTTTTAATCTTTTATTTATTGTACACATTCTTTCTGTACCTACACACACACACACACACACACACACACACACACATTTCCTTGCTTATTTGTTTGTGTTTAGTTTTTTTAGTTTTCAGTTCTATGTACTGGGGCTGAATTCTGTTTCCGTTTCTTAGTGTTTTATTCGTGTCTTTGCCGAAGACACCACACCCTCCTGAGCTCATTGACCATTCCTCTTCTCTCTCCACACTGTTTTAATATGCAGAGTCTCACCACCAGTGTCACAGTCCCAGCAGCAGTCAGAGCTGCCCTAACCTGGAAGAGGAAATAAAAGAAATAAAGGAAAGGTTGTGGAAATACAATGTGGAGACACAGCCAGCCTTGGAATCATGCCCTCATTCATATTTCGTGTATCCAGAAGAACTTTTCTGTATTTCTAATATGTGAGGGTCACTGTGGAGGTAGTTTAAGAAATGCCAAGATATAAAAGATAGACTTTACCTTCAAGGAAATTGTGGCAAGTCATGGATATAGGAGAGATATGAAAGAAAGGGCAGCAGATTATAAGTGGTAAGCACTTGAGTGAGTGGCAGGTTCAAGGGCAAGCTAGCTCACTTTCAGTAGGTCTGTTCGGAGGAGGAATCCCTGAGGCAGTGGCTTAGTGGTAGCATTTGAACTGGGCCTTAGAGGATGGATGAGGCTTTGAAAGATAGAGAAAGGGAGGTAGAGGAGAAGGAACTCTAGGGAGAGGGAGTAGTTTGAGCAAAACCATGGAAACAGAAGAGTGTAAATTGTTGAGAACCTCATCAAGGCCAGAGTCTCTTTCTTCATTCGGAGCATCCAGGAAACAGAGCGACAGCCCAGATGCACGAGTCTCACCCAGAAATTCAGTTGGAATGTTCTTTCTACTTCTATTTGTAAGGTCAGCTTTTTTCCTATACCTTTAACTCGGAGGTCATATATTGTCTTCTCCAAAAAGACCTTTTCTGACCATCACATCTATTGTAGGACCTCTTCCTGCCAATGTTCTTTCTCTCTCAGCCCACGTTTAGATCTCAACATGTGCCATAATTTATAATCATTTTGTTGCTATCTTTGTTTACTCTCTGTCTCTAATAGTAGCATCTAAAGCCTCTGATAATCGAGACTGTTTCCTTAGTGCCTGAAAAATAGCAGAAGTCCAATGAATATTTTGTTGGTTGAATGAATGAATAGTGAACGAATAAATGGAATTTGCATTATGACTTTTATGAGACTGAAATATAAATTCTTTCATGGGTTCCTTCTTTTATTAAAAAATACTCAAAATTACATTTTATAACCATACTAGTATAAATGTTAATATAATCCAACTTGGATTAGGTTCATTTTTTCTTTTGACTTTAAAATAAATTAAAACATCATGGAACTCTAAAAAACATTATGGGACTAGGCAATGTGCCTCTCATATCTGATGGCTAAGTCAGCCTTGTGAATAGCATAAAGCTCATAAAGAATTTGTAGGATGCATGGCTAGACAGATACTACAGAAGATAATTACAGAAGGTCTGGTACATAAGACTTTGAGTTTAGTAAATTTGAACTCTATTTGTCCAGCAATAAAAGTTATGGGAAGATTTTTGAGTGTAAGAAGGTTTCAATATGCCAGAGCCATTGTAGGAAGAAGAACTGTAGGAAGAACAGAGAAGGAAGATGTTGGGAGAAGGTTCCAGAATATGGCCCAGACAGTTCCAGGTGGAAAGGCATCTGAATTGTGGTGGTGATGGTGATGGGGTTTTGGAAGAGTAAAAGCAGGCCTGGGTGAAACTGTGGACATCTCTCACACCTGATTCTAGGGAGGGTGGATGTCATTTGAAGCTGGACAGAGAGAACCATGTGACTGAACAGAAATAGGGCCATTAGGAGAGAGAAAGTAATCGATGGGGACCTTGATTTGGTTTGGGATTTGTTTGGTGGTAGGGGTGCTAGCAGAATAATCAACTGGAACATTGTAGTAGTCAGGAACTTACAAACATAAGACTAGAATTCTGGAGCTCCAAAATTTGTGAACCATGTTCAGCCAACTTCAAGATTTTTAAAATCATAGTCCATGAATAGTTAAATCCATAAAGAACATGTGTAACGAATCATTCAAGAATTAACTCTCTTGGGGCTGGCTGATTATTCCCAGAAACTATTTCTAGTTAAGAGGTTCCCTAAGTATTCTCCCTTTTTGTTCTTCTAGCTAAGGAAAAGGGCGAGAGTCAAATGAATTATTCTATGACATAGGGTAAATATAGAATTCAATAGGGTAAATATAGAATTCAGTGAGTGTACTCCTACTCTCAATTAAATGAGAACAGGCCATAAATCATGAACATTTTATTTTTAATTAGTAGAAGCTTACACATTTTTTAGTGTGTGTGTGGTACTAGGGATTGAACCCAAGGCCTTATGCATACGAGGCAAGCACTCTACCAACTGAGCTATGTTCCTAGCCTAATGTTCTTAATTCCATAAACCTGATAAGCAAGTGCGAGGCCTGCCTCATTTCAACAGGTTCCAAATAAGAGAAAGTTGATTGGGAGAAGAGCAACTTCAGCAGTAGAGGCTGAGGAATTACTAGAACTTGTGGTTCCCGGTCTCAAAATGTGCCTACTCTGAAAAAGATTCTTGAATGGGCAATCTCCCCCAAGCTCCATCCCTACTGTAAATGGCTGGGTTGCCATGGGTTTTTAGTATTAGAATGGGGCTATATTTCTGGAATGATTGTAGCAATAGCTATGTCTCTGGGTTGGGTTTGAGCAATCTATTCCTTTTCAACCAAGTTCTGAGTTATTCAAACATACACATTTTACTATGAAAGCAGGAGCAGGAGGTGTTATCATAAGTGTCTGTATCTTATTAACTAATATGTGCCTCTGTTGCCCTGTTTGGAAAATGGAGGGAATATTAGCGTGAATTTCAGAGGATCGCCATGAGGATTAAATGAGATGGCCAGTATTTAGAAGAGAGCACCTGTTTCATGGTCAACTCTCAATTAACGTTGATTTTCAACTCTTTGTCATGGTAGTTCTTGTTCAGACGCTTTCCCTTATCTACTACACTTTCCCCCTGAGACTGGAAATTTTACATGATCTGCATCAAAATCACTGAAGAACTTTTTGCATGTAGATTCTTGGTTCCTACCCTAGAACCATGGAATAGTGATCTCTTGGAATGGGGTCGAGAATGTTGCATTTGATCAACTTTTATAAGAGATATTTCATCTCCGTGGAGTTTGAGTCCACTGGTGTACTGGATTTATATGAAGCATGGATGAAATTTGGATTAATATAAAGCATTCTACCTGAACTAGTTATGAAATAGGTTCCGACATCTAGAACCCCAAGACATGCAATAGAGCTGCAATGTCCTGTTCAAGACACGGTGGAGCTATACCACTCTGCAGACCACCTGATCCCTGTTGCACCCCTATCCTGTTCTGGAACCCTACCTCATGACCTGTCATGACCAAAACCCAGCCTGCAGTTGCTGGAGAGAGCCTGCCACAACAGCCAGCTTTCCTAGAAGGAAGTCTAAATGTCTAGAGAGCCTGGAACATGCTTTGAATGCATCTGTCACTGCCTCAATCAAGTTACATACACAACCTGCGTAATTCCCGACAGCTCCTGACTATGAATTATCTGCTGCCCTGGCACATCAGCTTATCAGATGATTTAATTTGGACTCCAACATTCCGAGGTGGTCCACTCAAATTTAACCCCTTTAAGCAACCTCTTCCCAGAGCAGCTAATGCATGTCTCATATTTAAAGTATGAAAATCTTGCTACATCATCATAGCCATCACAGTACAAAACAAAAGTCCCATAGGACTGCAAGGATGGTTGTCAAGGTACTTTCCCATCTACTATCCAGCATTCTTTTACAGTGGGAATTAGAAAAAACAGGTGTCTCTTTGCTTTGTAGAAAACAGAACCTCAAGGAGTTTATGAGACTACCTAAATTTACCCAACAGATTCTAGGCTAACATGACACATGATTCTTCTTTTTTGGGGGGAGAGGGGAGTACCAGGGATTGAACTCAGGGGCACTTGCCTACTAAGCCACATCCCCAGCCCTATTTTGTATATTATTTAGAGACAGGGTCTCACTGAGTTGCGTAGCACCTTGTTTTTGCTGAGGCTGGCTTTGAACTCATGATTCTCCTGTCTCAGCCTCCTCAGCTGCTGGGTATTCAGGCATGCACCACGGCACCTGGTCAAACATGACACATGATTCTTGATGCTCTGATCCCTGGGCAGGGGCTTGGGCTGTTAGCCCACACTGCCTCCAGCTGTCAGATCATTGGTGTGGAGAAGAGATTAGGGACACTGGTCTTGGACCACACTTTATACCTTGACTCCAACACCCACCATCTTTGTGGCCTTGAGAAAAACCCACCTCACCTCAGGATGTCGAATGCAAATGACTGTGTGGCCCATACTTCACACTTGGTAGTCGTTACATGTTATCATCATTGCTATTATTAGCTACAGACTGACAGTGATGGTCGTTCTGACCAATATAGCTAAGTTTCTAGTAGAAGTCTATCTCTTATTTTACAATAGATAAAAAGAATAAGATAAAAAATAGTTATTCATTTCCATTTTTGTCTCTCTCTCTCTTTTTTTTTTTTTCTTGGTAAAACTGATGGATTGAACTCAGGGCCCGTGCAAGCTGGTCAAGTGTTCTACCACTGAGCTACACCCCCAGTCCTGCCCCCACATTTTTTTTTCTTAAATAAAATAGAGAAACCCTTTGGAACTTATTCTTCAATTGTCAAGAACTTCAATCTAAATTATCACTCTATGATAGTATACTTGACATCAGGAATAGATCTTTTTTTCCTCCCAGAGAAACAAACTTAAAATTCACCCTTGCTCCAAATCAAATGAATCCAGTTACTTTGTTTTGTTCAATTAGCTTCTTGGTCAGTGTGGAAAATAAGTGCACAAGAGATAACACCAGGTCAGAGGAGTGGGTGAGCTCTGATCAGCCAAGGAGAAGTGAGTTGGACGAATTTCCCTGATACATGCTTGGCTTGCTGAATTGGTCCCTGACTAATTTCTCAACAACATCAAGAAATTCAGAATGAATACACTAAGTAAAGAAACAAATAAAAATATTGGTGCCCAGGGAACTATTTGCCTTGGATGATGTAACTCTAACTTTCAGTTAATTACAGTCATGGAGATTTTATGAACAACAATTCACTTCACTGCCACTACCAAAGATGTATTTTGTTCCAGGTACAACACTTACTGAGAACTTAATAGGCCCTTAGGGGAGATTGCAAAGTGAAGGAGACAGGGACCATGGAGATTCTAGGTACAGAACCAACTTCTAGCAGAGGCAGTATCCCAAGGATAAAGCTTAGCATTAACACAGAAAGCACTCTCTGTCCTAATGAGCATGAACCTCTTCCTGCCTGCCACTACCTGCCCCATCCAATGCCCCGGAAGCACCTGGTAGCATGGGAATTCCTGAGTCCAGGGAGGACCAATGAAGTGTGACACAACAGTTATAGAATCAGAGTGGCCATAATGCAGAGAAGTGACTGTGAGGGGAATGGAACTTCAAAAAAGAACTTGTGAGAAAGCAAAACTATGGCTGGGTATGGTGGTGCGTGCCTGTGACTCCAGTGGCTGAGGAGGCTGAGGCAGGAGGATCGAAAGTTCAAAGCCAGTCTCAGCAACTTAGCAAGGCCCTAAGCAACTCAGAGAGACCCTGTCTCTAAATAAAATATTAAAAAGAGCTGGGAATGTGGTTCAGTGGTTAAGCTTCCCAGGGTTCAATCCTGGGTACCAAAAAAAAAAAAAAAAAAAAAAAAAAAAAAAAAAAAAAAAAAAAAAAAAAAAAAAAAAAAAAAAAAAAAAAAAA
>NW_026000019.1:10233965-10261288 GCF_001458135.2 Marmota marmota marmota
AAAAAAAAAAAAAAAAAAAAAAAAAAAAAAAAGAAAGAAAGAAAGAAAGAAAAAGAAAGAAAGAAAGAAAAGAAAGCAAAGCTATTTCAAACGATAGTCTCAGTGGCACTATATTTAAGGCGGGGAAAGTATATAGAACTAAAAACCACATGAAAGTATGGAAGGGCCAGAAATATCATGATGGGAACTATGATGAAATAATATACAATTCTTTAAACTAACAAGTTTATGGGTTGCAAACCTGTGGAGATGTTCATATAAAACAATGTAAAATGGAGAGTCACAATGGAAAGCTAAAATTAATTTATGTATTTACACTGAAATGTTGAACAAAATGTTATAAGAATATGTCACAACCTGAAAGATTGGAATCTTTATGGATTCTAGCCTGTATCACTTTTTTATTTCTTTGTTTTTTATTCTAATTTGTTATATTTGATAGCAGAATGCATTACAATTCATATTGCACATAGACAGCACAATTTTTCATATCTCTGGTTGTATATAAAGTATACTCACACCATTCCTGTCTTCATACATGTACTTAGGGTAATGATGTCCATCTCATTCCACCATCTTTTTTACCCCCAAGCCCCCTCCATTCCCCTCCCAACCCTTTGCCATATCTAGAGTTCGTCTAATCCTTCCATACTCCCCCTCCCATAGCCTGTCTCACTTTAAATGAACCTCTGGACCCTGTTGCTAGATTTCTTTAGCAAGGTCGTTTTCTCAGTCTGGTAACCTCTATTTCATGCTTCCTCCCCTCTCCAAACTTCTAAGTCCCCTCGTAACAGAACCCCAGGAGCTGTCTGGGACTCTCCCTCTGCCTGCTCACATCTGGCAGCACCATACCTGACTTCCATAAGGTCTTTTGGATCTTTGAATTTGCCATAGTCTTGAGGTCTTAATTCTTCTATGCATTTTCTGCTGCAGGGAAAGCCTTGCATCAAGTTGGTGAAAACTTAAGTGTCATATTTATAGGCTTCCACTATTATCCTCACTCTTGGGGAACCTGCATTTCCCCTTCATAGCACTTCACACACTCTTTAATTATCTATGTATTTGCATGATTATGGTTCCACTGTGTCTCTTTCCCCTGCATAGATGGTGAGTTCCAGGAGGAATGTGATGGTAAGTTTTATGAGTTAGTTTGATTGGGCTATGGGGTGCCCAGATACTTGGTCCAACATTATTTGGCATGCTTCTATGAAGGTGGTTTGAATAAGGTGAACTCTTTGTTTTCTTTTTCTTTTTTTGAGATGAACATTTGAATTGGTAGACTAAGGAAAGCAGATGCCTCCCTAACATGCCAGGCCTCATCCAAGCAGCAGAAGGCATAAATAGAACAAAAAGGCTGACCATCCTACAGATAAGAGAGAATTCTTGCCTGATTGCCTTTGAACTGGCACAGTGGCTTTTCTCCTGCCTTTGGACTCAAACTGAAATAATGGCTCTTTCTGGGTCTTGAGCCTGCTGGCCTTCAGTGACCACACCACTGACTCTCCTGGGGTTTCCACAGCTGACTCACCCAGCAGACCTTGGAACTCACCCACGTTTACAAAAATTGCATGAAACAATTACTTAAAATATAGCTCTTTCTATAAATATATACATCCTTTTGGTTCTGTTTCTCTAGAGAACTCTGACTAATATAAGTAATATCTGGACTGTTCACAATAATACACCTTACCTACCATCCGTGCAGTGCTGGTCAAGCTGGTTGTTTCATAAAACTTCACTGAATGTATATATGAATGTATATGTGTATGCATGGGCAGACAGATGAATAAAGTGATGTGAATATAATTTAATATTCATTAAATTTTAATTTTTCCACAAAACACTATGTGGCATATGCAGACTATTGAATACATGTGTTCACTTGAGTAGTATTTTTCAAAGCATTTTCATATTACAGCAGTGTTTTTTATTATTATTCTTCTTAGATCCCTTTGACGGTAGACATCATTCCAACTTCATATTTGAGGAAATGGAAGTTCAGAGAAATGAACAGATTTGCCAGTGCTCCTATCGTGAGCCAAATGGCAAAGGCTGAAATTGAGACCTGATAAATTCAGACCAAGGATGTGGATCTTCTGCTTCTGTAGGACACTGTGTCCACTGCAGGGTGTTGGAGAACATGGAGGGCTGGAAGGCACAGAGACATCATCCTGACGGGTCTCTCTGCAGTTCGGGAATGGTAGGAGGTGACAGTGGTCTGGTCTGGGGAAAGGTCCTGTGAGATTGGAATGATGAGGTCATGAGCAGTGGGCAATGAGCCTTAGACATGGCTCTCAGGTCCCTCTTTCACATGCAATCCACAGTTGTCATGGCCACATTTTCAGTGAAGTTCTGGTGCTCGTGTAGGAGTCATATCAATCTCTTAATTATAACTCACAGGTGGCTCCATAAACACCCAATTTAGATGTAGGACAATGGAATGGGTTGAACCCAAAGGTGTGGTTGGAGAAGTCAAAGGACAGAGAAAGGTCCAGGAGAGCCAGTAGATATATTCCCATAATGTCTGTCACTCTGGCAAAGCCATGACCTTGTTACCCTATTATTTGTCCTATTTGAACATTCACAAAAGACACAAGCTCAAAGAGCAGAGCTGTGATAGGGGAGGAAGGATGATATAAAACCACCCGTAACCAAGGGAAGGCCTGATTCTCAGCTTGGATGCAGAGAACTCCTCCCGGGGCCCTGAGCGCCTAGCGCACCTTTTCATCATTCGACTTTCACATCCTGTTGAAGCCTTCATTTTCTTTTCAGCCCCTGTCTGCAGCAGCTTTCTATAAAGAGCTTGATGACAGCTCAGTCTGCTGGGAAAACCACAACCTCCCTTTCCTCCTCAGAATCATCTTTGGACTGTGACACTCAGCACCCTTAATGAGGTGGGGTTTGCAAGGCCAGCAGTGCAGGGGCTGGTTACCTCCGTCCTGACAGCTTCTGAAAGTCCAGCAGCTGCCTCCAAGCCCAATGCTGAGATTCACTGGACAACGACAACCCGATAACCAGGAGCTGAACGCTCGTTGGCCTCTCATGATTTTTGCATTATTAAATTACTAAATTTTTATATTATACTTTCACAGTGCTAAAATCATAACAGTTACTTGAGGGACACAGTATAAGAAGATTAAAACAAATCCAATAATGAAAATAGCTACTCTTTTTACGCTTTGTCTAAGTTACATTTTTCATTTCTCAATAATCTATTTTCCTAATAAGGAAAATGAGTTTCAAGAGACACTTACCCAGCAGGGCAGGGAGGTGGAAGTTGGGAATTAAGAGTCTCTTGGCACTGAGGTTATTGGTTGGCTGTGTGGCCTTAGGTGAGTCTCTTTATCTCTCTGGGATTTAGTTTCATTTCTGGAGATAGGAAAAGAGCAAGTTAGACTTGAATATGGAATAGATCCTCTCTTGCTCTAAGGGTTCTCATGTTGAGTTTCATTGCTTTTCTTCGTCAATGATTATTCTTGTTCTTGTTTGGGTTTTTTTGTTTCTTACTTCCCTTAACTCTCTCATCATCCAATTCTCAAGTTGTCACCTTTCAGAGAGCTTTTCCCTGGCTAGGCTAGTCCTGTGTAAACTCCTGCCCGCTGTCCTCCACTTGTGGTCATAGCTGATGGTTTCCTTTTCTTTTTTAGCTCATTTTTTTTCCCTTTCCTTTCTAAACTTTTGTAATTAACACGTATTAATTGTACGTATTAATGCAGAACGGTCCGCCATCCCAACACGTTCCTACAGCATGCACTGATCAAATCAGGGTCATTCATATCTTTTCTTCATGTTTGGAACCTTCAAGCTCCTCTTTTCTAGGTCCTCATAAAATGTATAATAGGTCATCGTTAACCGTAGCCACTCCACTGGGCTGCGTTGCACCACAACATAGTCTTTCTATCTAACTGTGTCATCCAACCTCTCTTTATCCCTCCCCGCCCTCCACTAGTAGTGCCTAGTAAGCACTACTCTACATCCAGGTCAACTTTTTTTTAGCTCTTACATATGAGAAAGAAAATAACAAAGCAGGAGACATCACAATACCTGATTTCAGGACCTACTACGGAGCCATAGTAACCGAAACAGCACAGTGCTGGTGTAAAACCACACACATGGGCCAATGGGATGGCATAGAGAGCCCCAAATAAGCCACACATCTATAGCCAACGGATTCTTGACAAAGGCACCATAAACCTACACTGGAGAAAGGACAGCCTCTTCAACAAATGGTGCTATAAAACTGACAAGACTGAAACTTGACCCGTATCTCCCACACTGTACAAAAGTCAACCAAAATGGGTCAAGGACCTACATGTAGGCCATACTACTTTTTAATTGACTGATGCTTTTTAACACATGTCCCCAAAAACATAGGAGACAAAAGCCAGAATAAGCAAATGATATTATACCGAACAAAGAAGCTTCCTCACAGCAAGGGAAACTATCAACAGTGAAAGGCAACCTACAGAATGAGAGAAAATATTTACCAACTATTCATCTAACAAGGGATTAATATCCAAAATACATAAAGAACTCAAAACCTCTAACAATGAAACAGCAAGTTCTCCCATTAAAAATTGATTTGATTTTCTTCATGAACTTTTTTCTTTCTTTTTCACTCTATTGCTTCCAAAAAAATGCCAGCTCTATGAGCCCAGGGATGTTGTCTGTGCCATTCATACCTGATCACCCGTGCGGGAGCTCCTTTATCATGCTCCTTACAAAGCCTAAATACCTAGCGTTATTGCCACAAACTGGCCCCACTTTCCCCCGAGGAACAAAGTCAATAATCAATAAACATTTATTGATTGAATTGCTGAAAAAATCCAATTGTTTACAAGTACTTTGGATTCTACCACAGAAAATTCTGGAACTCTGTGGTTCAATATGGTAGTCAATGGTCACATATGACTATTTAAATTTAAATTAATTGAAAGTAAAAATATAGGACCTCAGCCTCTCTACCACTTTTCAAGTACGCAAGAGCCATTCGTGGCTCCTGGCTTGCCTAACATAGAGTGAAAAACAGAACGTTTCCATCCCTGCAGAGAGTTCTATTGGAGAGTGCTGGTCTACCTTCTGACCCTTCTTCTCCATCTCACTGTAATTGCTCACCTGGATTCTTGCAGTACCCTCTTCATGAGCCTGACAGTGGTTTGTTTCACAAGTTATTTTTCCACATGGCTTTCTTCACTTATTTATGCCAGCTACCGTGTTAGGCACAGAGGACCAACTGGGGCCTGAGTCAGATCTGGTCCTGATGCAATGAACTTACAGGCCAGTGATGATGTGTGCATGCCACCCCTGAGCTGAAGAGCAAGTTGGATCCTCTTCCCCAAAGTCCCTCAGTGTCCCAGATCCCTGTGCTGTGCTTGGGGGATTCAGCAGAGCCCACTTTGCTGTGTCTGGAGGGATTTAGCTGAAATGAGGGTGGTAGGCATGCAGTGCAGGGTGGGGCATATGTGTTGGGTGCACTGTGTGGGAGTGGGGTGTGTGTGTGTGTGTGTGTGGTGGGGTGTGGGGATGTGGACTGTGTGGGCAGTTGCACTTGTGCCTTTTGGCCCTTGAGTTGGGTCTCACGGTGCTCGGCCCCATCTCTTTCTGGCAGCTTCTGACTGGCACTCCATCCTCTCACTTTATGCTCTTCCCTGATCTCTGCCTACCCAGTCATACCTCAGTGCTTTTGCACAGGACCAACCCTCAGTGAGATTTTCTTTCTCAATTGTTTAACCTATGAACGCTCACTTCAAATTTCACTCTCTATGAATCCTTCCCAGCCATCCAGAGATGTCAGGGGCTCTTTCTCTCTATGTGTCTGTGGGTATCTGTACTAAGCTCAGTACATCGCTGTGTTTACTCTAATGAGCCCCCTCCAGCAGACCAGATTTCCTCCAGGGAACTCTGTATCCATCATTTGATCCCCAGTGCAGGAGATGTAATAGGTCCCTAATCAATGATTTTGGACAAATGATGAATGAACCATGAAGAGATGGATAAAGTGAGTGAATAAATGTACAGATGTAAAAGTGTCCGAGCCATCTGCATCTCCCCAGGGAGTCTGCCTTGGTGCCAGACTCAACACAGAGGAAAAAGACCGTCATTGTCTGTTACTCTTATCAAAGAGAAAATCTTGGTTTCCATCTTAACATTTTTATTTCCTATCGTCAATGTTCCCTTCACCCTATTTTCACAGAGAACACACCTTTTAGACGCACCCACAAACTTTCCTTTGTGGCTGGCCACAATTCTAGAGAGATCATTCACTTCATTTCCGAATACAGAGACCTAAGGTGCTCTTGCTTCTGATTGGGGAAGTGACTCTCTGATATCAAAATGCTCACCAGCCCCTCCTAACTTTTACATAAGAATCTGAATCAAAACTGTTTTATAAGAAGTACACAACGTTTTCATTAAACGATACCAATCGGAAGCAATCTTAACGTTTCTTAATTTTCCCCAGCTTGTAAAAAAACAAGCAAACTAAAGAGGAAACTGTGGCATTGTTAGACAGAGGTTCTCTCCAAGGTGCCCTTCCATTCAGCCACCCAGATTGTTGTTTTATAGTTCTGCAGAGGAAAGAAAGGGGAAGTCCCTGGCATCCCTTAACAAGCCAGTTCAGGAAGCCAGACATTGACTAACACATTCAACTAGTCTGTGTGCTTTCTGAGATTCAAATAGGTTATCCTGATCTTTCACGGTATGTTTAAATAAGCAGATTAATTAACTCCCTTCCCTGTTCTTCCAGGTGACTCTGAGGTACATCTTCAGAGAAGGGACCTGGGAATATTTACCAAAAGTAGACAATTCCCCTTCTTATTGCTCTCCCTTGAACTTGAAGCTCTGAGCCTGTCACTAGAGGTTGGGGGGACAAAGAGGGTTAGAACACACCTAGAATCACCACTCCCTAGGATGACTAATGTTAACTTTGCTAGTGTCAATCATGCAAGGACAATATGCCATCATCATGACACCCTGGTTGCTAAAATCTTTTACTAGTCACTTATTCAGTGATTAAGATGCTAAGTCAAATCTACCTCTTGTTAAGTCTGTGTGTGTGTGTGTGTGTGTGTGTGTTAAAACTTCTGGTTCTCAGTAGATATTAAACCACCACAGAGCAGGTGTGTCTGTGAAAACTAAAGGCTTGTCAGAGGCTCTGGACTACCCAGCTATGACTTTTCTAGAAATGAGGGAATCTTCTTCAGACTGAGAAATGGTTGCTGACTCTTAAGTACTAAAAAACAAGTGATCTTAATATGAGGCAAGTAGGTTTTCGAGGAAACAGTGTTGTGTGAATCTGGTGTTTCCATGATCTTGGCTTAGCTAAGGTGGCATGATATCCAGCCTCAAGTCTACATGCAGGCTTAATGAGGACACTGGACATCTTTTGTCCATCTTAGGGAAGACTTTTTAAAAATAAAATCAAGTTAAGTTTCAACCCATGAAACGTAACCACACTTAAGCGAGAACTGCTTGATCATTAAGCTGGTCTGTGTGGCTTTCCTAAAAACAACAGGGAATCTGTCAAGTATTGTCTGAGGGACAATTTGTGGAGGAGAGAAAAGAAAGTAAGATCCACACGTAGTCTATGCTCTGCAAGAGGCCACAGTCTAGGTGGGGAGATAATTCACTCACAAAATTATGGTTAATATAGCGTGAGACAGTGTCCACAAGGGCTGAGTGAAAGTCAAACACTCAAAGAGGAGGGAAGATCCCCATGGTCTCTCCATGTTGAGCCTTGAGGTATGGAAAAGGTTTGGGATGAGGGGAGAAGGAGAAGGAGGAAGAGAGGAAGAAGGGAAGAGGGGGAAGTAGAGAAGGAGGAGGGAGAGAAAGAGGGGGCACTTCAAGAAGGGCTACTATACATTTTAAAATTGAGTTTGAAGACAAATGTTATGTGATTCTACTTGTATCAGGTACCTAGACCCAGAGAATAGAATGGTGGTTTCCAGGGGTTGAGGAGAGGGAGGAAAGGGGAGATATTCTTCAATTTCAGTTTGGGAATATGAAATCATTCCAGAGATGGGAGATGGTAATGGTTGCAAAACAATGTGAAGGTACTTAAGGCCACTGAAATGCACTCAGAACAATGGTTAAAATGATGAAGCTCATGAATATTTAAAAGAAAAAAGCTTAGGGGAGACAACCATCTGTCCCTAGAAGAGACAGGATGGATTCATACTGAAGGCTTTTGATCTTTTTCTTCTATGACTTCATATTAACTACATGTACAACCCATGTGACAGCAGATGTGAAATGATTAAATATAATCCACTTCTGGGGTGCTGCACATCAGGAGGGTATTTAGTGGCTGTAGTTAGCTCCCCAACAACTCTCCTCCTTCGTAACACATAAAATCCACTTTCACTGTAGAAGCCAGTTAGGTTCTCAGTTTCTTGAAGGTAAAGAATAGACTTGTGACCTATTCTGGCCCATGGTATTTAAGGGTAAATCTCCTAGGGAGCATATTCTTCAAAAACTTTTCCTCCTATTTAAGAGAGAAAGAGAGATAATTCCACTAAGATGCACCCTCTCCTTGCCTTCCTTTCGATATTGCTGTGAAATGACATAATGTCCAGCTAAAGATGGCTGGGGTGCCATTTTGCATCCACAGGCAAGAGCTAAAGAATTATAGAAAGTCAATAGGGAGTCCTAATAATCTCATTACTGTATTTAACCACCATCAAAAATTAGACCCTTCATTGTTTAAACCACTTTTATTGTTGCATTCTGTCTGCTTGTAGATCCTACCAATAGAATATGACATTACCAAGTAGCCCTGTGGCACATTGTGGTGACTCCATATTCAGCTGGAGTTCACTCTTTCCTCCAAAAAACCACCATGTTTATTGATTTTTTTCCCTTAATTTCATGGCAGGCAAGTGAAAGAATGCATAGAACATGGCACCAGGACAAAAAGAACATCAAGCACTGGGTTTGGAAAGATACCGTACCATCAGGAGGCAAGTGGGTGGTGAACAGAGTGAATAGCCAGTGTTTTGGTGTTTTGCCTTGTCTTGGAAAGAATCAAAGTCCTTAAAACTGTGAAAAGTCATATATAAAGGAATGCTGAATAAAAGCACTTAGGACAAAGACTAAGGACTCTGAAGATGATAAGGTCCAAAAGCAAGCAAAAGCAGTAATAGTCCAGTGAACACCAAAGGGAGGCTAACAATACAAGCTAAGAAGAGAATCAGGAGGTTCCAGAAAAAGAAAAACCCAACATCTACACCAGGCTACTGTCTTTTCTCAACCCAGCTTTATAGATTTTCTCAGCCATGCTTTTTACTTTTCTTATAAAGACCTAAGCTAAAGTTCCCCTGGACATACTGGTATAGATTCTTATGGTCTGTGTGGATCTGCTTTGATTCTTGAAATAAAGATTCTGGTGTTCTTCATGGAGAAATGCAGTTGGGACAAATCTGTTGTATCCTTCACATCTCTTTCAATGGCTGAAACTATAAATGTATTTTTTTTCCCAAATCATGAAATAAAAAAAGATTCTGGTGTTCTTGTATCAGAAGATAGAAAAATTATCAGGTTAGACATCTTTCTAGGGCTATTACAATTCAGATGTTTACTAAGCACTTTTATCAGCTAGTTATATGCTAGCCGCCTGTAAAGGTGATTAAAGAGGCACAAACAAGGAAGGGAAGACAGCTCCATCTGTCCATTAAAGATGCTGGCAGCCCTAAGAGAGAGGTCCAGGCATGGGCCAATCTGTCACATCCCAGCTATGCATGTTCTATGGCACTTTAAAAAAATTTATTGGTGCATACTAATTATGCATAAAAGTGACATTCTTTGTGACATATTCATACTTTCAGATAAAATAATTTGATCAACTTCCCAAGTACCTCCCCTTTCCCTCCCTTTTTCCACAACCCTGATCCTTTCCTCTACTTCACCATTCTCCCTTCTGTTTTCATGAGGTGTCTTTTTTACTTTTTTTCTCTCTGGCTTCCACATATGAGATAAAACATTTGTCCCTGACTTCCTGAGTCTAACTTATTTCATCTAATATAATGCTCTCTAGTTTCATCTATTTTCCTGCAAATGACATAATTTTCTTCTTCTTTATGGCTGAGTAAAACTTCATTGTGTATATAGACCACGTTTTCTTTATCCACTCATCTGTTAGTGGACGTCTGGACTGGCTCCATAACTTGGCTATTGTGAGTTTCACTGCTGTAAACATGGGTATGCAAGCATCTCTATCATATGCTGACTTTAATTTGAGGCGGGCGGTAAATACCAGGGAACCGGATCACCATTCCTAGTCTTTTGAAGAATGTCCTGACTGACTTCCATAATGGTTATATTCATTTTCATTCCTATCAACATTATATAAGAGTTCTATTTCCCCCATACCTTACCAGCATTAATTGTTTCTTGTATTTTCTAATTGCTGCGTTATAATTATACATAATAGTGGAATTCATTGTGCCATATCTGTATATGCACATAACATACTTTCATCAGTCTTATTCTCCCAATACCTCCTTGTTCACTTCCCTCCCCATCCTTCTGATCCTCTTGCTCTACTCCACTGGAGTCCCTTCTATTATTATTAATTAATCACTCTTTATTTCATAGTGCATTATATTTGTACTTAATAATGGAATCCATTCTGGCATTTTCATTCTGGACATAGCATAATTTGGTTGATTTCATTCCTCAGGATTTCCCCATGCTTTCTTCTCTTCCTTCCTTCTCGATCCCCTTTCTCTACTTTATTGTTCTCCCTTCTATTTTATTTATTTATTATTTATTTATTTATTTTTGCATTAAAATTCTTAATACACCACCCCCTTCTATTTTAATGAGATTTTATTTCTTGTTTTTTTTTCTCTCCAGTTTCCACATATGAGAGAAAATATTTGACCCTTGACTTTTTGAGTCAACCTTATTTCACTTGATGTAATGCTCTCCAGTTTTATTCATTTTACTGAAAGTGACATTATTTCATTCTTCTCTGTGACTGAGTAAAACTCCATTGTGTATATTTTCTTAATCTATTCATCTGTGCATGGACACCTAAGTTGCTTCCATAACTTGGTTATTGCCAATTGCATTGCTGTTAACCAATGTCTGCATATATCACTATATTATTTAGTTCTTTGGGGTAAATATCAAGGAGTGAGAAACCTGGGTTACATGGTGGCTCCATTCCTAGTCTTTTGAGGAACCTCTGTGATGATTTCCATAGTGGTTTTACTAATTTGCTGTTCTACCAACACTGTAAAAGGGTATTTTCCCCCCTGCATCCTTACCAGAATTTCTTGGTATTGATAATCGCCATTCTAACTGGAGTGAGACAGATCTTGATATAATTTTGATTAGTATATCCCTGATTGCTGAAGATGTTGAAGATTTTTTCATATATTTGTTGGTCATTCGTACTTCTTCTTTTGAGAAATTTGTGTTTAGTTCATTTCCCCATTTATTGGTTGTTATTTATTGCAGTTCTTGCATGTTTTTAGTTCATTATATATTCTGCATATTAACCTTCTGTCAGAAGAGTGTATGGTAAAGATTTTCGCCCATTCTGTGGGCTCTTCCTGCACGCTATTGTTTCCTTTACTGTGTAGAAACTTTAAAATTTGATGCCATCCTACTCGTTAATTTTTGGTACTGTTCCTGAGTTTTAGGGATCCTTCGGAGGAAGTCATTGCCTACACCTGCACGATGCAGGGCTGCCCCGTGTTTTCTTCTAACAGTTGCAGTTCTAGTCTAACTCCTAGGTCTGCGATCCAATTTGGATTGACTTTTATGTAGAGGGACAGACAGGGATCTAGTTTCACTCTTCTACATAAGTACATCCACATTTCCCAGCAACATTTGTTAGAAAGGCTGTCTTTTCTCCAATGTATGTTTTTGGCACCTTTGTCAAGAACCAGATGACTGTATCTGTGTGGGTTTGTCTCTGTGTCTTCTATTCTGTATCACTGGCCTATGTGTCTGTTTTTAGGCCAGTACCATGCAGTTTTTGTTACTATGGATTTGTGGTGTGATTGAAATGTGGTAACGTGATACCTCCAGCATTGATTGCTCTTTTAGCTCAGAATTGCTTTGGCTTCTCAGGATCTCTTATTCTTCCACATGAATTTTAGGATTGCTTTTATACTTCTGTGAAGAATGTTGGTATTTCGATGGAGATTGCATTAAATCTGTAGATCACTTTTGGTAATATGGCCATTTTAACAATATTGATCCTGCCTATCCAAGAACATGGGAGGGCTCTCCATCTTCTGGTGTCTTCTATTTTTTTTTTTTTTTTTCAGTGCTTTGCTGTTTTCATTGTACAGCTCTTTTACCTCTGGTTAGATTTATCCCTTGGGTTTTTAAATATTTTGTTTTATTGTTCGTTTTTGAGGCTAAGTGGAATTGTCTTCCGATTTTTTTTTTTCTCAAACAATTCAACTGGTGCATAGAAAGCTACTGATTTTTATATGTTAATTGTGTATCTTGATAACGTTACTGAATTTGTTTCTCAGCTCTAGAAGTCTTCTGGTGGAGCTTTTGGGATTTTCTAAGTATAGATAGGTTTCCCTATTTGTATCCTTTTTATTTTCTTATTTTATCTAATTGCTCTGGCTAAAACTTCAAGTACTATATTGAATAGGAGTGGTAAAAGCAGATACCTCTGTCTTGTTCCTGATTTCAGAGAAAATATTTTCGGTTTTCCCCGTTCAGTATGATATTGGCTTTGAGTTTGTCATATATAAACTTTATGATGGTGATTTTTTTCAGGACTTTTATAACGAATGGGTGCTGAATTTTGTTGAACACTTTCTGAATCTATTGAAATGATCATGTGATTTTTATCGTTGGCTCGTTTTATGTGATTGAGTTGAATATGTTGAGTTACTATTGAATCCTGAAAAGGAGACCAACTTGATCACTGTGTACAGGTTTGTAATGTGTTTCTGAATTCTGTGTTCTCATATTTTATTAAGGATTTTTGCATCTATGTACATCAGTGATATTGGTCTGTAATTTTCTTTCCTTAATGTGTCTTTATCTGGTTTGGGTATCAGGGTGATACTGGCTTCATAGAATGAGTTTGAAGGTATTTCCTCCCTTTCTGTTTCATGAAATAATTTGAGAAGCATTGGCATTAGTTCTTTTTAAAAGTCTGGTAGAATTCAGCCATGGATCCTAGAGTTTTCTTTGTTGGACAGTTTTTTTTTTTTTTTTAATTTCTGCCTCAATCCCATTGCTTGATATTGGTCTTCTTAGGTTTTCTATATCCTCTTGGTTCAATTTTGGTAGGTTGTATGTGCCTAGAAATCTGTCAATTTTTTCTAGATTTCCCATTTATTGGAATATAAGTTTTAAAAACAATCCCTAATGAAATCTTGATTTCAGCAATGTTTGTTGGGACATCTTTTTTACCTCTAATTTTATTAATTCAGGTCTTCTCTCTTTCTTTTGATTAGTTTGGCTAAGAATTTACCAATAATATTTATCTTTTCAAAGAACCAACTCTTTATTTCATTGATTCTTTGTATTTTTTATTCACTATTTTACTAATTTTTGTTCTGATCATCATTATTTGATTCTTTCTGTTGGCTTTAGAATTGGTTTGTTGTTTTTCTAAGGCCTTGAAATGACCATTAAGTTATTTATTTGGAAATTTTTCTGAATTTTTAAGTAGCACTCAAGCTATGAACTTTCCTCTTAGAATTGTCTTTGTAGTATCCAGAGGTTCTAGTAGGTTATATTTCTATTTTCATTTGATTCTAAGAATTTTAAAATTTCTCACCTGATTTATTCAATGACTCACCTGTGACACTTTTAACAGGACCTAAGGTACCACAGGATACACCTTTCCCATACGAAGGGAGTTCCTTGACCTGAGGCAGCTAGATTTAGACACTTCTACAGAAAAAAAAAGAGAGAGAGAGAGAGAGAGATTCTATGAAGCCAGTATCACCCTGATACCCAAACCAGATAAAGACACATTAAGGAAAGAAAATTACAGACCAATATCACTGATGTACTATGGCCTACCTGTTTCCTCTTGTACACATGCTGGTTCTTTTAAAAAAGGAACCTCAAGTTCCCTGGCAGGAAGTGATCCTAATGGCTTTGCAAACGCTCCTAGGAAAAATTTGAGTCATGAATGAATGCATACAAATATAGTCATAAATCTGAAGCCCATGTGAAATGTGGCTGATCCCAAGCCTTCCCATAAGGCTCAACTTCCACATTAAGGTTAAACATGGAATTTGCAACTCCAGTTATATCATCTGATTTTGATCAAGGGCAGAGGATATTCTCTCAGCCTTCAAAGAATGTGATATTATTCCCCAGATAGCACACAAACACTCCATGATTTGTGGAGTCCCAATGGAGCTGTGTTTTGCCTCTGGTGAAAATGAATTTCCATGGAAAATGTGACACAAACACTACTTCTTGGGTCTCAACTGAATCAGATTGTACATCAGAGTTTTCTGGTTAAAATTTTACTTTGGGGAAGTGAATCTCAAAGACCTGATGAGGACCCTGATGGTTTTCTAGGACTTTCCTGAGGCCCCAATGACCTGTTCTGTTAATTCAAGTTGTTAAAAGGGAGTCAGTCATGTAAATCAGGGAAAGAATGTGAATTCAGATCTGGGTTTGAATTCGTAACCTGCTACTTCCTTACTCTGTGATATTAGACAAATCATTTTTTCTGGGGACCTAACTTACAGGGTTGATGTGAGATCCTATGTTCTGTATAAGTACCGAATGCTAACCGATTGCACCACTGGAGCATCCAAGAGATCCTATATTCTGTACATAAGATAATAAAAGGATTATGTGAAAGATAATAGACAAGAATAGGGATCTTAATCCAGTTTCAAACTTCACTAATAATTTCAACAAAATGAGCAATCTCAAGGCTGGGGTGAAGCAGGAGTAATATAGCTCCCAAAGTCCTATCAAGCCTCACCAAGATATCCTCTTGCCCAGATGAACACAGGTCTTCAAGCCACGTATGTGGTCACATTACCTCACGGAAAAGAGCCATCATGAAATATCTTCATATCATGCTCAGATAGAGAACTTAATCATAGAACCCATCTCAGTATACCAATAGATTCTAGATTTGTTATAAATGAGCAAGCTAGGCCAACCAGGTACTTCTTTCTAAGAGAATTCCATAGATAAGAACCCCGGGCTAACAAATATCATTAGTGCGTTTACCTGGAAGTCTGCATGGTCACATGAAGACTGGTTTGTGTTCTTTCTCATGGATTCTCCCTTAATATGGAGAGAAAATTTATTATAGATATAGGGTATTGACAACATTTGAGCAGCCATCTTAAATGTTAACCACCATCTTATGAGATAAGTTTCACTTTCCTGTACTTCCTCTTACCTGAATTTCCCCCACCCCCATTAGTGACCTACCCCATGGTACCATAACCCTAAGTCAATCCCAGAAGGACACGACCCCTTTGCTCTGGAAAGCCCCATGGCACCATCACCTAAGCCAATCCCATGCTATTCCCACCCGCCTAGCTCTGATGCATGCACTCCCAAGCCTATCCCATAGCAACACAGCTACACCGCCAAGCCCCTGCCCCACAAAAGCTGAACCCCTGAACATCTCGGGGCCTCTCTCCACTCTACAGAGGGATGGCCTTTATTTGTCAGCTTTGATCTTGTCTGGTCTCCATCCTTCATTTCTAGCTCACCGGTCTCTCGCTTTCTCACTTTCCTTTCAATAGACCTGTTGCTAAACATTTCCTCCTCCAAACTTAACCCAGACTAAGAGTTAACATGTATAGATTTTAGCACATTATTGAGAATAGTCATGAGAAAAGGATTCTGTTTACATTTTCATTTCTGCTTGACTTCCCAGATCTTGTAAATCTAGCCTGCCTGTCTCCTGACACCATCCATCTAGCGCTCAGTTTCCCAACTGTGTGTGACTCTTATTTCTACCTTTTCTTCTTTTGGTCTTGCATTCAAATACTACTAATCCAACCTGGCCCTGCTTAGCTTTGGAGACCAGATGAGATCAGGCAAGTTCAGGGTGGTAAGCCAACAGACTATCCTCTCATTCTATTCCATTGCTCTACCCATCTCTGAGGGCCGACAAAGTGTCACTTTCTCTTGGAAAACTTCCAAGCCTACATAGGTCCTCACTGATTTCACCGCTTTCTACCCTTTATGATCCATAGTCTAACACCGAACACAGAGTGTCTTCTGAAGCAGTTTCTTACTTTTACATGCATGACACTCTTGTTCTCTAAAAGGATTGTAAGCTCCCTTAGAACTCAGAACTCCAGCTAACTTCATTGGACTCGTTCACATCTGGAAGCATCCCTTGATCCACTCCCCCAACAGATGTGGTCCCCTGATGCTGGACCCCTTAGCTTCTCACTTACCATACTGTGATGAGATCATAACGCCTGCTTTAATTATTGTCTTTCTTCCTGGGCAGCAAACTCTGCAAAAACAGGGTCGTGTCTCTCTTGCTCACTCTTACTGCCTGACTCAGCACCTGACAAATAGAGATAATTAATAAATATTTGTTAAAGAAATAGGTTTTCTGGTGGTAAAAGGAGGTGGAGCAAGGAAACTCATTAATTTATATGATGAACACATGGAGAATCTGCTCTGGGTACTCAGAATGCAAAGATGAATAAGTCATGATTTCTGTCATCTGGTCTCTGGTCTGAAAATGTTTGAGGAAATTTCTTTTGCATTAACAGTTGAGCCTCCAGATATGTACAAACAGTTGTGTGGAAAAAATCAAAACCAAATCCTATTAATTAATACCAGTGATTTACTGGCAGAAAAAGAAAACAATGAGGGGGATGCAGACCTGGAAGGGTGTGGGTCCTCTCAGGAAGACTTCCTCCCTGGTGCCCTGCCGCAGTCTGGCTGGGCACAAAATCACGAGCCACTCAAGCAGGAACAAAGTTTATTTTTTGAAACTGCCGCCAATGTCCGGTACCGCCCGGGAAGATTTTTTTCACCCACGCGGCCTCCTCCCGGACCGCAGAGAGAGCTCCTCCCCCGGAACTCCCTCCTACTGTACTTCCCCAACCAATGGGAACTCTCCAGGAGTCCCGTAGCCGGCCTAGGTGAACAGCAGGAGTCCAATATCCATATGAATGCAAATCTTAACATAATCATATCATCTCAATGGCTAGCTGGCGTCACCTTTCGACCAAAAATGCCATGCATCATATACTTGGCTCTTAGCAGTGCCCCTTCTTTCTCCCCAGATGGCCACCAGACAGGACTTACCACTGTCTCCAATTCACGTAAAAACAAATCCTTAAGTTTGAGTTTAAACTTAGTAGCTAGTATATCCTTCTCTTGCCCCTCGTCTCTCTTTCCTTACCCTACATTTGTGTAGATATAGGCTGGGACATGTCTCTGGAAGCTTTTTTTTAATGATGCCATTGAAATAACCTTCCAACCTATTGGTCACAGATTTTGGCCACCAGCCAACAAATTCAAAGGTAGGCGCTAATAACTATAATGTTCAATTAAGATAATAACATATTTAATTTTATTCATCTTAATTTCACCCCCGTAACAAAAACCATCTTTATTGTCATTGTTTTTCCTAAGTCAATAAATTTCTCATGGGTTTCCTACAAGTTGACTCCATTCCCCAATTTTCCAAGAAATAAGGGAAATAAGGGATATGGTGTCATTAGCCAGATCTTATGGACACCAGAACGAAGCTCTGGTTGACCAGTCTCTCAACTCCTCGTTGGAGAAGGAGCTGAGATTATGGGATGGGGTTATGGATGGATTGGCTGATGATATTTTCTCAAGCCAGATGAGTAACTCCCTCCTACCTCCTTCCCTCCCTTTCTCCCTCACTTCCTGTCTTTGCTTTGTCCCTCCCGTATTTTCCTTATTCGTTGTGTGCCAAATAATTGTTTCATCGACACCAGCATCACCAGCTGCCTTCAGCCATGCATCAAAAAGACTGATTCTGTCAGAACAACCTGCTGGCTGCTTCTTTATTCCCAATTAAATTGTTCCTCCCACAAACGCTCCTCTCTCTTTCTTCCCTCCTGGGAGGTAACCTCCAAGGCCACTGCTGTTCTCTTCAAAGCCTTTCTCCATGCCTCGCCCTCCTTGGTGGCCATATGTTAGTTACTATCCCTCTGCCCTCCCACTAAACTGGAGCTCTTTGAAGGCAGGATCTGCATCTCATTTGCTGCAGCACTCCCAGGGCCTTGGAAGGTGGATGTTGAGTGGGTGTTTGAATTTAATGAACACATCGAAACAATGTTGAGTCTATGAGCAAACACTTAGTGTCAGGGAGGTACAAAAAGAAGCAGGTTCACTGAGTCAGCGTTGGGCCATCCATCTGTGATGGAGGTACTAATGGCAAGTGCTCCTCTGGGCTGCAACATCCGACCCTGTGAAGTCAGGGTCACGGAGATTCAGTAAGAGGAAAGGACAAAAGAAATTTCAACAGAACCTATGGAGTCTCTGGAAACCACTGGACAGCCTTAATTTAAAGAAAAACTTGGGGCGAATAAAGCAAAAGAACACCTTCAACTGGTTTCAATGAAGCCAATGTAACCCCTCCCTACGTAGCAGAAGTCAGCCCATTTTTCCCTCTTTTTGCACCATTTAAAGCTCTGACCAATGATCCCAGATGGTTCTAGTCTCTCAAATGGATTTTAGTGCCATCTTTAAAGCATTCATTAGGATTGAACATGAAGGCAAAGAGAATCACGATTACTTGAGAAGCTTCAGCTACTTCCTCCCTCATCCTGTCTCAGGAGATCTGTAGCCCAGAAATCCACTTGGAGACCTTGCTTATGGGGTGTCCTGAGGAATGTAGACACTGTGAAACCAGAACCTCAGAGTGTCTTGTGCACAGCCTCTCCCTGATGTGCCCACGAGTCAGGAGTAGCTGGACCTCTAAAAGTGACAGATCAACCGTTGATCAAGGCTGACACGGATTGAAGTAAAATCTGCCTTGTAGTGTAAATTCAACCCTGCAATTCCTAAAGCCACTCAGCCTGGCCTGCTTCCTGACTGTACAGTCTAAACTAGACAGGGTGGAACGAATCCAATTATTTTATTTTATTAGTGGCTCTCTGTGCACAGTCCTAGCCTCAGGCACCTGGCCCTCTAAGACAGCCCATTAACTCATCCTTGGATGCAGACATTTGACCAATGGATAAGCAGTTGGCACAAGCGCATTAAGTCCCTCCGAGGAAGGGTGCAGTCATATTATTTGACACAAATCATCATGACTTAAACACAGAAACAGGATAGAAAAAGTTTAGTGGCTGTGGTTTGCTTTCTCTCTGATGCCCTCAATTTCTCATCAGAGGCTTCAAGTGGATTTGCAGCTATTTGGCCTTGGAGTTTCCAGAATTCTGTCCTAGAAAGATAAGTGTTTTTTAAGAAGGAATACAAACTGCTATCCTTAATGAATCTCTTACCTTGTGCCAGGAGATGTACCAAAGCCTTTTCCACAAGTCACCTGGGTATTAGTCTGCCGGGGCTGCCATAACAAAATACCACAGAATGGTGGCTTAAACAATCAGAGTGTGTTTTCTTACAGTTTTGGACACTAGAAGTCCCAGATCAAGGTGTAGGTAAACTCAGTTTCTGGTGAGGCCTCTTCCTGGCTGACAGAGACCTGATTTCTTGCTGTGTCCTCACATGGCCTTTCTTCCATGCACACCATGGGGGCAGGGGGGACGAGTGTCATGTCTGCTTTCTTCCAAGGATACCAGTCCTGTTGAGTGAAGGCTTCCCCTTCTCCCTCTTGATCCTAACTCCAAATACAGTCACATGGCAGGACAGAGCAACAGCATAAGGGGATACATTCAGCTCGTGATATCCTCATCGAGGCTTCATGACCAGCTGGCTGAGTCAAGGGCATCCTCTCTATTTGATCTGTGGATAAACAGAGTCGAGTATCTTGCTGAAAGTCTCACTACCAATAGGTAAGCTGTGGGTGTGGCTTCTTTCCATAGAAGAGAAGTGGAGAGATGGAGGATTCTTTTAAATAAATGTGGGGCTGCTCCCAGCGAGGTCAGAAGGGAACTGGCAGGTGGAAACTAGAGTGGGGCACCGAGCCCTCGGCTGTTCAGTTCGGTTAAACGTGTCACAAAATCGTGTGACGGGTGTGTCCCAGGGCGCTGGGTTCCGGGAGAAGAAGGCAAGAAGATGTGGGCCTGTCGTCCAGGAGCTAGCCATCTCAGCCACAGGGAAGGACGGCTTCTTTTCCAGAGAGAGAAAACTGCCAAAGAGGAAAATATCCCCTTGGTTCCCTTCCTTCTCTGGGAGACACTTTTGGGTCTCTGTTTGATGTCTCTGTCCTCAGAGGCCACCTCCAATCTAACAGTGACAGCATACCCAGGGTCTTCATCAAGGTGACCCTTCTTTCCTTGTCCCCCATCCCACTATCCAGAATTGTCCTGATCTGCTTCCATCAGAATATCTTGGGTCCAAGTCCTATTCCCCCAAGGCAGATCTCTCAGCTAGGAAAGGAAAGGTTCACTGGTTGCTTCTCCTGGGTAATATATTGATATTTCATTAGTGGTCTCAGGAGACTGGTGACTTGTGGCACAAGTTTTAGGTGCCACAAAGGGCAAAGTGGTGGGAACTTCCTGACGGCAGGTGGGTTTATCAACAAACCCACAGTGAGTGAGACGGCACCAATCCCGGGCTTTTCACAGATAAGGCTGTTCCTGCTTGGACCCAGAGCTGGGCCCAAGGGTGTGTCCCGGCCCTGTCAGTGCTTCACTCTTCGCCCTTAGACTGGACCTTCCAAAATGTGAAAGACCCTGTGCTTCTGGTCACCTGCTCCTCTAGGAGCAGCCATCAACCAGCCTCTCTGCAGAGGTAGGGCATCAATCCTCTGCTCCCTCGTCCCTTGCACAGGATGTTCCCAAGCACGTGGTGCTCCATGACTCCAAGTTTCCCCCGTCTCAGTCACTCACAACTGAAGCTGGCATAATGACACACCGTGATCGGCTGTCTCCCTTCCCCTCTGTCACTCTCTCACTGCTGAATAGTGTTTCCTGTACTTTACAAATCAGCTACTTGCATCCAGATCCTTTTCTCTAGGTCATCTTCTAGAGTATTCAAACTAACACACGGTGACAGTTAGAAAAGGGGACGGAGCAGGGCAGCTGGATGGGGACCAGCCAGGCTTTCTCATCAGCCGTGCCTGGTGGGCAGCTCCCTGTGGGCAGCCTCACCAGCACCACCCTTCCCTCCTCCGCCAGGCCTCTGAGAGGGGGGAGCCCACCCAGAGCTGGTCAACCTGTGGGGACATCAGGAATGCACAGCCCCAGCTCACCGTGACTCTAACCCCTCTGGGTGGAATCTTTCCTGGAGTTGACTCTTCTAGGGCACAGGGTCCCTGGGAACTCACCTGTTTCCAAGGCTGTACGGGATTTGAGGTCAGCAATGCCCCATTTGGATTTTTTTGAGCTAAGTAACTACTTTATTTCTCTGGGCCTTATTTTCCTCATATGTAAAAAGGGGGTAATATTAGCTGCTATAAAATACAGTTGCAAAAGTGATAATAATAACTAATGAGATTCTCAGAGGATCACATATAGTCGATGGAGCTCAGCAGCCCTGTGGGGGTGTATCCCAAGGCCTGGGTTCAAATCTCTAGAAACCAGATGAGTCTTGGAGTTCAGCATCTGGGTTTAGTGAAGGCAACTGAGTGCATATAATATATATATTACAGAACTACCTTCAAGGTCTTGGGCAATCCCATAAATTCAAACATAAATTTTCTTTACTAAAAAAATAGTGTGTATGTATATGTATGTATGTATGTGTATGTATGTATGTATGTATGTATGTGTATGTATGTATGTATGTATGTATATGTGTATATATATATATATATATATATATATATATATATATATATATATCACTATATAGGTGAAGGCTGCAGAAAGTTTCAATTTGGAGTTGCAGATAAAGGACTGTGGCTCAGAGAAGTTGAGCAATTGCTCAAGGTCACACACAGGGATTTGAACCCTGGACGCTGGCTAGAACCCCCGTTCTAACCACTACCTCCAGCAGACCATCCCTCTCACCTGGATGAGTGATGCCCCTGAAGGACTTGAACCTGATCCATAGAGTAAGTGAGAGCTGCTTCTTGTTCATACACAGATCACTCCTTCCAGAAATAAAATTAAAAATGAGATCACAAATTGCCACAAAATATTCACCTATTTCTTGAGAATGTGAGGAATAATTTAGATATGTTCATCTCACTGATCCCCATAAGAGCCCTATGAGATAGGTTTCGTTAGTATCCCCCCTTTGCATAGATGAAGACAAGTACTTTACCCAAGGTCACCCATACGAGAGAGGCAAAGCAGAGGATCTAATTCAGGTCTGCAGAACACTGTGCCGCTTCCACATTGCCCTGCCTCCAAAGGGCACTATGAGCTGCTGACCATCATTGTGTGGCTTGCCTAAGGTCACAGCTGAGCCAGTGTCTAGAGCACCAAGTGCCTGGGCCTTGTGACCTTAGAAGGCTTTGCAACGATTAACTTCCACTTTTGGACAGCTCTGCAAGTTCAATATCGTTTCTTTTTGCTGCCCACTCTTGCCACTCTGAGAAAAGAACAGTATCTCCTGTTCAAGGGAAGATGAAACAGAATTGATCAGAAAGAAAATGTTATCTTACTCCAGTCCTATCCACAGTGTCCTACTGTTCTATATTTAGATAAACGCTCTGCACAGCTAAAGAGGCAATAAAGCAAGCTAAGAAGTACTAGGCGCATGCCAGGAAACCATAAAGAGCTGCGAGTTCTCGTTCTTTCCCAGAGAATGACTTTAAAAAGCAAGAGACAATGGGAACAGGCCGTCTCAGCAAGCAAATGGAGCTTTCAGGAGTGGGGCAATTCAGGATTGGGTGGAAATTGAAGGAGGATGGGGATAACGGGGCTCTCTCTCTCTCTCTCTCTCTCTCTCTCTCTCTCGGTCCTGGGGATTGAACTCTGGGCTTCCTGCATGCTAAGTAAGTGTTCTATCACTGAGCTACCACTCCCCAGGCCCTGTCTTCTCTCTTCATGGAAATGTGACTGTGTTATAATTTGGATCTGGAGTGTCCCTCAAAGGTTCAAGTGTTGAAGTCCTGATCCCCACTATTGAGAGGTAGTGGAAACTTCGGGAAATAGAAAGGAGTAGCACACTGGGTGCATGTCCTGAAAGGATTTATCTTGTCCTAAGCCTCTTATTTCTTTATCTACTTCTGAATCACCATGAGGTAAACAGGTTAGTTCCACCATGCAATCTCCACCATGATGTTCTGTCTCAACACAGACCCCAGAAATGACAGAGCCAAGCAGCCATCAATTGAAATCTCTGAAATTATGAGCCAAATGAAATCTTCCCTTCTTTAAGTTGTTTATCTCAGGTATTTTGTCACAGTAACAGAAAACTGACTAACATAGCTTCTTAAGGGTGGAACCTATACAAATCTCAGTGTGGATGACTTGTGAAGTCAGGGAAGAACACAGATAAGGAAGGCATGGGCTGACCTGAGGCATCATCTCAACGCCCAATGTATCAAATCTGAACCACAGATCAGATTTGAACCTTGGTGCTTCAACAAGATGAAGATGAGAGTGAGAGACGACTGAAGTCCATTCATTCCATTTGTAGGTTTGAGGGATAGATGAGCAACCAAGTCCAAGTTCCCCAGTCCTCTCAAGAACCTGTATTCTGGGTTCTCTCAGAACATGGTAATTCCTGTGCTGTTCATAGTAATATGTGTCTTGATTGTGAATCATCTTCCTATACAGTTATTTGTACACATGTATTATCTCCTCTTAAATCATAAAGTCCTTGAGGGCAGAGATCAGTCCTTCTCTAGTAGCTGGAATAATTTCCAGTAGATTGAAATGTTTAAATGAACCTAAGCTATTCAAAGGCTTTTGCAGTCATACAGTCTGCAGATTGAGATTTAAAAAAAAAAGTAGTTTACTTTTCCAATCCTTTGAAGCATCAGCTCTCTGAATTTTATCTAGTCTCTTTAATCTCCACACTCACTCAAACAGATCCTTGCCTGAGTGCACAGGTCTCACTATACCTTCAAATACAGTCCATAATAACCAACCTCTTCCCTGGAGATAGAGGCTTGTCCGGTACTTGGCCTTGCCTTGCAAATTATCATCAGCAACAGATTTTACCAAATGCTTTGTCCTCTTTCCACAGGTCTCCATCTTCCCAGCCTTTGATATCAGGATGTCTGCCATCCACCATCCAACTGCTAAGCCAGTGCAATATATTTAGTTTTTTATTACATTAACCCCACATCAAAATCCCAATTTATAAATTTACCAGGGTGATTAACACTACCTGCTATAATAAATGAACTTAATATGAAATGTTTATTTCTTCCTTATGAAGTAGTCCAAGGCAGGTGTTCCTGGGTGATGGGCAGCTGTCTTCCCAGGGGTGAATTAGGAACCCCAGGATCCATATCTCTTGTGGTTCCACTATCTCGAAGGACTTTTTTGTCTTCTACATCCAGCTAACAAAAGGGAAAAGATAGAATGGAGAAGACATGTTCTCTTCTAAAATCCTACCTCTCTGCCAGGCACAGTGGCTCATGCCTGTAATTGCAGGCACTGGGGAGGCTGAGGCAAGAGAATCGCCAGTTCAGAGCCAGCCTCAGCAATTTAACGAGATCCTAACCAACTTAGTGAGACCCTGCCTTAAAATAAAAAAAATATAAAGAACCAGGGATGTACCTCAGTGACAAAGTGCCTCTGGATTCAATCCCTGGTGTCTCACATAAATAAATAAATGTAAAATCCTTACCAGAGAAGAAAACCACCACACTCATGTTCTATTGTCTCCATGTCACATGTTCATACATAAATGCAAGGAAAGGTTGACAGCTATTTCTGTCACTAAAGTCTAACAAAAATCACAAATTAGGACACATTATGCATCTTTGCTTTGCAAATTGTGTACATTAATTATCTCCTATGTACAACAAAAAATGAAAAATGAAAAAATATAAACATGTATATCAATCTCAGAGCCTTGATGACTATAAATAATATACAATACTGTCCTGTACATGTATGTATTGGGGCTCAGAGGATTAATAATTTACCCTAAGTCCTGCCTAATACGTAGTAGCTCACGTAAGCCCTCTTTACCCTGTACCATGTAGCAAGAGATAAATCGATGTGTTTTGAGACTGGTGAGAGCAATTTTTTTTTTCATCATGAGACCTAATTAATTTAGGAGACAATTAAACATGACATGTATACTGACATAAAACATTCAGATTGATGTCAAACACACACACACTCTCTCTCTTTCTCTCTCATCATTCAGAGTGAAGTTGGCTGTCACACTGTGGGGACCCTATACAAGGGCCCACATGGTGAGGAACCAAGGCCTCCTGCCACAGGAGTGAGCTTCCTTGGAAGTGGATCTTCCAGTCCCATTCAAGCTTGAAGACAATGACAGTCCCAGCCAATGTCCTCATCCTAGCCTCATAAGCATCTTAGTACCTGGCTAAGATGCTCCCAAATCTCTCAACTGCAGAAACAGCAGGGAATAAATGTTTAAGCAGCTGAATTTGGGGATAATTTGTGACCCTACAACAGATATCTAATCTGTCCACGCCCTCATCGCTGCATATCTACCTGAGGATAGGAGAAGAGAAGCGAGATAAGAGCTAAACTGCTTTGCCCACTAGCATATCAAGATTGGCTTCAAGATCAGCCTGTATGAAACCTTTTCTAACAAGTTCTGACCAGTGCCTCATACTTGCGAGGCAAGCGCTCTGCCACTGAGCCACAATCCCAGGCCCCAGGACTAATTTTTCTTTCCTCCTAAAGGCTCTTGGGCACATGTTAATATATTTCTCTGCACCATGCATACTAGGAAGAGACAACATGTACTATGAAAAGATGGTGGGCAAAGTGTCAGGAGACCTGGCTCTCCTCATCGCTTACCCTGTTCACTTGCTACTAAAACTTCATCACTCAGTGCCCTAATTTCTCCATCATCTGAGAATATGTTAATGATAACTAGTAAGTAACATCATGAGAATCACAATAAAGAGTTGAGCACACTTAGTGAATAGAGTGCAGCAGAACTATAATTTAGGGATTATACCTTATACTGTCTTATAATGCTCCCAAATCATTTCATACACAGGTTTTCTCCCTTTCTAGTCAATCACCTCCATGAGGTGCACTGTGCAATTTTTCTTGGTATCTGTCCCAACATTGAGTCCTTTCAGACAAATAATACACATACAATCATTGTTTAAAAAGTATTTATCCAAGTTGTTGAATTGTCTTCATTCTTAAGTAAACTGCACAAACTACATATGCCTCCTTCACAGCGTGACAAGTGTCCCTGCATTCACATTGATAACATGCTTCTAGAGTCTAGGTAAGGAGAGCTGTATAGTTGGCTATGTGTTCCTTTAGGGCAGGGGTCATGTCTCATTAATCCTTGTATTCCCAGCACTTACTATAGTATCTAAGCACACAGAGGGGGTCCAGTTGTTATGGACCACAGTATGTCCCTTGGTCCCAAATTCATAAGTTGATGCCCTAACATCCAAATGTGACTGAATTTGGAGACGGGGCCTGTAGGGAGGTAATTAGGGTTAAATAAGGTCATAAAGGTGGGGCCCTGAGTGAATAAGGCTGGTGTCCTTATAAGAAGAGGGAGAAACTCCAGGACATGCCACACAGAGAAAAGGCCGTGTGGGAGCACAGCCAGGAGTTGAACATGCACAGAGCGCAAAGAGCTGTGAACTCAGTCAGCTGGCACCTTGACCTCGAACTTCCAGAACTGTGAGAAAATAAACTTCTGTTCTTTAAGCCATTCAACCTATAGAAATATTTTTATGGCTGCCTAATTAAAATACTAGTAATGCCTTAAGATAAATTAATAAATAAATGATGTAAACTTTAACAAAATGCTTTTTGTTTTTTTGTTTTGTTTTGTTTTTTAATTTTTATTGTTGGTTGTTCAAAACATTACATAGTTCTTGATATATCATATTTCACACTTTGATTCAAGTGGGTTATGAGCTCCCATTTTTACCCCATATACAGATTGCAGAATCACATCAGTTACACATCCATTGATTTACATATTGCCATACTAGTGTCTGTTGTGTTCTGCTGTCTTTCCTATCCTCTACTATCCCCCCTCCCCTCCCCTCCCCTCCCCTCCTCTCTCTCTGCCCCCTCTACTGACATTCATTTGTCCCCCTTGTATTATTTTTCCCTTTCCCCTCACCTCCTCTTGTATGCAATTTTGTATAACCCTGAGGGTCTCTTTCCATTTCCATGCAATTTCCCTTC
>NW_026000019.1:10261800-10285642 GCF_001458135.2 Marmota marmota marmota
ATTGCATTAAACCTATAGAGAACTTTTGGTAATATCGCCATTTTGATGATGTTAGTTCTGCCTATCCATGAACAGGGTTATATTTTTCCTCTTCTAAGATCTTCTTCTATTTCTCTCTTTAGGGTTCTGTAGTTTTCATTGTATAAGTCTTTCACCTCTAACAAAATGCTTTTTGATGTTCTCTCCACTCAGTAAGCCTAAAACCAAAAACTTAATCTTTGATTTTGCTTATACTGGTTTTTGGGGAAATTTCCAGAATCATATAAACATTATAATAGCACAATATAGCTGGGCATTATAATAGCCCCAAAGACATGTGATTTTTCCATTCTCCTTCCTAGTGAGCATAAGCAGTTCTTACTTAAAGATCACCAGGGGAATCAGACTGCTGGAATGGAGGTGGTAAGAAACAGAATAGTCATTGGCTAGAAAGGAGGGAAAACTAGGCTATTGCTCAGAGGACAGCATATTATTCTGTAAACAGTCAAGGTAAAACATGGCTGATGAATAAGAGCTTCTGGATAGAAGAACTATAAACTTTGGCAGGAACTGCTGAATAGTGCTGATGAAGAGGCCTCCCGCTGGGAGCTACAATGGAAAAAGTGACCTCAGAGAGGAATTTAACACAGAAAAGCACCGGAAAAAGATGAAACACCATGGAGTTTTGATTAAGTTATTTGGTTCCAAGCTTATAAAACTGTAAAGCTGCTTCAGCCAAAAAATACCGATTACACGGACTTTATGGGAGATTACTCTTCATTCTAATTGTAGCTTAGAGTTCCAAAGTTTCTCTGCTTCTCGCTCTTCACAACGGATCCATGGCACTACAAACACATTCTTCTACAGAGGCCCAGGTAGGAGAAGCAAAGTAAGTTATTCTAGAGGCACTGGACCTTGAGGACTCCACGTTTCCTGGAGGCTTCCCAGCAGAGGGCACTCAGATCAGGGACTCCAGAAAAGAACGGCAAAGGCTGCACTAGAAAGAAATCCTAACAAGGCCTTTCCCTCTCTCCTGCCCCAACTAGAGAGGGCACCTCTCCCACAAAAAAAAAAAAAAAAAAAAAAAAGAAAGACAAAAAAAGTTTAGATTTATTAGAGCAGCAATTTACATCTTTTACTACGGGTATTTAGCCAGTTTGAGGGAATGTTTCAGAGCGGGGTCTGTTGCTATGTGACTGATGCTGAAATTCATTGAATAAATCAGGCTTTTGTAAGGAAAAATGAAAGCCATAATTTCATATGGGTCTGAACAAAATCATAATTTAGGGAAAAGAGAAAAAAAAAAAAAACCACCTCACTATCCCACTCCAAAAAGGCTTTTGTTTTTAAATATAGATCTACATTTTGAGCAAAGCATGAATCAAGTCACATATTTAATGCCAGCAAAGTGTAATTTTAGAGGCCTGCCAGAAAGAGAGGGGGTGTGAGCACATAAAACTTATTTATATTTTTATTTATGCTACTTCCCACAGATTGAAAATAAATTTTCAAGAGCATTTCTCAAGCCAATCTAGTCCTAGTCTGACAATATGCTTATCTAGCAGTGCCCTCTGGTGTTGAACTGGGTCCTTTTAGTTTGCCTTGAGGTGAAAAGGCACCTTCAGTAGCACTCATTTATTCATCAAGTATTTGCTGAACGTCTATAATGTGCCTATTATGTGCCAATTACTGTGGAGAGTGGTGGGAGACAACAATGTATGAAAAAGTCACAGCTTCTTATTCTGTCCTTGAGGAGCTCATGGTCATTAACAAGGGAGACAAATGTATACTGAAATGCAAAATTATTTATCCAAACAACTTGACCTAGTTTTTCATTAAAATGAGGCAAACACAACTGGGGCTGTCTCCTTTCCTAAACTGTGTTGGACACTTTGACATTAGCAGGCATCTGGCTGGCTTTATACAGAACAACTTTGGCCAATGAAATAGGGAACATCATCTGAAATAGAGTAAACATCTCAGGACATAATAGTGGGATTGTCCTGGCTCTAAAGATTTGAGAAAGTGCCTTCCACAGTCAAGCCCGATACACTTCTGGTGGTTACCTAGTCACCAGATCCAAAACATAAATACGACATGTTACACTTTTCACTTCTATCTGGAAGGATAGATTGTTCTTCTACCAATGTGATTAAAGTTCTCAAACGAAGTCAGATGAGACCCTAAAGTTATTAAGAGACCCTAGAAATTTATCATATACTATTTGAGGATTCTTGGGTCTGCAGATTTTCTGGTGTCATAGAAGCACACCCTGTTGTGAGCAGGTACATCTCCAGGACTTCTGGGAGAGCAAAGGAAATCTTAATTTGTGGGCACTTTCCATCAAGAATAAAAGTGAAATTCTAATACTGTTGAAATAAAGGAGCCAGGAAAATCAATGGATCAGGAATAATGCTTTATACCATTTTGTAATGCAAATTTGCCATTTTTCCCCCATTCTTGTTACTATTGTTTCCTAATCAGACCTAAGACCCTGGTGTAGGGGGGATCTAAAATTTGCTTCTAACCAATGGAACAGGGGGAAGAGGAAGGATGTACATAACTCCATTACCTAAGATTACAAAGTCTACCCTGCTGAGAGAAAGTACCCCTCGTCTTGGGAAGGCCTATGTGGCAAAGAGCTGAGAATAGCCTCCCACCATCCCATTGACAACTGAGGCCCTCACAAGGAAGACTGCTGACCACCACAGGAGCGAGGAAGCAGATCCTTCCCCAGGCAAGCCTCAGATGAGACTGTAGCCCAGGTAACACCTCCACTGCACCAATTAACCCATGCCCAGACCACCTGCCCATAAAAGCTATAAGATCATAAATGTGCAGTTTTAATCTGCTAATAGTATCATGCAATGATAGATAATACAGATTTTGAGGTATTTTTATTTTAAAATATTTCATTATAAAAGTAACATAAGTAAAAGCTAAAATATTGAGGAAAGATAAAGTTTTCCATTCATTGCTCTGCCATCCTACTATAACCAGTTAGTAATTTCACCCACTTTGTCACATTCTAACATGTACTTGGTGAGTTACTTGCAGCCAGGATTACATAATTTTAATGAGTACATAATATACCTTTCATAGATCTGTTTATTGACTATTTACCTTGACCAGGGGATGACAAAGTACAGCCTCACACTTGACTCCTGTTCTAAACTTCAAGTGATTCATAATTTGAGTTACAAAACAATACTGTTTGGAAAGTATTTGTGCATATTATTTTCATACTTGGATATTAACAAAAGAGGAATAACTGGGTCTAATTGACAAAAGACATTTTTAATGCTGAAACTGTCCCTCACTCTCTTATAATATTCAAGCTATGATATAATATGGATGGAGGTGACAGGACGGAAAGGAAGGCCTGGCACTCTCATAGGTAAGCACTTCTCTGGTCCCTATTAATGCCGACATGTGGATTTACACTCTTGACAAGCATATTTTCAATTCTGATTTAAAATCAACTCAAGAGGGAAATAACAGTAAGTGCAACAGAAAAACAAACCCACTCAAATAAATCTTTTACTTTATACAAAAGATGGAAAAGCAGGCAGAAATAAACTCTCCACATTTCACAATATACATGAAGTGCCAGCTCAAGCTAGCTACAGAGGTCAGAAGGCGCTGGGAGAGCAGAGTAAGGGAAGAGGTGGTGGTTTCAATGACGAGCCAGCAGCAGCAGCTGAGTGTGGGTGATGAAGAGGTACAGCGGTTCCACCTCTCTGAACACATCCTCAGCATAAATATGAGTACAACTGTAACTAAACTGTCTCTAACAAGAGTTCTAGAGCAACAACTCTATGGTTTTAAGCAATACAAAATCTTTTATCTGAAAAAGTTTTATTCTTCAGAAAGAGAACTTATGGAATGAGAAGAGCTAAATCGACTCTGACTATGTCCTAGATAAAAGATAAAGCAGTTAAATGGGTCTGAAATTCAATCTTTTATGAATAAAGTGTTGAGAAGTACAGATGTCATCTTCTAAGGGTAATATTCTGAAATATAAACAAAAAAAAGTTCAAAATGCAACTTTTTTCTGAGTCATGTAATTAAATGCAAAATTAGAAAGCTATTTAATGTAATTATCCCATTATGCCAACAAAGTATGAAAGAAATAATATACAAAACATTCATTTTATTAAAATGTCCCTGTTAAATGTCAATGAATTTAATATCTCCTAAAGAAGTGTTCTTTTAGTTAGAACTACTAATAATAGTAATAATCCTTATTACCTCCTCATAAAGATTATGTTAAAAAATTCAGTAAAATGTAACTAATTTCCCAACTTCTTTTAACATCGCATTTCAGTTACTCACTGAATAATTAAATGCATACCTTCATGAAATACTCTGGGAAACTATGAAATTCTCCACAGAGGTGGGGAGTCAAACAATTTTTGCAAAAATAATAAGGAAGATATTACTCTGTACAAAACAGTTTTCTGAAGTATGAAAATGTAACTTTTTTTCTTGAATATTTCTACGGCAAAAGAAGCAATCGTTCCATGAATGACTTAATTCACATTTTAAAATTTTGTCATGATTTTCCTTTTTCAGTTTATTGACAGTTATCTGAAAACTGACCTGAGGGTCTGGCAGCATAAACCCGTCAGTGAGTTTATAATAGACTATTGTAGAATCAGACTCCACGATGGCGAGAGTGAAAGACATCGGCAAATCTGGATTCCCTCGTAGTTTCTGAGATGCCTTCAAGATGTCCCTTATCCTGAAAATAAAGGCATGATATACTTAGGAGTTACACTCACTCAGCTGAGAATAAGACTGAATACTGTGAAATCTTGGGAAGAGGCAGGTGATTATATTACAATGCTGAGGAAATGTCTGAAGGCTGAAAATAAGTATCTCAGCTCCTCACACAGGAAATCCTGCACGTAAGTGCTATCTGTTGACTCTGAGTCCTTTTCAAAAGCATTCCCCTTTCTGTCCTTATCAACTGTATTCTGTCCTTATCAACCTACTAAGGGGGCTAACACTGTCCTGTGTATATAAATTGACTAACGGCCACAGGTGTTATTTTTTTTCAATTATCCAACATGGTGTTATATAGTGGAACAATTGGTATTCAGGTATGGTTCTAAAAAATAGACTGTAATAAACTTCACCCCCATGTTTTTATATGGTGGTTATGAATTACTATCTTTCAATGGTTATATAACAATCTACTGATTCCTACTTCACCTAGTCATTTCCATATTGTTATAAAGTTATTTTGGTTTAATTTGGGAGGCAGAGAAGAGTGATCCTAATAAACTGTCATGGTCCTCTTTGTACATACGACTGTTTCTTTTTTAATATTTCTAGTTTTCCCAAGTATCAGAATTATTAGATATGAGTAGAGATACTTTTGTGGTTCTCTGTATGTATTCTGACACTTAAAGAAAATTAAGAGAAAAATATACAAAGAAATAAAACTTAAAAAATTTTTTTTGGTAATGTTAGTATTTCTGTGTGCTTGCTGTGGAAAATAAACAAACAAAATCTAATATAAAGGTCCTCAAAGGATTATTAGCCTTTGACCACACATTAAAAATCCTTATTACCTACTCATAAAGATTATGTTCAAAAATTCAGTAAAATGTAACTAACTTCCCAAGGAGCTTTCTTAAACAGGCAAATAAAAAATGGTCAGCTGGTTTTTTAATTAAGCCAATCAATTTTATAGAAATTGGAAAAAGATTTGCTAGTATATTACTATTCTACAACTGAATATATATTCTGATTCCAATTACACATATGTTAAATATACTTGATATTATACTGAAGGTCTCTGATGATTTGTTTTTCTATTGATATGGTTGGATTTATGTCTGTCATTTAGATTCTTGTATCAATCTGTTTTGTTCCTTTGATCTTCTTTTACCATGTTCTTTTGTATTAAATTGATACTTTCTAGAGCACTATTTTCTTATTTGTTTTTATTATAGTTTCTAAGTCTCTTAGTGGTGTCTCTAGAGGTTACCATGGAATCTTATCACAATTTACCTCAGATTAATACTAACCTACTAAAATACAGAAACTGCTCCACTATACCTTTATTCCTTTTATATCTTTGTGCAATTATTGTTGTACATTATCTGTATGATATAAATTCATAAATACAATGTTATAACTATTTACATAAAACCTTCAGTCTTTTTTTTCAGTGCTAGGGATTGAACACAGGGCCTCGCTCATGCTAGACAAGTGCTACACCACTAAGCTATATCCCCCATCCCTAATCTTAAGCTTTTAAAAAGTTAATAGGAAAAATAAGAAGATATATTAAGGTCTTTCATATTAACATATTTGACATTTCTGGCATTCTTCATTTCTTTACTCTCTGATGTCATTTCCTTGTTCCATATAGCTCCATTTCCTCCCTCAAGCTTTCTGTTAAAATTGTCATATATATTACTTGTTAATATGCTATAAATCTTGTCAGCTGACAAAGTGCAAAGGCAATTTAATGGGGAATATCTTTTCAACAAGTGGTGCTATAAAATGAAGATGGTCTACCTCTAAGTCTACATAACACTATAAAAAGGTTTTACAAGCCATCAAGTAGTCATTGAATACAAATACCAGTTTTATTACCTTACAAACTGAGACAAAATGTTTGTATACACCATTCTCTCCATGGTTACTGCTAAAAACAAATACTAACTCAAATATACTAAGGTACACTGTGCCCTTAGTGGAAATATAGAAAATGTTCTGTTACAGATAGCTGATCCCAGAATCTGACTTAGTCCTTAAAATATAATATCCCACCATGTTGAACTACATGACAGAGAGCGAGATTCCTACGAGCAGTTTACTTCAGAGAGATTCATACAAAGAAACCGCAGACATTAATCAGATACTTCATTACTCGGCACTAATGGGAAGTGACACTTGATAAAATAGCATTCCTTATATCATCAATGCAAATCTCAGTGTAATTAAATATTTTGCTTCTTCAAAAGTGGCAAACCAATATCTAAATTAATAGTCACAGGAAAAGATTAATTTTTATATAGTGCCCACCTTGTATTAATTTTTTTTTCTAAAATGGTAAGAACACTACAAATTGACTATAATTTTAATTTATCTTAATTTTCTGTTGCATATATCCCAGTTATTTCTCAATATGCAATATACATAAAACTACTGCAGTGCCATAAGTTAAAAATTTGTTTCTCTAAACATCCCTAACTGGCAAATGAGAATAAGATGACACAAGAATGAAAAGAAACCTACCGAAATAATTTTTACACATTTTCTCTTCTTCAAAATATGATACAGTTTAAAGCAAAGGGAGTGTGTGTTTAAGGTCAACTGTGTGAGAATTCTAGCCCTTAAACTGGAATTTAGGATAGAAATTTCCATCTCATTCACTGTTCTTCTTTCATTCTCAATTGATACTTGTTTTCAGAGTTCTTTGAATATAAACAGCAAAACATTTTCAGAAATATTCAAAACACCCATGTGGGAAAGCTGAAGGCTTGAAAATTAGCTCAGAGTTGTAAAGGGGGTTTTGTTTTCAGAGTTGAGGGAAATCACTGTCAAAAATGAAATGGAAGTTCCCATCTCTGAGCTCTTATTATCCTACTTGGTAGTCTGTATATTGGGAAAACTACCAATGAATCTTCACAGTAATATCAGAATAAAATAGTTTTTCTGACTCTGTTACCTAAAGCACACTTGGAAAGTCTTACCAAGTTTCTTGTTCAGGATTTTAGCTAATCTATTTTTATTATACGTACCCACTGAAGACCTTTCTTGTTTGTTTCTATGAGATACTATCTATGAGATACTGCATAAATCCATAAAAGTATTTACTTTGACTTTAAGTCAGCAGACGGTGTTTTCTCGATTTATTAACAACAATAACAACAAAGAGTTTTGAAGTTCTACTTAAAAACTCACACATACTTGTAAAGATGCTGAGAATGGTGAAGCATCACCAGAATGTTAAAACTCACTTAATTTCAAAAACTCATGGGAAAAGTCCCATCTAAAGAAAAAGATCTATAAAATCATGGCTGTTGATTATCAGCAACAAAATTTGTTGTTCACAGATTTTCCCCTCTCATTAACTGTTCACTGACAAGCTCTACAAATTGAAGAAAATAAGGTGATTCTAAAGCTTATTATAACTAACTTGACAAGAAACCTGAAGTAAATACACAGTTAATGCTACTCAGCTAATGTCCTTAGCCCAAGTTATTTAAATATCTTCCACGAATCTTAACATTGTTTTTTTGTTTGTTTGTTTGTTTGTTTTTGGTAATGATCCTAAAATAGAGACTAAGTTATCTCTGGAGATTTAGAGTGAGGACAAGAAGTTGAAGAAAACATTACTTTTAACTATAAATCTTGTTGAAATAGAGTGCAGTATGGGTTAAAATTAGTATTCATTACAATGCACAGAACATAGTGTTTCCTTCTGTCCTCAATGTGGCCAAACTGGTGTGTGCTGCAGCCTTATCAATAAAAGGTACTAACTCCTTGATATGCCTCAGGATGTAATGGGATGATACATATAATGCAACTCTGAAATACAATGCAAAATTAACTTGATGCCAGAGGCACCAAGAAGCCATATTCATCCACTAGCCAGTCCTAAAGGAAAGTTCCACAGATAACAGAACACCTCCTCAGGAATCATGCCAATCCCTTCCTAGAAAAAAAAAAAAAAAATCAAAGCAGTTGAAATCTCAAGAGGATTTACTGAACAATCAAGTGCCTGTGTGGCTATTCCCTCAGTGGGAAGTTATTCTGCTAAAATAAATTAGAAGATCCCCCACACCCCCCTTTTTTTTGAAGGGAGGAGAAAAAGATGCTGTGTCAGTTGAAAGAAGCTGCCAGACTTGGAGGTTTCACCAACAAGCAGACGTAGGGTGAGGACACACACATCCTGATGTGAAGGAAGCCAAATGACAGCAGGAACTTCACTAGTTATTAGATCTGAGGCATCAGATAAAACAGCGGTCATTAAATAAATTATAATAAGGACTATGCTTTTCAAAGGGGAATATTTTTCAGTTACAGGGAAATAATAATGGAGCATCCGATTTCAGTAAAATGTGTGGCATTTTAGGATTAAATTGCATAACTAAAAATATCTCTGGTTATGTTCCAAAGAAGTAACTCAGTGCTTGTAACCCTTTATTCCACCATTAACACAGTTCTTTCCCCCAAAACCAGGGGAAAAAAAACAGGTACAAAAGGGTGGGGTGAATATAGATGAGGAAGAATTTAGCTAAATTCTTCACTAAAAGGAAAGGACAGCATTGGCAGTCTGCCTCTTCAAATTTGTGATTTTTCTCTGTCCTCCGATGCACATTATAGTTACAATGTAAAGTGTGGGAAATGGTGATAAATCCTGCAAGTAAATGGATTTTCCAGACAGTCTAAATTTTGGAAACTCTTGGAAGGATGCTTATAATATATACTTTGTTCTTTGGGCATTTTAGTAAGTCTCTGCTGCAGATATTTAGTCATTCAACAAATACTTACTTAGCACCTGGTATCAGATACCAGGCTAGGCACTGAGGATACAGTAATGTTCAGAACAAAGTCCCTGCATACTGCTTGGTGAAATTAGCCAACCCGAAAGGGCTACATTTTATATGATTACACCTGTTTAACTTTGTGAAAAAGGAGAAACTATAGAGAAAGTAAAAAGTTCAACAGCTGTTGGAGAGGAGGCTGGAATGGGCAGAGGAGATGAACAGCTGAAGCACAGGGGATTTTTTTAGGGCACTGAAGTTATTGTGTATGCAATGGTGCACACATGACATTAGGTGTTTTTCAAAAGCCATAGGACTGCATAATAAAAAGAATGAACTCCAGGGGGATGGGGTTGTGACTCAGTGGTAGAGCACTTGCCTAGCATGGGTGAGGAACTGGGTTCAATCCCCAGCACCACATAAAAATAAACAAATAAAATAAAGGTATTGTGTCCACCTACAATCATTAAAAAAAAAAAAGATTAACTACAAAGTATGCACTTTCGTTAATGTGTCAATTAATGTGATTAATTATAACAAATGTACCATATTAATGCAAGATATCAACAGAGGAAACACTATCTGGACCAGGGCTTATAGAGAAATCCTCATACTTAATCACATTTTGTGTAAATCTGGAATTGTTCGAGAAAAATAAATTACACACACATGCACGCACACACTCCAAGACTTTGGCTTGAGCTTCAGAATGAACAGAGTTGCCATTTAAAGACCTGGGGAAATGTAAGGAGCAAATGTAAGGGCAAATCAAGACTTCTTTTTGGACATGCTGATTTGAGATGCCGTTTTCACTGCAGTGGAGACAGCAAATAGGCTTTAAATAGAGGGGTCTGAAGTTCATAGGGGAGGCTGAAGTGGAGATTAAAATTTGGGAGTCATCAGTATTTTGAAATACTGATAAAATACAAAGAAACCCAAAACTGTGAAAACAAATGAGGCTACTTAGGGAGTGAGTATAATTCTTTATGGCTTGGAAGACTGAGCCATATAGCACTTAACCAGCAAACAAAAACGTTCTGGAGAAGTGAAGAAATGGCAAGTGATGGAGTTACTTAACCTTCTCAAGTCCCCGAGTGATATTCTTGCACTAACAGTTGGTTATTTCCTATATCCTAACAGATGTATAATTGATATCCATCACAGAAAATAGAAACAAGCATTACAATTCCTAATATCTTACTCAAATTTTTCCCTCCTTTGTTTCAAGAGTGTTTCCTTGTAGTAGCAAAACTCTGCATCTAATTTTCTCTTACTTTTGAATGAATAGGTCTTCCAATTCCTTAATTCTTACTAGGTTCTTCTCCAAATATGGCTTCTCAGAAGTAGGGTTATTTTAAAAATATTCTTTCTCTTTCTTTCCCTCTTCTCCTCCCCTCCTCTATCCTTCCCATCTCTCACTTCACATACTTTCTCTCTCACAGACATCACGCTGCTTTGCAAACATACATGCACAATCCAGGGCTTTCTCACCAGCTGCTGGCAATTCCTCCATCTGCCACTACTCATGCCCAGTCATAATGAACAATTTGCAATTTGCAGGCTTTCTCAGCCCTCAGAACTTTGCCCAGAAGGTATTACTTCTGCCAGGAACATCCATCCCTCTTCTGTATTATATGTCTGTGCATAATTAAACAACTTCTCCTCTAGCAAGTCTTCCCAGACTCACCTAAATCCCATACCACTAGTAGAGGTTCAGTCTTCTACCTCTGCAGCCCTCCTCAGTGCCTTGGACGTATCTCTCATTACATTTATCCCCTGGACATAAATGTCTATCCATCTTGGCTCTAGACTGTCATAATCTCATGGGAAAATCTGGGATATTTTGTACTCTTAAACCCAGGTATCTAATAATAAATGAGTAACTTAGAAAAATAATAGGACAATCTACAATTTACCGTTTATCCCCTCCCCAAACCAAAACACGCTTCTGTTTTGCCACTAGTCTACAATTATATTCATATTCATTTATGAATATATGTTAAAGCTTAAATTAAAAGTGTAAGCATAGACATTTAGATCATTTTTACTAAGGGTATATCATTTTAGAGTAAGAACAATAAATAAAATTTTAATTTTCCCCACATAGTTCAGGGTTTATAATATTGATTCTTTTCCTTCTTCCCATAAAATACTAATGCAATAGATTTAAAAAAATAATTGGTCAATTTATATTATCTAGGTGACTACATGATATATTACTGGGATAATGTAAACGGCTAATAAAATATTTTCAAAAGTAATCATGTCCTTGAAAGAAAAATTACTATTGACAGGTCTTTAAAAACTATATTAGGAGAAATTAATTCTGTCAAAACAGAAGGGACAGTTCACTTAACTCAATGTAGGAAGAAAAAGGAGTGCATTCCTTTGAAAACAACACTGTGGCAAGTAGGTATGATCCAAAAATCAAGCATCAGATTAAGAAAATCAGAGGCTAGGAATCCTAACTTTGACTGCAGGACTCATTTCTTATGTTTATTGAATTGTTTTCATTTCTCCTTAGGAATAACTTTAACTGAACAAAAATTTTGTCCAAAAGAGTAAATGCCAAAATTTCTTAGACCTTTACTTTATGACAGCTGAACTAGCAGATGAGCAATTTAGTGCATGGAATTTGAAGTGTTTTCATAATTTCTAGAGTAACATTCAGACTTGAAAGAGATGCCAGGAAAGAACATACTCTAGGATTGTTTGTCCTAACTAGGGAAATATTTTATAATTAAGTTGTAGTTAACTAACAAATGACAGAGTTTGGTCAGGTTTTACAAACAATAGATTCTAAAGCTTGGGAACACCAATAAAGGAGATGACGATCAAGCAATATACGCTCTTTGTAAATAATATGAAACTACCTCCAGCAAACTGCCAACTCCTCTGGCTCTCTGGTTTTATATTTTTCCAGTTTCCCCATTTTTTATGGTGTTTTGGGGGGACTAGGGATTGAACCCAGGAACACATTACTACTGAACCACATCCCCAACACCTTTATTTTATTTATTTATTTTTACGTGGTGCTGAGGATCACATACTAGGCAAGTGCTCTGCCACTGAGCTACAGCCCCAGCTCCCCCAGCTTCTCTATTAATAAAAATATGATTAAAGTTTCTCAGGAATGCAGAGCATTAAAAAAAACCCAAAACATTCCATGTTCAAGCGGTTAAGCAGCAAAGCCTAAATAGTATTTTATAACTGGGTATTGTGTAGTATATGGCAAGTAATTTTTTTCTAAAAGTAAATATCAAAGTTGGAAAATTACTTCTTTATTTATTTTATTTTATTTTTTTTTTTGGAGGGGTTGTACCAGAGATTCAACTTAGGGCCACATCCCCAGCCCTATTTTGTATTTTATTTAAGACAGGGTCTCACTGAGTTGCTGAGGCTGGCTTTGAACTCACAATCCTTCTGTCTCAACCTCCCAAGCTGCTGGGTTTACACCACTGCACCCAGCAGCAAGTTACTTCTTAATATAAAATTAATATTCCTGACACAATGTAATCCATTCAAATTCTAACAGGCTTTCCTGATTGAGAATCAAAAGGGGAAAGTAGCATTAAAAGGTCCTGAGAACAATATATACTAGCCAAACCCCACTTTATCATAAGAGATGAGATTACTTTTGTGATGAAGGAAAGAGCTATGCCAGGTACATGGAAGGGGCTCTGGGATGGCTGGAAAAGTTCTTGCTCCTCACTTGATCATAGTTACAACGGTTAGAGTATCTGCTTTATGATAACTCTTTAATCCATATATTTGTATTGTGTGGTTTTCTGAATCTGGTTTTATTTTACAATAAAATATTTTTTAAATGCCAATAAAGTAGGAAGAATTCTAATAGCTAAGAAACAGCTTTTTATATGTAAAATTATGATAAAACAAATGGCTTGTATACCTTGGATGAAATATGACTATATTCAAATTAAGAAGTTTTGCATTAATAAACACCCCAAAAACAATGAAGGATGAAGTTAAAAACTGGAAAACACAGCCAACAAAACATACTGTCAAGAATGTTTAAAGAACTCATACAAATTAATGAGAAAACTACAAACAATCCAATAGGCAAAGAATATGCACAGACATTTAAGAGAGGAAATAACTACATCAAGAAATGTTCAATATTACTAGTAAACAGAAAAATGCAAATTAAGACATTCAGATAATCCATTCAACTGGCAAAAACTTATGTGACAATACCAAATGCTGAAGACAATAAGATTCCAAAGGATTTTGTTTACATTGGTAAAAAGTAATGAGGCAACCACTTTGGAAGTAGTTTGCAATTATCTCCTAAAGACGAACATCAGTAGCACTCTATCATCAGAAGAGCAGACGTAAAAACTGTAGTACAATAACACAATGGAAAGTTATCTAGTAGTCCAACAAAATGCACAATGGATTAATTTTAGAAACACAGTATTAAGTGTGTAAGATGAGCCTCAAAAAATTACATACTTTTTTATAAAATTAAAAACATCTAGGGCTGGGGTTGTGGCTCAGAGCCAGAGCACTTGCCTAGTATGCGTGAGGCACTGGGTTTGATGCTCAGCACCATACAAATAAAATAAATATATTGTGTCCACCTATAACTAAAAAATAAACATTAAAAAAAAAACCCTCCTTATTGAACATAGGATTCAGGATAACTTATCTTAGGTCAGTAGAAGTAGGAAAGAAGAGATCCATAAGATCTAATGTCAGTCATTGTTAAGAATACAGCTTTTTTTGGGTGACCGGTTTGGAGATTCTTGTTACAGTATCAGTAACTAATTAAGTAAATAAATAAAAAACAATCAAGAACTAATAATGAGAGTATATCATGAAATAAATATATATGTAATTCAGTTCTGTGCAGCTAAGATTTTTTTATAAAGGCCCCACCAGCTTTCTTTGATTTCAACTTGCATGTTGATCACACTCTTCACCACTTCCTACGGTAAGTATAATTTGTATCATATGATGCATCTTACATATCTCTTGTTTTCTGCAAAGGTCTTGCCTCCTTACCAAGAATATAAATATTTCCCACTTCCTTTGATTTCTGTTAAAATAAGACCAAAACCACCTGCTCACCTTTGATGGCTGAGGGAAGCAGAGATGGGTGTAGGCAACACAGTCTGTAACCCTTCCCCTTCTATCTCAGTACCAACCAGGCAGATGAGCTGAAGTTCAGGTAATCCCACACAATTTACTTCATACCAACTTTTACCTGAAAGAATATCATTGAATGCACAACAATGTTTGTCAAAAACAAAAGATGAAAATTCCAAACTTCTACCTAATCCTCAGCTGAGTATACAATACTCATAATACTACCTCTCTCTCTATTTTCCACTCTTTTCTGTTACCTAGTTATTCCCAGTGTAAATGAATAAACCATTACAAAGTTAACTGGCAAAATTCATAGCAATCATGGGGCTGGGGTTGTGGCTCAGTGGTAGAGCGCTTGCCTCAAGTATGCGAGGCACTGGGTTCGATTCTCAGTACCACATATAAATAAAAAATAAAGGTCCATCAACAACTAAAATAACTAAAATAAAATTTTAAAAAGTTCATAGCAATCATAAACGATATATTATTATATATCAACAATGCTATATCCCAAACCAACTCCCCAAGCCCCCACCACAACTCCAATAACCAAGAAATATAAACAAACAACTTACTCTCCATGAGGTCCAGGTAAACCAAGAATGCTATATAAACTTGTGAGGCATCTCCAATATTTAATTCCATCATTTCTAAATACTGAAAATCAAAATATAATTGTCAAATAGAGAAGGAAAAATCTCTTAATATTTTCTTTCAATCAAAACATATTCACAACACACACAAACACACACACACACTCTTATATAACTGTCTTCTAGATTTAGTGGACATTAAAAGGCAATATAAGATCTGATCTATCTAAAGAATCTGTAATTGTTAGATTAAACATATACATACGGTGTTCTCTCCAGTATTCACAAGAGATTGGTTTCAGGACCTTCCCCTATGACCTAACCCCACAGATTCTAAAATTCAAGATGCTCAAGTCCTTTATATAAAATGTATATAACTGATGCACATCCTCCTGTATACTTTAAATTAGATTACTTATAATATATAATACAATGTAAATACCATGTAAATAGTTGTTATACTTTATTGTTTAGGTAATAATGATAAGATAAATAGTCTGTACATGTTCACTACAGATGCATTTTTTTTTCCAAATACTTCCACTCTGAGGTTGGTTGAACCTGAGGATGCAGACAAAAATATGGAAGGTTGACTCTACTTAAAACTCTTAGGCAAATAACAATATGTGAGTGATTAAAACCATGTGAGTAGAATTAAAAAAAAAAAAAAAAAAAAAACATGGTAGAGGAGCTCTACTCCGGGATTGGTTGGTGAATATTTCATGATATAAATGGGACACAAGTTAAGTCCTAGGGGACATGTATAATTTTAATAAACAGAGAAGCAGAGATAGTATGGGAGATCACCACACATATTCAAGAAAGAAATCTGCCTGAGTAGAGAAAACTTCAATAGGATTTTTGTTGGGACATGTTAGTGGAGACTCTGTTTCCCTGGCTTCTTATTTGCATGTGGAAAGAATCTGCTAGAACACCACTCCTAGCCTCTCCACCCTTTCTCTCTCAAGAGTAGGGAATTATCTAATTACTGAATTTTAAAGAAGCAAAATTCTGCTTCTTTCAGAATTGCTAGTGGGCAAAAGAACATTTTTTAGGGACTTAACTCTGCTGGAGAAGCTGGAAATTATCAATACATATTAGGGACCAGGTATATAAGCAGACTAATGTAAGGTAAGACAAAAGGAGACGCCACATGCAGGCATATGTGAAGTTACCTTCTCCCATCTGCTTCATGATAAATATACAGGTATAGGAGAAGAAGGGTGTTGAGCTGTCTGCCCCAAACATCAAATGTGTTTGAAAGTGACACTGAAAATGTGATTTGGGGAGAGGTTGCAAGATATTTGTGGCCAAGCCAAAAGTGTGAATTTTATCCATAAACAAACACTGAGGATTTCTAAGAAGGAGAATAATATAATAAAAGGAGTGTATGCCCAAGGATGATGAACCTGATAACATTTTACTGGATTCACTGAAGTCATTTTATTAAGTAATTTTCAAACTGAATTTTTTAAAAGGCAGAACTGTAAACACACTCATTATTATTACTTTTTTTAAAATCAGTTTACTCCTTCAAGTAGAAAAATCAAAAGAAAGATTTGATGATCAGGGTCTATATAGTTATTAGCTTCAAAGAGAAAAAAATCCGCAAATATGAAAATTGTCTGAAAGCAACATCAAATCCAGATTTTTTAAAAAACTGTTACATTAAATACTTATATAGTGCTTTCTACATGTTAATGCTTTACAAAAAATTACTAACACTACGAGATAAGTACCAATATGCCAGCTTTTTAGGTAAAGAAACTGAGGCATAATGAAATTAAGCAAAGAAACTTTGACATAATAAGATCAAGCAACTCAGACCAAGGTGGGGACAGAACTAAGATTCCCACTGAGGGGGTCTGCATTTGAGTTCATGCTCCTAACCACTATGCTGCTCTCCTTGCTATTGTTTTTCTTTTTATGGCACTGAGCAACATTTCCATGTTACTGTTTCTTTCCTGGGAGGCTGAAAAGAGATAGAGACAGAAGACAAATTCGGGCAAGATAAAAAAAAATCACTCTTTTCAGACTTCTATCTTCAAAATTTTCCTTTTCTTGACTGTTTCCAGACAATTATCTGTGAATTACAGCTTTCAAACAGAAGAGAGCCAGTCTACTGTACCAGTTCAGTCCCTAAGATTCCTACAAAATTCACATATCCATTCACTGTCTATTCAGGAATTGGGACAATACTGGTATAAGGCAGCAATTCCCCAAGCAGAAGCAAGATAGGTGCTATCTTTATCTTCATTGCTGCTAATCAAGAGTGAGTAGCTCCGCCTTGAGCAAGAACTTCCTCAAAGTTTTCCAAGAAATCTAAAAAATTGGGAATTGGCAGCTGTGCGGAATCAAGGTGCACACCCCGGGTCCGAGGCTAAGTGTAAACGTGACTGCCTAAACGTTATCACTGGGGGTCCTAGATCTCATCCACGGCCCACACGCCGACTTGCACGGTCCCTGGGAACCAGCTAAGCCACGAAAGACGCTCTCTCTGGATAGCAAAACGGACAAGAGTGGAGTGCTTATGAGGGTCTCCAGACTGGGAAGGGAGGGGTCCCATATATGGTCCAGTTTAAGAATGGCTTGGTGCGGGGGTGGGGTTGCTAGGAGAGGTGTCAGCCAGGGTTCTACTCATTTAAACAACAAACCATCCTTCGCGCGGACGGTGCGCTTCGGTCCCGCTCGCTAGGCCAGCCGGCCTACTAGAACTCGAGCGCCGCCCGAGAGTTCCGCCTGCCTCAGGGACCGGAACTGGCGCCCTGCTCCTCTCGCGCCTCCTAACCTTCGGGTGGGTGCTCATCCAGGCGTCCGCCGGAGTCCACTTGTGAACGCCGCCGCCATCGCGAACGCCGCCCGAGTCCAGACCACTACAGCCCGGGGTCGGCTCAGAATCGCCACTCTCCTCCATGCCCGCCCGCGCGGCGCTCCCGTGGTGCACCACGACCCGGGCCCGACCAGAAGCAGGGGGGCGCGCGTCAGGGTTCCGCCTCCCACCCACCTCCCCCAGCGCCTGCTCAGAGGGATCAGACGCCGGAAAGTTGGGTCGGTCACTCCCTCTGACCAGGTAGCTAGCACCTGCGCGATCGCACTTTTAATCTGGGCTAATGTAGCGTGAAGGAGGTTCGAGAGTACCCTGAGCCCAGAAGCCCTTAACCCTTCTTCAGCCTGTGCACTTTGTAGCTCTCTGGAAAAAGTGGGGGACACTTAAATCCTCTTTGCGTTCTCCTTTCCTGGGAGGAGGCGGGGGCTCATTCAATGTCCTGGTCATAGAAATTTAAGCAGAGCCGTAAGTTTAGGGCAGGCATACCTTTCAAGGTAAGAAGCACAGTTGTTTATGGATGGTCAGAAGTCAGCATAAGCACGTGACCTGGAGGCCAAGGAGGAGCAGTTTCGACCAGCAGTGAGGACATTATAAACATCTTTATGGATTTACCGAATGACATAGGGGGACCTTTGGAGGCTCCTGTCACGTCTTGGCAGGATCAGTCTAATGTGTTGAGAATGGAGTGTAGCAGGCAAGAATAGAAGCAGGGAGTAGTTAGGAGGTGATCACATTAACCAGGACAAGAAAGGATTAACAAAAAGTCCTCGGCAGGATAGAACTTCTACTTCCAAACATGATAGACTAAGAAGCTGCTGCTGAAAGTGACACATAGGATTTTAATGTGACTCTTGTAACTACCCTCAATGAAGTAAAGCAAAACATGTTTTCAGCAGATGAAAGAGGAACAAAATCTCAGCGGAGGGGCGGGGGGAGGGACTTTTAAAAATCAAATGGACTTTCTATAAATAAAGAAGATAGTTTCAGAAATTTTAAAAGTTGCCTGGCGCAGTGGCTTAGGCCTGTGATATCCCAGCGGCTCAGAAAGCTGAGGCAGGAAGATCGCGATTTCAAAACCATCCTCAGTAATTTAGCGAGGCCTACGCAATTCAGCGAGATCCTGTTTCTAAATACAATATTAAAAAATGACTGAGGATGTGGCTCAGTGGTAAGTGCCCTTGGGTTCAAAAGGAAAGGAAATTACAGAGGAAGAAGTAAGTACACTTGACAGTAGAGCAATAAGAAATCATCCGAGGCAATAAATAAATAAATAAACCCAAACAGAACCTTGGTTTTTAAAACTGAACAAAGACTCAGAGCCTTGCTAACATGATATTAAACAATTCAGTATACATTTTCTCAGCAAGAGAAAAAAAAATGAGGCAGAACAAAAATTGAAGAAATAATGGCCAAGATTTTCCCAAATTTGATAAGACAAAAATTTGCCAGTACAAGATGCTAAATGAACACCAATTAAAATAAATACTGTTCCAAACTGTTGAAAGTCAAAGAAAAGAAGAAAACCTTGAATCTATCAAAAGAATCATACCACAATACCTACAAGGAGAGGCCACAGATGAGATTCATAAATTGCCCTAGAATATGTTGCATTTGAATGAAATCATTAACCTTTGCCACATAAAGCAGCTACTAAATCCCAAAGAAGCAAACAGCACTGACATTGGTAGGCTTATTGAAGCACTCAACATTGACACTAATTCAAGTAATTGGAAGTGAATAAATCTCTCTGGTCCCTAAAGATCTAAATCAGTTGACATGATGGTATTTATAGAAGCATTAAGAGCATTTTGTTGCTAATCTGAGTACAGGGGAAATTTTATAAATCAGTAATGAGATCTAATGGAATCAGATCCTGTGTGAATAAGGCTCAGACATCTTCAAGAAAAGATTTCCAGCTTAAGTTTAAAATGAAAAGGGGCTGGGGTTTGGGGAGAGGCAGAAGGATAAAGAAAGAACCATAAACTGAAAAAGCAACAAATAAATGCCATCCTTTGGCAAATAGACTAAGTACTATTGCTTAGGAAAAAACATGATATATTCAAGTATTCAAAAATATCAAATACTTCTGACTTCTAATATCATTGTCTATTTAAAGAGTTGAAGAATGAAATTGGAGTGTCCCTTGGCTTCCAGATTAAGCAATGAAAGAATTTAAATAGGTCTTGCTGATTGGAAATGGCTATAAATGGACACAAAGGATTTGGAGACACTTAGACAACCAGGTGTTTTAAGTACAGAATCAAGATGGCTATTGTTTCACTCTAGAGTGAAATCTGTCCTAGAATATGTTGCATTTGAATGAACAGGGTAAAATTTCAGCTTCTGATAGAAGGAGGGAATTCTTTTGTAAATGCTTCAGTAGTTCACTATATTAGAGAAGCAAAGTGGTTAGAAAAAAAGCTAGGTAAGTAACAACAAATAAAGTTCCCTCCAGAGTATACTGCATTTAATCAAATTCTGTGTAATCTGGCACTTGCTATACTGATTTCCCAATTTGATATCCTGAGTCAGACCATTTTATTCCTACAAAAAAATCTATAGTGTCTAGGCAGAGACATATTAATTCAGTTAGAGTCTCAAGAGGAAAAGAAAACATTGAATTATGGTGCAGACCTTTAATGTGTTTTTTAAAAAGGAACAAGAAGAAAAAGTTTTTTCACAATATAGTATAAGACAATGATCTCAAGCTGAAAAATGTAGGCTAGCATTCTAGATGAGCTTTTCATTCATTAGCTGTTCATATATATCTTCCTGTTTCTAACACAAACCATGCAATTTCCCACTCTGTTTCAAGAATGGCTGAGATATTAATTCTTCTAATTAAATATTTAGAAAGCTATAATATTTTGCTATTCATATGCATGCGCATATGTGAGGAGTCTCCATCATGTAGAAAAAAATTTAGAATAATCCAGATGCTATTCTTCATTCCCCATAAATTTAAGAGTGCAATCTATTCCCATTTACAAAATCAAGATATAGTATATTTATTTACTTATTTATTTATTTGTACTGGGGATTGGACTCAGGGTCACTTAACCACTCAAACACATCCCCAGTCCTATTTTGTATTTTTTTTAAGAGATGGGTCTCACTGAGTTGCTTAGTGCCTCACTGTTGCTGAGGCTGGCTCTGAACTCTCCATCCTCCTATCTCAGCCTCCTAAGCCACTGGGATTACAGGCATGTGCACCGCACCCAGCTAATTATTTCATTTTTAAAGAGCTGCTTACACTTTGAACAAAGCAACTACAAAAACTTAGAAGTTGTATTTCATATTTGCTTTGCAGATGTGAAAAAGCATTAAAAGCAATTCTTTGTTCAAAAAAATCCCAACTCTGTCTCTAGCTGTTTATTCAATAAATGCTATCAACCTACCTTACTGCAGACAGAACAGAAACCCACACTGAAAATTAGCAAATTGAAAATACCATATTAAAATTACTCCAAAATCTTAATAGTGGTTCTGGTGGGGTAGTGGATTATGGGAGATTTTCCTTCCTTCTTTCTTTCCAATCCTTTCTCTCTCTGCCCTCCCCCATCTTTCTTTTTTTTTTCCATTTCCAACATTAAAAAAAATTATTTAGTAAAGTAGATTTTTTTTAACAAATTATTGAATTTTAAAGACTTTGGCCTAGAAAGACAAATCCAGCCCTCCATATTCATGTTAAATTATCTCTGGGCTGGGGTTGCGGCTCAGTGGTAGAGTGCTTGCCTAGCATGTGTGAGGCACTGGGTTTGATTCTCAGCACCACATATAAATAAGTAAATTAAATAAAGGCTCATCAACAACTAATAAAAATATTTTTTTAAAAATATATCTGACATTTAACCTTGTTTTAAATGCCCCTTCCTGCTCCTTTCAAGTCCTCCCTCCTCTTTCCATCTCTTCCTTCCGCTTTCTTCCTTCATTTCTTCCCTCCACCTTTCCTTTCTTCCTTCCTTGTCCAAATCCTCCAGTACAAGATCGAGCAGAAGTGATGAGACCTGACATTCCTGTTGTTCCTGATCTTAAGGGCAACACTTTCTGTCTTTCACCATTAAGTCTGATGTTAGCCGTAGGCTTCTTGCAGATGTCCTTTTCAGATTAAAAATGGTCCCTTGTAATCCTGTGAATATGAGGATTCCAGTGAGGATTGAATGTTGGGTTTGTAAAATGCTTTTTATGCTTCTCTTGAGATAATCATGCTATTTTTCATTTCAAGTTTATCAGTATGGTAAATTGTGTTGATTGATTTTTTCCAATTATTTTATTGTGATTAAATACATATAATGAAATTTATTTCTCGACCAATTTTAAACGTACAGCTCAATAGTGTTAATATATTCATATATTGTGCAGCTATCACCAATATCTGTCTCTAAAATGCTTTTCATTTTGTAAAACTGAAACTTCATATTTCCTAAATAGTGACTCTTTGTGTCCCCTACCCCGGTCCCTAGCAACCACCAGTCTAATTTCTCTATGATTTGTCCTATTCTTCATTCCACATGTAAGTGGAATCTTACAGTATTTGTCTTTTTGTGACAGGCTTATTTCACTTAGTCTAATGCCCAGATTGACATGTTATAGCTTACATCACAATTTCCTTCTATATATAATATTTCATTGTAGGCATATAGACAATTTGCTTATTCATTCATTAGTCATTGGGTACTTGAGTGGCTTCTACCTTTTAACTATTCTGAATAATGCTGCCATGAACACAGGTGTACAAATATCTCTTTGAGACTCTGATTTCAATTCTTTTGGTTATATGCTTGGGAGGGAAATTGGAGTTGTTGGATCATATGGTTAATTCTATTTTTAATTTCTTGAGAAACTCTCATGCTATTTTCCACAGCAGCTGTAGCTTATTCCTACCACCAGTGCACAAGGGTTCTGGTTTTTCTACATCCTCTCCAATGCTTGTTATTTCCTATTTTTTGGTAGTAGCTACCCTAATGGGTGTTAATGTGAGTTTCAGTTTGCATTTCCCTAAAGATTACTAATGTTGAGAAACTTTATGTGCTAACAGTCTTTTATATATCTTCTTTGGCGAAAGATGTATTCCAACTCTTTGCCCATTTTAAGAAATGATTACATATTAAATTATATAAAACCATATGATCTTCCAGCTTTCATTCTACTTCCCATGCTACCCTCTAGCCATGCTCCATAACTTCAGTGCAGTTTCTCAAACATGCTGTGCTGTTTCATTCCTTGATTGTGCAGTTCTACTTACTTGGAATTCAACCTCTGTCACCCTTTCTGCCCATTGTCCTTTCCCTAAGATACTCTCATTTTTCATGGACAAAACTTTGAGACAGTTTAACTTGAGCTCTTTGCAACTCAGTAACTGCTCTTCCTCCCTCATTGCCTTTCCCTTTCTAGGACCCAGAATCCTCAAACCCACACACCAGATATCTATAGAGCTTGCTTTGTCATCAAAATGTTCCATGCTCCAAGTAGCGATCCCATTCGGCCAATCTCTGCCATCAAAGCTTCTTATAGTACCTTTCAGTTTAGGTGTTAAGATTATGAAGTCTGATGTGATCATTTTGCAAATGTAGGAATGACAGAAGATATTGCCTATGATAGTGCCTATTTCTCAAGTGTTTTCTGTTAAAATTGGCATATTTGTCAGTTCAAGTGGATTTTACATTGTAGGATTTTAGGCTGGATAAGATGGGGAGTAAAACTAGTCAGGTAGTGAAAAGAAGATAGAAACAAACAGAAGAAACAAACCTGGATGATTCCGCCTCAAGATTCTGTCTGCCAAGTGCTGCCCAGCAGGACTCTATGGAGGCCAGGGACCTGTT
>NW_026000019.1:10285667-10289392 GCF_001458135.2 Marmota marmota marmota
CCCCGCCCTTTTTTTTTCCAGGAGGGAATTCAAATGCACAACACCCAAGTGAGAGACACTAAGTAATTTTATAAATGTCTGTTGAATGAAAAAATGAGGCAAGTCTTCACTTTTTTTTTTTTTACATAGGGAGAAATTAATTTTCAGAGAGGTCTTCAACTCCCCAAGGTCACAAAGAAAATAAGTGACACAAATGAGATGGAAATTCAATTCAAGCATCTATTGCTCTTTCTAGCATGTCACAGCTGCCACAAAGGCAGCTTGCTTGCTGGAGCCACTGAAACCTTGAAAAGTTTTCCTGCAAGAATCCCTCTACCCACCTCAGAGGCTTTGCTCCTGCCACTACTAGGCTAAGGGTGACAGTCAATAAGGCTTTATTGTCCCCAAAGGAAGCCCACTGTGGTGGAAGAGTGTGAGGAGGGGTTATGAGAGAAAGCATGTACTTTCAACTTCACGTGGGGACTGTTGGGGCAGTCCAGGGGCAGTGGGGACAAAGACAGGTGTGCAGAACCCTGACTTCCCATCCCATCAGTTTCCATGGAGAGAACATCATAAGCAATGGATATTTTAAAAATACAATTGGCTTTCATTTTAATTAGGTTTTATAAATTAAATATCTTAGAGCACTGGTTCTATGAGAGCAAAAAATCCAAGATCCACATGACTGGTTTCTAAAGAATTTATGGAACAACTCTGTGAGTAAATTGGGGACCCAACTTTTCCTAAGCTTTTCCTCCTCCTTTCCCACCCCACCCCGCTCCTATATTTAAAATGATCTTCTACTTTTAACACACCCTGCTGTGCCCTTAATATTCTCAGTGACTACATTAGCACACTAAGTTAGCTAAAAGTTTTAAATAGTTGTTTTGCAATTTATATAACTAGGAAAAGTTTGATTTCATCTACAGACCAGACTATGATTCCTCCAGGAGAACTCTGTGGAGTTGATTTCATTATAATATCAGAAATGGCCATAGGGCCCAGCACAAGTAGGACTTTAGGTGTTTCATCCATTGAAACAATGAGCTAGATAAGCTGTGGACTTCAGGTAGCTGAAGGAAAATAAGACAGAAATGTGGTCTCCTGGCTTTAATCTCCCTCTGTTAGCAGTACAGTGAACAGATGATGAATATTAAACCAAGTATCTCTAAGGCATGGGAATCCTAGTCTTGAACATCTCATGACATATGCTAAAAAGAGAAAAGAAAGAAGATACAACAAAATGGAAATTATCTCTGTGAAACACGTCTTCTAGTCCACCATCACCACCCCCCACCCCCCGCACTGTAGAAGTGACCAGGCCTTCCTCTCTCCCTCTGATGTAGTCGGTTCAAAATTCTGTTGTGACAATTCCAAGAAATGTTTAACTCAAGTTTCTCTACAAGACTGTGAGTCCCTTAAGAACAGCACAGTTCCCATAGGATGGTGGAGGCAAGCAATGTCTTTAGGCTGTTAGATGTAAGAGTAGGAATATTAGACATGAGGGAAGGGCAGGAGGCATAGATTTGGAAAATGAAATCACCGCAGGAGAACCCAAGGAACAGAGGATCAGCACATGGGAAAACGGTACACAAGGAAGGGGCTTGCGGACAACTAGGATCAGAAGAAATCATGAAGAAGAGATTATGTAAGAGAGGTCAGAGAAAGTGAAAATCAAAGAGAAGTCACTGAATTTGCCAACACTGAAGTCATCTGTGGGCTCTGCCAGAACAGTCTCAGTAGAGAGAGCTGGAGCCACATTGCCTGTGGCAAGAGAGCTGAGAGATGAGGAAGTTGGAAAGGATGGCAAACCTCTTTTTCAAGGAGATGGCCAAAGGGTTTTTTTGGGTTTTGTTTTTTTAAGTAAGAGAGAGCACTGACTCAGGGTTTTAGGTTGAGAGAAAAGAATTGGTGGAATGGCACCAGTTGAGGATTCAGTGGACAGTGGAGATAAATGAAGGTGAAAAATCATGGTAAAAAGGGAACAGAGGTTATAGATGACCCTGGAGAGAATAGGAACCTGCAAGTAAGGAGTGCACCAAGGATGCTGGTTAAGGGAGAGTGTTAAGGGAGTTGGATGGAGGAAGCCATGGTCTTCCAAGGAACTGAGCAGGTCAAAGGAGAGTGACCAAGGCTTAAGAGCTGAGAGGGTTGACACAAAAATACATAGGCCAAGGGACAGAGCCAAGGACTAGTGGGATCCTCCACATTTGGTTAAAGGAGTTCAAACCAAAAGAAGGAACTTCACATTCCATACTCACTTCCCTGAGCTACCTTCAAGAGTAAATATCTTTCCTGAGTGTATCCAAGCAATTTCATTTGATGTGCTGATTGGATTTTCCCTGTTACTGTGGGTTAGTTTGGGCCATTATGAAGAAAGAAAGAAAGGAAGGAAGGAAGGAAGGAAGGAAGGAAGGAAGGAAGGAAGGAAGAACAGTCTGCCAGAACAGTCTCAGTAGAGAGAGAAGGAAGGAAGGAAGGAAGGAAGGAAGGAAACAACTAAATTAATCACATCTTTCACACCCATCCTCACTTGGAGCGGGGCTTCAGAACAATGTCCTGTAAAGAGTTTACTTTTATTTCCAGGGGTCTCCCCCGACTCTAAAATTCTCCACGTCTTCAAGTTTGGTGTTATTGGGTGTTTACTCAGTCAAGAATAAATTTCAGAAGAAGTCGAGTGTCTTAAGGAAATGCAAACATTCTGCCTTTACGGTAGTTTAAAAATTGTTCATCATAGTCGTGAAAAGTTGGGGTGACTTTCCATTTTAGAATTCGACTCATTTGTCAATAGGTGCATTATGAAAAACTGGATACATTGCATCACTGTGAAGGACTTCAGACTGCGGTTTGCAGAAGCAGAATAAATTTTCTTGGGGTTGTACCGTTATGTGTACACACACACACACACACACACACACACACACACGCCCACTGGCAGACACAGCCACACCTCGCAGCTTGGGGAAAGCCACAGACCTCATCTGTACCGACTGAGCCTGCACTAGAGGAAGTTTCCGCAGGACTCCGGACAAACAGACTCACGGCCACGACTGTCTGCGAGCTAAGCCACAGGCGACCGCTGGCGGGCAGGTACGCGGTGCGCACCGGAGTCAGGGCCTGGGTGGCGGCAGCGGCAGCGGGAGGTCCTGGGAGCTGCAGCAGTCGGTGCCAGCGCGCGCGCCTGCTGTCCTGGGCCAGCCGCATCCCCCGGCCGCCGCTGGCAGCCTCCTCACTCCGCGAGAGCCGCCGCCGCCCCTCCCGGCGGCCTCTGGCGCCCTCGGGCAGCCGGGCTCCGCGCTCGCTGTAGGACCTGCCCGCCGCCGGCCCCAGTCCGAAACATGGCTGCGCGCCCCGCCGCCACCCTCGCTTGGTCGCTGCTGCTCCTGTCCTTGGCCCTGCTCCGCGGCGGCTGCCGGGCGCGCTTTGCTGCGGAGCCGGACTCGGCGGATGATGAAGAAGAGCCGCTGGTTTTCCCCGAGTCGCCCCTGCAGAAACCCACGGTGCTCGTGGCCATCCTCGCCCGCAACGCTGCGCACACGCTGCCTCACTTCCTAGGCTGCCTGGAGCGGCTGGATTACCCCAAGAGCAGGATGGCCATATGGTGAGCGGCAAGGGCCACGGGCGGTCGCGGCGGGAGGCGGGAGCGGCTGTCGAGCAGGGACAGCGCCCCACGCTCGGGCGAGGGCACGCGGGACGCCTGGCGCGCACACCCTTCGCTGTCTGTGCGGGGCCTTGGGATCGCGAGG
>NW_026000019.1:10291226-10397557 GCF_001458135.2 Marmota marmota marmota
AGAGACAGCCCTTCGCTGTCTGTGCGGGTCCTTGGGATCGCGAGGTGGCGCTGAGGAAGGGCGCGCAGGTCTGTGTGCTCTGGGGATGCTAGGGATCTAGGGATAACCGGCTTGCTGGAGAGAATATGGGTGATGTACCATCAAGGTGGCCTCGTCCCCATCACTTCTTCCGGCACAGGGGAATTTGGGGAGACCCCTCAGGAAGACTTTCAACTCCCTCCCTTTCAGTTCTCAGAAGTTTTCTTTATACCCCTAACCCTGGATGAGGGGATAGAGTGCTCGTCGCGGTCCCTCCAGACAGGAGCTATGGAACATAACTTCAGCTGACAAGGGGGTTCCGCACTGGCTGGGGTGGCATACAGTGCGCCGCTCTCACTTCTTGATACAGGGTTCCTGCTGCCACTTAAGAAGCTAGGAAAGTACTTCTGGTTCTCCTCGGGGATCGGGGTGGGTTGGGGACCTGACTCAGGGATGAAGATTAGGAGTGCCCTGCGAAGTCTTTCCAACCACACCGCGTTGGTCCGGGTCTTCTTCAAGCGCTTCAGGCTGTACCTGTTTGTGCGTCTTCCTGGGGCGCAGTACCCACCGCAATAGATGCAAACCGCGCAGAGTACCCTCGGGGTACTGCCTCCTGGAACGCGACGGAGCCGCCTTCGGGAAGAGAAACAACCAAATTTTGTCTCCATATGAAACACCCCTGGTCCTTGCGTTTGTTGTGGGGAGAGACAGGGGATGAGTAGGAGTAACTGCCTAATCCACCTGTAGAACTCAGTCGGGTTTCCAGCCTTTTATAAACCCCATTATCAGACAGCAAGAAGTTAGCCAGGCAAGCTCTAAGGGGCCGGTGGAGAAGGAAGTGGACCCTGGCAAGAGCAGACCTGCGGTCAGATATGCAGACAAGACTCAGGTCCCTGAGGTTGCCAGAGCCTAGGTCACTCTGGTGAGGTTTTAATTCTGTGTCCCTAAAAGGATCTGACCTCAAAAAAGACATATGCCTAAAGCAGCAGTGGGCAGGAAAGGAGGAGAAAGGCAGGCAGCAGCTGAAATTGGCAACCTGATGTAGGTACCTGGTAGGAGAGGTGCAGAGGTGCGAAAGCAAACAAGTGCCACAGTACGGCATTGTGCTGCACACTGCGTTACTATATGCCTGCTATACGTGACCGCCTCCACGGAGAAGGGTACATTATGTGGAAAGTGGGAGCGCTGGTCCAGCCAGGCTTTAAAGCAGAAGGATTTTTTTTTAACCATCTCCACACCAAAAGAATTTTAAAATGTCAGTTCTTTTACTGCTTTTTTGGGTTTTTTTTTTTTTTTGTTTGGTTGGTTTTTGTTTTTGTTTTGCAAAAGAGATGCTTTACAGTATGCTCTTGGGTTTTAAAACCTTACAGTATTTATTACAGTTAGTAGAAAGGCGGGTACCAGACACAGGTGTGCCACCCAATTTACAGATGTTTCCTTTTTATCACACAGAAAATTTTAAAGAAGAATACTGTGATCTTTACTGTATAAAAGAAGAAACTAGGACTTGCATTAGTTCAATAATTCACTTTAGGTTACAGGATTAATAAATGCCAGAAATGAAATTTGACTCTGAGTTTATCCCTAAAGACTGCCCTAAAGAAGTAGGAGTGGAGGGGAGATGATGCAAGCAAAACTTATGCAAACCTATGAATTACAAAGGAGGAGGCCTAAGTTGTTTGACACTAGCTTCATATGTACTTGGGGGCAGGTTGTATAGAATCCGTAGGCATCGGTCTTCACATACGTGAAATGAGGAAATATGAACAAACGACTTCAAAAATTCTATCTGGCTCTTGCACTGCATAGATTTTATAATGTGATTGGAATCAACTAGGGGTGAATGTATACCCTAAATTCCCTGGGTGGTCCAGGCTGTATGACATTGGTTCTATTTACATGGGTGTTATTCCTATTCCATGTAGAAAAGCTCTGGGGATTTTTTTTTTCCCTTACCCTCATTAATGGTGCTTGTCATTGTAGCCAGTGTTCAAAAGTTGAGGAAGAAGCCCGCGGCCTGGGTAATGCAATCCCTGCATTAGTCACCATAGACTTCTTTGAAAACTCTTGGTTCTTAGAAACCCTTTATAATTTGGCAACAAAAGTGCCAGTTTATAAATAGTAAAGTACTTTCATCAACTATGTCTGAAAAAAAAATGTTGAACAAAACGTGGCTCCTTACAAACAAATATGGCCCCTTTTACTGGGCAATGTAAGGTGATCTGAATGATATTTAAGCATTTTGGGAGAACCAAGGGTTTTTAAATCAGACTAGAGCACTTGTGTTGTCATGGAGGCCCTCGAGAGGAGTTGATACTTAGTTTGAATTAAGTTTTTAAAGAATGAATAGAAATCAGCTAAGACATGGAAAAGAAGGAACATTCCAGAAAGAGGGAACAAGATGATAATCAGCACCTGGCCATTAACCAGAGCTTCCACTGGGGAATTGAAGCTGGTGGCAGGTCTAATTACTGTGAGTCTCCAAACTCATTGTATTCCACCATAGGCTGTCTCTGAAATGCTGATGTCTAGACTGCACTAGAAGAATATTTGGCTGGCAAGGTTAATTCCATGTATTCCAACATAAGGGCAGATAATGCCTCCATTTAAGATGCTACAGCTTTAAGGGGCTTCTACCAGATGCCTGCCTCTAGTTTCTTAAACCCAAGATCTATTCAACATTCTGAGATGCCAAACTGACTTTCTTAAAACCAAGATCTATTCAGTGTTCTGAGATGCCAAGCTGACTATCCATTCTGCAAAGCCAGCACATGCCAATGTCAAAAATAGCTGTGAGCTACAGAGAACTTTACAAACAAAACACTGCTGAGCACAGAGACTGGGTGCCCGCTTCCCCTGCATCTTATCCTGGCAACTCACTCTGTGCAGATCACTCTTCTCATTCATCTCCTTACCCCTACCAGGGGCTGGAGCAACATCTGATAAGACTCCTTCCCTAGATCATTGAGAGTCAAGACTTCCTCATAGAAGTGTCATTGAGGGGGGGCCTGGTTCATGGATCATGTTCAGACTTCCCTGAGATTATTTTTTCCCTTACCTAAACTAGATCACATATGCATTGTACATACAAGTGAGATGAGCACCTAGAAATGGATCTGAAAGATTCTGCTGTTGGAGAGTGAATGCAGCTGTCTCAGCACTGTTTTGGGGGATTAGGTTGAATAAAGAACAGTTTATATTTTTTATAGATACTTTGTATCAGCAAAAAATAATTTTTTACATTGACCTGTCAATCTCAAAACCCACCAAACTCTTTGTTTTCCTTCAAAGATCACAATCCTGTGATGAGGAACTAAGGAAGGTGTTCCTTGTACGCGAATTAAAACATGCACTGAGTTCAGGGGACTCACCACTGTGCTGAGATAAAGAGAACAGCAAGTCACTATGACATATGGCAGTGTACTTCAGTGGCTTCTCTTTAATTCAGTGGAGCCATGAAGAAGTGGCCTTAGAGGAAAGGCTGACCTCATCCGTCTTCCCAAAGCTATGATTTAGGGGAGCAAGGCCACGTACCATAACAGTGAAAAATGGAGCAGGGCACAAGGAAAAAGTTGGCCCAAAGGAGACACCAGTCTTGTCATTCAGAGAGGCAGCTCTTGCTGAGGGGAGACAGTCAATTCACAGAGAGAGCTGTCACAAAGCAGTAACTGCCACGTAATCACAGAATGATTTGGGCATTTCACTTGGTCAAGTTTTGAGAAGCATTGTACTAAATTGGGAACCATCTTATGGATTTTTAAGTCAAGTGATGAGATTCTGTTGACATGAACATAAACAATGATGAGCTTCTACTTGTTCTGGTTCACCGGTCCTGACATTTTGCACACACTCTCTGCATTGTTTAAGGATTATCTTGAATTTACCTCCACCTTTGAACGCCCAAACAATAGCAGTCTGGTGAATGTTGAACTAGGCACACTCATAGAAGCAAGCATGTTTATAAAATGCTCCAGACTACTATTAATAATGGGTTTTAGCACCAGAGGTTAAGAATGATGTCATGTTTTATCATCACAATCTTGACATTAAATGTCATATATTATCCCTATGGAGACAAGTTTCAGTTTATGGCTGAAAAAGTACAATGACTCTTTCTTTTTCCCCCACCTGATAGCTTAGAATGAAGGAGGGGATGTGTACACCTAGATTCACCAGGGCTCAAATGTGATGTGCTATCAGAGCACAGTGGTGAACCTCTAAGAAGCAACTTCATCACCCAAACATGGTTCCTAACAACAAGTACCCCAAAGAGTTATGGTAACAAGTGAATGAGATTATGAGTGTACCCTGCCTTTTTTTTTCATTTTTTAAATTTTTTTTTAAAGAGAGAGAGGGGGGGGAGAGAGAGAGAGAATTTTAATATTTATTTTTTTAGTTATCGGTGGACACAATATCTTTGTTTGTATGTGGTGCTGAGGATCGAACCCGGGCCGCACGCATGCCAGGTGAGCGCGCTACCACTTGAGCCACATCCCCAGCCCCTTAAATTTTTATTTATTTATTTTTATGTGGTGCTGAGGATTGAACCTAGGACCTCACACATGAGAGGCAAGTGCTGTACCACTGAGCTACAACCCCAGCCCTGTACCCTGTCTTTTATATCATTGTTACTAAATAAAATGAGGGTTGCTCTTTCCTATCTATCTTTTCTGTTTTGTTTCATCTCCTTTACCTTTCTCTTTCAAAATGAAGTTTTTTTTTTAAAAAAAAAGCTAACTGAACTGCATTAATATGTACAATTTGTACGTTAATAAAAGATAAAATATAAAGAACATTGAAAAGGAAGTCCATCTATTTTCTTCCTTCCAACAAATAATTCTCAGCATAATGAAAGGTAACATTTATGGAGGCCCTGTTTGTTATGGTAAATTATTCACTCCTAACACTAGGTCGGAAAGCCATTCTCTCTCCCTTTACACAAGAGGAAACTGAGGCACAAAGAATGTAAATAACTTGCCCAAGGTCACAAGGCGAGTGCATGGGGGAGCCAGGTTGTGACCCAGGCAGCTAATGTCATAGACTAAATACAGATGGTCTGTTGAAGATCAAGAAAGGATTAATTAGTCCTAGTTTTTGCTTCTGTCCGTTGACCCAACTTGGAAAGATAAGAGCGGCAGTGTTCTTTCGAATGAGAACTGTCACTTCTGCTTGAATGACGGGAGGGACTCACTGGTTCCTTTCTGCTGTCTTGATCATTTTGTCACTTAGCTCAGGCACTTTCTAGTTACTGAACTCTGCTCTATTTTAGTAGATTTCATAGGAACGCATAAGTATAGGGGTTGACATAAATTGGGTCACTGGCTGTGGTCACTGCTATAAAGCAACAGAAAGAAATTTCTCAAGTCTTGTTAGAGGCAAATGATTAAAGCACTTTTCATAACTATATCAGCTACCTTATGGGTTCACATTAGTCAGTTTTTCAGCTTTTTAAGTTAGTGGCCTTGGATTTGCTTGTGCCTAAAGTTAACTCTTTTTTTTTCACAATGATTGGAGAAAACCATCACTTTTTTTCCAACCTCTAATTTCAGTTGGAATTCAGAATGATAAATTTACTTTGGGTAAAAACTGAAGCAACTAATAAATGTCACTGCTCCTATTGCTTCCATTATGATAAATTGCCTTCAGAATTAGAAAGGGCACTTAAATTGCCCTTGTTCTATTTCATGGCGTTCCATGGATGGGGAATCCAAAGCATAGGGAAGTTAAAGGATTTCCCCTACATAATGTTAGCATAAATAACGATTTCTGGATTTTAAATCCTTTGCGGCTGTTTTAATGTTGCCTATTTTTATAACAAATATGCCTCCTGGTTTAAAGACCATGGAAGTTATTCTAAGCTGAGTTTGGTTTTACAGATTTGACTTGAGGTCCTTTATCCAAGTGATTCTACCATGAAATTTCTTTGTGACTCCAGGTTCATAAACGTGCTTCTTGTGGTACTCTTGCTGGGCTGTCTCTGGTGGTTGTAGGAATGAACAATGGAAGCTTTGTAACTAGGAATGCTGCTGCTTGTGCCTTGGTCATTTTTCCAACACTTAAATGCGCACATGGGTTGTATCACTGTGTGGCACTGTCTCCGAGTCTGGGGCACAGTATAGTAGGGCCATTATAAGGCTTATGTAGGAACTATAGTAGGACAATTATAAGGCTTGTTTCTACATATGTCTTAACAAAACATAACAATACACAGTAAAATCTGAAGGAAAACTGTTAATCTGTATGTGGTTGTTAGACTATTCCCTAGTAACTGCCTTATGAACACATTTCACTGCATGTGTTTAATCATAGTTATTATTCATCAGAGGTTTAAAAATGTGTGCATTGTATATGTCTTGACATTTTTATTCTCAAAACAGTGACTTGTTCATTAAATTACTCTTATGTTGCTAACATCTCAGAAGTTGTTGAATTTTTAAAAAATTAAGCCCCTTAAAGCCCATGTAGATTTTTTAGAAAGTAGTTTAATAATTTTCTCTCCTGACTTCACTTTTTAAATTGAAAAGCAACTTCCCATTATAACACATGCCCCCAAACAAACAAACAAACAACAACAACAACAACAAAAAACCTCAAACAGCATGATGGGAATATGATAAAAGTAAATCTCCTTCAACTCCATGCCACCTGCCAGAGGTGACCAGTGATAACAGTGACTTGTGTATTCTAGAAACTGTCTATGTGTGTACATGTATCCTTTTCATTTTGACCCAGATATGATGTTTGATGTATCCTTTTCTGCACAGAGTGATATTTTAAAATCCATCTCTCTGTACCAGACCTTTCGATGCTGCCAGCCCTCTACACTCACACCCCAGGTGCTAGTGAGAGCCAGCGTCATATAACCCTTGCTGTAGATAGTTACTCTAAAGGTCTCTCTGATGACACCCAGGCTGCTCTATTGTCCTTATCTCTCTGGCCTTTAGAAAAACGTGACCATAGCTCCTATTTTGAAGTTCCTTTTTGATAAGGTATAAGATGCATTCAGAAAGTGCATATATCAAAAATGTATAACTTGATAACTTTTCACAAACAAAATGGGCCTGTGAAACCACTACCTTACCTTGCCAGGCCTGCTTTCATACATGGCAATGTTGTTGGGGCTGAGTAGTCACTGTTCCCTGGACTTTGTCCAGGCAGCCAGGTCCCCATCAGGCCCACACTGAGTGTGCTTGCATTTAGCTCCGGTGTCTCTTTGACTTGGCCTACCTGACCCCTGTTGGCATTTTGATGGTGACCCTCGCTTCTTCCTTGGGTGGCTCAAGAAGCCGTAGGACCTAAATAGTTACCACATTTAAAACCAGCAGACTTAGCAAACTGCCCTCTAGTGACCTAAGGGGTAAAAGGATCAGGATTATATCACTTTCCCTCTGCTCTCCATTTCTATGATAGGAAAGCTACATGCTAATGTTCATAAAAGTTTAAAAAGGAAACATGTTATAAGGCTTGTTATAGGTAATAATTGAAAAGCCATGCAGAGTGTACACAGAGTGGTTATGAATAATCCACTGAGATGTGTGAAAACCCAGCATTTGTGATTGGTGACTAAGTTGGCAGCTGAGTCTGTTGCATGAATTCAACTTTAGATTCAGTGGGAGGGCATTTCTTTTTCTTCTCAAGAGCACCATATGTACAGAAATCCTTTCAGACTAAGACTTTGAATAATAGCTTCGTGACATCTTATTAAGGCTGAATTTATGGTTTTGTAAGAAGTTTTTATTTAATTGAAGCAATTATTATTATTATTTTAGTTTGTTTCACAAATTCAGCAAGCTGAGGTCTAGCCCCTGCCTTGTTGAGACTTTCCCCCACTGCAAAAATAATGCAAAATAACCCTGTTATGGTTCAGACACTAGGTGTCCCCCTAAAAGCTCACGTGTTAGTGCAGGAATGTTCAGAGATGAAATGAGTACATTATGAGAGCTGTAACCTCATCAGTGGGTTAATGTATTTGACAGATAAATAACTTGAATGGAGGCTCCTCACTCGCTCTCTCTGCCCCTCGGCCACCTTGAGCTGAGCATCTTTCTTTTTCCACACCCTTCCACCATGATGGTCCACCTCCCCTAGGCCCAGAGCAACAGAGTAAGCAGACCATGGACTGCACCTCTGAAACCGAGAGCCCAAAATAAACTTTTTTCCCCTCTAAATTGTTCATATGAGATATTTTAGTCACAGCAATGAAAAACTGCCCTGCCCTCCAGTGTTTTCTGACTAATGTTTGAAGATCTTTAAGAAGAGGTGCATTTCACAAACCTGAATAAAAACATTAATAATGATACTGGGCTGTACAACCCCAAGAATATTCTAGAAGCCTGAGTCTGGGGACAGGCTTTTCCTGGTGAGCATTTTCATAAGTGCCTGGTTTTAGTGGCACATTGGCAGTATTAGAATAGTTCATTTCCATTCAGGTTGAATCACTTCAAGGTCTATTAAGGGATGTGTACTGGGCTACAAAGAGGAGGTGTCTTAAATGGAACTTTCCCAATTTTGGCTGCCAGCTCAAGAAAGCCATGAAGGTAGCCCAGAGTGTATACGGTAAAGTAAAAGGGCTCTTTCTAACCTCTTTCCTTTCTGAGAGTGATTGTATGTGTTTTGAAGGAGGGAGGGCAGTGGATGATAGCGAACTGCTTATTTTCACAGGTGATCGATGGATGTGACTCTAAGAAAGGAGAGTCAATGGATGTGCATTGGTTGATGTCCTCCCTGAGAGCAACGTTCAGTGAAAAATGGCTGCTTTTCAGGGTCTTGGGAAAGGCAGAATTTTCTAGACGTTAACAATGAAACTTAAATTCCTGGGATATCTGTGAAAAAATAAAAGAAGCGTTTGTGGACCTTTGGGGCCCTGGCATTCCTTACACGGAGTCCCTTGCTGGACTCATAGACAGCTTTTCAGTTTTCTTGGTTGCCAGCCAGCCTCGTAATCCTGTCCAAGCTGCACACACCACAGTGATTATGGCCTGGACCTGCCAAGATAGTGGAAAGTTGCTGCCTAGTGGAGTCAGGGTTTTTCATGTCATCACCGCACCGTTGAACCGCTAGCTCCTCTGCAGCTCCCACACGGCTGCCTTCCCTCTGCGAGACGCAGGTTGGGAAGGAGAGTGTTCAGTCAGTCAGGCCATGTCTTGTGTTGCAGATGGGTTTTGTGGACTCGGCATGGAGGTCTTGAAGCAGCCAGCTTACTAGCATATTTTAGTAAATTCCAGGTCTCCTCTCTGCCCTTCCTCAATCTCATTAGACTTTAAAATTTAATAGGCATATTTATATTTATTCTTGAATTTTCTATGCAGTGAAGTAAACTATAGACTTCTAAACAGGTGAATTAAAAATGTAATAAAGTAGGGGCTGGGGTTTTAGCTCAGTGACATTAACAATGAGGTCCTGTGTTCAATCCTCAGCACCACATAAAAAATAAATAAATAAAAAAAGATATTGTCTCCATCTACAACTAAAAAATATTTTAAATGTAATAAACATCAAGGAAATAGAAAAACAAGCACAAACCAAATTCAAAATTAGTAGAAGGAAGGAAACAATAAAAAAAATAAAAGCAGAAATAAATGAAATTGAGACTAAAAACAATATAAAAAACAACAAAACAAAAAGCTTATTCTTCAAAATGGTCAACAAAATGGATTAACACTTAACTAGACTAAGAGAGAAAGAAATTCTAGCAAATTAAATCAGAGATGAAAAGGGAGAGATTACCACTTGCACCCAGAAATACAAAAGGGCATTAGCTATTATTATGAGAAACTATATGCCAACAAATTTGATAGCCTAGAAGAAATGGGCAAATTCCTAGACACATACACTGTCCCAACACTGAATCATGAATAGAAAACCTGAACAGATCAATAATGAGTAACAAAATTGAATGAATCAGGGGCTGGGGATGTGGCTCAAGCGGTAGCGCGCTCGCCTGGCATGCGTGCGGCCCGGGTTCGATCCTCAGCACCACATACAAACAAAGATGTTGTGTCCGCCGAGAATTAAAAAATAGATATTAAAAAAAAAATTGAATGAATCAGTAATAATAATAAAAAACCCTTCTATCAAAGAAAAGCCCAGGTCCAGATGGTTTCACTATTGAATTCTTAAGGAAAATGGAAGAATTAATATCAATTCTCCCCTTTCTTCTATTTATTTATAGTTTTTTTGTGTGTGTAATTGGTGACTTACAGACATATATAAAAGTGAGATTCATTATGTTATATCCATTTTTATACATAGGAAAGTTTGGTCTGTATAGTTTTGATTTGCATTTCCCTAATTGCTAGCAATGATGGACGGGATTTTTCATATATTTGATAGCCATTTGTATTTCTTCTTTTGCTAAGTGTCTATCTATTTTATTTTCCCATTTATTAATTGGGTTGTTTTGTGGTGCTAAGTTTTTTGAGTTCTTTATATATTCTGGATATTAATCCTCTGTCAGAAGAGTATAAAACAAAGATTTTCTCCCATTCTGTAGGTTCTCTCAGATTCTTTTTAAATTTTAATTTGTTATATATGACAGCAGAATGCATTACAATTCATATTACACATATAGAGCACAATTTTTCATATCTCTGTACATAAAGTAGAGACACACCATTGGTGTCTTCATCCACGAACTTAGGGTAAAGCTGTCCATTCACATTCTTCATTAATTCCTTTGTTGTGAAAAAGCTTTTTAATTCATTAATTAATTCTTGACTCTAGTGACCTACTCTCTCTAACTCCTAAAGTGGTAGAGACCACTTCCCACTAATCAAGTCAATTATTCCTAAATGGATTAATTGACTGATGAGGTTGAGAGCCCTCATGATCCACACGACCCAAAGTTATTCACAGATTCAGGGCAATCCCTATCAAAATACCAATGACATTTTTCACAGAAGTAGAAAAAGCAATTCTGAAATTTATATAGAATCATGAAAAACCCCAAATAGCCAAAGTTCTCTTAAGAAAAAAAAATAAAAATACAAAGCAGGAGGCATTACATTACTTGACTTCAAAACCTACTACAAAGCCATAGCAATCAAAACAGTACTCAGGACAATATAACAGAAGAGAGAGGCTAGAAGTAAACCTCTATAGTCGGCTGATTTTCAAGATGGTGCTTGCATTGGAGAAAGGACAATCTTTTCAATAAATGGTGCTGGGAAAATTGGATATCAACTGCAGAACAAAGAAACGAGATCCTATCTCTCGCCAGCTGCAAAAATCAGCTCAAATCTGTTAAAGACTTAAATGATCAATCTAGAACTATGAAACTACTGGAAGAAAAAAAGTAGGAAATGCTTCCTTCAGAATGTTAGAATGGGAAGAAGTTTTTGGAAAAGATCCTAAAAATATAGGAAACAAAAACAAAATAGACAAATGGGATTACATCAAACTGAAAACCTTCTGCACAGCGAAGGAAACAATTATCTGCCCAGAGAGACAACCTACAAAATGGGGGGAAAATATTTGTAAACTATACATCTGGCAAGGGGTTGATGTCCAGAATATATAAGGAATGCCAAAAACTCAATAACAAGAAAAACAAAAGAAACAAAGAAACAAAACAAAACAAACAAACAAAAACACCAAATAACCTGATTTTAAAATGGGCAATGGATCTAAATAGACACTTCTCAAAAAATATATACAGGGGGCTGAGGATATAGCTCAGTTGGTAAAGTGCTTGTCTCGCATGCACAAGGCCCTGGGTTCAATCCCCTGTAATACACACACACACACACACACACACACACACACACGTACACACACACATGACCAATAAGTGCATGAAAAAAATGCTCAACATCACTAATCATTAGGGAAATGCAAATCAAAACAATAATGAAATATCATCTCACCCCAGTAATAATGGCTATTATCAAAAAAGACTAAACTACTGGAGAGGATGTGGAGAAAAGGGAACCCTCGCACACTGTTAGTGGGAATGTAAATCAGTACAGCCATTCTGGAAAACAGTGTGGAGGTTTCTCAAAGGTTAAAAATAGAAGTAACATGTGATCCAGCAATTCCACTACTGGTTATATATTCAAAGGAAATGAAATTAATATGTCAAAGATACCTCGGCCCTTTCATTTTCATTGTAGCCCTATAGCCCTCCAAACAACCTATGTGTCCATTGATTAATGAATGGATGAAGAAAGTATGGTACTTATTATGAACAATGTAATACTATTCAGCCATAAAGATAATGTAGTTCTGTCATTTGTGATAACATGAATAGAACTGGAAATCATTGTTGAGTGAAATAAGCCAGGCACAGAAAGACATACAGCATAATCTCATTCATATAGAATCTGAAGAAGCTGATCTTCTAGAAGTTGAGAGTAGAATGGTCGTTACCAGAGGTGGGAAGTGTAGTGGGGTGGGGGATGGTATGGGAAAATGTTCATCAATGAGTAAGCACTGAGTTACGTTAGACAGGAGTAAGGCACGGGGGTGACTATAGATAACAATACTGTACTGTACACTTTCGAAAGATGGAAGGAAGAATTTAGAAAGTTTTCACCATAAAGAAATAATAAACATTTAAGATAATAAATATTTTTACCTGATTTAAACATTACACAATATATAAATATATCAAAACATAACATGATGCTTCATTGTTATGTACAATTTTATGTTTTTATTTATCAGGTGACGTAAATGTAAAAGTAAAACACGAGACGAAAAAATGTTATACGCATCCTTTCTCCCCCACCCCTGCCTCCTCCTCCTCCTCCTCCTTCTTCTTTGCCATCACAGATGATCTATGTTGATAAATACAGTAGTTGAGGTGGCCTAAAAGTGATTCATCTCCCGTGGTCTAGTTCATGGCCATGAGTGGGCCCTCACTCTTCCGCTGACTTTGAACTTTTCAGGCTTTGCATAGTGTTTCCCAAATACTGTTTCAGAGGCCAGCTTATACGGCAGCGCCTGACCTGGCACATTTGTTAGGTACCTAGGTTTCTTCTGTTTTAGTCACATCCAATCATATGGTCCATGGGTGGGGCCTGGGAATCTGTATCCTTAGCATGTACCCAAGTGATTTGGATGCCGCTCTGGTTTTGGGTGCTGCAAAAGAGAAGCTCCCAGAAGGCCCCAGTGAGGACCATCATGGAATGGCCAAAGACTTCGAATGCATCTGAAGTCTAGGTCTAGGGTTTGGGATTTTCAGAGTTTGGAAAGTTGGCATACTTTCCAGATTCCAGATGCTCAAGCCATCAAAGAGGCTCAGGGGTCTTCTTATTAAGAAAAGTAGTGAGGTACTGGATTCTATAGGAGAAGCTCAGCTGGGCGTACATAGTTGTGGTTTTTATTAGGTTAAGCCCTTACATTCTTTCTCTGTTCAAGAGTGGTGATTTAATTTTTTTTTTTTTTTTTAAAGGCAGTGCCCCAAACTGATTGCCCTTTGTATAAACCTCCTTACACTGGATGGAGCTCAGTATAAAATGGCACTCTCTCAAACCCTTTTCTTTTCTCAGTATATCTTGCATATGGAGGTGATTAAACATTTAGTTTTATAGAAGAAAAAATATGTGTTGACGAATATTATTTATGCAGTTGAGGGAAATCCAATCAGTGCACATCCTTCACCTAATAGAATTCACCTGAGCCACCTCAGTTCCCGTCTTCCCTGTTCTTCATTTTTTGGTTGCTTAAATTTAATTTTCTTACCTTTTCTCATACCACTAAAAACTCCTCCACTCATTGGTGACAAATTCAAAGTCTATTAAATTAGCTTTTTATTGGTAGCTGACAGTTTAGGTGTGATTACATAATATTACTAAGTCCCTATGCCTGGTGCCTTCACTGGTTCTGAACTAAAATTGTTTTGGAAATTCACACTGTTCTGCTGTGAAAAGGATGGTTCTGAGCTTGTTGTTGGTACACAAAATACGTCCTGAGAAGTTAGCATAATGGCATTACTACAGTTGCAAGTACAGCAGTCTCCTGTGGGGAGATCACAGCTCAGTTGTTCATCCTGTCGTCTTGGGTTCTTTTAGCTGTCAAAAGTCCCACAGTGGTTGGGTGCGGTGTTGCATGCCCGTAATCCCAGCGGCTTGGGAGGCTGAGGCAGGAGGATCAAAGCCAGCCTCAGCAAAAAATGAGGTTCTAAGTGAGACCTTGTCTCTAAATAAAATACAAATTAGGGCTGGGGATGAGGCTCAGTGGTTGAGTGCCCCTGAGTTCAATCCCTTGTATCAAAAAAAAAAAAAAAAAGTTCCACAGTAGGTCTGGGGATGTAGCTCAGTGTTGAGCAAATTCCTAGTAAGCATGAGGCCCAGGATTCAATGCCCAGAAGAAAAAAGGAAAAGGGGGCTGGGTGGAGGAGGGGAAGGGAGGAGAAAGGGAGAGAGAGAGGGAGAAGGAAGGAGGAAAGAAGGGAAAAGAATCCCACAACAAGATTCCCAAACTTATGGGTTTATTTTCTTTTTATTCCTTTTTCCTTCTTAAGATTGTGAGCTGCATTCTACAGTTTAGCATGTGCCACCAAGAAGACAGTAATTATTGGGGGATGGGAGAGGGAGGAGCCTGGTGCAGCCGGAGTTGTCCCCAGGACAGTTGCCTTTTGCCAAAAGCAGCCTTGTTCATTTCCCCCAGACACAGGGCTATCATGTGTGTGTGTGTGTGTGTGTGTGTGTGTGTGTGTGTGACTTGCAAAAGGACTGCGGTGCATTGCTCATGCTAGGTCACTTGGTCTCTCTGGGCCTCCGTTTCCTCTCCTATAACATAAGAAAATGAGCTAGTATTGTGGTTCTCAAATGTACCACTGATTAGAGTCATTTGATGAGGTCTTTTAAAAAGACCAATGCCCGGGCCTCCCCCAGATCAATGAAGTTTGATTCTCTCGGGTGGAGCCAGGGCAACTGACATGTTTTGAAAATTTCATAGGGAGGTGCAATGTGTAGTCAGGCTTGAAAGCCTTTGGGGTCCCTTTCTGATCTGACATCATTTACCCTTTCCTGGGGGTACCATACCTGAAGAACTTTCAAAAATCATGATTCTGCTTCCTGGACCTTCAGCCCCACTTTAGATCTTTTTTTGTTTGTTAATCTAATTTTTCTCGGAAGCTCATGGCCTTTCTTGTTGTACACTACCCACATGAAGAGTGCCTGCTGAGTGTCTCCGTGGAAGGCAGTGTGGAAGGTGACGGCCGACCCCGCAGTGTGAGGACCAGCCTCGCAGTCACACTTACTGGAATTTCTTAGGAAGAGCTGTGTGCACCAGGTGTAGGGGCAGCGGCAGCCCCGGGCTTCCTTCCTTTGGCACAGGCGGCTGCCCCCGGCTGAGGGAGTTGCATATCTCCAGGCTTCGAAGGCACCTAGCCAGGCTCTGGCCAGCTCAGGAGCCCTCCCTGCAGTGTATGCTTTGGTGTGTTGCCCAGTTTTGCTTTTCGGTTTTCTATTTCGGACTGATGGAGGATCTCCGATCACGTCTGGGTATTGAATTTCTGATGTTACTTTGAATGGCTTTGGAGTTTGGCTTCTTTTGTTTCTAGATTTGCATAAACAGTACTGCCTTTGTCCTGTGGTCTTGACACAGCTTCAAAGCTTGGACAGGGCATCAAAGACACCCTGGATCCTCATTGCTTAGGCATTGGATTGCAGCAATGCCAGCAGGTGACTAGAGGTTACAGTCCCAGTTTGGGACCAATTTTCTGTCTCTCAAAGGAGAATTCTGCCCAGCCTCTTTGATATTGGTTCTGAATTTTAGCTTTTCTTGTGTAAATACTGGTGAACCCAAAGGGAACACTGGTGTTTGAAGAGGGAAAGACAGTAACTCATTAATGCTTGCTGAACTGCCTCCACCCTGTGAGAGACGGATTTTTAAGAGTCACTTTGGGAAGCATGAAAGTTCCAGGCCCATTGGTGGGACTTTGCTGCTGATGCCATCTTCTGTGAACCAAATCCTCATTTTCCCATGTATCCTATCAAAATAAAGGCAGTCATTGAACTCTCATTTACCCAGAGTTGTCGCGGTCTGTATAGACAGAGGTGAGTTTGATAATAGGTTAGTTTGGCCCAACCATGAAGCACACCCTTGATCTATGTTCCCATCTCCCTGTTGCCCAATAGTTGTGCATTTAGACAGTGGAGCCTAATTTTCATCTCAGTTCAGCAATGTTCCATACACCTGATTTCTTACCTGGTTGCTTTTTTACATTGTCTCTGCCATACACCAGTGTATTATCAGATTTTCCTGAATTCTTGGCTTTGCCTTGGTCTCCTCATCTGTTCACTGAGTGTTGGATGGTGGGTCTTTAAAGACTTCTCTAGCCACAAGTATGCTCTGTATTGGCAGTTCCACCATCTATACCATGGAAACAATGAAACAACACACTTCACGTGATTTAAGATGGCATTTTGAGTTTGCTTTCTTTGTTGGTACTTGGTACTTTGTTGGTACTTACAGGTGCATAGTTTTGACTTATCAGTGTTCCACATCCTTGGTGATTAGGTTGATGATTCATATCTGCAAAAACCTAGACAAGATTTTTTGGCCCTTTAACAGGAATGAAATTGCCACTTTCGTGAACAACAGCAGCTATGAGAACAAGAACCTAGAGAATTAAGTTAAAAGAGAGCATTTCAGATTTCTAAAAACTGGGAATGCCCCTGCCGTCAATGCCAGGGATAGAATATTTGTGGAATGAGTGGACATATTGCAAATGCTTGGTTAGATTTTATGCATTTTCATGTATATAAAATAGGTAAAAACAAGTCTTCCCTAGAAGGTTCCCCCCTCCTTTTTTTAGGAAAAGGTAAAAAATAGAAGTTTCATCACTTTGCCATTGTGATGAAAAACAATATATGTGCTGTTGTTTGCCAAAGCCACTGGCCAGCCTGTGGCTGTCGTATCTCGCTCAATCTGCTGCACGGGGGAAAGGTTTGCTTGTGTATTTGCAGGCTAGGACAACCTGGCCACCAGAAGTCACATCGCACCAGGCTAATGGATTGTCACACTGCAGTGATAGCTACTTCCCAGGGAAAGCCTTTACTTCACAGTGGTGCCATTCTATCCTGGAGATGCTGAAAAATTGGTCTGGAGCTAATGCCTTCAGGGGCCAGAAGCACAAGTGCCATGACAGTTCCTTGGAGTGAAGGCTGGACAGGGCCATCTCTTTCCCTGCAGAAGCTTGAATGTAGGAGCAGAAGGACAGTCAGGGAAATGGAACTATGGCTGACCCCAAATTCCTTGTCTCCTGATTTCAATTATTTTTATGCTACAGAAAAATAAAACGAAGAAGGTGAAACTTTTCTTTTACAAAAAGTGTGCTTGTTGGTAACTCTCTGACATATTCCTGGGGCATGGTCTCTAAAATCATATCTTCTCTTTCTGAGATATAACCAACAAATTAAAAAATAAATCCTTCTGCTGGATGAGGATTATCTTGAGGAAGCACTGTTCTCTGGCTGCCCCCTTCAGTCCTCTCTGGTCTTGGCTGTTCTGCTGACAGTCTCCAGCTGTAAGCTGGCTGCATCAGGTCCCAAAAATCCAGTGCCAGCTGTTTTGAGTGACTGAAGCTAGATTATTCTAGGCTGTCTTGGTAACACTGGGACTCAGGCATGGTCACAGAAGATGCCCTAATGAATTTGTACCTTGATATCATAGTACATGGGATTCAGTGGACCAAGGTTAGAACCATTTCCGCCCCCAAATAAGATGGATTTTGAAGTCCCCTCTTCTCTCCCATGTAACAAAATACCTGAAATTTAGTGTTGCTTCTCTGATCAATATATCAGTTGTCAAATTTTATATAATAAATTGACTTGATATTCTGTAGCTTTGAACTAGAGAGCACATAATTTCTTCAAAAGGAACACCATCATTTGAGTCCAAAGGAACAGAGAGTATATAAGCCATAGTTTTACCTCCTGAAATAATTTCTTCCTAGTGAATTTTTGGAGTTCTCATTTTAATTAAATCTCACTCCCTGCTCTTACTAACATGATAGATTTTGCATCGTTTTCTCTTTTCCAATTCTTCCTTATTCAAGTTTCCAAAGAGGCATTTTTCTGGGTTGGCCTTGGTTAACAGATTTATCAATACATTTATTTATCCATTAGTAGAAATCAATTGTCTTGTCTGAAATAATGAGGAGGAGCTGTTCTTCCTTTCATCTTGTAGAAAATGATTAGGACTTTAAAATATCTAGACAGGTAATTCTTGTTTGGGGCAACTTAAAAAAAGTATTTGCCTTCCTTAGCCTTTGATCCTTGGGAAGATAAAGATTACAGATGGCCACAGTCTGTAGTTAATTTCACTCTGGGTGGTAAAATAATATGCTATCAATTCCAGATCCCTGAACAATCTACTGTTAACAAATGAGATCATTTTGGATAGAAGAATTGCATATGTCATTGTCTCAAAAGAGAAATGGGCTGCAGATTCTGTCTAGCGACCCGCTTCCAAACACTAGCTCAGACTCCTCCCAGCTTTGTCTGAACTTGGCTTTAATCCCACTTTGACATTTCAAACACTCTGAGTGCTGCACAACTCCAAGGAAGTAGACAGTAAGGCATACCAGTAATATATTGTGAAATAAAAAGTACAATTGACAACAATAGTCATTTTATGTCTCTTTTCAGTAATTCTTTCACCCAGAAGAAATTAATACATTTTTTTCAGGCTTCTTAGAAAGGTAGAAAGCTTTGATAATCTCTACAAAAGACCTTTATTTGTTGAAATAAAGTGTAAAAATATGAGGTTGCATGGATATTTTCTTTCCATACCTCAAAAGTCTACTTTTTAAATTAGCAAACTGTAATCATCAGTGTGGGAACCATCCTCCAATATGGTGGCCACTAATCCTCGGATCCTGGAGTTGACTCCTTCTGTGGTCTCTGCCCATGCTGAGCCATGTGACCAAATAGCCAAGGAGGAAGTGAGGGCATGCGACTTCTGAAGCCAGATGGTAGGAGGCACTACAGTTTCCATTGTGGTCTCATGGTTGCTTGCTCTGGGGGATGCCAACCTCCATGCCACAGGACAGCCAAGCTCTCCAAGGAGTGACCTTCATGGAGAGAAGAAGGCTGGCAGCCAACAGCCACAATCAACTTGTCACCATGTGAATGAGCCCCCTAGGAAGTGTATCTTCCGGTCCATTTGAGCTTTCAGATGATTGCAGACACAGCTGAAAGGCTTTTCAAAAAGGTGATATTGATGCGGAGGCCTGAATGAAGAGAAGGAGCTGCCTTGTCAAGATGGTGGCAGGATGGGGAAGGCTGGAGAAAGTCAGGGAATGGGCTCACATGGAAGCAAGATGGCTACGGCTGTTTGTTCTTGAATGTTATGTGCCTTCTGAATGACATTCCATTCTTTGAGCTTGTTCTTGAGAGAAATATGATCAGTTTTCAATTTCAATAGCTGCATATTTTTAATTCTTACCAATCCATTTACCTATACAATTTAACATCTGCCTGTTCAAGGCTTTGGGTATTAAAGTTTATTTATTATGTCAGCAAATTCCCTACTTTAAGATCCTCTGCATACTGATTTCACAGAGGAATATTCTGATAGGATTTTTTTGGCTCCACTGTCACCAGTGGCAATGCCATTATTAACAGGATCAAGGGGGCGGTGCTTATGAAAAATCAAAGTGCTTTATTTGAGAATAAAATTAAATTAAATTAAACATACCATCTCAACAATAAATGGAGACATTCTTCAAACCATCCAATGAGTCTAAAAACAGATGTGTGCTGAGCATCATCAGATCAGCATTTATCTCTCACTTAAAGCTCAGGTTAGGAGTGTTTGAAAGTCTTACGGCTGGGATTACTGGGTTTTAGGTGATAATTTGCTGTTCTTCTGTAATTTTATTTGTTTTCCTTCAGCAAGGAGCAAAAATTTGCAAAAATGTAGATCTGCGTTTTGAATCCTCCTTATCTTTCCCCAGAAATCATTTGCACACGTCAACCTTTGCTGTCCCTGATCCCTTGGTTGCTGTGACAGGACATGTCTTCTTGATTAAGGAGATTTCTCAGATTGGCTCTGGGCTACACACAACAATTTGTTATGGGCATCTGTGAGTTTGTGAATGTATTCTGTCTCAACTACAGAGTATTTTACCCCTTAAAATTCTTCTGTCAGTTTCAATTGTTTGAGGCTTTGGTTTTGTTGTCTTCTAAACCAGGAATCAGATTACCAAATCTTGAATGAAAAACTGTCTTAATTTTCTAGTTTATTAATTAATATAACAGAAAAGTTTGCCAGACCCAAGAGTATAAGCAAAGGGTACCGATTACTGATTTAAAAACAAAACCCCTTTAAATCAATATTCAAGTTATGTTTCCTGCATAAATCCCTTAGCCCTGTCCTGGGGAAAAGTCTCAATGAGTAATTATTTCAGACCAGTGAGCTCATAGTGTCTGCTTGGCAAAGCTCAGCTCTGGCTTCTTCATGAAAAAAATAGCTGCCAGGACTTTTTCTGTCTCATACCTGAGCCTTCACAAATGCTACTGGAGACCCCGCAAGACTGAGATTCTTTAGGTCACCATGGCATTTTCTCTGTTCCTCATATAGTGCCACCAAGAAGTGTGTTGATACAGAGGAGCCAAATATCAAGGCAGAGAGCAATGATTCATTTATTTTGAAAGGGAGGGGCACATGGACAGTGACTGAGGGAAAGACCCCAGCTGTTTAAATGCGTGTTTTCAAATTCAAGATGTTTTGAAGTCTAATCTCTAATAAAATCATAATTGCAATCTGGTTTGCTTTAACCAGATGTATGATTCCACAATAAATTCGATTTGTTTTTCAAAAGGCTTCCCCTGCTCCCCTGCATTTGGCATTCTTACCGCTTGCTACTGGCAGAAACTATTTCTTCCTTCTCAACTTATTCTGATCCCTGCTGTCTGGAGAATCTTGCAGCATATTAATTTATGACCTTCAGAGATTGCATATTCATTTCTGTACAGGTCTCTGTGCCAAAAATTGGCTCCAAAATATCTCACACCTTTCCATTTAGATATGTTGTGCAGCATTACTGTTAATATCTTATTAAATATTTAGATTTTCAAGGTAGAGTGAAGAATATGTGTATAGCCTGAAAAAAAAGGTTTCTAGTGCTCCTTGACTTTATTAGCAATCAAAAATAATTTTCCCATGAATGAAATCATTGTTCAGATTTGTTTCCCATCTTGTTTGCTTTACTTCTGAAGATGTTTTGAAAGCTTGATTTATGGGAGTGGAATTCTGTCTATGCTTCCTAGGAAAGGAAATACAACACATCAGTTAGAATAATTAATACTAGAAAAGAAGCATCCTTCCCCTCTGTGCAGCAGATCACCCAGCCCAGCTCAAATGTAGTGAGGCAGGAAGAGGGAGAGAGGGAGGGTATCCTCTGTATGAGCTAGATCTCTCAGATATAATTTTTAAAAGTAGTTTTGTTGTTTGTTGATACTCTTAGATAATATATTTGAATTAATATATACTAATTGTGCCTGCTTAGTGTATATATATTTCTAGCATAGCAATTATTCTTCTGAACAATTTGCTATATTACGTAACACCCTGAATTTTATAATGCCTTTCACTTAATAATGACAGCTAATGTTTATTGAATCCTGTGTGCCAAGGATTATGATAAATTTCCATGAGTGAACTCACAATAATCCCATGAAACACACCTAATTACTAGTAGTAGGTGACCTAACCCAGGACCAGAGGCAAGTTAAGGGTGTGCTCTGTCCCCTTGCTGAGGACCCATCACAATATATTCACATTTGTTTTGATAAAATCAGCAAAAGGAAATATTTGATCATCTATTGGCTAAGACCCTTCCATCACACTTCTTGTTTTGGGTGGTCCTGGAGCAGCAATGGCATATCTGTGATCTGGTTCAGGGGACATTGACTCAGGATGCATGTGATTTGGGGTTGGTGGGATCATGTGACTCACAGTTCCTTCTACATACAGTGCTTTACTCTTAAGGTCCACTTGGCACACAGATGGAGGACCTGTATGAGAAGTAAATGGAGTGTAGAAAAGAAATAACAACTGAACCTTGTCTCTGGAAAATACTTTCATTATGGTTTGGTTATGAAGTGTCCTCCATCAAATTCCTATATTCATGCAGGAATATTCAGTGGTAAATGATTAGATTATAAGAGGTGTGATCTAATCATTCCATCCTAGTTTAAACTGACTAACTGGGTGTTAACTGTAGGCAGGTGGGTAGGAGGTAGGTCACGGGGAGCATGCCCAGGTCATCTTCCCTGCAGCCCCTGAACCTCTCTCTCTGCTTCCTGGCTACTATGAAGGGACTGGTTGTCCTCCGCCACGCCTTTCCGCCATGATGTTCTGCTACAGTGTGGGCCCAACCTGTTCAGAGCCATGGAGTCAGCAGACCATGGACCGAACATCTGAAACTGAGAGCCAAAATAAACTTTTCCTCTGTGAAGGTATTTTTGTCAGGTATTATGAGCACAGAAACAAAAAACTAACTAACATAACTTCATCAGACATGGACAGTTTTAAGTAAATGATGTGGGTCTCATTAATGTCTGCTCAAAACAAAACTAATGTCATAAATATACTTAGTAATAGAGCAAATACAGTTGAATATAATTATAAAAATACCAGACACACTTCTTTTTTTCTATGGGCACCATATGAAATAGAAGGTTTCAGAACTACTTTTTTTTTAAAGAACTCAAGCCTATGACAGCACTATGAACAGTGAGTACACCAGACTGCAGGTCCAAATTCACGAGTGTCTTCTACATAGTAACCCCTCAGGTTGTACTCTGGCAGACTGGAGGCATCTTGCCCTGGCAAAGCCTGGCAGTTCCGTTTGAAATGGCACTAGAACTGTCACCAATACAGCAGTGGCTTGCAAATTTCTAAACTGTTAATAACAAAAAGGAAATTTTTATCAACTTTAAAGGAAGAAAGCAAATTTATATTCTGCATATACAAAAAGATATCATATATATCTGTTTGGGAAGAAGTTGAGAGTATATAAATGAAAATATGAGAAAGTAAATTTATAGAAGAGTATCAGGCAGTTAATTCATGAATTTTTTTTGTGGGTTTTAGATGTTTGTGACATTTCTCAGCTTTTAAAATGTTGTAATTTATTTTCTCATTCAAAATAAATACTCACTTTATATACTTTTACATGATATTAAAATAGTTACTTTTATATTCATACACATAGAATTTTTTATATTTTTCTTAAATGAGTACAAAATTTTTGTGGGGCCTAAAATCCCATAAAAGCTGGATTTGACCCTATCCAGGTCCTTGGATTTAAACCCAGCACCTGTCCTGTTGTTGCACGGTGCCACTTGAATGGTACAAAGACTCCTTTTAAAATCTTGCATTCACTTTTGATTATCTCACAAACCAGCTGATCTTTCCATTAAAGCTCATGTCAGTATTTTCTGGATTAATGAAATTAAGCTTTATTCAACACTGAATCTCACTACTCAAAAACAGCACCCCCAAATTAAAGAATAGTATTTTAACACTCACACTCATCCACACTCATTTCCCACAATAAAAATGCTTTTCAGACATTCCATATGGCCGCTTTTGCCACCACACCATGAATTTGCACAATTCTTAGCCCAAGGAGTTCCACTTCCTGCTGGCTTCGTCATTCCCTCCTGGATCTTTGGCGTAATTCAGTGAATGACAACAATTTTAGTGGCTGATAATTTACAATCTAAGGGGAAAATTCTAAATCATTTTGACACGAAGATAATTTTAATAATTAAGGGTCATTTTGTGCATAAAAATCCTTTTGTCACATTTATTAACTGTGTATGGCCTCAGAAACTACCATGTGCCTATAAATAAAACCACCCATGACAATCTGAGGCTTGGTGCAAGAATTCATTTTTATAGCATTACCTTTGACATTTTAAGTCCTTCAGCATATTCACTAAGGTTGGTAGTGACTGTCAATAAATCGTAATGAGTTAGAGTTTCTAACATGTTTGAATACTGCACTTGTCTATCACATCCACTGTTGGGGCTTAGCATCTCTTCCTAGTTTTACATATAGAACTTTTATTTCCTTTAATAAATCTCCTGCACTGCTCAGGAGGCATCCTGAGAACTCTCTGGCTTGTCACCTGCTGCTATTGTTCTCTCTGTAGCTTCTTTCCTGACTTTCAACAGAATGACTTCATGGCAGGCCCAGGGACCTGCTGTGTGGATCTTACAACTAAGAATGTTCTGTAGGTCCCCGTGCAGGGAAGTGAGCACAACAGGCTCCCTTTTACCAAATTAGCAGATGTGCAAGGCAAGGCCACATTCTTTTATTTACTCATCCACTAAGCACTTGTGACTGACAGGACTTTGAGGAGTGAGTGAACTGCTGCCTCCCTCCCCTTGGAAGCCCAGCCCCACAGAGCATGGTGGTGCAGGACCAGGCCCTGCCTGAGAGCCCAGAGGGGCGCGGAGCCAGGCTGGCGAAGTTGGCCGTCCCCAGGCAAGATCCCATGCGTATTAACCTGACATCCACATGGGACTTCTCTCTGTAACATATTCTGCCGGCTTTACCTACTGAACCCTCTAGAGTGTTCTCACTTATACCTATCTGTCGCTTCCTTCGTTCATGTCAATGTCATCTCCCACCTCGATTGCTCTGCCCTTGGTTTTAACCCCCACCAATCCACCCACTGTCCACACTGCTAGTATGCACTGTTCCTTTAGGTAGAACTGGCCATGCCACTCCCAAACCATGAATGACCTTTGGGGGTAAAATCCATTTGTCTTGGAAAGGCACCCAAGGCCCTACACGTTATCAGATTCTACTAGTTCCTCTGCCCATCCTTCCCCATCCTGCCCTTGTTTCTCATGCAGCAATTGTATGGAAATGCATTTGGGGGCCACAATTCTCTCTGGCCTCTGGGCCTTCGTGGATGCTCTTTGCCAGATTCCCATCTCCCCCTCTATCATTAACTTATGTATTTTCCCAAACTTGTAACAGACCCTACCTTCTCCTGGTAGCCTCATCATTCAGTCATGTCAGGCACTGACTGCAATCTGGCCTGAGACCCTTGGTGTGCTCTCATGACTCTCCTATAACATTCTTTTAACTGCTTTCAATAAATATTTTAATTTCTCTTCTGTGGGGCACTTTTTAAAATTTTGCTTATTTGATGATGGGGATAAATGCATTTCAAAGTGCATGGCAGTGAGGAAGAATTTTATGTTTATTAGAACTTCCACATCCACACTGAAAATACACAATTCATATATTCTGATATAAGTTTAATAAAAACAAACTGTGAATCATTGTTTCAAAGAGATATCCATACTTCTCCATGAAAATTAGATTCAATATATTTTTTCCCTCTCTCTTGAGAAAAAGGATTTTGAAATATGATCCATCCTTGTGTTTTCATTTGGTTTAGAGGAAAGTGTATTTCTCCTTTAATGTTCTTAGATGCTGGAGGAGTCCACACTCAGGGCTGGATTTAGATTTAGTGACTATTGAAATCTCTGATCGAGTAGTTTCTTTTTGTTGTTTGTATTAGAGATGCAATATTGTTCAGTGTTCTAAAATACTTGCAAAGAACTTTTGCACAAAATACTTAGAAGAATAGTGGATTCCAAAAAATAACTTGCACTCTCCATCTCAGAGAAGGAGGCAGCAAAAACAGAAGGACTGGTACGTGGAGGGCTAGATTCAGAAGATCGTAGACGCTCTCTATTCTTTTGTTTGTTATTCTATTTTTCTTTCTTTTTTGGGGGGGCGGTGAGTCTGACAAATGCATCCACAGCAAGCATGACAGAGGACAAAAATAATGCTTCATTTTTTGCCCCTTTCCTTCTTTTCATATTCTCCCTAGAGATCACACAATTATGAATTAGAATACAGTATTCTACAGTAAAAGCTATTGTAAATGCCGAGAATTTGTAGGAGTTGCATTTCCTTCCAGTGCATACTGGTTTATATAAACAGTCTGGGAACATATTAACCAAGAACCTAGACTGCTGCCCACTTGTACCTCAGCTGTTGCACTCACATGTAGGAGTTGCACACCCTGAAAGTGACACAAGACAGGAGAATTGCATGCTGATAGTAACTAATAATTAGAATAAGGGGAGTTGAAAATTGTGACCCTTTGCATTTCAGAGAGGGTGCTCCCTGACTCTGTGTTTAAAGTGATGAGAAGCACGACAGCTGATTGGAACGAGTTCATCAGTTTTGCACACAGTGGCTGACATCAGAGTTGGTACTAGAAGTGGAGACAGTTTGGGTTTCTTGTATAGCAGATGGCAGCAGCAAAGTAGCAAGAGGGTTTCAGCAGAGAACTTTGCAGGTAAGTGAAGGTTAGTTTACTTGGGAGTGAGTTGGAAAGAGACAGGAGATTGTGAATAGCAGATGGACTCCGGTAGCAGTCTCTCTTGGGATAAGAATTTTTTTTTTATCAGTTAAGTCATCAGAGAACTATTTTGGAGAATAGGTGCCAGAACGAAAGCTGTACTGGTCCAGATTTCATTAAATAGGCTCCCCAAACAAACCATGAGAGCCTGCCTAGCTCACGTCCACTGAGAACTCTTCACCGTGTCCTGTGGGTTCCACTCTAGGTGGGGGCGTGCACTAGGGAGAGGGAGGAAATGTGGATTTCATTGTCCTGACATAGTTTTGGATCTGCTTTTGAAAAGCCCGTGGATCTCCACTAGCTTCTTTAGTAGACTGCTGCCGTTGGTAATTATATGTCAGGCAATGGTCTTCTCCTAATTTGTCCCTTACTGAACCACAGCATGCTGCCACTTAAAATTTAAAACAGATCTTCCTCCCTGCTGACCAGCTGTTTTTGCTTCCTAGGCCGTAGGGCACTGCCAGTTTCCTGCCCAGCGGTTGTCACCCATCTCCTGGGAGCTGATGGTCACTTGTTTTAGTTCCTAATTCTGGACAGAGATTCTGTAGATGCTGCTTGAGAGGTGGCCATTACTTATGGAGCAAAGGTAGACTGAAACCAAAGAAAGTTTGAAGTCCTTTCCTCCTGATCAAAAGCAGGGCATCTGGCAGCTCTTGGCTAAGAATGTTAGATGCTCTGCCATTTTCCCCTCGGTCTTCACAATAACCATTGTTCTTTCGGCCACAATTCTAGGGTCTTTTTTTCTCAGGCCTGTGTGCCTTGTCCTTCAAGAAGAGAGAGAGAGGGAGACTGGTAGGAGGGAAGGTGGGAAATATCTCTTTGTTTCTGAAAAAAATGTGGTCTTTGCCTCTAAATCACCATGATGTCTTTGGAGTTCAGTTAAACTTGGTGTCTTTTAAGGTCTTGGAGGAGTTTGGGGATATTTGGTGACTATATAGCAGAGCTGTCCCTGACTGTCAACATCTTCAGTGAGAAGACAGTTGGTGAATACCCTTAGCAAAGATCCCAAACTGGGTGCCCATGAGTCATATTCAGTCTACAAATGTTAATTTGGTTTGCATTACCTGTTCCTTTAAAATTGCAATATTTAATGATTTCCTATTAAAACCTGGATTTTCATCTCCTCTTTAAGAATTGGAGGTTTCACTAAGTCTGAATTTCCAAATGGCTGCATAGTGGCCATGCCCTAAGCATGCAATCCCTCACCCACCCCATTCATTGACTTGACCGGCTGCTCCATGAAGATGTGTAGGCATAAAACCTAGATGGACCCTAGATTCAGGCTGTCTGGAACCTCTCTATGCTGTGACAAGACACTGCAGGAGCCCCTGCTTGATGAAGCCACAGAAGTTGGCATCTCCCCTGGCACCTGCAGAAATCTGGAAATGGACATTGTTTATGAAAACCAGCCTTGTCTTTGGCTGTCTGATGGTGTGTGTGGCATTGCTCCCTCCCCTGGGTAAAGCTGTGGCCTCAGCTCTATGGTGACCATAGAACATAAGCAAGAGAAGAACAAGCATAGATTTTGCCCAAGAAGCAGTGAGAGAAGTTATATTTTAAAATCACATAATAATCCCAAGTTTTGAATTTCAGATGAATTTTTTTTTTTAACTTTCTCTGTCTGTTAACTTCTTGGACTATCACTACCCGTGTTTGGGTATTCAGTGATTTGGAAAATAAAAAAGTAGCCCTGTTTTCTGTTGACAATATGAATAAAATCTCCAAGATGTGGACTTTGATGTCAAGCAGTGACACAGCACATGTCTAGCATGCACAAGGCCCTGGGTTCAATCCCTTTACCAAGGGGGAAAATTAAAAAGAATCCCCAAGATGACCTGTAATTTAAACTATGAAAGAAGCACAGCAACAGATGTTTGAGATAGCGAGGCGGGCAGAGCGCAAACAAAGTGGACATAATTTGAAGAATTACCATTTACAATTTAGGCTTATGAGCTTCCTGGAAAAAATGATCCAATGTAATGCATGTGGCTGAGAAAGAGACCAAAATAAGAATCATACATCTGTTAATTTACTTACACCTCACCTATTTCCAAAGGATTAGAAGGAATTATGTTGATTATAAAAATGTCAATCTCTTAATAAAATGCAATTTCAGGAATGCTGAGACAGATGGAAGGTTTTGTTTCTCTTAATTTGCATTTAACAAATCACATTTAATGCTGGCAACTTCCTCTTTGACCTTGACCTCACTCAGGTTCATTTCTGAAGATCTGGTAATTAATGTGGCGGAACTCCTAACACTGAGGTTTGCAGGTTTATTCATCCAGACTCCTCATCTACTAAATTTTATTTTTCAGCTTAAGAATGGAGTTGTTCTTAGTTATATCACAACTGTACAAGTATACACAATAGACTTTCATGTGAATTATCTATTTTTAATTTTAATTTTGACATAATTTCAAAGATTGCAGAAAAATTGCAAAAATAACACCAAAGAAATTTCTCCTACCAACATTTTGTTATATCTGCTTTGTCACTTTTTTCTTTCTGTATATGTGTGTGTTTAGACTTATTATTTTTGAACCATTTGAAATGGTTTGCATACATAATACCTCTTTACCTCCAAATACTCCAGGATATGTTTCCTAAGAGAAAGAATATTTCCTTACAGTTTTGAAATTCTGTTATATCAGGAAGTTGAACACTGACACAATATTGTAATACAATTCAATCTATATTTCTGATTCATGGATTTTTCTGTCATTAATAGAATTTTCTTTTTTTAACAAATGCAATCAGATTTCATTTTTTGCTTTGTTGTTCTCTCTCTTTAGTCATCTTTAACTTGAATTAATATTTGAGTTCAGCAATTTTTCTCTTTCATACCATTGATATTTTTTTAAAAAAATTACAGGCCTGTCTTTATAAAATGTTCTTCAGTTTAGTTTGTCTAATGTTTCCTTGTGATTCACATTTGTTATCCCCTTTGGGGGTAGAATACTGTATAAGTCAGACGTCTTCCATATCATATCTGAAGGCTGATGTCTGTTAGCCCCTTTCTGGTGATGTTAATTTTAATCACTTAATTCATGCATTTCTAATTTCTCCATTGTATAGTAATATCTTCTTTTGTAACCAGTAAGCAATTTGTCTCATTAGATGTTCAATTCCTAGTTAGCAGGAAGCATTCTGTGTTCCCCAGGCTATCTGCAGTGCCAAGCATGGGAACTCCCAATAGTGGGCACTAAACATTTGTTGAATAAAATGGATCTGGGTATAGATAATACTTTAATAGTTTTCAGAGATTGTTAAAGAGAAAGATGAGGTCCCTTTGGTAGAATAAAGATGAAAGAAGAAGAGTACAGGGGATTCTTTTCAAAATAGTTTTGGCTTGAGGACCCTGAAGCTATGAACCAGTTTCCCAGGAATTGACACCAAACAAAGCTTTGATCTTGATTCTTAGAGTGGCTACAAAGTCCCCAGGAAGGTGCCTGGTTCTATTAATTCTTTTTCAAAGTGACAACAGGTTAGGAGGGCAAGACCTACAAGCAGATTAAAGTAAAAACTAAGTGACTTGTTACAAGTATTAAATATTTAAAAATGTCTTCAGTTTCCATTTTTATAGACTACTGTCATATTCTAAGATATGGTATTTCATCAGGTCAAATTTTTTATGTTACAGAGAAAGAAAGAAAAGCTACAATTTTGACTGTATCACAATTCTTGTCACTTATTTATTTTATGTTTATCAAAAGAGCTCTTTTGAGTTTTGAAACAGAGATATTTATCTCTTTTGAACATTTAACACATAAAAAGAAGAAAAAAGAGAACTACACGAACTGAGATATGCCTAAAACTTCACAGGCAGAGTCCAACTTTCCAGAGTTGCTTTTCCCCCTAGAGTTATCAGGGTCTGTGTTTTATGCATGCCATTGTTCCCTGTGCCATCGTGAGCTTGGGGTCGCAGCTTGCTAAAGCATGTACTCTGCTTTGGGTGTCAGGATTCTTTTCTGGGTCACTGATGCCTGTACTCCACATTGTAATGCTGTTTCTGTCCTAATCTCACCAGAATATGTCAACAACCATGACTTACGTTCATTCCTCAGATGGTCCCTAAGTACATTCTCTCCTCAGATGGTCCCTGAGTGCTTTCTGACTGACATGTTTTACATGATAGTAGTTGTCCAATGGTCAAACCAGAAGGAACAGTCACATTCACTCATCACAGATAACAGAGTCTCAATGGCTACCAAGTTGTGAATGAAGGGATGCCAGCTATTTTATGGTGCATGTGCATTCAGAGAGGTTAAAATGCAGGGGAGCAATGATTCCTGAGAATTAACAAAGTATAACCTGGATATGGTAGTTAAAGAGTAACTACCAATATTAAAGTAGTGGTATTAAGCAAGGTTGGTGAGGATGTGGAATAAATCACACGCACTCCCAGCACTATAAATTGTGACTCTTGGCTGGGTGTCGTATTGCATGCCTGTAATCCCAGTGGCTCAGGAGGCTGAGGCAAGAGAATTGCGAATTCAAAACCAGCCTTAGGAACTTAGTGAGGCCCTGTCTCTAAATAAAATATAAAACAGGGCTGGGGATGTGGCTCAGTGGTTAAGCACCCCTGGTACCAACAAAACAAAGCAAAAAACATTGTGATTCTTGGGGGAGATAGTTTTATAATGTAAATAGTCTTCGTTGTGTTAGTATCCTTTACCCTATTAATCTAATTTTTTGGTCTCTTTTCTAAAAAACAAAAATAACCAGATAGGCAGTTAAAGTTTTATGAACCAATTATTCACCCCAGCATTATTTATAAAAATGAAAAATTGGAAACAAGCTCAATGTTCAACATATGGGAGTGAATAAAAGAGTGTTTAAAAGTATGAGCCAACACTCCCTAGAGCATACAAGCTGTGTGCAGTGTATGCTCCCAATTTTGTTTAACCACATATTAGAAGGGAGAGAGAAAACAGAAGGATGGGGAATAAAACTGGCCCCTAGATGGTTTCTTTTTAACATCTCTCCTCAAACAGAAAGGGAAGGCATTTTCCTTTCTCTTGAGCCTAAAACCCCTCCTGAGTTTCTATGATAGAAACACCTATTAAAAGTTGTGACTTTCTCTTATGGATTTTCTCATCTATGCAATGACTTGCTATTTCTCCCCCAAACATGCTTTCATGTGGAGCTGCACTTGAGCCACAGCCTCCCATCTCATGGTGGCATGAGACATGTCTTCACCTGCTGGCTCATGGTGAGCTTGTGAGATCAGCCTGGTAGAGGAGAGGTCCCAGGATTCACATCAGGAAGGAGGAGTCTCTTAGGAAATAACCCAAATTATATTGGCACCCAGGGACTAGAGCTGTGTGGGCATGTCTGTTGATCCAGAGGAGCAGGAATTGAGAGGCAGAGTGTGGGTGGACTGTGCAGGGTGCTGAGAGAGCCTCTGGGAGAAGAGCCACCCATAAGCCAAGTTTCAGGCCAGAGGGGAAGGGAGTGAGGATTCTGACTACAACCAGGTAGCTCTTTTCAAATCTGTAGCTAGCCTGGGTTCCAGAAAGTCATCTGGGCCTTCGAGACACGTCTAAGGAGCTTCATGTTAGTGGAAACTCTGATGAATTTCAGAGTTTCAGGAGGGTCCTGTGTGCCCATCCTCCAGCAACAGCAAAGAAGCACTACAGCTAGGAGAGCCACTCAACTCTCCCAGCTGCTTAGTATAATGACACATGGACATGGTGGGAGAAAAACAGAAAGAGTGTGAAAAAGCATACAGGAAAAATGTAGAACTGAACTTGCTCTGTATGACAAAACACCCCAAATTTAGTGTGGTAAAGAAACAACCATTTTATTATTATCATTAATTCTGTGATTCAGAAATTCATCAAGGGCAGAGCAGGGGCAATGTTGCTGCAGAATTTTTGGATCCTTAGCTCATAAAGCTGGAAAGTCAGGAAGCTGGAGTCATCTTAAAGTTCATTTGCTCCCATGTGTAGGCCCTGGACTGGGCAGACTTGAAAACTTAGACCCCTGAGCAGAGAACTTACACAGGGCCACCCCACAAGGCTTGGCTTCCTCACAGTATGGCGGCTTCTCATATGGAGAAGCTCATATGGAGATGTCAGGCTCCAGGCACAAGACTTCTGGCCAAGAAAGAGAAAGCTGTCTTATCTTTTTTTTCTTAGCCTTGAAAGTCATGTAGTCACTTTTGATATCCAGATTTTATTTATTTATTTATTTATTGTTAGTTGTTCAAAACATTACAAAGCTCTTGACATATCATATTTCATACATTTGATTCAAGTGGATTATGAACTCCCATTTTTACCCCGCATACAGATTGCAGAATCACATCGGTTACACATCCATGTTTTTACATACTGCCATACTAGTGTCTGTTGTATTCTGCTGCCCTTCCTATCCTCTACTATCCCCCTCCCCTCCCCTCCCCTCCCATCTTCTCTCTCTACCCCATCTACTGTAATTCATTTCTCTCTCTTGTTTTTTTCCCTTTCCCCTCACTTCCTCTTATATGTAATTTTGTATAACAATGAGGGTCTCCTTCCATTTCCATGCAATTTCCCTTCTCTCTCCCTTTCCCTCCCCCCTTGATATCCATATTTTAGAGGAGGCCACCTAGACCCCATCTCTTGATGGGAAGAATGTCAAGGTCTCATCATGAGAGGGGAGAGATATGGTTGCAGCTATATTTGGAAAAATATATATTTTCCCAACAAATGGGAATTTACTCCTCTTGGAGATTCCATACAGATCTCTCAGACTGTTGACAGCTGCATAATGATGTACAGCTTGACAACCATCATTTCCTTAATGAGTCACCTCTACGGAACACTTAGTTTGTTTCCAGTCCTTTAACATCACAAACAATGGTAAAATAAGTATATTTATTGTATACCTTTATATATACACTCAGCATACTATTTATAGGATATAACCTTATAAGTGGGATTGCTGGGTTGAAAAAATATTTTTTAAAATTCAAATTTTGGTGGATAGTAAGCCTGGTTCTTTGTATTAAGATTATTTGGGCTAAGTGTGATCAAGAATTCAAAATAACAATGATTTAAATGCATGGGAACTTATTTTTCCATATGAAGGGATTTGGAGATAAAAAGCATATGACTAAAATTGAATTCCATGCATGTATGAGTTTGGATGAAACCAACTACCATGTATCACTATGAAGCTCTAATTAAAAACAAACAGACAGACAGTATTCTTCCAACTTTTCATTCTGAATCTCTCAGGCATGGCCTTTGTGTTCCTAGTCCTAAATGTCAGTTCAATGACTTAGTCAAGTAACAAAATGGAATAAAAAAGACCACCCACTCCCCTGCCTTTAAGAGAATTCCTGGAAATCATGTACAATGTTTTTTAAAAATCTATCATTAGCCCCAACTTATGGTTACAGATGTGGAACTTGGGGAAGCCTCTTCTTTATTTTGCTTGGTGATGAACCCATATAAAACTATGGCTCTTATTACTAAGGGAGAAGAGGAGAATGGGCACCAGTAGGCCACCAGCAGTTTCTGTATCATTCCTGCATATGTGTCATCTCTAGTTCTCACAAAGGGGAACTGAAGCTCAGAATGGGAAGAAACTGGCCCAAATTCCCAAAGATAGAAAGGTTGGACTAAGGATTCAGACCTGAGTCCCAGTCCCACTCTCCTGAACTGAATAGGACTTCAGGTTACAATCGCAGCCTCTCCTTGACTCATCCTCACTTGTGATTGCTCTCCTCTGAGTTCCCGGTGAGGGCACTTGATCCTGTTTTGTTTTAGTAGTGTGTACATGGTGTACATGAAGATTAATTTCCTCCATGGTAATTTTTCTTTAAGTGGAAAAGTCTCTTCCTGCTGTTATAAGGCAGCCGCAGCCTAGGACCAGCTGCTTTGCACCTTGACTTGAATGGCCCAACAATCTCCTCTGCTGTTTCTTATTTCAGATCGTCTAGCCTCCTTCTCACACAGTGAATCCTTTCATAAAGATGGCTGAGTCATGAAAGGGAATGCAGATGGCCACAAGTTTATTTGCAGACCTGGAGTCCAACCAGGTTTCTTCTTGCAGCCTGGGGCAGCTGTCACCCGACAATAGTCCACTCCAGGTCAAATGGACCTCATTCCCTGGTGGGTTCAGGACCTTAAACCCTTTAGATTGTAGATGCACAGCCTGGGGGACAGGCCCAGTTAGGAACCCAGATGGACCTGCCGGAGCACTGGCCTGACTCCCATACCAAACTCCCAGGAGTCTAGTGTTTACTTTCTGCAGTAGTGAAATTAGAAAATCCTAGTCTTCAAAATAGGACAGGGAGGCTAAAAAAGGAGCATGGAATAGCACAGCTAGTGAGTTTAAGCTTTGTCTTACTTGGAAGAACCTTTTTAAGAAGTAAAATTTTCCCCCAGAGAAGCATAAGGTCCATACCCTTGGACCTGTGAGGTTTCTCCCACAATAACTGAAAGTTTGGTGTTCTGATTTAACCTAGAGATTGTATGGCTTTGAGATTCAAGGGTAAGAGGCATGGAGCAAGGTATTCCATGGGGTGTTATAAATGACACAAAATATTTCTATGTGATGTCAGCTGATTTTCCTATGACAAAGACTCACAGGCTGAAGTTTAAACATAGTTCAATAAATATATTCATTGAATTAATCTGTAGGGAAAGTGCTGGGGGAAAAACACGATTGCATACATGAAAACATGAAGTAGGGATGTATTAATCATTTCTAGAAATTAAAAATATGCATTAAGTAATAAAATTAATAAACTTGAAAATAGCACTGAAGAATTATCCTGAATGTTGTATGGAAAGTCAGAGGGATGGAAAATATGAGAGGTTTAGGCATGAAGGAAGGATGAGAAGACTTACTATATGCTTATTGGAATTCCAAAAGCATATTTTAAAGAAAGCAAGGGAGAAGCATTATATGAATAGAATATGACTGAGAATTTGCCAGAATCTGTAAAAGATGCCAATCTTCAAATCCAGATTGCAGGATGATAAATAAAAAGAAATCCAAAACTTGATACATTACATACAGCAAAATATATATTTTAAAATTTGGAAATCTTTAAAACAAGAGAGAGAAAGGATAGATTACTAAAAAAGACCAATGTTGTACATTGTACATGGGGGACATATTTGAATCATAGCTCTTAATAAAAAAGCACCTAAATGCATGTGCCTCCGAAAGAGGAAAAATATATCAGAAAGATTTATGATGCAAAAAGCAATAGTGAAAAAGGAAATAGGTAAGTTAACTTTTCAAGAATAAAAGCCAAAGCCAGAATAACATCTTTAAAGTGTTGAAGTCTTTCTGGATTTTTTTTTTTTTTACCTAGCAAAACTTCCTTTCAACAAGGAAAGTCAACTGGAGACACTTTCGGACAAACAAAAATGGAAAGAATTTATTTCCAGTAGACATTTAGTCTATTTTATGTCACTGGAACAGAATGTAGATGCTCCTTGCCTTACAGTGGGGTCACATCTTGATTAAAATATTGTATGTTGAAAATGCACTTAATACACCTTCCCTACAGGGCATAATAACTTACCAACACCATGCACTGTAGAGTATTGGTTATTTACTGTGGTGATCATGTGGTTGGTTGGGAGCAGTTGCTCACTGTTACCACACAGGATCTTGAGAGTGTATCTTTCTACATATTGCTAATCTGGATAAAGGTCAAAATCTGAAGTATGGTTTCTACTGAATGCATGTCACTTTTGAATAATGCATATTATAAGACAAAATAGTTGTTAAGTAGAGTCATCATTAGTCAGGGACCATCTGTACTTGAGCTTGTGTGAATTATATTGAACAAAAACGTATCTCTCATAGTCTGGAGGCTGGGAAGTGCAAGTTGCTAGCATTTGATAAAGACCTTCTCACTACATCATTCCATGGCAGAAGAGCAAAGAGAGGGAGAGAGGAAAGAGAGAAGGAGAGAGGGAAGACAGAGAGAGGGAGAGAATGCTGGTGTGTAAGAAGAAGCCAATTTTAACCTTTTGTAAGGAAGCCACTCCCATGATAACAACCTTAATCCACTCATGAGGGTTTTGCCCTTGACCCAAAGTTTCCCACTGGGTGTCACCTCCCAACCTGTCCATACTGGGGATCAAGTTTCTAACTCATGAACTTTGAGGGACATATTTGAATCATAGCTCTTAAAAAAGAAGCATCTAAATGCATGTGCTTCTGAAAGAGGAAAAATGATATCAGAAAGATTTGAGATGCAAAAAAGCAATAGTGAGCAAGGAAATCAATAAGCATGTAAGTCTTAGCTTATTGACATTATAAAATGATAATAGTGTTAAACTTAAAGAATTTAAAAATTAAGAGAGAAGTAAAATATGATATAACAATAATGTTTCATTTGGTATGTAGGTGATCAGAGTTAGATCATTCCAAGGTCCTTCTGTTGATCGAGAGAAGATGAAAATGTTTATTAAATTTAAACTCTATAATGTTAATCACACACATTCTAATATTTATGATAACCATTAATTACCAAAGGGGGAAATATGAAATGAAAGAGAATTACCTCAATCAATCTAAGTAAGTCAAGAAAGGAAAAAAATGAAAGAAAAAAAGTGCCACAGCTGTAGAAAGCATATTCTTTAGAGACACACATTTACAAAAAATTAAACACATATAAGGCAAAAAAAAAAAAAAGACTCAATAAATTGAAAAGAATTGGTATAATAGCCCATTCCCAAGATGCAATACAGCTAGACAGAAATCAACAACAAAAAGGTAACTCAAAAATGGCCATATATTTGGAAAATAGAAGTAACGATTGTAAATGACTCAAAGATCAAGGAAGAAACAATAATGGAAATCTAGAAGATATGAAGGACTGACTACTACTAAATAAGCTCAGTAGTGAATTTAAGATATTGGGGGGGAGATGTTGAACATTTTTTTCATTTAATTGTTGAGCAATTGTATTTCTTCTTATGTGAAGTATCTGTTCAGTTCCTTTGCTCATTTACTAATTAGGTTATTTGTTATTTTTGATATTAAATTTTTTTAGTTCTTTATATTAATACACTGAGGTGCAGGTGTCAAAGATTTTCTCCCATCCTGTAGGCTCTCTCTTCACAATCTTGATTGTTTCATTTGCAGTAAAGAAATTTTTAGTCTGATTCCCTCCCATTTGTTGATTCTTGATTTTACTTCTTGCTATAAATCAACATACTACAGTGATGCATCCACATTAGCATTTATAAAAGCTCAATTCACAATAGGTATATTATGGAATTAGCCGAGGTGCCCTTCAACAGATGAATGGGTGAAGAAAATGTGGTGTCTACACACAATGGGATACTATTCAGCCATAAAGAGAAATGATATTATGGCATTTGCCAGTAAATGGATGGAACTGGAGACTATCATGCTAAGTGAAATAAACCAATCCCAAAAAACCAGGGGCCGAATGTTCTCTCTGATATGTGGATGCTAACTAATAATAACAGGGGGGTGGATAGGAAAGAATAGAAGTACTTCAGATTAGACAAAGGGAGGTGAAGGGAAGGGAGGGAGAATGGGAATAGGAAAGATAGTAGAATGAATTGGACATTACTTTCCTAAGTGCATATGTGAATGCATGACCAATGTAATTCCACATCATGTGCAACCACAAGAAAGGATATTACACTCCATATATCATTCTACTGTCAATTATAAGAACAATAACAACAAAGATATAGGGGGGAAATGGCCAAAGAAAACCCCAAAACTCAATAAAAGAAGGAAGCAAATTACATATGAAAAAGATAAAAGTTAAGGAAATTAAAACTGAAGATATTACAGAGGATCAACCACCCAATATACGATTCTCTAAAAAAAAATGTAGTAAAAATCAACAAAATCCTGTTAAGACTAATTATACAGTGCTGATTGTACAATGTAAGAGATGAAAGGAGAATATATTGATGCAACTAATACTATGAATATAAGAATACTACAAATGTTTATTCCAATAAAAATATGCATTTAATGCATTCACCCTATAGCACATCTACACTAGGTTAATGGTGGGCCTGGGCCAGACCCCATGCCTCTTGTTCTAGAGATCCTTCGGCTGCTTGCCAGTGTCCATGCAGTGACTTTATTTATTTATTCACTTGTTCATTTATTTATTCACCTAATATGTACTGTGACCCTTGACTTGACTCAGGCACTATACAATTGAAATTCTTTCAAGGATAAAGGTCAAGAAGGTAAAAAAGCCTAAGTGGTTATTATATTGATTGTCTGGGTAGCAGTGCCCTCTGGGTATGTGCTCATCCTATTTACAGTAGATCATCTCCTTCAGCCCATGTAGTATTTACTTTCTTAGGCTCTCAGACATCTGCTTTATGTCCAAACTTTTAGTTTCTCTCAGCAAGACATTCTCATCTGAGAGAGAACTGCAGCCTTCCATTAACACCATGGCCATGTTTAGAGAAGGCAGCCCGAGGTTTTAAGGCAGATACATAAGCAACAGCTTGTCAGCTGGGTTCCCCCCTCTAGGCAGCCGGCCTTTGCTCACAGAGCCTGCAGGAATGTCAAAACATTAATTTTGTCTAAGGAGAGATAATTTGTCAGGAAAGGCCCTTCCATGTTGAGAGCTGCAGTGTCCAGTGTTTAGAGTTGTCTCCTTGTTGCATCTTCATAGAGTTTTCTCTGCATCTTATCTCATCAGTCCTGGTATGTGGGTCTCTTTACTGAAACTCAGTCATTGTCCATGCCTTTAAATCACCTGTCATTAGATAACAAACATCAGCTTCTAGTGGCTGCTATTACCAAGTTCAGTTTTCTGCATTCCTTTTCTCCTATATGTTTGCTTTTGTTTCTTGAAAGGGTCATAGGCCCAGGATGCAGAGCAAGTCACTTCCCTGAGGACGTATCAGAGGTGCACAGAGAGCCCAGGTCTCTCCTGCCCAGCATGGGGTCTGCACTGATTGTATTAAGGTTGCTGTGATCCCAAGCGGAGATGTTAATTTCCTATCATTTATCATCTATCTCTCAAGAGGATGGGAGTAATAGACATTGGAGGTCAAACCAGTTAAAATAGACCTAAAAAGGGATACTGTAAGATTTAAAATAAAAGAAAAATAAGATCTATTTCATCACATAACTCAAAAGTTAAAGAGAATGACACCCAGTAAATTTCAAAAGTTTAAAATATATGCATATTATATTTGGGGTTTGTTATGGTTCAGATTTGTAGGGTCCCACAAAAGATCATGTGTGAGACAATGCAAGAATTATCAGAGGTGAAATGATTGGGTTATGAGAGGTTTAACATAATCATTGGATTAATTCACCAATATGGATTAACTGGGTGGTAACTGTAGGCAGGTAGGATGTGGCTGGAGGAGGTGGGTCACTGAGGGCATGCCTTTGGGGTTTATATTTTGTCCCTGGTGAACAGAGCTCTCTCTGCTTCCTGATTGCTATGTCCTGAGTTGCTTTCCTCTTCCATGCCCTTACGCCATGTTGTTCTATCTCATCTGAGGCTGAGAGCTATGGGGAGGGCTATCTGTGGACCGAGACCTTGGAAACCATGAGCCAAATAAACTTTTCCTCTTCTATATTATTCTTATCAGGTCTTTTGGTCACAGCAGTCAAACAGCTGGCAATAACAGGGTTGAATATTAAGGACCAGTAATAGGAAGTAAAAAGTTAGGACAAAAAATCATAATAAAAAGGGTTGCACTTTTTAAAGAAAAACATAAGATTCATAAAGAGAATAGGGCAAGATGATAAATTAGAATTACTCGTGAATGTACAATTAAAGGAGTATAAATAAAGAGTGTGGTGGGGAAGATGAGGAGAGAATGGTTAGCGGTACAGCAATGCATCTGAATAGGTGGGTGTTCTACAGCACAGTGGGATCATTATGATTGATAACTAATTATATATTTCAAAACAGCGAGTAGAGGGGATTTTGAATACTCCCCGCACAAAGAAAGGACAAGCATTTCGGGTCATGGTTATACCAATAATTGATGTGTGTGATCATTATACATATTATACATGCATTGAAATGTCACACTGTCCCCCAGAAATATGTGCAATTACTATGTGTCCATTAAAATTAAAATATTTTAGAAGTATCAAGACAAAATATATTTATATGTATTAAAGTAATTGGGATATTTTAAGTAATTGGGTTATTAAATGAAAAAATCATGAAGAAAAATTCAGGTTTCCTTAGAAAAACAAATAGTCAAACCCAAAAAAGAAAATATACACACTGGCTGGAAGCAAACATGCAGTGCAGGAGTAAAAGAAGCCCTTGAGCTCTCGCTGGCCTGAGGTGGCTCTTACAAAATGTCTTGCTTGAGAGAGGTCCATGAAGATGGCTGGGGATTCACTTCCACCCACAGCTAGTTCAAGAGGATACTTCTTTTACTTCATCTAACATGTTTGTTCTATTCTACTTTGCTAAGCCTTTATTTAAAATTTTTGTTCATCTCTATTCAGGCATGTATATATTTGAAATTATTCATTATCAATTTAGGATTTGAAATTCTTTTTTTGCAAATAAGATTTCTTAAATTCTTCAGTTGTTTGGAAGATTTTTTTCCCCCACTGAATCAGAGCCAAATGTCTTTTATTGGATTAAAATACAGATTTCTTTTATTAGTAACTCTAGTTCATGGTTTCTTGCTATATAGGTTTTGAAATTTATACATTAAAAAATAACTATTAATATGCAGGTTATTGTTTTCCTCCATTTTGTTTCTTTCTAATATAGTTAGGTACAAATTAAAAAAAAAAAAAAAAACTAAGGCTTAAAGATGTGAAGTAATTTAGCCAGGATTAACTAGCTGAGGAATTCCAGAAATCACTTTGCCTCCTGGATGGACGAGAATCTGTCTACAGACAGGATAAAATTAGATACTCTTGACTTCATTTTCTAAGTTTTAAAACTCTGACTAGATACGAGGTCCCTGATTTTATGCCAAGTATTTCATGTTTACTACCCTGAGACTTTACCACAAGGTAATGGCTTCCTCCCTTGCTTTTGAAAATTCACCTTTAATTTTCAGGTAAATCAGGCTTGATTGGGTCTGTCACTTATAGGTTGAGTATCAGAAGTGTTTCAGATTTCAGAGTTTTTTGGATTTTGGAATATTTGCACACAGTTTATCAACTCAACAAATCTAATCCTAAAATTCCAAACCCAAAATGCTCAGAATTTTTCAAAAACTTTTGGATTTTAGAGCATTTTTGGACTTTGAATTTTTAGATTAAGGATGCTCATCTGTACTAGTTTTGTGACTATTAACTGTGTTCTCATCGTGAAATAATGAGAATATCGCCTTCCTAAGATTTATAAGGATTAAACGATTGATTTTACCAAATCCTCCTCTTGAGAGTTAAAGAGTTAAAAATTTGGGTTCCTCTTGGATCCTCTGCTGGAGAAACTTAGGTCAGTGAGTTTGATTCTGACTCTTGGGAGTGCCTAATTCCTCTTCTAACCATTAGCATGTGGGAATGAAAATAAGAATTTCATAGTGTCATGTTATAATTTACAGTCAATTGAAAAATTAGTTGGGAAATTTCGGGAAAGTGAACTTTGAATGTTGGACATCGGTGGCCTCCTTTTTGTGGTGCCTCCAGAAGAGCAGGGTGGCAGCTCTTAGACATGGCCCGGGCTGGGCTGGGGAAGGGCACGTGGGAGTTCCCTTGGCCTGCTTGGTCCTAGGAAAGCCATGGGGACCTCTTGGGAAAGTTTCTGTGTGGGGCAAGGAGGGGGTCTGGACACTGTTACGATGAGTGCCAGATCTTCTTGCTGGATTTCTAATTTGGCTCAAAGGACACACCCTACTGAAAGCCGGGAAGAAGAGTGACTCACCTGTTGCCCTATTTACTGGCCTCCAAAATTACACTTGCTTGAACTCTGCCTTTGCCCAGTGTCTCCCCAGTGCTGCCTTCAAAGCAACTGATCATGGCCCCCACTTCCTCCTAGTTGGGTTATTGGGCTCCCTCAGGGCCTTTCAACAGCTCGTTACCAAAGAGCATCTGACCCCAGCCTCTTTCCAAGACCCATAAAAATCAAATTTTCCAGATATGAATTATGAAACAGTAAGGAAGTGCCCTAAAAGACATTTCATCACCCTTATCTAATTACCTGATGGTGTGTCTTTTACTGGTGAAGAATATATATATATATATATATATATTAGCAAAAAGATAAACGAGGGGTCGGGGCCAGCATTCTTGTGAGGCAGTAACTCATTTAGCAACACTTTACTCAGTGCTGATGCCGAGTGCTATCCTGGGCTTGAGGATACAGTGATGAGCCAAGACAAACGTATCCCTACCCTGTGGATCTTATAGACCAACAGGGGGAAGATAAATTATTCAGTCCCATAGAAATAAATGTAGAAATGCAACTCCAGTAAGTACTAGAAATAAGAGGCACGTGGTATCGAAAGAGTATTAACCAGGGGATATGACCCACTTGGAGAGGTCAGGCAGGATTCCACACCTTGGAAGTCTGGGACCCTGGATTTTTGTCTTACCTTCCAAAGTTACCACATGAAATCTAGAGCAGGCAATTCACAACAGCCAAACTATGGAACCAACCTAGGTGCCCTTCAACAGATGAATGGATAAAGGAAATGTGATATATATATAATGGAATATTACTCATCATTGAAGAAGAATGAAATTATGGCAGTTTGCTAGTAAAGGGAGGGAGCTGGAGAATATTATGCTAAGCAAAATAAGTCAATTCCAAAAAGCCAAAGGTTGAATGTTCTCTCTGATATGAGGATGCTAATTCATGATAAAGGGTTGGGGGCTAAGGGAGAATAGAGGTACTTTGAGTTAGACAGAAGGGAGTGAATGGAGGGGAGGGCAGGGGTATGTAGGTAAGAAGGATCTAGAATGAATCAGACATTATTACCCCATGTGCACATAGGGTAATAATCATCAGTGTGATTCTACATCATGTACAGCTAGAAGAGTGAGAAGTTGTACTCCATTTATGTATGATGTGTCAAAATGCATTCTGTTGTCATGTAGAACTAATTAGAACAAGTTTTAAAAATCTAGAGCAGGCTTTTAAAAAGCTAGTTTCTTGGGCTTCCTTCTCCAAACGCCCATTTCTCCTCTCATAGCAAGGGCAAAGATCCTTAAAACTACCCATTAGAGAGTTCCAAGTTAATGGAAAATTTTGAGAAACATGAAGGGGAGCAGTCAGTCATTGTTCAGTGTCCTCGACTGTCCCAGGCATTATTCAAAATGATGAGCCCTTGAATGTATTTGTTCCTGAGGCATGAAGAGGGCCAGTGAGCCATGAGGCTCTAAAATAACCCAGTGCCCTGTGGCTGCAGCAGTTTTACCGACAACATGGAGTTTGCTGATGTGCCCGGCATTCTGAAGACAAAATCGCCATTTGCCCTCTGTGTCTTTAAAAGTCTTTCCTTCTGTTTTCAACTTCACTCCAAAGTACAATTTCAAAATAAGACCTAGAGGAGTGGTTGGTGGTGCCCTCCTCTGAGTCCAGCTCTGACTCAAGTCTGCCTCACTTACTAACTCCGAGAGTGCGGGCCTCTTTGGCCCTGACTTTCCTCCTGTGTATAATGGGGATCATGGAACACAGTGTCATAGAGCTGAGGTTGCAAGAGTTCTAGCTCAGTGCCCAGCAGGGAGGGCACTGGGGTTCACAGTCACTTCTTCCTCTCTGCAGAAGGTTAGTGAGTCCAAAAGATAGTAGGAGATGGCTCTGAACAGTGTGTTTACATGTCCTGCTCCCCAGGAGAATGTCACAGAGACACATTAGGAACAGAGTGTTCTCTGCCCTCTGACAGTAGTTTTCCATAATAGAATGGGAGAAAATACCACCCGAAGCAGGCTTCTGTTTGCCCGGACACCACAACGATGTGTAAAAGGACTTAAAACTCCTCAAAAATATTTCTTGGGACTTTTCAATTTGCATGTGAGTATGAGCTTAGAAGATGAACGTGTCCCTAACACCTGCCAACAGCCGTCCCCTACTCCATGTCAAGAAACCACTAATGAAGTGCACGGGAAAGCCAGACTTAAAACTTTTCAAGGCAGGTAAATTCAAGGCAAACATTTCTGTCTCTCTCCTGAGTGGGCTGGGCACGTTGATACTGGCACCAAGACGACAGGTATTGGGTAACGGCATGGAAATGTTGGCCAACTGGAGCCAAGCTCTCATTCTGGGTGATTCTGTGGGAAAACAGCCTTAAATTCAGTTTTCAAAGTGGATGCTTTTCCTCCTTGTTCCTGTTCCTAGGCCAACTTTTTCAATGGGGGAAAAATACCGTAATTATTAAAATAAATCAAAGTGTTTTGTACAGGACTAGTATTGTTTTTTTTTTTTCATAGATTTACTGCTTCATATGATTAAGTGTAGACCCTTACTAGGTATGACCACCATATTTTTCTTTTGTCTTTGATTTATGTGAGCATTTATTTATTCACTTAGTCATCTCAGAAGTTCATGCAGAGTGTTTACTATGTTCCAGACACAATTTTTGAATGAAAAATTTGGACACGCAGTCTGGCAAGTACATACAAGTGAAGTTATGGAGAAAATGGTTCAGAGTGCTAGAAACCACACCTTTCCCAGAAAACTCAGCCTATGGGACAGCTAGACCTGTGTATGAAAAGGGAATACAGTCATTCTCTCGGGTTCCCTGCAGACACCAACATCCCTCAGTATCTGGAAGAGTTTGATTCGAGGATCCCTGCAGATACCAACATGCATGGAAGCTCAAGGTTCTTATACTAATGCTGTAGTTTTGTACAGACCATGCACATCCTCTATATGCTTTAAAGCATCTCTAGGTTACCTATAATGTCTAACACCTTGTAAAGACTATACAAGTAGTTGTTATACAGTACTGTTAGGAAATAATAACAAGAAAAATATCTGCATATATTCAGTAGAGACACAATTCTTTTTTCATAGTTTTGATCTGCAGTTTATGAAATCTCCACGTGTGGAAACTGCAGATACAGAATGACAGCTATAATGGAATAAAGTAAGCATATGTGTTTTTGAGCATTTCCTCTGAGGAATTCAGAGAATAAATTTCATGCTAAGGGAAAATCAGTCACAATCTGGAACAGTAGACTATTTCATAGTAGACCCTATTCACTGCTTTATTTTTCTATGCAGGGCTGGATGCTAAGGACCCAGGAATATGGGCCTAACCACCGCTCCCTATACTTGTTGTGTCCCCAACAGTTGTGTCATCCTGACCTTCCATAGCCACCTTACCCCCCTTGACTTATTATTCCAGCAAATTTAAATGTAGTTCCACAAAACAGTCACACTGTTCCATACCTCTCTGCCACCACACATGTTGTCCCTCCTTCTGGATTATTCTTCTTCCTATTTTTCCTGCCCCCTAAATATCTGCTCCTTCTTCAAGTCTCAGTTCAGGATTCTTATCCTTCAAGAAGCCTCCCTAGGCCCCTTTGCAGCCATTCCCTCCTCTCTAGCACTTGGAGACCTTGTCATACAAACACACCATTGAGCTACAGTTCAATCACATAGAACTACAGTTCTTTGTGTATGCACTTTTATTTCCTATTAAACCATGAAAAAACTGCATGTGCCTCAACATCCTCGACAAAGTGATGTTTTCCATCAGGTGACATGACCCCAGCACCAAGGAGATGTGTAGCTGGAGTCTGTCAAACTGAACGAACCATGCAGGGGTATTATAGTTCTTGTAAGGTGAAGGATTTGGTGAGAAAAGGAAAAACCAACCAATATTCGCTGAGCACATCCTATGTGCCAGGGACCCTTTTATGTGCTGGGGTTGGAACAGTGAACAGAACAGACACACGTGCCTGTGGTCACAGAGACTGCAGTCTGTCCTTGAAGCTGGGTGGCCATGGACTTAGCTGAAGAGTCCACTGCTGGGAAGAAAAGGAGAACCCACATGGAGATATTTAGCAGTCTTTATCATACTATTCTGGCTTTTTTTTTTTTCTGAGTTTAAATGGGATGTGTATTTTTTATCTTTCAAAAATGGTAGACTCTAGTAATTCTGGGTTGTTTGCTTGAAATGCATGTGTTAATTTTGTTGCCTGTGTTTTCTGAGATTTTTTAACAAGCTGCCTCATTTGTGTGTGTGTGTGTGTGTTTGAGTGCACATGCACGCATGTATTGGAGACAGGGAAAGGCCAACTTTCAAAGAACGCATTCTTGAAAGTTCCTTCACATGATAAGCCTCAGAGCTAGGTAGATACAGTAGATGTCACTCCCCATTTTACAGATGGAAAAACAGGCGCAGAGAGTTCAAGCAAATTCATTAAGATCATAGAGCTCACTCTTAGAAGAGGTGTGTCTCCTGACCTTGTATTTTTTATCTGATGAAAGGATGTGCTTTGTTAAATAGTAGATTCAAGTAACTCAAGACCAGTGGGTCACCAAAATATTTACTGTTATTTTTAGCTGCAGTTGTTTCCAGAAGCAGTGAATCAAAGCCGACCTTCCTGAATAGAGCCTGAACACTATTTCACCTTTCTTCTGGTCCCGGATGCAGGGGGCCACGTTGAATTTCCATTGTCACTACCGTCCACTCATAGATCCTGGGGCGGTGAGGCCCTCCTGTAGGATGGCTTCATTTAGCAAGGCCAGTCCCCGGGCTGTGGCTTTCTCTGTGGTCACTCTGGCTGCAGTTCACCATGACCTCATGTTTCACAGGTTCCACGTTTTGCTGTAGCATTGCCCTGCCAGGCTCTAGGCTGACTGTTTACATCGGTGGCATCGACCCAGCTGCACCATTAGGCAGAGCTGGGCTTCCTCTTGGGGCTTCATCATCCCGTCCTGTTCCAGCTTCTCCACCCAGCTCCTCCCTAGAGCCCTCGCTTCTGTGTGAGGACGACTGCCCTCACGTTCCTGAGTCCTTGCCTCTGTTCTCGTCACACACGGTCAAGACACGCAGGAAGCAGGAATTCTCTGCTGCACTGGAATAGAAAGTGGAGAATTTCAGAAATCGAGAGATGAATCATAAGTGAAAAGAAAATAAGCTTTGGGAGTTTCTGAGCCTCAGGTTCCACAGGTGTAAAATGGGGATAATAATAGCTGCTTGAAAATCACTACGAGGACGAGTTCCATCTGTAAAGTATTCAGTTGCGTGCGAGAATAGGTTTTCCATAAGTGACAAACAAATTAAAACAATATATTTTCTTCTTTTTCTACAACATTTAAACTTTGGGCAGCACTACTCAAGGAAAATGAAAATATAACCACATGAAAACTTGCACATAGATGCTCACAGCAGCATTGTTCTTAATAATTGAAAAACAAAAACATCCAAATGTCTACTAACTGATGAGTAGATAAACAATTTGGAGTTGTGTCCATACAATGGAACATTATTTAGCCATAAAAAGAAACAAAGTACAGATACATCTTACAACATGGATGAATCTTGAAAACATTATTCAAAGTGGAAGAAATCAGACACTGAATCCATTTATGTGAAAAACTCTGAATGGGCGAACCCATAGACATAAAGTAGAACTATGTGTTAGGGAAGGAGTGAGGCTGATGGGTATAGGGTTTCTTTTGTTTTCTTTCTTTCTTTCTTTTTTTAATCTATTTTTTTATACCAGGGATTGAACCCAGGTGCATTAACCACTGAGCTACATCCCCATCCCCTTTTTATATTTTATTTAGAGTCAGGGTCTGGCACTAGGTTGCTTAGGGTCTCACTAAGTTGCTCAGAGCCTCACTAAGTTGCTAAGGCTGGTTTTGAACTTGCCATCCTCCTGAGCCACAAGGATTACAGGTGTGCACACCACGCCAGGCTTGGGGTTTCCTTCTGAGGTGATGAAAATATTCTGGAACTAGATAACCAGTGATGGTTGTGCAAATCTAATATCCTTAAAACCACTGAATTTGAAAAATTAAAAAGTGAATATGAGATGTGTGTTACACATCTTAAAAAATCTGTTATTTTATTTTATTTTTTGGGTACGGGTCACAGTAGTGCACACCTGTAGTCTCTTCTACTCACGAGACTGAGGCAGGAGAACGGCTCAAGCCCAGGAGTCCAAGGTCAGCCTGGGTGACCAGCAAGACCCCATCTCAAAATTAAAATGTCTGTGCCTTAGTTTCTATACAATGGAACAAGATACAAATGGTGTGTGGGGGAGGTGTGTGCCTGCATCCTTCCCCCCAATTCTGTTTTTATTGGTGGTCAAGAGACTTATTTAGACTTTGCTCATCCTGTGTGTTTGTCTTTCTTTTTCTAACTGAAGATGGAATCTGTGTTTTTGAAAACAAAGAAGTGACATTTTTGCTATCCTCCCAGCCACACTTGGAATATTTAATTACTGAACTATGTACCCTGGGCATGTGCAGATGGATGGGCCTTGACTGCTAAGAGCCGAGATAATGTGGTCTTTGTGTTGGGTCCATGGTTTCCAGAGAGGCCCTGCCAGGCTGGAATATTTTCATAGCATTTCAACCTAAAAGTTCTTGTAGGTTATAAATAGACTTTTATCTCTAAAACCTGGATAGCTGGTTTTTCCTGAGACAACTGGAAAATGTAGCATTTCTGGGCATGTATTCTCACATGGCAACAATCAGATGGGGCCCATAAGAGCCTGCCTCACACACATTAGCTCATACATGGTCCATTCCGCTGCTTTATGTTAGCTAGGCTGGGCCTTTGTGGGCATTTGACATGAATGGAGAAAATTCCTCCGAAAATACTCATTTATTCATTAGTCAAACTCATAAGCAGTGAGCCTGTTCTGTACAGTAAACTCTGTTAGGTCCTGGCACAGTTCCTCTCCTCGGGGAAGAGAGTCTGGTGATAAAGAATAGAACCAGTTAATCACAATACATCAGCAAGTTCAAGGCTGGATACATGTAATTACAGATACGGGGCATTCAGCCTAGCCCAAGTGATCTGGAGTGAAGAGCACTTCAGGGCTCCTGGAGAGAGTGTTCCTGGGTCCCACTGGGGCCTTACTTAGCACCAGCGCTTCAGTTCTTAACCAGGGAGGAAGATTTCCTGAGGAACTCCACATCCACAGAGGGAAGGTAACATAATTGGGAAATCCACCAAGGAGGAGAGAAGGGGAAATGAAGAGTGGGTAAAAACAGGTGGGAAAAAGAATAAACAAGGGACGAAGGAGAAGAAAAACAGGAAAAAGAGGCACTTAGACAAACGAGGAACAGATTGGTCTTGCTCAGTACTGCTCCAGATACTTCTGCAGAATTCTAAGGGTTTCAACTCCAAGGGAAATCTTGCTGAGGTCAACCTAAGCCAAACCCTGTGGGGAGTTGACGAGTCCTTCCGTTTTTCTCGTTTGGTTTTCTGCTGGGATTTTTCTATCTTTTGCTCTGAGATGATCATATTGGTCATGCTGATTAATGTCCTTGACTGGGTAGAGAATCTGACGGGTGGTTCCTGGGTATCTTCTCTCCGCTGGACAGTCCTGAAGGAAAAACTCAGAGTAGAGGAAATAAAAATAATACCTAACTTAGCTGATCATAGGGCTTGAAAGGGGGGTAGTACATGACACAGAGAAGTTCTTAACACAAAGAGAAGAAAAAGATAGCCAGAATCAAAAGTATCATGACATGGTTTGCTTGCATTAAGTTCAAGTTCATCCTGATTTTATTAAAATGATATTGGGTTTATGAATCGCTTGGTAACTGGACGAGCAGCAATGTTATCATTAGGAAAAATTCCCTCCATGCATTTCCAGTATCAAATACCTCTGTTTACATCATGCTCACCCAGGATTCAGGTGCTATGTCTGTGATCTTTTCCCGGATGAAGGGGCACCATGAAGAAAGACGTCGCCAGAGTGAGAACATTTAATGTATTGGTGAGGAGGTTTTTCTGAGAAGCGAGTTTTTCTGATTTTTTTCATTCATTAGGAAGAATTGTAACTGATCCACTTGGTGGGATCTAGGAAAAGGTGTTTACCTTTCAGCCGCCAAGAACAATAAATAAATTATCACAGGCTGCTTATAAATAATTTAGAACAAACGGAAATCCCAGACCCTAATTCATGTTCACATCTTTAACCATATCCATGTCTAGTTTCCACCCAGCTGATGGGTTCTGGATCTCTAGAGCTCTACCCTGGCACCAAGGAGCAACAATTAATGGGTGTATTCGGCCCAGTGGTGGAACACACCTGTCCCCTGTCACATATGCTTCTGGGCAGGTGTGTGTGTGTGTGTGTGTGTGTGTGTGTGTGTGAGAGAGAGAGAGAGAGAGAGAGAGAGAGAGAGAGAGAGAGAGAGAGAGAGAGAGAGATCAGACACAGGATGGGACTAGATGGTGTGAACTTTCTTGAAAATGCATTTCACTAACTGTTTCCATATGTGGAATAGGTTTAGGTGAAGTTCTTTCTTTTCTACACTGATGAGTCTTCTTGCTGGATGAAAACAAGAGGCCTTTAAGAGGGTTTGAAGACTTAAGTTGGAAAATTCACATAAGCCAATTTGCTTGTCATGGGGGGAGTTGTCCAGGCGGTGACTAACTTTGTTGTTCATTCCATCACCATTCCCTTGAGCCTCTGGGGAACCAGGTTCCCAGGCAGCAAAGACCAACTGCTGTCTGGTGTTACCAACCTCCCATCAACCACAGTCCTGTTGTTCGGTAACGCCAGAGGTCTAGATTTTCTGGGGAGCCAGGGCAGCCGAGAACATTCCCTGGGGCTCCGTGTAGATGGAAGTGATCGGGAGCACCCTGTCCTCAGTCTCTGGGTTCCCCACACTTTCCAATGTGAGTTTAGCCCTAACAACCTCAGCTGGACTTGTGGCAAAAATAAACGAGTCAGTTCTAATTATTTAAAGTTGGCTATCAGTTTAAGAGCCAAGACGTAGGAATGAAAACTGACTTTTTGGAACAAGGAGAAATGTCAGTGATTTTAGGCTTTGCCAGATAAAATCTCAAATTTCTTTGGCTCAGAGTCATCCATAAAACCATGCCATCCTGAAGATGAGCTTCTTCACTGGTGTCTGTGCACTTTCTTCCACCCACCAAGTGACAAAGCACCTGTTAGCCTGGGATCTTCATCTGCCACCCACACATGCTACTGATCACATTCCTAGTATGTGTTTACCGTTGTCCTAATTGAATTTTGGAGCCAGGGCTCATGGGCCCTTGCTAACTTACACAGTTAGAGATGAGAAAGAAGGGGAAACAGGAACTAGAAGAGGGTCAGAGAGGAAGCAGATGAGCAGCCTCAGGGGGAGAGGTGGCCCACACTTCCCTCTGGCTCCATGTACCTATTTGGAGCAGATCTTCCATTCCAGATCCTACTCCAAAGAAGCCAAGCAGGGGCTGATGGACAGACCATATCAAGGTCAGAGTTCCCCTAAAATTAGAAAAGGGAAACTGTTCAGTGGCTGGACAGTCCTGGCTCTCCCTGAAGGATATCAACCCAACATGATTCAAAGAAAACTAAACACAGTTCAAGAGCTGAGCTCTCCTTGCCCCCAACCCAAGTCAGAGAGACCCAGGGAAGAGAGAGGGGAGTGGAGTGTGAACCCCTCCAGCTTGGGAGATTTGAGGCAATGGCTGAGCAATCTTAGCCTCTCAGGAGAATATATTTTCCACAGTTTGGAGGTGGAGAAGTGCAAGATCAAGGTGCTGGCAGGTTTGGTATCTGGCGAGGGCTTGATCTTACGCTTATAAATGGCATCTTGTGGCAGGAGCAGAAGCGGTCGCATTGCCCTTGAGGTTGACCTCATGATCTCCTAAAGGCCCCAGCACTTAACACTATCAAACTGGTGATTCAGTTTCGACATGAAGTTTGGGAGGACACGCTTAGACCACAGTGGCATGTTTGTGTTTTCACAGACAGTGGCTTTCCAGTATGACTAGTGACTGTAAATCACTTGCAGATCATCCCTCCAGATGGTCACTTCATTGATTTGCTTCAAGGAGTCATTGGCGACGTCTGTTCACTTTCTGGATCTCTTTCCTGGTCTGACAGAGAAGAATGGCAGACCCGAGACGGCTCATTCTTCGTGGGCACTGGATGGAGCTTTCAGGCTGAGGGAGGAGCCAGAGTGCCTCAGCTTCTCCCAGGGGGTCCACACACGTGGGTGCCCAGCTTGCTATCTCAGTAGAAGAATCCACCTCAGCCACAGAAGCTTTTGTGAGCAGCTGCTTGTAGAGTCTGTGGCAAGACAGGCACCTCATTGTTGTGCTGTTCTGGAAGGCTCTGAATATCAAGCCCTTAATGTGATCCTGCTGTTTCCCCCAGGGAGCTCACATCTGGGCCTTGGGTGATTCTCTCTCCAACCCTCTGAACAGCCCAGAGCCTGCATGTTTTCATCATTATGTATTCCAGCGGAAACACATTTTTTTTTTCAGAGGGATTGAAAGGCAGCAGTAGAAGCATCTGCCTGGATTTCTGGATTTTTTTGCCTTTTGCCAGGGGAGTCAAGCAGTCTTAGTGAAGGCTGCAAGTCTTCCTCATGTCTGGGGTGGTCCAACACTGCCTTTCCCCCTCTGGGACCTCGAGTTGGATACTGCACATCAAAGACCAGTAGGGATCCCTTCTGCCCACAGCACCTGGAGGAACTGCTCATACCCACGGAAGTTTGAGAACAAAGAGAATCTTAACAATTCAGGGAAGTAAACATAGAGGACATTTTCTAACTCAATCAAGGGAGTGTTTTCAATCTGTGCTCCTATTTTTAATGAGACACATGCATATTCCAAGCAGCTAATTTCCAAGGATGTTTGTTGACAGTGGATACTTTGCAGGTTTTGGAGTTGCTTAATCTGTGCACGGGAAAATATATTTCATCTAACAAGACCAACGTTTTTAGATGGATTAGGAAATGCACCAACATGTAGGGAAGGCAGAGAGAATTTAAGTCCTTTGTAATGAAGAAACAGTCGCCAAGAACAATAAATAAATTATCACGTGCTGCTTATAAATAATTTAGGACAAATGTAGAATTCTGATGAATTTTGGCTAACACGGTAGTCAAGGTTTTGTTTTGTTTTTATTTACTCTTACTCCTAATATTTTGAGTGAAGAATAACATGCCTTTGGGCTAATTCTCCGTTTCCTGAATTGTTCTACCTGCTTCATGTCGTGAGACCTGGGGTTTGATGCTCACAGTGCTCTGCGTGGCTGCCTGTGACACTGGACATTGGCAGCTCGTTGCTGTGGATGAGATTCTTGCTGACAAGCTGTGCTTCCTGGTCCAATCACAAGTCCCTCCACATTGCTTTCTGGACTTTTTCTACCTTTTCAGTTGCTCGGTACTCCTCCCTACCCTGTCTTTGTCCAAAGGTGCTCACCTGGTACCCCACCACACCATCAGCATCCACAGCACCATGCCCTGGGTCTCTGTAAGACTCCCTCCCTCCTGGGCCTTGTAATGAGAGCAGCTGGTTCCAATCCGATTTCAAGAAGAGACTTGAATGCAGATCAAAGTTGGCCAACTAAGTCACCTCTTAATGAGTGTTGCTAACATGACTAGTTTTAATTTAAAAATTTACTTTACTAGGTAAGATTTTCAAGCATTAGTCACACATCTCTAGCTACCATTTTTCTGTCCTTTATACTCAAGTTACAGTTTCAAGTTACTTGGTATTTTACAAAAATGTATCCCCTATACTTGGAGTTCTGTGCTTTGCTTAATATTTTTTTTTCTTTTGAACATTCCTGGACATTCATTTTCTTAAGGATTTTAATTACTTTTGGAGTACAAACTCAAGGGAGAAAAAGCAGAAACGCTGTTGCAGACTGGGTTTTGCAAAATCCTGTTCCTGACATTGCCATATATAGATAAGTCCTCGCTGCTCCCATATCTTCTTGCCCTTATCACGGCACTGCTCTCCAGGGGCCTGCCACCGCTAATCCTGATATCTGTCCCTCCCTAAAGGAACCCGAATTACCAATAAGATCTGAGCATTTTCTCTGCCTTCTAAAGGTCTCAGTGACCTCTATCTTCCTGTGACTCTTCCTTTTCTGTTTCCCTCCCTCCCTTCCTCCATTCCTGCCTCCCCCCCCCCAGTTTTATTTAATGCTGAACTTCTAAAATGGATTTGAATTTTGTGATATAATTTGAAAATATTTTTTTGTTGTTTTAATAAATGAGTTAAGCCCCTTTACCAGTGATCTGTTTGTTAAATTTTAAGGTAGAATAGTAACAAGTCTAGTGTACATTATTCAAAGGCTTTTGAAAGATTATTTTGTATACATGATGGTAAATTTAATCCAAAGCAGACAGAAGAAGATGGAAATACTATTTTGATTTTCTCCTGACATTTATATCATGAAAACCGTACAGATGAGATATTTTGATGTGACCTGAAAATTGACTTGGAATGAAAACAAAACTGAATTATTGCTTAAATTGAGGGTAATTGTTAGTGAAGTTAAAAGTTGGATAACTTAAAAGTAAAACAAATAGAAAAATTTCTAAGAAGACTCATTAAACAGCTCTAGGGTAGTACATTTTATGCTCATGCTATAAATAAGCATAAAATGCTTCTATTGTAAATGCTTCTATTATAAATAAGCGATTATTTATTAATACAACCACTTAGGGTCATTCTGTAATTGACTGAGCCCTGTTCAAAGACCTAATGACACAAAGATGCTATTTATCATTACCTTTCACTTCAGAAATTCATTGTCTAATTTGGACCATGAGGGATTTATTTTCATATACATAATTAATTTTCCTCCAGAACTGGCTTTGCTCCTTTTAGTTAGTCTGGGGTCTTTTTGATTTCCCCCTTTCTTTGGATGACATAACTAAACTAAATTGTGCTTTTCTCATGCAGGGCAGCCACTGATCACAATGTGGACAATACCACCGAAATGTTCAGGGAGTGGTTGAAAAACGTACAGAGACTCTATCACTACGTGGAGTGGAGGCCGATGGATGAACCCCAGTGAGTAATGAAAGCAAACCTCGAAAATTCATCGCCCTTCCTCCTGGGCAAGTTCTCCAGCCACTGGTGTTTCCAATCTTAAGGACACATGTAATTTTTCATTGTCTTTCATCTCTGTGTCCTAATTACAAACACCTGCCATTTCTTCCTTGGACAGATCTTCATAACTCCCTCTTCCTCTTTATCCCCACAGCTGCCAGCCAAGTTCAGGTTTTCGTTAGTTCATAAATAAATTACTGCATTGGCATGTATTTTTAAATATTGCTATTATTTATTGATATTTTGAGTATATACTTCTTATACTCGAGCACATCTTAGTTTTTTCACTTAGCATGTCTTGGCAATTATTACACTATAATAATTAAGGAGCTTCTTCATTTTTTAGTTGCATAGTATCCATTGTATGGAGATACCATAATTGTTTAGCTAATACCCTATTGATTGACATTTAGGTTATTTCTAATCCTTTTTTAAAAAATTTCCAATCTTAACCATAGCAATTGATTAATTGCTTCTGTCTCCAAGTCATTCAGACTGTCAGACCAAGTTCCTAAAACACAACAGAGTTGTCTCATTCTCTATTTGGGGGATTTCAGTGGATCTCAAGTGCCTATAGAACAAAGTTCAAACAGCTGAGTTTTCTATTTAAGAGTCCATAAAGTTAGTATGTTTTCTGCTTCTTCCCAAAAGAAATTCTACTTTATCCAGAATGTTCCTTTTATGTTCAACTCCCAAACTCTTGCTGACATCGGTCTTAGAAGTGTCTATTCTTCTTTGTAATTGGCTCTTATATGCTAAATTACATCTACTACAGAAACCTATTCCTAACTTTCCAGTTATTAACATCTAGCTTTCCTTCAACAAATGGATCGCTTATTTTGTACATCATTCTTTTTGACTCAATGCAAGTAGCATTGTTAATTAACTATGCAACTTATATATTTTTTTCAAAAAAATTATAAGGTCTTTGGCAGGGGCTAGATCCCCTGCTAAACATTTTAAATCCCCCTATCCCCTGCCAATGCTATATTCTTGTCAGGCACTAAATTAATACTTTTTGGATGAATAAGTGAGTGAATAAGACCAATAATAAATGTACTTAAAACCTACTGTTGTAAATGCTCCTAAGACCACTACAATTCCACCTTAAGAAACTGTACAAACAGAACTGAATGAGTTGCCTGAATTTCTACCCAAGATGCTATTTATTGAAAGTCAAATTTGTATAACAACTATAATAAATGTCATTCTAGAACAAATTTGTTCTTTGTTCTCCTGGTCACTCCAATATTTAATATAGATCTCCCAAGTGTATGGTTTGTATATTAAACAAAATTTAAAAGTGAAGATTGAACACTATAAAAATTCTTAAACACCCATTTAAGGTTTCTTACAATGGCATTTGGCCTAATTTTTAAAAATTGCACATTGTGTGCTCATCTTGCATTCTGGTAATGTTCTCTGTAGCTGGATTTTGACTACACACATTGTATGCCAATATCAGAGTGAATTATATTAGCGAAGGCCTTATTCTTGGTAATGTATTCAGAAAAACAGGAATTCCACTGATTTTCATAGAAGCAGTAATTGGGGAAGACATTCGGGAGAACTCCTGTGCTAGACACAGTTTTATTAAATTTATTTGTATAGTTCCAGACTCTTTGTGACTTTTCAGCATCCATGTCCATAGCAGTTGAGAGCTTTCTGAAGGATTCCAACGGGGTACTGACCCACTTACTTGCCCTGTGGCCAGCGGGAAGTCTTGGCCTGGCTGTTCCGTGCATGCTGGTAGAAATCCCTGGGGCATGACATGTCTGCCCCATGACCTCACTTTACCTGGGATAAACTGATGTGCCAGCCTGTATGAAATCATTTACTGAGATTCCACCAAATAAACTCAACCTTTTGTTTTCCTGCCAAACTCATGTCTACACGGCAGCACATCCAAATTTATGTGATGGCAGGAGGTTGGAAAAAGTACCCAAGAACATGAACTTGGGGGTTCAGCTGCCTGGGTTTGAATTCTTATTGTGCCCTTATTAACTGTAACAGTGGACAAGTGACTTACCTATACCAGTACCCTTATCTGTGAAATGGGGAGAATATCAGGACTTACCTTCTATGGCTCTTATTAGAGCTCCCTGAAATATTTCATATAAAAACTCTGATGTTGTGTAAGCAGTTAGTTTTATCTCTCTTTGCTCCTGTTTCTTTGTGATATTGAGATGATAACTATAAAAATATCGCACTTCTAGGGTCGGTGGAAGATTAAACAACTTAGTAGATATAAAGATTTAGGACAAAACCTGGTTTTCAGCACTCAGTAATTATAAGCTATTATTATAATTCTTTTAGGTCTTATCCTGATGAAATTGGACCAAAGCACTGGCCAAGCTCCCGGTTTGCTCATGTCATGAAATTGCGACAGGCAGCTCTTCGAACTGCGAGGGAAAAATGGTCAGACTACATTCTGGTAAAAGCAGATGCCTGATTTCTTGACAACTGTTATCTAAAATGTGTTCAAATCAGTTGTCCAAAAACTAGGACCATTGGAACAATCAAAACAGTCTTTTTTTTGGGGGGGGCACTGCATCCCCCACTAAAAGTTGAAAGGGAAATTCTGGTAACTTAATATTGCAATACCTAGATTTCACTCAAACCCTCTCCTGATGTGCACAGCCAGGGAGTGAGTGAGCAAGAAGACTCCTGAACTCTTTAGTCTTTCATGTAACAGGCTTAAGAAACTCTGAATCTTTTAGTTCATGAGGAATGCTGTAGGCAAAGCAATAAAAATCATCTTAACTTTTGGGAAGAATTCTCAGAATAAGAGAAAATAATCATATACAAGGAGATTCGAATGAACACCTCCCAAATCATTCCCTTTTGTTTCTGAGTGATTGGGGAATGGAGTCTCTTCTTTGTTCTCCTTCTTGGTTGCTCCCAATTTTGTTGGCCTTTCCTGGGGACCTTCTCTCCGGGAAGAGGTCACCTCCCTTGCCTTAGGGCTTAGAGAGGTGTCCAAATGCTGGACTTGATAATTGGGAATCACTCTTCAGTGAACCTCTCAAGCTGCAGCCCTTCTCCCTGACAACAGCCTTTTTTTTCTCCACAAGTTCTTTGGGCAACTGTTTTCCAGAATAACATTAGGAATTATACTAATAAAGCAAAGCCAATATCGTTTTATTACATATATGAACGACTGTGAGTCTTAAAGGGGATGTCCATGTTCCCCACAGGCCCTCAATCACTCCAAAAATCAGCCTAGGAATTTGTTACATACACTTTTAGCACAAAAATAGAAATTTTCATAGGAATTTTCCAGTTGCACCAGCCGTATTTCTTATATACCTGTTTAAACATCATTGAAATACACAAATGCCAAACTGTAGAATTTTTAGTAAATAGACTGTCACAAGAATAAATGCTTCTGACTGTTTATTTTTTAATTGTGGTGAAATATCCACAACACAAAGTCTATCCTTTTAGCCATTTTTAAGTGTACAATTCAGTGTGGTCATTTATATTTTATGGTAGAATCTACTACACTGTCTCTGTAAGTGAATGTGTGTGAACATGAACTTCAGCCAAGAATGCAAATCAGTGTGAACACCCACCTGTGCTAAGCAGCCTGGGCTATTTGGTTAGCCCAAATAAGGGTTGATACGATGTACTTAGAACGAAGAGTCCTCTGGTAGCATCAAAGTAGCATTGGTAGATTTGTTCGGGGCCATTCTGGCATGACTGTAGAAAATTTAAATAGGTCTGCCCCTCTGTACCAAGAGTGGCACAGAGGCATGCTGGGATAGGCACTCTCCCTACCCTGACTTGGGGATTTTTTAAATTAATTTTTCCCATTGTGAAACCAACATAAGAACACTATAGAAAAACTTAAAAGAGTTTTTGAAAGACTCTTTAAGGGCCTGGGAGCTGTTAGTATCTTGTGCTTAAACCACTAAGCTGGGTATAAGTTGGGTCTGGGCCCAGTCTGGCAACTTCAGTTCATTGCTCGGCAGTTTACGCAGAGCTGAACACGTGGAAATTAGACTACACGTATTTTGACTGAGTGAAAGCCACCCAGCCGCCATGGGTTTCACTGAGGAGCATATGGCTCACTGCCCATTCCATATCTCATGATGCCCGGATGAGCCGGGTTATTCTAGAACCATTACTGAAAAGTACCTTCTCACCTGACGTGATCCTTCTCTTTCCCTAGTTCATAGACGTGGACAATTTCCTGACAAACCCACAGACCCTCAGCCTGATGATTGCAGAAAACAAAACCATCGTGGCCCCCATGCTGGAGTCCCGGGGCCTGTACTCTAACTTCTGGTGTGGAATCACCCCTCAGGCAAGTGTTTTGGTTAATGAGTTAAAGCTGTGGGCTTTACCAAGGCAGCAGTGGTGACAGCAGCCCCTTCGCCTGTCTCTTGTATCCTCCCTTGAAACACCATTGTGCCACTAGAGCAAGAGGTTTCGGGAAAGGAGGGGAAAACCAGATCTAACGCAGCAACCCAATGGGCTCTTCTGTGCTAAATAATCATTAAGAAAATATCCAAAGAGCTTAGCCTCGGAAGCTTCCAATTAACCAGTAGAGCATGCTGGGATTTGCACTCTCTCTCCCCTAATTCAGGGATTTTTTTTTAAATTAATTATTTCCCATTGCAAAATTAACATAAGAACACAATAGAAAAACTTAGAAATGGAAAAAAGTAAAACAACAATCAGAAACATAGAAACAATAAATATTCATCCCACCACTGCAATAACACAGAGATGGAAGCTTGTCTGTTTTTAATAACTCTATTCTCATCAAGTGGCTGTACTACAATTTACTCCTCCTTTCCCTTAGTTTGAGCAATGTTTAAGTTGTTGGCAACTTTTAGCTGTTCCAGTGAACATCATGAGGGATAGAAATTTTTCTGTGGTTAAAATTATTTTCTTAGAATAGCTTCTTAGAAGCAAAGTTACTGAGTCAAAGGGTGAAAACATTTTGTTGACCTTCTATATATGTTGTCAAATTTATTTCTATAGAGATCTAAGGATGAAAACTGGTAAGGTATCTTGTTTTTCTAAAATTCAAGTTAAAAAGACAAATTGAGTTTCCATCATTGCTTTTTTTTTCTGTAGTAAAATATTCAAAGGCTAGAGTTCTGGTGTGGTTAATGATGGGTGGTTATACTTATTATTCTTTAGTTAATAAATTAGAGATATAGATGATCCAAGCAAATATATGTCAATGTAGAATAAAGAAGTGCTGATGGGAAAAATGTATGTTAAATGTGTCCTCCTGGATAGAAGGCTAAATTTTGTCTTTCTTTTATGTTTGTTTTCTTTTGGAGGAGGAAAGAGGCCAGCAGTGTGTTGATAAGTGTTTAATAACTGGCTTTCCAGGGAGAAAACTCTAGTTGGTGACATTTGCCAATTTTTATGATTTAAATACTCCCCCTTCCATACATATGACTTAATTTTTGTGTGTGTGTGTGTGGTACTGGGGATTGAACCCAGGGCCTCGTGCATGTGAGGTGAGCACTCTACCAACTGAGCTATATCCCCAGCCCCTTAAATGTTGTTTTATTAAAGAAAGGGTTAATGAAACTGTAGTACAACCACTTAATGGCATAATTAATAAAAATAGAGTCATAAAGATACCGTTATTAAAATATATAAAGCTGCTTGCTCTCTGAGGTGTTAACAGAGAGATGAGGATTATCATGCTTTTGTTTTTTTGCGGATTTCAAGCTACCAGCACATCAACTGGTTTGCAGAATTCCTGGATATTTACCAATTGGTACCTCCAGTGCACCGCTAGATGAGGCAGTCATTTTTTGTTGCAATTATTTCTGCTAGTTCTAAGAGATTTTGAGTGATTTTTATTATCCATATGTCTTTTAGGGAGGCAGGAAGTTCAATTTAATTTCTTGGGAGAAAATGTAATATTAGCTTCAACTCAGTTAATAATCTGCACTGTTTCATGTGGCAGAATCACTTCAGGGTGGTTTTTAATGAGTTATGCTTTGTCACCAGCTCCTAGGGGGATGGGGAGGAGGTTATCCCAGTGGCCACAGTCTATTATTCCCTTCAATTATTAAAAGCAAATAGGAGAAACATGCTCACTCATTTTGCATAGTAAAATCCAATTTCGTGCCACTTAGGGCAATTATAGCTTTCCTCAGTCTATTTTTGGCTTTCTGCATCCTATTCAGGCTTCTACTAGGGTAGGAACAGAAATGACCAGTGACTTCATAAGCTCAAGGCAGGTCCTGGTCTCCAGAGCCTTTAAACATCCAAAACCAAATGACTCTGGTGTTGTCTGGCCAATGAACAGGGATTATTACCAATAAAATTCAATTTATGTGGAAAAGGAGACACAGCCATAGCCCCTGGCTCTCTGTGGGAGGCATATTAATCCTCCTTCTGTCTCTGCTTCCTTCCCCACCATCCTCACTCCCGGGACATTCACTGATTCATCACTGTCATGAATTTTCCAAGCTTTCACTCTGAGAATATTGTTCCTAAGAAGGCTAGAACTTTATAGTTGACACTAGTCCTTAACCCTTTGAAGAACCATTGTTCCTTTCATCCTGTGGAAGGCAGCTTGTAGGTTGCAGGGTCAGGAAAACCCAAAGAGCAAAAGCACAGGCCATGGTCAAACAGCGAGGAGATGGTTCAGATGACCCCAAGCCCTGGGTTTGATCCCCAGCACCACAAAAGGAAGAAAGATTCTATTTAATGCATAGGAACTTGTGTACTCCACAGTATTGTGCTCCTAGAGTGCTGGCCTTGTGGAACTTGACACATTCTTCTGAGCCTGCCATCACCTAGAACATATTTAAAAGTGCCTTTCAAAGCTTCCACTTACTTTTAAGTACGTTTCATTGACATGCATCTTCATCTTCCCTGGAGTAGACGTGAGCTTTCGTGGTAGTCCAGTTACAGTCAGTGCCATTGGCTTGTAGGCTCCTTGCCTCGTCTCTGCACTCCAAAAGGGCCAAGACTGGGCTGTCTTATTTATCAAGTCTCCACCATTTCCCACAGCGTCTGCATTAGAGCAGGTGCTCAGTGGCTGATGAATGAACAGTTGAGTTTGGAGGGCAAACAAGCTGTATGAGGCGAACATTTCTCAACCTCAGTGTGTTCAAAACCACAGAGCGAGAAGACTGTTTGCCCTGTGGACTTGCACTGGAGGAAATTTCCAATGGTGGATCCCCCAAAATGTGGAACTGTCTAAACTTTGCCAGAATTTCAAAAAAAAGTAACTGCATTGAGAGAAGACCCACTTTTGTATGTCTAAGTAATGCATATTTAGTTGAAAATATTAGCTGCAAGGTGATGAGCTCATTTTAATACTAGACAATGTTTGTTGATGCTTTCTTGATGCCGTGCATTATTTTAAACCCTTTCCAGTTGTTTTACTTGATTGTTACAGAAAACCACATGGAGTAGATAAGATCGTCTCCCTATTTCAGACATAGGGACATAGGCCTAGCACGTTTGAGTCACTTGATCCACACCCGTAGACACAGCGGCTAAACTCAGAAGTCTAACACGAGAGGCCGTGTGCTTCACGGCTGTGCCCCGCCACCTCTTAATACCCACACTTCATGTTCAATCATTAGACAGCTTACAATACACCTTCACAAAGTTATTAAATCAAGAGATATACAGGAATAAAAATGATTTCTGACATGGAGGCCCTTCAAGTATTGTTTTACATATAGATTGCATTTCTTGAGCTCATTTGAAAATTCTTAGGCCAAGATAAGACGACTCTGACAACTTTGGGGATTTCTTTGATGCTAGCAGATGATGGGAAAGACAAGTCCTGGGATCAGAGAACACAGCCCGCCTATTTGCTTTTTTGCAGGGCTTCTATAAACGCACTCCAGACTACCTTCAGATTAGAGAATGGAAGAGGACAGGCTGCTTCCCTGTCCCCATGGTGCACTCCACCTTCCTAATCGACCTCAGGAAGGAGGCCTCTGACAGGCTGACCTTCTACCCCCCGCACCAGGACTACACCTGGACCTTTGATGACATCATCGTCTTTGCCTTCTCCAGCAGACAAGCAGGTACTATTTGTGTTTGGTTTTACTAAACACTGCAAATGCCCAGCTCCCTTATCTTGTGCATCTTGTTAAAAACCCTCTTATTTCAATTAAAATAAATTAAAATGTCCTTTTCAGGAACTGTTAGAGGCAGTGAATTGCATGCAGTAACCTTATGCTGCTGTCCCTCTGAGCATGAAGGACCAAGAGCCAGGAATGGCCTCCACCCAGGAGCCCACTCTTGGTTGCTGAGTTGAGGGAAAGGCAGTGCTCACGGCATTGGGAGTCAGGGGAAGATGACTGGCGCTCTCTGGTGCTAACTGCTAACTATAGGAGTTCCTCTATTAACTGGGAAATTGTGATAGAGGCTCTAAACAACTCGGGCAGAGTTCCCAGACTCTAAGAATGGAATTTTATTTCTTCTCAAAAAAGTCTGAGCTGCTATTGTGATTCTGTTCCATGAAGTTTTCAGGGCCTCAGGTTCCTTTGATACTGCCTTTCCACCCTGCATGAGGCATCTTACTTGTAAGATCCAGGATGACTCACCACCATGGAGGCCCCAGCCATCAACGTGGAAACGGAGAGGGAGGACAAGCTCCATCTCTCCAAGGGCACAGTCCAGAGTTGAACAGAGCCTTCCATGTACATCTCCTCAGCCAGAACTTAGGAGGACAGCACCCAGCTGTGAGGGAGGCACAGAATGTCATCTGTATTCTATGCAGTCATGAGCCCCAGTTCTGTCACTCTAGGAAAAGGACAGAACAGATATTGGAGGCAATGGAGAGGCAAAGCTAAATGAGCATTTTGTGAATCACTGGGAAAGCATTTCCAAGAGAGTCTATGTGCTCTTTATTTTCTTTTTAATTTTTTACATTTTCACTTGTTATATATGACAGCAGAATGCATTACAATTCATATTACACATAGAGAGCACCATTTTTCATATCTCTGGTTGTACACAAAGTAGAGTCACACCATTTGTGTCTTCATACATGTACTTAGGGTTGGCAAGGATGTGGGGGAAAAGGCACACTCATACATTGCTGGTGGGACTGCAAATTGGTGCAGCCAATATGGAAAGCAGTATAGAGAATCCTTGGAAAATGGAGAATGGAACCACCATTTGACCCAACTATCCCACTCCTCAATCTATAACCGGAGGACTTAAAAACAGCATACTGCAGCAACACAGCCTCATCAATGTTTATAGCAGCACAGTTCACAATAGCTAAAGTGTGGAACCAAGCAAGATGCCCTTTAGTAGATGAATGGATAAAGAAAATGTGGTATATATAGACAAAGGAATATTATTCAGTATTAAAAGAGAATAAAATCTGTATGCTTTTTGAGAAAGACAAGTCAATAGGAAGGAAGGGTATTTTTCTTGTTTGACCTTCACATTGCAGTCTGGGAGGACATGATTCACAAGAACAGTTCAACAGGAAGATACCTAGCATTACTGAAGCAAAGCTTTACTACAACAATTCAGTCCTTCCTGAAAGAAGGCAGGGCCCATTATTAATGTGCCAGGAATGTGCCACTGAAACTTTTTATTTTTTGGCAAAAATGGATTTAGAAACTAAGAAGATGGTGAAATAAATCCACCGCAGCCATATAAATTAGGATGAAAGAGATTTTGCAAAGACCTGGGTAGTTGAGGAAGTTGCTGGAAGAGGAAAATGTTAATACGAGTTTAAGCTATAATTCACACATCACGCCATAGGTGTTCCACTCATTGGTCCCCTACTTTGATAGGAATAAAACTATTTGGCAAAAATGTGTAAGGCTGATTTTCCCACCGATTGCTAGAGCAATTTAGATACTTTGGCCCAGTGTATGCATTTTTTAGCCCTTCAGTCAGGAAAAAGCAATCCTTGGGTAGACTGGAAGTTGTCTTGAAGGTTCTTGTGTCCATGTTAATGGAAACTCCTTCTTTCATCTTGGTCTGTGATTTGCTTTGACTTCTCCAGGACAGAAGGCAGAGTCAGGGCCTTCCTGTTCCTTTGCCCCAGAACTTGAAGCAGGGATGTTCCAAGAAAGTGAGCTGTTGACAGTTACCATAATGGTCACTGCCTAACAGAGACCTCCTTTATAGCCACGTCACAGGGCATTATTGTGACATGTGCACTAAATTATCATGATATAATTTCTTCCACTGATACCCAGATGGTTGGGCTGGAACACAGGTTAGATAGGAATTTTTTATTCTGCCCTTTTCTTGACCTATTCACTAGGACTTGTTTATGCTTTATTGGTCCAACATCCCAAAGGCCTTTCCAGGACGTCGAAAGGAAGTATGGAAATTCAAAATTGTTTGGTGACTGGGGAGAAGAGAGATGGTGAAGGAAGGAGAGGGGAGCAACCCACCAGATTTTAATTTGGTGCCTAGAATTGTGTTTGACTGTTTGAGTTGGCCAGTTGAGATCTTTACATGTGACAGTATAACTAATAGATATGATGGTGGTGAATGCTGAGGGTCAGATTGGTGGTGCAGAGGCAAACGGGGTAGAAGTTGAGGCCAGAAAAAAATCAGTCATTTGGGGAAAATGAAAGATATTCCTGACAATCGTGTGGTTCCGAGGCAATATTTCACTGATCTTAAAGTATTTTCAGGAGCAACATGACTGAGCCTGGGAGTCACGTGCTACCCACAATATGTCTCTAGACTTTTCCTTTCTTGGGTCCAAAGCAAGGCACTTCCCCTCTCCCTCAAAAGAGTCCTGGTAAGAGATTGGCACTCTTTGGTTCTTACTCTCCTGAAGCTCCCTCGCTGGCGTGCCATGCATTGGAGCTTCATTGTATACGTGTGCAAAAGGAAGCAAATGATCTTTCTGTGCCAGGCAGGACAGTTCAGCCACAAATCCTGGTCCTACATCGTTCACCTCAGATTATAGCCATTGTCACATGTGGGTGATGAGTGAGAGCCACAATCCAAGATCTTTAGTGAGCTGGGCTTGGCTGCCTGTCCTGCCTAAGGAGACAGCGCAAGGTCATTGGCAAGCCTGTGTGGCTGCTCAGGCCAGGGTCAAGAGTTTACCTCCCATGTGGCCAGCAATCTAGACTCTGTCTCATGGCCACAGGAGCCATCCCTGGCGCCAGCCAGACATCTTCCAAATGTCTGCTGTGGGTCAAGAGGAGAATGACATGGGTGATGGGCAAGCAGATCTGTTCCCAGAACATCACTGGTGGTGATCAAAAGAGCCCCCTTATGTAGTGACAGCAGTCCTTCCTGATTAACAACTCCAACACGGAGCTTGTGAATCCTGGGTGGGTAGAAAGCACTTGGCTTTGGCCCTCGGGAATGAAAATTTGGTACAAAGGACTTACTGTGTAGCCTTGTACAAGTCAAGTCCCTGAGTCTGATTTTTCATCACCAAGGATAGAGATAATTATAGCACTCTGCATTATTAAGGTCCTATCTGTGTACAAGAAAAGGTTCAATATCTTTGTAAGGAGAGCAAAGTCCTTCGCCTCCAATATGATTTGCCTTTCATCTTCAAAGGGAAAATTGTCTTCCCCAGAGGCAGCGTTCACTGGGAGTACCAGATTCCTTCATAGACGTTATCTGATTATCAACAAGCTTCCTTTTATTTTTTTGGGAAAATTATAATTTTATCAAATCATCCATGCACACAGTTAAAAGAGTTCAGATCGTTACCTACAGTTTATTTAAAACTGCCCAGTCCCTTGTACCATTGTCTTCTTCCTAAAGATAACTACTTTTAGCTCTTTTTACCTGATAGTATAATATCTTTATTCCAGTTGCTAAATAATGTGTTTGTGTTGCTCCTTCTTTATTTTTTGACTGTGGATATTTTCTACTGATTCTATTATAGAAGATAAGGGAGTTGGCTCTTTGCTGTCCTGTGCCCTCCACATACAAACACATCCTTCTCATTTCCTGTCCTCTCAATGTGATTCTAGTTGGCCAGTGTTTCTGTTGTTGTAATCACAGGAGCATAACTTCAAGCTCAGGCATTTGCAGACTATGGCTAGTTGTCCTTTATCTAAATGAATAATTGCTTCTCTCTTTCTCTCTCCTTAGTTTTATTATTACTAATATAATAAAAAATTAATCACTCATTTTCTCAAACTCAGAGTGTTCAGATTCATCAGCTGTTGCCCTTTTGCATGTCTGTGAAGATGTGTCTTTCCTGGAGTCCTCCGGTACACTGTAACCTGAGAGGTGTCACAGTCATCTCTGTGGGACCCATTTCTCTTGTACACTGATTCCCCTGGTTGTGTCTGAAGTCTTCTTTCTTATGGGTTGAAGTCCTCCTCCTTCTTCTTGTCTTCCTCCTCTACTTACCTCTATTCTTCTTTCCACATCATCCAGTAACTTTCTGAGAAATTGAGATGGGAAGTAAATATTTTGAGACCTCACATGTATGAAATGCCTTTCTTGAACATTGACACTTGGTGAATAGCTTGGCAAGGTATCATAGCCCCTTTTGACGGAAGCTTTGGAAAGTTCAATGGTAAAATGGTCTGCCTAATTAAGGTAGAAAGGCAACCTAAATATTAAGTCTTTTTCTTCTGCTTCCTGAATTGATCAGGATTTACAGAAGGTGACTTTTGGTTTGATGTTCCCCAGAAGCATTCATGTGGGCAAACAGCAGAGCTAGTGAGTTCCCTTGGAGAAAGCAAAAGAAGTGACAGTTCTTGGTGGACTAGCCCTGACTGGAACCAGATTCAGTAAAGGTGGAGGAGAAAGGCCCTGTTCTTCTCAGTTCTTCTCTGTTAATGCCTTGAGGCAGCTTCATCTGACTTGGTAGGTGATACAGCTGACTGGTAGGAATTTTAATAACACAAAATAGAGAAGTCACTATGCAGATAATTCTTAGGAAAACATTGATGATTGTAGCAATTAACAAATCAGAAGTTTAGGCTCATGGACCAGAGCTTGGCAGACTCATCCTTTTAACTAAACAATCTTTTAATTAGCCAGGAGTATCCACTGCTGGATCATCTTGATTCCTGGATTCCTGTCTGTCTGGTTGAACACAGGTGCTTTATGCTCCTATAATTCACCAGCTAGGACTGTGAAGACCAGTGTTGAGGAGGAAAGGGATCTGACGTATTGCTGGATTGTCACATTGCACGTTTTTAAAAGGACTCGAAGTGCAGGAACTCTTTCGTCCCTTATGAACTTCTTTTGGAAGTTTCATGCCTATCGGTTGACTCCAAATCCATGCCTGCTAAGGGAGGAAATAGAACCAAGGAGAATCATGGAGAATTTAAAATTTATTTTCTATTTTTTCACTTTTTGTATGCATAGATTTAGCTTTAATAATCTGCCTGCCTTACAGGATTTTCCTGTTTGCTTTCATATCAAATATGGATTTCATTCCTCATTTTCTTGTTATTTCCTGTCGATGGATTACAGTGTTCCACTCTGCTTTCTGGAATGGGAATTCTTTGCCTCCCTTTTGATCCCTTCATGCCTTCGGTGTTCATTTCAGACCATGAGTGTGCTTTTTCTCAGAGAGAAAAATCAATTTCCTCTGAGCTGAAGAATGGCCCAGGGTTTTTTAATGAGCCCCCAATGCTGTGTTTTGCTTTTTTAATAAAAGAACATTTTTGAGGTCTACAGGCAGTACCCGAAACAACCCCTTGGTCAGTTTCAGTGTCAAACTCAGTGTCAGCCCAATCCGGTCTCCTTTTCCGCAGCTGACGCTAAGACGTGTGTTTTCTTACCGGGTGACTTTGTCCCTCTCTTGGACCCTCAGGTATCCAGATGTACCTCTGCAACAGAGAGCACTATGGCTACCTGCCCATCCCCTTGAAGGCCCACCAGACCCTGCAGGAGGACATCGAGAACCTCATCCACGTGCAGATAGAAGCCATGAGTAAGTGACGCAGAAGCTGGGCCAGTGGCCTTTGTTTCGTTGCCGCGGTGACCAAACGTCTTTCAGGCCTCGAGTTTCGTGGTCCTTGGTCTGCCTTGGCTGAAACATGGATAGCCATCTTTTCATTCATTCTTGAACTTTTCCTAATGTGAAATACGAATGTGACAAGGTCTTTGTCCTCAGGAGCTTCCTGTCCTGATGGAGCGAGTGAGCGAGGTATCCAAGGAAATACTTTTCACACATAGTAAGCGCTATCATAGTGGTTTGTGGAATGAGTTTAAATCCTAACTTGGCTGTTTTCCAATTGTATGACTTTAGGCAAGTAATCGCCTTAGTTATCAAGTGGAGATAAGGGGAGTTCCCAGGGTTTGGAGGAAGATTCATCATTATATATTAGTGCCCTAAATCATTCTACTAAACAGATGACAGATTGAGCATTAAATTGGTCCTGCTGTCTCCAAATCTGTTTTCTTTAAACACATATTATCATTGTCTCTGGGTCTAGCAAGATGTTGGAATTGGTAAGCTCAAAAATCAGTAGTCAAATTTACTGTGTGATGTACAGTGGTGGCCAAAGGAGAAAGTAGCTGGTGCCCCAAGTCCCAGGGAGGATGCTGGGAATGGCTTCCCAAAGCCATCTTCTGTTATTCGTCACTGGACCTTAGAACGTGGACATGGGAGTTGTGGAGGAGGTTGGGAGTCACACTGGGAAGTGAGGCTGGAAAGTGGTCAGGAGCTCCGCCCGGGGGGCCACTGATGATTTAGAAGGGGTTTGGACTTTTCCTGAAAGGAGGGGAGCTTTCTAAGGGATCTGAGGTTAGAAGTTTCAGGTTGAAATCTGGATTTAGGAAGGTCCCTCTAGTGTAAGAGAAGTTATGAATGGAGCATGGGTGGCAATGAGTGCTGCTCTCAGACCAGAGGCAAAAAGACCACTTTGTACATTGAATGGAAAACTGGGCAGAAGATGGTGAGGATCTAATCTGGAGCCGTGGCAGTGGGCAATGGAGAGGAAGGAACAGAGAAGGAGAAATTAGGACATAGATGTGAAAGGTCTTAGCCAAGAGCTGAGTGTAGGTGGATGAGCAAAAAGAAAACTTCCAAGGCCTGAGTGGGATGATTTTTAGGAATTTTAAATGAAATAAGGCATTTAGAATAAGAGAATTTTAAAAGGAAAAACCCACGAGTTTATTTTTAGGTCCATTGAGTTGCTAGTGAAAATCTGTTTCCTACTCCCCTGCTCTCATAGGACAAATTCCTTTTTATCGTATTTTAGGACCTGGCATATCGCCCATCCCTCATAGACATGAGTAAGTATTTGTTGAATACTTAAAGGATTACTGAATGAATGATAGAACAAGGATTGGTTCATTGTGACGGTATGTCTTTAGGAATCTGGTTTGTGAATTTCTCTATTACGTACTGTTTCTGCCTCTTTCCCTGTGTTTCAAGCCCTAGAACACAAGGGTGGAAATCTCATTGTCTTATATCCAAAGTATCTAGCACAGAGCATGGTACACACTTGGTACCAAACAAATATTTGCTGAATGTACAATCAGACGAGTGAACGTATGAATGAGCAAATGAATGAAGACTAAGTAGTCAGTGCACTGACCCTGAAGCTAGAGGAATCAAACTGTTGAACCCAGACTCTGTCACTTATGCAGGGAGAATCCATTTCTCAGAGCTTTAGTTCCCTTGTCTTTGAAGGGAGGATAATAACACCATGCAGGGTTGAAAGGAGCAAATAAAATGGTATGTTTCAACCCAATGAAATAATGAAGTGTAGCTTCACTTAGCACTTGGTAAAGTGCTGCCCCTGGTCATCCTGTTTCATGGCTGCCAGCCTTGACTCCCGAGATGTCAGCTCAGAGAGGGGCTGGCCAGACCTCACGTTCTCTTGTTCTCACCCACATGACTGAGCTGAGAAATTTCAGTACACAGAAATAGGAACTTTGCCAACAGGAATTTTAATGACACAGAATTCCTTTTCTCGCCAGGTAGAATTTATTTAAGAAGAACCTATAAAGTATAGCTTTTGTTATTGCTCTCCCTACATGTGCCAACTCTAATGCTAAGCATTTTATATATGACATTTTATTTCATTTTTTTTTTTCAGTACCAGGGATTTAACCTAGGGGCACTTAACCACTGATCCACATCCTCAGCCCTTTTTATTTTTTATTTTGATAAAGGGTCTTGCTAAGTTGCTTAGGGCCTTGCTAAGTTGCTAAGGCTAGCTTTGAACTTGCGATCTTCCTGCCTCAGCCTACCAAGTCATTGTAATTAAAGGCATGTGCCACCACACCTGGCCATTTTATTTAATTCTTGTAGTTACTTTCTCTGGTTTTGCTTTTGTTGAAATTTCACATTCTGAATTTTAAAATATAGAACATAATTGGAATAATAAGATGATTGGGAAACAAAGCTTTGAGGGTTTCATGCAGAAATATGGGCCAAAGACCCAAGGTGGTGAATAAAATGTTGGTAATGATGAAATCATACCTATCAAGTGTTCTCCTCTAAGGAAAGATGAACTAAACATTGAAAGCACTTTGCACAGTGTTTGGAACCAAATGGGCAGCGAAAACGGCTGCTGGCAGTGTTATTAGACTACACTCATTGGAGCATTAGAACGTGCATTTTTTTGTGAACAAATATGGAATCCAAAACTGTAATGCATAACCCAGCCACTGGGATTACAGGTGTGAACCTTTACGCTGGCTCCTGGTGGTTCTTAAGCTGAGCTTGGATAGGAGCATGGCATTTAAACAGGAATATGGTTGAGAATGAGGAATATAGTGAGGACCCTCAGGGCACAGGGAACAGTGATCAGCCAAAGCATTTCCTCTGGAAAAGTTGACTTAAAACAGTAGAAGGAAATAAAGCTTGAAAGATGGCCATGTCTTAATTGTTGAGGCAGAAAGCCTGTCCTATAGGGCCAGTGAAAGTTTTGGAAGACCAGGTCAAACTATAAGTATCTGCTGTGGCTGTGGCTCAGTGGCAGCTCACTTGTCTGGCATGTGTGAGGCACTGGGTTCGGTTCTCAGCACAGTATATACATAAAATAAAGGTTTATCAACAAGTAAAAAAATAAATAAAAATAATTTTTAAAAAGCTGTAAGTATCTATTTGGCACATACTTGAGTCCATAACTGCTCAAGATTCTGGGGTTTATACAGCAGTGAACAAATCAGGCAGAAGTCTCGCTACTGAGGAACTTATCTTCTAACTGGGAGAGATAGACAAGGCATTAAGGAAGCAGCCACATGAGTATTTGGGGGAACAGTGTTCCAAGCAGAAAGCACAGCACCTCTAAGGGCCGTTAGGGGAAAGCTGGTGGGTTCCAGGGACAAAAGACCAGCATGGTTGAGAACGAGGAGCTGGGTAGAGGGAGATGATCCTGGCTGAGATCTGAGCTGCATGATGAGAAAAGACAGATTTAAGATATTTTGGTGGTAGAGCCCTTCGGACTTAGAGGCCTGGGTGCAGTCTAGGTAGGAAATAAAGAGTGAAGAATGACTCCAGGGTTGTGGCCTGAGATGGGAAAGACTTGGGGAGGGAAGTGTTGGTCATGTGAGCTTAAGATATGTACTAGGTACCCATGTAGGGAAGTCAGAAGGTAGTTGGCTATGTGACTCTGGGACCGAGGGAAGAGGTTCCATCTAGAGGTGGACTTCCGAGAATCATCAACACAGGAAGGAATTTGAAGGCATGAAACAGTGCACACTCCTATAGTAAAAGAACATAGAAGAAGGACAGATCCCGGGGGAGTGGGAAAGACAAACCGCCAGAAAGCTGGGAAGGAACTCAGGAGTGATCAAGACAGAGCCAAATGCTGCTGAGCAGTCAAGGAAAAGGACAAAGAACGGATCATGGGTTCTGTCAAGGTAGAGGGTTGTGTGGAGCTTGACAGGAGCCTCTTCGGGGCAGTGATGGAGATGAGAGCCCCTGGAGCCGGCCAAAGAGAAGACAGAAAGGTGAGAAGCAGGGATCTTTCTGGGGTGGCATGTTAGTCAGCTTTTGCATTGCTGTGACCTAAACACCTAAATACAAGAACAACGCAGAGGAGGGAAGGTTTACTGGGGGCTCAGGGTTTCCGAGGTCTCAGTCCATAGACAGCCCACTCCATTGCTGTGGCCCAAGGGAGGCAGCACATTAGGAGGGAAGGTTCCAGCAGAGGAGCACTGCTCAGCTCATGGTGGGGTCAGGAGGTGGGAGAATAGGGAACTTGAGCCCTCCCAGGGAAGTCCCCAGTGACCCACCCCTTCTGGTCATGCCCCCTATGCATACAGTTACCACCCACTCAGTTCATTCAAACTAGGATGGGCTGAGTGTGTTACAGCTCTCACAATCCAATCATTTTAACCCTCTGAATATTCTTGCATCAATCCAGGAACTTTAAGGGAATGCCTCATATCCATACCATAACGGATAAGAATAGAGAAATGGGTTGGGGCTGCTAGGAGGTGAGAGTATATCGTTGTTGTTTGTTTTGCTTTGCTTTTTGGTTTGGTTTCTTTGTGTTATTTGTTGTGTTATGTGGGGATAGCACAGCATGTTTGTATGCTACTGAGAAGGGTCCAAGATAGAAGGGAAGCTTGATGGTGCCAAAGAGGAGATCATCACAAGGTGGAAGTGCCTAAGAAAGCAAGGAGCTGTAACTCGAGACAGCACAAGTAGACACAGGGATGCTTCATCCCCTGCCGCAAATGGGAAGGTGAAATGCACAGGTGCACTTGCAATTTCGTGTGTGGATTTGAGGTGGAACAAAAAGGCAGATCTAATTGACTCTGAATTCTCTTGGTAATTGTGCAGTCATGAGCTAGAGAGCTGTTGGAGATTTGAGGAGGTTCAAGGTATAAAATAGATCTCTCAGAGACTGGGAGAGTAAATTTTCTGTAGAAGTATATTTGCATCATTTGCCAATTCAGCATCTGTCATTGTAACTTTGAAGTGACCTGGTCAGCACAGTGTATCCTGAGTATGTGGTGATGGGGTTTCATGAGGATCCAGCACTCCCCAGCTGGGACCTCCCCTCCTGAGGTTCTGCCTCACGTGGGCCCAGGGTCTTGCCAGGCAAGATCAGTGGAAGGGAACTCAGGGTCTGTACAAGGAAATGCTCAGGGAGTTTTATAGACTACAGTCTCAGAGATCAGATCGAAAGGGTTTGAGTGGTGTGGGAATGGGTTATAACAACAACTAACACCTGTTAAAAACACAGTGCCTACCTCTTTGCCTGTACTAACTAGTACATGTAACTAGCTCCTAATTAGTACATTAGGAGTTGTTCGGAGAATTTGGGAGAAGACTGGCAGGAGGCTAGATCTTGTAGAGGGGATAGATGTGAATGGATTATGAGGCACAGAGACTGTTCCTGCAAATCACAGCATGAAACAATAAGAAATCTCAGGTACCCATTCTCAGTACCAAAATCTTGAGACAACAGATCATCACATTAAGCTTACTAAGATTATTGGATCTGAAGTTGGATGGTCTAAAATTGAGTTCCAGCTCTGCTAATCACTCACTATCTAACCTTGGGCAAGTTCATATCTGTATTGGTCTCCCTTTGTTTACCTATACAAACAAACAACCACCACCAAAGAGTATAGATAAAATTACATGGTAGCTATGAAAACACTTAAACCATAAAGCACTTAAGTAATTGTTAAGTCCAAGAACAAAATTTGTACTTGAGGAAGATTATTTTGACAACTGTGTGCATAATGAGTCAGGATAGGCAGGCCTGAGAGTATGTTTGAAAAATATGGTCAAGGCCCCGAGCTGGGAGGACCACAGCATGGATGAAGTTCAGGAGAAACTAGAAAGAAGTGTTAGGATTTGACCAGGTGCGATCTCTGAGGTACTTTTCCAGACAAGACTGGTCTAAACGAATAGCTGTAAGCATAGAACTGTGGCCACCAAGGATTAATGTGGAGTGGGGGTTAAGAGCTCAAGTGCAAGAGTCATTTCTTTGTTCAGATACCAACTCTATGAGCCCTGTGACCTCGGGCAAGTTATTTAAGCTTTTGTTTCCTTAACTGTAAAAATAGAGACTCGTACCTGTCACATAGGACATGTGAAGATTAGCTGAATGTGATTACTATACATGTCAAGAGGGCATCCCAGATCCCAGAGAGCCATACGATCTCCATAATGGCAGCTCTAATTATTTAGTCCTAGATCTTGAAACTATCCGAAAGCCAGTGAAGTCCATTGTCCTAAGTGGTGGTATAGGAGGCACTACTTCCAGGAAGGAATTCAATGTCAAGTTGAATAAGCTGTGAATGATGGAGTCAGAAATGACCACAACAAAAGCTGGGACCTACTAACCTTCAAGTGTGATGTCAGCAAAGACATATCCTGCTCTCCCTTTAGTAAGTTTCTTAGGTCTGATTCTTTGGAATTTCCTGTGTCTCCCTATGGTTTTAGTGCCACCATCATTGATGAAATCCAGGCACACTCTTTTTTTTTTTTTTCCCCCAACAGCCACTTACAGCTTTTGTGGAATACTTGTCCTGTGAATGTCCTTATTTGATGCCCATATTTGATGGTAAGAAAGTGACTGGAAGCAGCCTGAAGCCAGTGAGTGCCAACCGGAAACTAGTCGCCTAGAAAGGGTAATATAAAGTATAACTCAGGTCTAAGGCCAAGGAGGAAGACTTAGACCATTTCCACAGCATGACCAATAGGAAGGGGTTGTAACATTAAGTTTCTTTCTCTTCAAAACCTAACCCTGTACATTTGGACCCTGCATGTTGATTTTGAAGGAAACTGATAAGTAGTAGTGGAGCAGAAAGGATCAAGCTATTCTGAGCTGCTGTTGGAAAGAATAATACACCTGCCATGGACCCCCAGAAATGTGACTGTCAGGGTCAGGTTTGAAGTGATGAGACCAACTCCTGTGTTTGGCCAAGGAAAGCTGTCTCACTACCTTCTAGAATTTCACATGATTTGATCCTAAGTGAAACTGGCCATGGTTTCTCTTAGTACCTCGGTGAAGGGTAAGTTAAGCAGATCAGACCCTTTGCGCAGTATCTCAAGAAGGGCGGACTTGTGCTGGGCTGCCAAACTGTGCCCATATCTCTTTGACTTCAAGCAATGGTGGCTCATTTTCTGCTCATCAGAGTCGCAGTCCTCCTGTCTTCCTGGGCAGCTCTCTCCAGGTGTGGAACATTCCAGGCTCTGCAGATCTGTGCCTTCTCTGTCTTAACACATGCTGCTGCCATCCCTGGTGACACTGGGATGGGACAGGGAGGAGGATTTGGAGAGCCAAGCCAAGCAGCTGTCATCCAAACCTCCTCAGGAAGTCACATGGCCCTGACTAACTTCATGGGCAAGAAAGTGTATTCATTTCATGTGCCCAGAAGAGAGGAGAGAGGGTGCTGATGAGAGTAGTGATGGACATCACTCACAGATCTTTAAACAACCCAGTGATCAGCTCTCATTTCAAATTTTCTTTATCTCTTTAAGAAAAATCAAATTAGTGCTTTGAATTTGTACAAGACCAAAAAATCTTCAAGACCTTCTCAACCATTTCCTCTAAACCATTAAAGCATATAGCATATAAGAAGGCTTTTCTGAGGGTCAATAATCTTCCATCATCTCTGTACCCAGCCTGAGAGGTGAGCCGGCCCTTTGAGGCGAGATGGAGTTAAAACAAAAGCCCTTCTGTACACCTGTAGCTGCCCCTGCCTGGATGGGATAAAAGTAGTCCTAGGCTTTGACAATTTTTAAAAATGTACAGAAAAAGAACATTCTTCAGGGAGGATAAAACTAACCTATTTCTGAGCTCTTTCGCCATGGACCACAGTAGGTAAAATAGTTAAGAGAATTTATTACATTATTGTGGTCATGCTTTGCATGCAGATCTATTTAAATTTTACAATCCAGCAAGAGATACATTTGTTATCCCAATTTTGCATGTGAAGAAACAGGCTTAGAGAGGTCTCATAACTCTCCTAGGCCCTCACTGGCTGGATCATCTGACTCCAGAACCCTCTCTCTTGGCCATTATGCTAACCTGCCTCCAAACCCAATTAAAGTAAGTCTTCAGGGATGTGGAGCAGATACTGCAATTTGCATATGCACAAGTGCCCTCACAACCAGTGCCTGACCCTCAGGCTTCCTGGAGAACTGCTGAGTGGTTGTCCCCTGCCCTGGGTGTCCAGGGTGATTCCAGCCCTGGTGATCAGGTGGGCAGATGGAATTCTGTTTTCTGACCCTTTCCCTAACAAAGCACTCCATGTGTTTCTTGTGTCTTCCAGTTGACCGTCCTCCCATGGAACCCTCCCAGTTTGTGTCAGTTGTCCCTAAATATCCAGACAAGATGGGATTTGATGAGGTAGGAAAGTGTCTCTGTGTGTGTGCATGGGTGCAAATGTTTGTATGCTGGAACACAGCTGAGTGTGTGTCTGAGGGCCAGCAGGCTGGGCTGAAAATACCTTCCCACCCTCCCACGCTTGTTCCAGACAGAGATGATGTCCCAGCCTGAGGGGCTGAGGGCTTGGGGAAAGTACTGAGTTTTTGTTATGCCCCATTCTTCCTCCAAAAGGAGGACTGTGGTAAAGTGAGTTGATCGTTCAGTCAGAAAGAAGTAACTAGTAGTGAAAGTGAATTCACCATGTTTTATCAACCGTCTTACCGAGGTTCAAGGGTAAGGTGAAGAGGACATATGGTTTAGCCATAGGAGGACATTCACTTCACTCTGCCATAGATGAGTGAGTGGAAACTATTCTGGAACACTTTATTTTCCATCTGTCCTTCTTCCATGGAAAAAGGTTGGAGGACAGAGTTGAGAGGACAGAGAAGGAGAGAGGAAACTTGTTCTAAAATTCTGCCTTTCCACAGGCAAGAACTTCAAAACAACCTTCTGTGAAAAGAATAAGTCAGGACTAGGGGGGTGTGCAGCTCAGTGGTGCAGCAGTGAGGCTCTGGGTTCAATACCATAAGAACAGAGAGAGAGACAGAGAAGGAGAGAGAGAGACAGAGAGGGAGAGAAAGAGAAGATACAGAGGTGCCTCTATTGGCAATATGCACAAAAGACGCTTGACAAGGCCAGCACTGTGACTCCATGTCACTGACTCCTTCATGAGTCTCTTGCATGGCTTCTGTCATTCAGGAGGAGTCTAGAAGCTGGGACAGCTTCTCAAAAATCCACGAACTGAGACAGATTCTTCCATGAATTCTGGATATGCTTATTGGTCAAACATCATGCTCTGTGCTGCTTAATGGAGGGAAATGCCATACTGCACTGTAACATGTACACACATGTACACATGTGCACATACATGTAACATACATGTGTGTTCCCAAAGTAGGTCCTCCTGCTGGCACCGAGAATTGGGATTTCTTCCATAAAATTGATTCAGAGCTAGTCTTCAGGAATGGGAATGAATGTTTCATGAATACCAAATGCAAAGAGGAAGCAACATTCTGCTACTTCCACGGAGGGCAGAATGAGAAGAAATGGATTTAAGTGTAGTGAAATAGGACTAGACCCAGTTGTAGATAGTTTTCAAAAATGACCGGGGCTGCAGAAAAACTTGTTCCACCTCACACGCTGGCCCTGCTTCTGCGTGGTACTGGAGCCTTCCTTTCCTGTGACCCTTACCAGTGTCTTTACATAATTCATTTTTCCTCCTAAAATCACATTTCTGTAAGGACCCAAACTGTCCTTCTATAAGGACAAATAAAATGGGCCAAAACAAGATCTCACTCTGGTTCTCTTTTGGCAGGACAAGGTGTTAGAACTGGGTCACTCTTAGGGTCCCTCTGGAAAATGCCACTCCAGGAAGTGACACACTCGGAGGCTCTACTTTCCTGAGGCTGGGACGTGGGAAGGTATTTTCAGAGCCTTTTCAGTCCTGGTCCTGTGACCTCATCAGTGGTGTCTGGGCTCCATTTGGCTGCCCGGCCCTTTTCTCTGTTTATTCTTTACTAAGTACGAGCGAGCAGTCTGTTTTTCCTTCATGGCCACCATTTTTATTGCACTTGCCCCGGTAGGGACACGTCTTTATTGCACTTGGACTGTTATTGACTAAAGGCCTCCAGACTGAAGGTCTCTGGTTTGAGGGGACTATTTAAATGCATTTTTTCCCCTGTTTTGTCCTGTTGCTGTTTTCCTGGAGCGAGCCCAGGTGGCCCCATGCTTGTACAAGAGGAAATGCCCTTTCCTTTCCATGTCTGTAAAACTGGGGGATAGAGCACGGCTCATGACCGTGATTCTCACCAGGTTGAAAATGAAACATTAAAGAACACAACTCATGAGGTTATAAAGTCCCAAGTAATAAGGCAAATAGAGGCACCACAGAAATTATTTTTTATAAAAAATAATTATCCAGCTAAGTAAACAAAGGAGGTAATAAAAAAATCATGATGCACTCAATCTGCTTTGCCCTGCATTAGGTGGATAATTTTCTAAGAGAACATGTTGCTCTCCTCAGTTTCTTTGCCCAGGGATTTGTAAACAAATAGAAGTGAGAATATGTTGCAGGGGAAGGTTAAAATTTTATTCAATGTAGCTTTTGATCCTAGTAAAATAGACAATATATTTATGATTACATTCAGAATGATCATTGAACCAAAGCTTAATGCAGTTTATTCTAAACTTAAGCTTGGTTATAAGACATAATTTCTTTTTTATTTTGATCACAGTATAAAGCAAAATTTATTATAAGCCCCAAATAGAAGTTTTTACTCATATGAGATTTTTTGAGAGATGAGTTTACTCAACTTCCGTTTTTTAATATTTATTTTTTAGTCGTAGTTGGACACAGTACCTTTATTTCACTTATTTATTTTTATGTGGTGCTGAGGATCAAACACAGAGTCTCACACATGCGAGGCAAGTGCTCTACCGCTGAGCCACAACTCCAGCCCCTCAGCTCCCTCTTTTCTTTTCTTTTTTTTTTTTATTTTTTTTAATTTTTATTGTTGGTTGTTCAAAACATTACATAGTTCTTGATATATCATATTTCACACTTTGATTCAAGTGGGTTATGAGCTCCCATTTTTACCCCATATACAGATTGCAGAATCACATCAGTTACACATCCACTGATTTACATGTTGCCGTACTAGTGTCTGTTGTGTTCTGCTGCCTTTCCTATCCTCTATCAGCTCCCTCTTTTCATAGAGGCATACAGATGTTATAGAAGTCATACGGGTGTTTCATTGGGATGAAGTCAGCATCCTCTGACTTATTCCTGTAGGTTTCTCCCTCACTGTGTTTTGCGTCAAGATCATTTCTTGCTGACTGCTAAAGTCTTCCCACTTTGGAGGGCTAATTGAACATTGAAAATCAATTTTTACTGCTTCTAGCAAGAAGATCTTATTAAAATGCTACTTGCCCGTGATCACAGTCACAAGGCTTTAGGTTTTTCTGTGGTTCCTTAAATCTGGAATAGCCGGGAGAGCCTCATTGCCTGTGATTCCTTAGAGCAGCCTTTTGTGTATTAGTCATGCAGCCCTTGGGGATTCCCAGGCCAAGGTGAGGAGGAGAACACAGCCCTCGTGGGGGAGGATCTGTACTCCATTCTACCTTACGTCACAGACCCAAAGGTGTCCTTTCCACAGTGAAGCTGCAACTCCTGCCCAAGATGCTTTGTTTTGTCTCTGTTAATAGCTGCAACCTGCTAGTTTCTGTTTCTGTGATCACACTTGCTCAGCAGCTGGGGCAGGAACCAGAGCTGCCTGGAGAAAAGGGAAGGGATGAAAGCTACTTGCATGGAACCATCTTGGAACCTGCAAGTCTGTACTGTAGAAAAGACACTGAGAACAAAGGGCTGTGCTCAGCCTTTGGAGAAGATTCTGCTGAGCCTGCACTGTGCATGTACACATATGTACATGTGTGTGAATAAGCCTTGCTCTTCTGCACCTCCAAGGGCCGTTTGTCTCTTTCCATTGCCATAATTTTCCATATTTTTTCCTGTATTTTCTCCCATATTTTCTGGAATAATAGCATTTCCACTTAGTGTCAAAATTGGGTCTTTCCTTCCCTCCTTTATCCAAGAACCACCCCCAAGAACAGGGCTCCTTTTCTTTAGTTTCTACCTTAGTTTCTACGGGAGTTGGAGAATTCTGGCAAGGAAGCTACTAAAATAGAGGCTTCGATTATTCATTTTGGGACCTTTGGAAATAAAAGCAGCATAGGAAGACTTTAGATTTTTCTTATTTTTTTGAATGATGTTAAATTTATCCAGTGGATTTATCTGTGTATTACTGGTGAGGTGGGACCATTATTATCCCATTTCACAGATGAGGATACTGACACAGAAACTGACCCAAGGCAAACCCTCAGCAAGTAACAAGACCTACCCTGAGACTGCCTATCAATTTGACCACCTGGCAGGAGGCTTCCTACCCCTCAGGGCTGTATTGGGTTTAATTCATCTTTGGCCTCATGAAGAATAACTTTTTGAGCTTTCTCAACAGTAGAGAGAACATGTTTATCAGTGAATATCAGAGGAACAAAGAGTTAAGTCACTACCAATGATAATATTTTGAAAGTAGCTCATTTTTCCTCTATAAAATATTTTTGTTTTTTAAATTTCTTTTTAGCTGTTGATGGCTCTTTATTTTATTCACTTATTTTTATGTGGTTCTGAGAATTGAACCCAGTATCTCACACATGCTAGGCAAGCGCTCTGCCACTGAGCCACTACCCCAGCCCTAAAAAATGTTTTTAAAAAGCAAATCTTCACAGTAGTTTTCCTGTCCTTTCCTTGTCTTACCTTAAACTTTGACCCTAACATTTGCTAAACTTTTCAAACAGCTTGAAATAAGATGGGGTCATTTATGGTTGTTTTTATTTCCCCCCTTTTGCCTCCTGCATTAGATTTTCATGATCAACCTCAAACGCAGAAAGGACAGGCGGGACCGGATGCTGCGCACGCTCTATGAACAGGAGATCGCGGTCAAGATAGTTGAAGCGGTGGATGGGAAGTGAGTGGGGCTTGACTCCCTGCGCAGATGTGGTTGGAGAGGGGAGGTGTCTTCTCTGACAGGGAGTTAGTCCTGTCTGAGGCTTCAAGTGTCCTGGTCGTTAGGGATGGACACATTGCACAGATGCCATTAGGTAGCACTGAAGTTAGTTTCACCATGTAGGACAGGCCTGAGGTCCACTTCCCAACTGGTGACCTTTGGTCTGCATGACACTGAAGACTCACATTGGACTTGATTGTCCCCTGTCTCTGACCATTCTTGCAATAGCCCTGGTGGTTCCCAGCTTTCTGTGTTGTGACAGAAGAAGGAATGTCAACTTGAGGTGTCTAGACTTGAAGAAAGTAAGCAGAAAACCACATAAAGGTCTCCATGTCCTATAGTGTGAGGCACATGCCACAGCCCACCTGCGATGACCAGAGTGGCCATATTTCCTGGGAATATGGCAGGAAAATCACACAGAGAAACCCAGTTGGATTCTTTTGCTGCTGTTTTGCTTTGCTTTGCCTTTTTTTTTTTTTTTTTTGCCACCCCAAACTATTTCAAGGCACAGATTTTTGCAAAACATGAGTTTCCCTGTTAGATGCTGGTTAAGAATATGAGTGGCATTGTTCTCTGTTTACATAGTGCCAACTAACGGGTGTGGCTAGCAGCTGCTCAAGTTCTTATGACTCCCGTAGAGAATCTCATCAGAGTTTCTCAAGGTGACTCCCCCAGATAGTCCCAGCGATGGTTACCAGGACACCACATTGCTTTTCTTTTCAGACTTGTTAAATCGTGATCTCGAGGGGTGGACCCAGGAACTGCCTGTAAGAAGCCTCAAAATAATTCTTGGGGAGAGTTGCCATATGAAATACTGGATATTCGGTTGAATTTTGTCCCAAACATTACATGGGACTTAGCTATACCAAAAACAAATTTTCATTGTTTATTTGCAATTTAAATTCGATTGCTATTTCTGTGCTTTTGCTTGCTAAATCCAGTAGCTCTATTCTTGGGTGAGTTTGGGAACCACTGTTTTTAAACACCTCCCCAAACCCCTGACCCCTTTAGGGACCAGGGAAACTAGTTGAGCCATGAGAATTCTTTATGTGTTTTGAATACAAGTCCCTTACCAGATCTATAATTTGCAAATATTTTCTCCCAGTTTGTGAATTGTCACAGTTTCATGACGACATCATTAAAGCAGAAAAAGAAGTTTTTTAATTTTGATTAAATCCAATTTGTTGTTGTTGTTCTTGTTGCTTGTGCTTTGGGTATCATATCTAAGAATTCAAATTCAAACCCAAAGCCATGAAGACTTAATATTTTGTTTTCTACTAATATTTCTGTAGTTTTATCCCTTACATTTAGGTCTTTGATCTATTGAGATATATTTTTTATATATGCTGTGAGGTAGGGGTCCAAATTTATTCTTTTGTATATGGATATCTAGGAGTCCTTGTATCATTTGTAAAAAGACTGTTATCTCCCCCACTGAATTTTCTGGCACCCTTGTTAAAGATTAATTGACCATATATGTAAAGGTCTATTTCTGAACTCTTAATTCCATCCAATTAATTGATAGATCTGTCCTTATGCCTGTGCTGTATTGGCTTGTTGACTGTGGCAATGTATGTAAGAAAATATTTGTCCCTCAACTTTGCATTCTTTTTTTAAGATTGTTTTAGCTATTCTGGGTCCCTTGCATTTCCCTATGAATTTCAGGACTATCTTGTCAACTTGCATACACACAAAGTCAGGCAGCTTGGATTTTGATAGGAATCACATCGAATCTGTAGCTCAGTTTGGGGAGTATTGCTATCTTAACAACATGAAGTCTTATGATTGATAATCACAGCATGTCTTTTCATTTTTGTAGATCTTCTGTAATTCCTTGAATGATGTTTCATTACTTTTACTTTATAAGTCTTGCATTTATTTTGTGAAATTTATTCTTAAATAATATCTTTTATATTATGGTAAGAGAATTATTTCTGTAATTTCATTTTCAGAGTTAGATATATAGAAACATGATTGATTTATGTACATTGATCATGTATCCTGCAACCTTGCTGAATAGTGTGTGCAGGCACACATTCCTTAGGACTTTTTTGTGTGTGCAAGATAGTGTCATTTGCAATTAGAAATAGTGTTACTTTATCTTTTCCAATCCGCATACATTTATTTCTTTGTCTCACCTACGACCCTGGCTAGATCCTCAGGTACAATATTGAATAAAGTGAAAGAAGACATTCTTATCTAGTTCCAGATCTTAAGAAAAGCATCTATGCCAGGTGCAATGGCATGCACCTGTAATTCCAGTGGTTTGGGAGGCTGAGACAAGAGGATTGAGTTCAAAGCCAGCCTCAGCAACTTAGTGAGGTCCTTTACAACTCAGCAAGACCCTGTCTCTAAATAAAATGTGTATAAAAGGTGGGGAGCTGAGGATATGGTTCAGTGTTTAAGCATCCTTGTGTTCAAAAGAAAGCAACTAGACTTTCCCCATTAAGTATGATGTTTGCTGTGGGTTTTTCACAGAAGGCCTGGGGTTGGGGAAGTTGCCTTTTATTCCTATTTTGTGAAGTATTTTTATCATGAAAGTAATGTTGGATTTTGTCAAATGCTTTTTTCTGTGCTGTTGAGATGACACACAGTGTGCCAAAACATGTAACAGGATTTCCAGGGGGGAGTTGCAGCTATGAATGCCTATGTTAAAAACAGATGATCTCAAATAGATAATCTAACCAACCGCTTTAAGAAACTACAAGAACAAAAGCAAACTAACCTCAAATCAAGTAGGAAAAGAACATAATGAAGACTACAATTGAAATAAATGAATGAAAGAACAGAGAAATAATAGAGAATGTCCAAGAATGGTTATTGGATAAGATCAAAAAATACTTTACGTAGGTTGATGAATTTAAAAAATGACTAGAATCCAATGATTAAAATAAAAAACAGAAGAGGGGACATTCCTACAGATCCTACAAAAGTAAAAAGGATTATACTGTGAACAATCATTGGCTAAAATTAGATAACTTCCATGAAATGGATGAATTGACAGAAAGATGTAAACTACTGAAATCGACCCAAGGAAAAAGTAGAAATTCTGAATAAACATAGAGCAAGTAAAGAAGGCGAGTTAGTAATCAAAAAATTCCCACAAAGAAAAGTCCACAACCAGATGGCTTCACTGGAAAATTCTGCCAGATATTTAAAGAAGAATTAATACTAACGCTTAACAAACTCTTCAAAAACAGAACAGGAGGGAACGTACCCCAGATGATTCTATGAAGCCAGTATTGTTCTAATACAAAACCAAAGACATTGCAAGAAAACTACGGACCACTATCTCTCATTAATACAGATGCAAAAACCTTCAAGAAAACGGCAAATAGAACCCAGCAACATACAAAAAGGATTATACAGCACAATCAAACGAAATTTATTCCTGAATTGCATGCTTGGTTTAATATGTGAAAGTCTGTCAAAGTAATGTAGCATATTCATAGACGGAAGTCATACATGGTCAGTTTGGGTATACTATGTTTTTTCTATTTCAAAATATTTTCTAGTTTTCATTATGCTTTCTCCATTAAGTTAATGGAGTGATTGTTTAGGAATGTGTTAATTTCACAGATTTATGAATTCCCCAAATTTCCTTTGTTTGTGATTTTTAATTTCATTCCATTGTAATTGGAGAACATACCTAGTATGATTTCAGTCCTTTTTAAGTATACCAAGGCTTGATTTATGGTCTATATGGTCCCTATGGCCTAACATATGATCTCTCTTAAAGAATGTTCCAAGTGCACTTGAAACAATGGTATTTTGCTCTTGTGAACAGAGTGTTCTACAGATGTCTCTCAGGTCCAGTTGCTTCATATGCTATTCAAGTCTCCTATTTCTTTGTTCTCTAACCTAGTTCTTCTGTCCAGTGTTGAAGGCAGGATATTACAGTCTCCCACTATGAATGTTGCATCGTCTATTTCTCCTTTCAGTTCTGCTAGATTCCACTCTGTGTTTGGGGAATCTGCATTAAGTACATATGTATTTATAATTGTTTTAACTTCCTGATGGATTTTATCATCTGCCTTTGTGTCTAGTAGAAATTTTCTCTAGAGCCTTATTTTATCTGATGTTAACGTAGCTCCTCCAGCTCTCTTGTGGTTACTATTTGGTATTGTGAAATAATAAGATACAGTCTATCTTTTTCCTCCTTTTACTTTCAATCTATTTGAGTTTTTTATATCTAAATTATGTCTCTTGTAGACAGCACATAGTTGGATGTTTTTAAACTTGATCTCTGTCTCTGAATGCGGTGTTCAGCCCATTTGCCTTTACCACCTTTTCCCCCAGGTCCTCAAGGTCAGCCAGAGGTCTTATCAGGTTCCTCTCAGGTCTTTTTTTTGGGGGGGGGGTACTCACCCTTGAATACATCTAGAATCTTCTAGTTCTCAAGAATATGCTGGAGAGCTGGGGCTGGGGCTCAGTGGTAGAGAGCTTACCTAGCACGTGTGAGGCCCTGGGTTCAATTCTCAGCACCGAATATAAATAGATAAAATAAAGGTCTATTGACAATTAAAAAGAATATTAAAAAAAAAAAGAATATGCCGGAGCTTTTCAAAGCTCCCTATGGACATCTTATTCCTTGGTTTTTCCTTTAAAATGTTTCCTTTAGGTGTTCCCGTCGCCTTCACTGGTCATGCTGCCTGGGTCGTTGTAACGTAAGCGGTTGCTACTGGTGGTTTTTTGACATACTCTGCAGAGAGGACTGTTCACAGAGAATGAACCTGAGTCAGGTCAAATCGAGACAAGGTCTGAGAAAGGAGCTTTTCAGGGACTGCCAGAGAGGTTGAATAGGGATTGTTTTGCAGGGACAGGTCTTCAGGAGAGTCCTAATCCACCCTGTCTCTTCCAGTGGCTAGGAGGTGGCTGTTTTCACAGCTATAAAATAGTTGCGAGGCGCTGGTTTTCGAGACTTCTGTAGGGCTGGGATGAGGTTTAGGGCTGGAGTTAGCTCCACGCAGCTCACTGTGCTTACAGAGACTCTGTAGGGGTTTTTGTTTGTTTGTTTTTAAATAACTATTCCTTGGATTGTTGTAATTGTTTAGCTAATTTTCAGAGTTCTAGAAAAGCTGACTGTGACAATTTTCACCAGTGTCCTCATTACTTTTATGGATGAGCGGATTTTCAGAGTCCCGCACACTACCATTTTGGAAATGATTCCTATTTATTTTTATCATCAACATTGTTTTAATTTTAGGTCCAAAGGAAAGACCCACAGAGGCACACGCTTCCTAACCCCACCCTTCCTCTCTTCTTCCTGGCTGTACTGAATGCTCCTAGGAACCACTTTTCCTGCATCAAGAGAGCACTTTTTGGAAAGTTTTCAGACAACCTCAGATACTTAGAAGCATGTTGGGCACCACGGTGGTGTATGACAATGAGAGACACCATCTCAGTCTCCACACACCTCATGATGCCACTGTGACACTTTAACCTTGAGTAACTCATACAGAATAACAGGAAACTGAGAAGTCCTTCTCTCTGTGTGTAGCGGCTCTGGGAAACCCCTGGGATTCTCTGTGGGGGCCACGGGGTGAGGATGCCCCGACCTGTGTTTTCAGCCCTGCTTTCTGTCCTGCAGGGCTCTCAACACAAGCCAGCTGAAGGCCTTGAATATTGAAATGCTGCCAGGTTACCGAGACCCCTACTCCTCCAGGCCTTTAACCAGGGGTGAGATCGGCTGCTTTCTTAGTCACTACTCTGTCTGGAAAGAGGTAAATGATGCTTGATTTAGAGGTGCAGCTTTGTAACGAGGAGAAAGAAGAATGGGATGTTGAGGGGATTAGGACCAGAGGGCAAGTGAGCCTGTGACTTTTCTGGAAGGCAGTGGGTTGCTCCTGCCTATGACTCCCTGTGGCCCAAGGCCAGTAGCCCTGGTGCCCCCTGGGACACTGACAGGGGAAGAGAGCCACATCCCGGGAGCCTTACTCCTGTTAGTTCATTCTCCTTACCAACAGGAATGCCTGTACCCATCTGTCATGTTAGCAGTGGTTGTGTGACTTGATACAGGAAGTCACACAGAAGTCTCACGGGTGGGTTAGGAGGACAGACCTTTTACCCAAGAGGAAGTTATTAAATAACTCAACTGGGTAAGAGGAGGCAGAGCTGAAACTTGACCCCAGGTCTTACAGATCAAGTTCTTGATTGGAGTGTGGGGTTCCCAAATAAGGGTCAGCTCCTGCAAGAAAAGAAGGAGTCCCCAAATAAAGAATCTTAAAGTAAAGTACCTTCTCTCATTTGATGGTCCAGTTCATGTCTTTTTTTTTTCCTTTAAACTTTAATGACATGCAATATATATATATATAAAGATACAGCTCGAATAAATCTCACAAACGGAACAACACACCTGTATTAATCAACATCTGGATCAAGAGACAGGTTACCAGCTTTCCAGAAGTGCCCCTCTCTGTACTTCCCCTTGGTCACCTCCCCAAGGGTAATCACCATCCTGACTCCCAAGAGCAAGACACAGCTTTGCTTCTTTTTGTACTTTCTTTTATATGAATGAAATCTCACAGTCCGTGAAGCCTCTCAGCATTGTATTGGGGAGATTCGCCTGTAACATTGCACTCAGTTACAGATCAGACCTCCTCACTGCTGTGAATATACCATAGTTTACCCTTTATTCTGTAGAGGAACATTTACTTAAGAGTCCAGTTATGAGCTACTATACCCTTGACTTTCCAATACTTATTCCAATACTTATTTATCTAATAAAAAGTGAGTGTCAAACTTTTCACAGGGTGTCTCCTCACTGATGACCTTTGTAGGTAATTGACCGGGAACTGGAGAAGACTCTCGTAATCGAGGATGATGTGCGCTTTGAGCATCAGTTTAAGAAGAAGCTGATGAAGCTAATGGATGACATTGACCAGGCTGAGCTGGACTGGGAACTGATGTGAGTGACAACACAAGCTTATTAGAGAACGTGCAGGGCACTCAGTCCTTTCCAAGGGACAGAATGTCCTGCCTCCCCAGCTGGTAGGAGAGAGAGTCAAGCTTCAGTGTGCCTGGTTTTCTCATCATAAATGTTTGCAGATACAACAAGTGGGTGGAGGTTAGCCCCTGGGTTTTGCACCCATCTCCTTCAGGACGAGACACTATGGGAGATGCTCTATGAGATGGGAATCTGCCCGCAGATCCTTCTGACAGAGCAGCCGTGAGTGGCACCAAGCACCACTTGGGAACACAGTGGACATCTCACCCATGAAGTCCAGGGCTCGTGAATGGGTATGGAGAGGGAGAGGAGGCAGGCATTGGAGGGGAGAGGCATGGCATAGTCAGACCTCAGCTCCAGGGAGAGTGAGCCCTCTGCAGCCCCATGGGGTGCGAGGAGGAGGCTCAGCAGGGGAGGCTGTCCAATAAGGACAACAATGACCGCTGGGCTGGGGAGGTTCTGAGGTCAATGCAGGAGAACCAGGCTCTCCAGGGAGGGCAGCTGCCAGCTGAGGCTGAGTTCATGCTCCCTGTGGACAGCCGTTAGCAACTGAGTTTCTCTCTCTGTCTCCTTCCCTCCCTCTCTTCATTCCTTTGTTCCTCCTCCTGGTCTCTCCCTCTTTCCTTCCTTACTTTCTCTTTCTTTTCTTTTTCTTCTCTCATTTTCTTTTAAAGCAAAACAGCTCTTACTACTTCCCTCCAATGAGGCAGAAAATTCCCAAGCATTTAGTTTGCTCCCCAGCTGCGTGACACAGGCCCTTTGTCAGGTCAGAGCCTGATCCTTGGAGCAGCTGCAGCAGCCCAGCTGACCCTGTTCCCCCCCACCGCCTGGGGGACTCTTAACCGTAGACCCAGGTGCCATATCTGTTCTCTCAGAAAATGGGCCAGTCTGAGCTCAAAAGGAACCCAGCAATGGCCCAACTAACTCATGGGAAATAGGCCCTAAATCAGCACTATGCAATAAAGACACCGGCTCCCAGGCAGATGTCTGTCATGTGACTCCGTTTGGCATGCAGCACAGTCCCTCGAGATCACTGTTCTTCTCACATCCTCTAGAAGTCTCTGCACTTCAGTCCTTTTGAACCTGCGCCTGCCTCCTGGGGTGGAGGCCTCTCGGGTGCAGAGCCATGTGACATGTCTGAAGGTGGCTTCCACTTAAGCCTCGTAATCACAGAAGACTCAGCTCAGGAAATCCAAGGCTTATCCTTGGAGTCCATCCCTGTCCACCGGTACTTTGGTTGGCACATTTCTCAGAACAAAGTACCAACACATCCAGGGAGTGACGGCTGTCCTGATAAGGACCCGGGGAAGAAGTATTTTAAAGTATTCTAAATCCACAGATGGATCCAGTAAAAATGTGTCATTAAAATATATTGTATAGTCTTAAAAACCCTGCAACAGTTTCAAGTTTTACTTCTCACTTTCTAAAATGAAGAAGAAACAAATGTCAGTTAAGCCCAAACACAAATGCTACTAATCTATCCATGGTTGCTACATTAAATTTTTACAGAGAAAGGAAACGATGAATGAGATAATAGACCAAGTTGTTGGAATCATCTAGGGAGCGAGCTCTCTTCAATAAAAATATAACGTGAGCCCTATATGGTGTTTTAAATTTTCTAGTAATCACATTAAAAGGTTAAAATAAATTAGGTGAAATTAGTGTTTTAAAATACATTTTATTTAACCTAATATATCCAAATATTATTATTTTAGCATGTTATTAACAGTGGTGCTCATTCTTATTAATGTTCAAGTTGAAATTTTCTCCTCCTCTCCTTTCCTTTTAGTTACATTGGTAGGAAGAGAATGCAAGTAAAAGAGCCAGAGAAAGCGGTGCCCAACGTGGGGAATCTGGTCGAAGCGGACTATTCCTACTGGACGCTGGGCTATGTCATCTCTTTGGAAGGAGCACAGAAGCTGGTTGGAGCTAATCCTTTTGGGAAGATGCTGCCAGTGGATGAATTTCTGCCAATCATGTACAACAAGCATCCTGTGTGAGTACCTTCCACTACCTGCCTGTCCCTTGGGCATAGCCTGTTTACAAATTACACTTTCTGGGTAGAACTTGATGCTTTCTAAAGTGGTACTGCTTTCCCAAATTATCTTTCTGGTTTCCTAAATGATCTTATGGTTATGGTTATAACCATAACCAGGAGACACTGACTCAAGCCACTACCCCCCTTTAACAGATGGGTAAGATGAGGCAGAGAAGGTGAGTGTTTTGCCCTGTGGTCCAGTGTGTAGAATCATAGCCTGCTCAGATTTTACTTGTCTTTATCCTTCTTACTTCCATAACCTCACACACTTTAAGATGAAGGTCTTACCCTTTGAAGCACCCCAATTTTTTCAGTTCATTCAGCTGACTTTGTGTCTGCACAATTGGCTGGGCAATGGTACCCATCCTTTCAGAGTTCATAATCTGGTTGGAAACATGGACTCATAAGCAAATCCTGTTGATATATAGTAATTTTTGAAGTCACAGAGGTGTGTGAGAAGTCCAGGGGTGTGGAGGTGGCATCTGAGTAGGGTGTCCATGGAAGAAGGTGGTGTGATGCTCAGAATTCCCACAGCCCAGGCGCTTACTCTGACCTAGCACTGATCAGAAAGTGTGGCAGATAGTGGTTTACCTGTCGTCTCCTAAATAAGCAGTGAATCCTTTGAGGGCAGGAACACTCACATCTGCATCCTTAGAGCTTAGCCTAAATACTACACATAAAACTGGCTCCATCGATGGTTATTAAATTGAGGAACGGAGCAGGAGACCAGTCTCTGACTTTGGTTCTTTCTCTGCTTCTGGGTGATCTCCAACTAGATGGCTTCATTTTAGCTGTTGAAATTTCCCAGACTGCATCCTGTTCACTTTGTCTCCCATCCACTGAAGAATGGAGCCCCTCACTCTTTCATCTGGCATATGAGAGACCGACTTTACCTGTGTGCCCTGGCAGAAACAGAAGGGACATCAATCCTTATTCAATTACCATTGCACGCAGACCAAGAAGCTGTTCCGATGTCAACTCATGTAACCTGCACAGGAGCCCTGGGAGGGGGTCAAGTTGTCCCTCTACTTTAGACTTGAAGGCAGCTGTAACAGCTGTAAGAAACTCAAATGCAAATTCTAGTTGGCATGTATCCAACGCTTCACCATGTCACTTACCTATCGCTGCTGGCTGGATCTCAGGTGTCTTAACCCTGGAACTGGGCATTTTTTGTAAAATGGTCATGTTTGTTTATCATTAAAGTCCAACAGAGCCTAATTTTTAACTTTCAGAATAAGATCTGAAACTCTTCCTTTAAATTACTCCAACAGAAATATCCTGACCCTTTTGCTTGCTTGTGTAGATTTTCTGAAAGCTTTCAAGAAATCTGGATTGTGTTTGGAGCCCAAGGTCTTCCACAATAACACAACTTAAAAAAATAATGAAATGAATCCTAGTAGTTTCAGAGATGACTAGCAAGGTGCCGCAGTCTGGCTGGGCACACAATCACGAGCCACCACACAGCTTGTAGATTCAAACAGCAACTCTTTATTCCCGAACTCACACCAGCCGTCTACAATCACGTTCTGGGGAAATACACGTTCTCTGCCCAAATCCACCTCCACTGGGCTTCTATCTCCCAAAAATATACTGTCTGAATCCCGTGAGAACTCAAGGGGAACTCAGGCAGCAGGATACGCCCTATTCCCAGCAGGAATAATCTTAAAACTTAAACCTGGAACCTAAACTGGGAACGCCCTAAACCCGATTATCTTAGACCGGGAACACCCTAATCCGCCCTGGTCCTTGAGTAAGGTCACCTACATTCAATGTCACTGCAAAATGTCAGCAACATGGGGTATGCTGGTAAGGAAATTGTCATACCTACTTGGCTAATGGCTCCCAGCAGCAAGGGCCCCCGATTCTTTCCTGCTGTTCCCTAAGTTTTCTACCCCCTCATGTACCTGTGAATCTCTTGTTTTCAGAGCTGAGTACAAGGAGTATTATGAATCCAGAGACCTGAAAGCCTTCTCCGCAGAACCCTTGCTTATCTACCCCACACACTACACAGGCCAGCCAGGGTATCTGAGTGACACAGAGACCTCGACCATCTGGGACAATGAGACCGTGGCCACCGACTGGGACAGGACACATTCCTGGAAGTCCCGGAAGCAGGGTCATATCCACAGCAATGCCAAAAACACAGAGGCTCTGCCATCACCAACTTCTGTGGACAATGTGCCTTCGAGGGACGAGCTATGAAATCTCCCAGGGAGTATGACACCCATGGGTCCATCACTGTTTGGTTTTTCTAAAGTGCTATCCATTTTTTTTTTTTTTTTTTTTAGTGATCAGTTCATCTAACTAAAGTGATCCCATGTAATTGATCAAAATGAATTTATTTCTGAAAGTGGAGAGGAATAAGGAAATTAAACCCAAATTCCCTAGGATGGCTACAAGATAGGTTTTATGGGAACTGCCAAGTTACACTTCAGTTCAGACGCCCAGTTCTGCTCAGTAGTCATATGATACTGCTGCCCATGACAGGGAGGCAACAGGGGTGGCTCAGAGTCTTGTCCAAGGGATGGGATCACCAAGTTGTCACATTATTAAATGGGCAGTCAAAACAGCCAAATCAGCTAGACCTCATTCATAGTCTGGACTGTCCATTTTATGTAATAGATGTGACCTTGAAAACTCAAAGTCAACTAAACTACATTTATTAGTGTAAGCTCTATGACTTTGAAAATTTGTGTACGTAATAAGTTTTTTTTCCTTTGAGTGAGGAAATCAAACCATTTAAAATCATATTAATCTGGCTTTTATTTAAAGAAATTCTGTCATGAGCTTTATTACAAAGTGAATTTTTAACATTCTTATCCTCATTATCCAGTAGCGATGGGTGATTGGGTCTGTCTGGGACATGGTCCTTGACCATCTATGGCGACTGGAATTCCCAGTTTGCCATGTGGATATAATTTGGTAGACATTTGAGGAAGGTGAACCTCAACCTTTGGCCTTTGCTATTTCGGCCACTTAGGTCAAGAAGCTATATTTATAAAGATAAATGTAATATATGTGGGGGGAGCTGGGGTGTTCCTGCCCTGTCCTGGGTTTCCCGTGTGGCTGTAGCTAGCACCTTACACCCTGAGCTCCACCCCTTAGCTTGGGAATGAGCTGCAGGTGGTGAATTTCATGAATCACTGTTGAGAGACAAAGCACATTTTCAGGCCAGCAATTGTCCTTGCCTGGATTTTTCATTCTGTTTTGAATTATTTATTTTACAAAATGTGGGGAAAACATTGTCTGTAGGATGAGGCCGAGAAACAGATGTTGCGAGGTTTCATTGCGTCCCTGGGAGTGGCCAGCATAGACACATCGATCGGCTCAACCATCTGAGTCTCCTGAGCAGCCTGTCTCTTGCCGGGAGGCCTGATGCTGGGGTATTCTAACCATTGAGAAGCAAATTATTCTCCACATATGGAGAGACGTTGATCAGAAATGATGGACTGGACAGCAGATTTAGACCAATGACCAGGGAAGCTCTCAGAGCCAAAATTCCAGGTAGACAACCTTTCTCAGAAGATGTCCCTGAAACTCCATTCTGCTGCCCCCATAGACTGATTGTATGTGACATGTAGAGTTGGACTCAAGACCGTCCAGCTGCACCGTCTGTCATCCTCGGACACCTAGGACATCCTCCACCATCACCTTCCCTCCTGCCTTACTCTTGATATTCTTCTCCACTGAATAAGAAGCCACGGGGCTGAGAAGAGGGGTCTTGTCCCCACTCCAGTTTCTCCTGTTTGGACAGCTGTCAGGGCCTGGCTCTTCTTTTCTAGAAAAGTAGGAAGAGCATCCGGGGAGCTAGTGACAAATCCTTAGGTGATTCATCCTAAGGCTTCCCTGGGTCTTTGGTATTTTGTTTGCATAGACGAATGTGTGCGAGTGTGCCTGGCTTTAATGATTTCCTTTTCTGGGGTGGGCGGCTGGGGTATTGGGAGTGGGAGAAGATTGAGTTCTGTGTTGTTTTGTTTAATAGGGAACATTTCCCCCCATCAGCTGGTCTGATGGGTTTAAGAATTCTCGTTTTTCAAAGATGTTGGATTTAAATTTTAGAATTTTTGTCTAAGACTGTTGTACTGTGAATAAAGTTCTGGCCCAGTAAGCCCAGTCTTTGCTTCTCTCTGCTCAGGTCTGAATCCCAAGCAACCTTCTTTTCTTGTCAACACTGTAAACCGCAGATCTAGCATTTCTGGGGGGAAACTCCTCTCTTCAGCAGTCCAGAGGAGCTTTGACCTCAGTGTGTGTCCTCCTCCTTTCTAGTCATAAACCAAGGCATTTGCTGTTGGCTTTCAGGTGAGACCTCAGTAGAGAGGCCTTTGCTTCTGCCCCTGACACCTGCTCTCTCCCTCTGGAGTTTGGATAAACCCTGTCTGGGTTCCTCTTAGATCCAAGGTGGGGTCTTCTGGATAGACAAGTCCCACCTGAGCAGTGTTGCTGCTGCTGTCTGTGGTCTGAGCACCCACACTTTGCAGAGGACCCACACATGGCCTTGCTTTGGGGCCACTTGGGTCTGCTTTAGGAATCCCAAAGAAGGAGCTGACCTCCAGCACCCTCCTTTTGTCTGTCTTGCTGTGCTATTTCAGGGTCGGGGAGTGGTGAACTATTTGCCTTCTGGAACTCTTTGTGAAAAATTAAAAACAAAAAACTTAGCTTAAAGTTATAATGGTTCATTGGTTCCTCAAACACTGGTCATTGGCCAACACTGCTGGGAGCACTGGGTCTGCACTAGACCATGGACAACGGAGGCCAGAGACCATCGCTGCTGTGTGATCCCCATGGCAACTGAGAAAGGGTGGCTACTGCCCTCCTGTGAAGTGGGTGTTGTCGTGGGCTGGTGGGTTCTGGTGTGCACACTGAAGAGAATTCTAGGGAATAGAGAAACAGAAGCCCCCTGTGGAGGGTGTTGAGGGAAGTGCCCCTCATGTATCTGTGTCCTAACAGGCAGTCTATCCAATCACAGAAAGCTACCGAGATGCTTGTACAGGCCAAGGACACAAAACCAAAAACCAAAAAAAAAAAAAAAGGAGACTCCATGTTAGCTTGACTTCTATGTTGTTTTGTTTAATAGGGAACATTTCCCCCACTGTCAGTTGGTCTGATGGGTGAGTCCTTGGAGTTCAAATCCAGCTTCCTACAGTCTCAAAAACCATGTGTGAGCCTTGTCTTTTTTCAGGACTGTGCTGGGCACTGTGACCCTGAGGGGAACCTGGTTCTGCTGAGGAGTTCAGCCAGGGATGCTCTGCTAGGGGGTGAGATTTGCGCTGGTTTTGAAGAACAAATGGCAGTTCAGAAGAGGAAGGAGGACTGGGCCTGGGGATAGGGTGGGTGTGGTCATGGGGTGGGCGTGGGGATGGGGTGGGCCTGAGGATAGGGTAGGTGTGGGGATGGGGTGCTTTCTAGACACAGCAAAGGCAAGACTGTGAAAAGAACCTCCTGGGGGTGACGGGAGACTCAAAAGGACCGAGGACTTAGGGATGTGTGGGGATTCGTGACAGATGGGAGCAAGGGTGAGGTCAGGTGGCTCCCTCCCCTGTGTGGGCTCTTTGATCCTAATTACAGAAGCTGTTGTTTCTTGGGAATTCTAGGTTTGGTTACTTTCCTGACAAAAAATGCAGAATTTTCCAGGAAACTGTTGGTACCTAAAATAAGAAATGTTCTCATTTGATCGCAAACTAGGGAATCTTATGGTTTTTCATTTATGGTTGGAAGGAATCCCTCTAACCATTTCTGGTAACATGAAGGTGGCTTCCTTCACTGGGTGACAGAGTCAGATAATCACGAGTAGGCGGCCTTAGAAATCATCGGCATGCCCATATTATGATGTCTGGTGATGTTTATTAATTAAACAAGAACCTGCTGCCCCCAGACATGTTCTGATCAGTGTGGCGGGGTGGGGGTGGGAGGAGAGGGGCGTGAGGGCCCCCTGCAAGCCGCTGATGTGGGGCAGCTGAGGCGAGCATGAGAAGTCAGCCTGGGCTTTTTGTTGCCCACTTGGAGAAGGGAAGTGGCGATGGTTTAGTACATTACGTTACAGAAGATTACCTGGAAAGGGGCGTCTCATACGACAAGCACAGAACAAGAGGAATTTAGATGACATTCATAGGATTTAGACATTGAATGGGATTCAGGGCAAGGGGTGGATGGACAGCTTGTCAAATTTTGTTGCAGGCCAGGAGAATGGCCACCTGTGCCCTTGGCATTTGCTTCTTTTTTGCTTTCTCTCAAGGATGCGTTGAAGTTTGAGATGGTCTTTGCTTGGGTTGTTCCTGCCCCACCAGCTGTGCTGCTTCCCAGCCCAAAGCCATCCTCTCATCTACCCTGAAGAGGGGTGGAAAGATAAAGAGCCGTCTCTGTGGATCGGATTCTCTTTATTTTTCATTTGCTGGTTTTTGGTTTCATTTTTGTGGTGCTGGGGACTGAACCTTGTGCATGCGAGGCAAACACTCTACCAACTGAGCTATATCCCCAGCCTTCCCTGAGTTTATTTTAATACCCCTTCCTGTAGTTTCTTCTGCTTGCTTCCTTGGTGATGGGCATTTTAATAAAATTGCCACATCTGAGCGGCTCCGGCCTGTGGAGCACCTGCTTTGGAGCCCTCATGGATCCAGGGGCTCCTCTGGGCCTTCCCTGTCCTAGGGGCAGCCAGATTCTTGCTCTTGGGAGAACTTGATTTTCAGGGTGGAGTGGGCAGCCCTCCCTCTGTTTTGTAGACAAACTTAGAATCTAAGAGTCACTGTCAACGTGTCCCTTCCCAAGAGGGACTTAAAAGTTTGAAGGAGACCCCCAGACGGGGGCTGAGTGGCCCCAGCGATGATGGCGTGAGCTAAAGGGTTTTAAGTGCTGCTGTGAAACACCAGCATGCACTGTGGGGACGAGGGACAGCGGAGGAACCCGCACAGAGCTGAGTGCAAGGGGACAGGTGGCAGGAGGAGGAAGAGGCAGCTTCCAGAGCAGCACATACACAGTAAAGTTCTGCTGCCCAGAGCGTAGTCCAGGAGACAAGTTCAAGGACAGGGGGTGAGAGAGAAATTCAGGCCAGTCGCTGGAGGCCTTGATCTGGCCCACAGGCCAAAAAAGGAGAACAAAAGGGGAAAGTAGTGGTAGGAGGGGACTAAAAGGAAGTGGTGACAGCCTAGTCCTTAAAGTGACTACTTTATCCCTTTAAACTCGTAACAGTGAGAAAGACTAAGGTGGGGTTGAGCTGAACCGTTCACAAAGGCATGGGGTGTCCAGTGCCCCATGCCCATGGCTGCTCCTCTTCACAATTTAGTCTGAGCCACCCTGGATGGGGGCTTTGGAGCCCAGTGCTCCTTCCTGCAGGAAAGTTGAGGGGGGCTGGACTGATAGAAGAAAGACCCAGGAGTGCCGCTTCTGGTAAGAGAAATATCCCTCCCTGACTGCAAAGAGCATCCCTGAAGGTGGATTCCTGATAGGAGTCCCCACTGGCTCTGAGCACGACATGTACCTCTGGTTCCCAGAGGCACCCGCTCAGGGCCTCCTCCCATCAACCTCCTTCTCTGTATCCACTCTGTGAAGCCTCTGGACCCACACGCCTCTCTCTCAAGCCTCTCTGGCAGGAGCCCTGGACATTCTCCAATTCTATGAGTCAGTCTTTCCCCAAAGCAGCCGCAGGCTGAGAGTTTCCCAGGGTGCTGTTCCACACACTGAAGCCCATCTCCAAGACTTTCACATCGCATCTGGACGGGCCTGGCTGCTCATCCAGGCAGGGGGCCGGGGTTGAGGACACAGCTTCTTGGAAGCCAGCACATTCATAGGAATAACAGCATCTAACTCTTGCGTCGTGAGCCAAAGTGAAAATTGCTTTGTCTTTGGGCACTGTCATTTAATACTATATGAGCCTCAAAGGTAGAAGCTATTATTGATAGCTTTTCAGATAAGGAAATGGCTAATGTAACTTGCCTAACGTAGTCAGTGGCCCACTATCTGGATCTCTAGGCAGTCAGATCCCACCACGCCAAAGTGCAGCCACCTCAAAGTTTCTGGTGGATAGTCAGTTTTGCTTTTTAACAGCTAATGTTTTAATCACAATCCCCCCACCCCTCTCTCTACCTGCACACGCATTCGTGCGTGCACACACACACACACACACACACCCAGAGCCTGATACATAGAGGAGCTGGTAGCTCCACCTCTATGTGCTTCCCACCTATGAAATACCATATATTTCTTATTCAGCAGATCATACTGCACATTCTCAATTAACGTTTTGTTAATTTTTGCTGCTGGTTATTGCATACACAAGGATCCAAAAGAGATGTCCAGGAAAAGCTCACATCTCATTTGGAATGTTTCTCCCATTTCAAAATTGGCTCCTTGATTTTTTCTTTTTTCTTCTTTATTTTTAACGGCAGGAGCAATTCAGAAACAGTTTGAGTATCACTCACTGTTCATTGTCCTGTTTCTTTTAACTTTGAGGTACTCACACCCCTTTCATTCTGGACCTAGACAGCACATGGAGCTTGGGTGTAAACAGTGAGGGGATGAAATGGGTCCTGGGAAGTCCTTCTGGGGTCCCCAGTTGACAGCAGCTGGGTGGTGGTCCTAGAGCTGGCTCTCCTGGCAATCTCTTCATTCGGCTGATGATTTTTCCCAGCTCCCACCTGTCCCAACCACCATGGGACGAGTCCATGCTCAGAAATGGATTCAGATGCTAGCTGGGGAGGTAACTCAGTAATCCTAGCCTTAAGGGATTTCTCAACTGTGCGATGGATAGTGCTTGGGAAAGCAGGCAGCAGTGCTCTGGCCCACTCGAATGTTCTCTAGAGGCTTTAAGAACCACACAAATGCCCACCTAACTAAGGTCAGCTGTATGAGCTCACATGACTGGAAGGCTGGGGATGGGGCCCAGGGATCCTGGCATCCCCTCCAGCTCCGTGAGGCCACGGGGGAGCGTCTGTCAGAAAGCCTGTTTCACTCAGTGCTCAGCCCAGTGAGACAAGCTCAGAGTGGGTTTTGACAATGCAGAGATCCTGCCCTAACTCTGGACAATATAAGTGTTCTGGGACTCAACTTCATATGTCACATGTGGGTAGTGACTACATGATTTTAAGGTTTAAGGAAGAATTACATACATTGGAGTCCTCAATCTGTTGAATGAATGAATTGCTTTGACACAGGCTCCTCAGTAGAGATGTCGAGAAACCAGACCCAACAATAGTTTCCAAATTCTGAATCTAAAATCTAAAATCAAATCTAAATTTGATTGACTCTTATTGAATTTTCCAGGCTTCTAGAACATCTTTCTTCTTCAACTCTTCCTTTGCTCCATACAGTCCCACCTCAAGTCCTTACTGCCATCTCTCCAAACACTGTTTCTGATGGGTGGCCCCTCTGTGGTCGAGACAGCAGTGCTCAGCAGCTGCTCCGCATGGTCTACCTTTCCCAGCTCCCTGCACTTAGACCAAGGCCTGCAGGTTGGTCAATTGTGACTGGGGGTGACATGCATCATTTTGATCTAAGGCAATCAGAACACTTTCAAGTTCACACTCTTTTTTACCATCAGTATCACATGAAGGAAAAAAACCAAGATGGTAGAGTGGCAAGGCAGAAGCTGGCTAGATCCCTGGGCCACTAGAGGAAAGCCATTAGAGAGACTTGTGTGATTTGCATTATACTGTCACATAGATGAAAAAATAAAACTGGTTTAAGTTACTGAGTTTTCTTGGTTGCTTGCTTCCATCTCGTCTAGCCTAGACTAATATATCCTTCCCTGAGGTATTTCATTCTAGGAAAGATTCTAGGGGGAAAAAGCAATGAAAAAACACAGTGCAAATAACTTTTCACGGTGGAATTTTAGGCATCTGTAGAAAAAGATCTGGTGTTTGGTGTCAGGGAAAGTCTTGATGCCACCAAAGTCAGGGAACATGAGCAACACTGTATGCCTCCTGAATGCCTATGTGGCATGAAGAATGTGAAAATGCTCCAAAAGAAGAAATCTAAAGACAGTATCACTCAGGCAAAAAGTCACCAAGCCCAGTTCCTAGATAAGAACAAAACTAGGGAATTAGTTTTCTAGAATGAATTTCCTATTTTAAGAAACTTACTTGGGCTGTTCCCAAAATCTGTTAAGGGTCCCCTAAATATAATAACTTGGGTCCATTTAGTAATCCATTGGAAAATAATAATGCTGAGAAACACTTGGAAATAATGAGATAAATTATGATATCATGTGGCTTGTTGACTGGACTCAGACTATATGCCCTTTGGGAAGAACTTTCCTCCTTCTAGAGGGCCTCCTGGCTTTTGGACGACTGTGGAAGATTTCAAGATCATCTAGATGGTAGCCACTGTGGAGCTGGGAAAGGCTGTCAGGAGGAACACGAAGTACTACCTCAGATCTACATCCAAGTTGGATTTTATAAAAGGTGTCCCCACCGAGTGACTAGCAATCTGGCAAAGCACCCTCTCCGAAGGAAGTCTCTTAGGGACATCATTCTTGCCCCCAAATGCTCATGACACATGCGGGTGGAGGACCCCCTCTAACTGGCTTTCCCTCAGCTTTTCACCTGACCCTGAGTGGGCTTCCAAAAGGCTTACTGACTTATCTGGAACCCAGAACCCTCCTGATTAACACTCCAGATACAATCCCTTCGGGTCTGGCAGCATATGCCAACCAAGTCCCAAACCAGTTTATTAGTTTAACCAAAAGGTAAACAGATGATGGAAATGCAGAGAGACAAGCATGCGAGCAGCTGAAAGTGTTGCCCGGCTGTCCACCAGGAAGCCCACTAAGACAGTTAAAGTAGCATTAAATAAATGAGGCCATGTTTATCTACTTTGGAATTTCCATTATCTTTTAAAAAAGGTAAATATATATATATATATACTTTTTTTTTTTACATTGCAGTATATAAATCTAGGCTCTACATGTACAGTATAAACACACAGGGCGAGCACATGGGAACAACTTGTATGTCTTGGTAGCCACACCCTAGACCAGGCCAATGGTTCTACATTTTCTTTTTGACCTTTGCACCAGGCTGGGGCTACGTTTACTTCAGTCTCCATGATGGCTGCGACCCTGACCCTCTCTTCTCCCCTCACAAAAGCATAAATTGGAGGCTCACAAACAGAAGAAAGTGCTTTTTCGACTAGTTGAAACCCAGTCGATCTTTACAATGCACAGTCCAATCTCCTAGAAAGACCAAGGAAATCTGAGGACTTTCTGGCTCATTCTTTGGTCCATCGCCACAAATCTCTGAACTTGTTCGGGTGTTTCTTGTAGAATTCATGTCTATTTACATAACATCAATCCCACACAACCTTTGGGAGCTGTAACAGGATTAGAAATTTTTAAAAAAGATCCATGTTACAATCTGCACTTCATATTCTGGGTTCATTCTTTTTATTTTTGGAATAAAAACTGGTATTTTGGGAAATTTTTTTCTTAAAAAAAGATAATCTGAAAGTGCTTCTTACACATATCAACTTCCCACATATGGCTTTTTAGTTCAAACGCCAGCATAGCTCAGATTTGGAAGGGAGGCCATGATGGTGTTACTAGAGACAAAAATGTCACTTTAATGTGACACTGTTGTAGCCAGTATGGGGCCTGAAAAAACAACATTATCGATTCCATCTGGACAAATGTACCTCTTTGAGAAAGGACTGAGATAATATATGCAGTCCCATTTCTTTCCCCATGACTAGGCACAGGAATGCTATAAAAGTTAATAAGCAAAATAGATGCTGTTATCAGCAGGGATCATCTTCAAGGGGCTATTAACAGGGTAATTGCTGTTCAGAAATCTTTCACAGGTTCAAAATGATTAAATGAAGTCAATCGCAGTAGAAATGTCTACACCTGAGGAACAAATTGCACATAATATAGAGGTACTAGGATCCAGATGGCAAAGGACTCTAGACAATTTTACATGCAAACGGTGATCAGAAAAGGCAAGGAAGTAGTGGCATTCCAAGACAGGTAAGGGTCCATCCAAACAGGTCATCATTCTTTTGCGCTTTCTTTCCTGGCTGATAAGTTACTGAAGAACATGGCTATCTGTGCAACAATGACTATGATATGCTCTTTAGGAGAGAAAACAAACACAACAGGGTTTCCAGAAATCGAACCGGGCTCATGTTGACTCTAGAGGTGTTGTGATGGCGACCAGTGGGGCACAGGGGCCTCTGGAGTCCGTCCTTGCCCTCCTGGGGAGCAGAAAGTGGCAGATGCAGGCAGAGGTAGGAGGCCACTGACTCATCCAAACCCTTCTCAAAGTGGCATTTCATTCAGCCTGTGGCAGTTCCAGCCCCCTGCAACTGTTTTATCTGGTGGCACTTGATTGAGAAAGAAATCCTCTCCCTTTACCAAAATTAAGCCCAGACTTCAGGTAATACTGGCACAAAGGACAATCTGCATTCCTAGGGTTGACCCTGGTAACTCAGAAGGTAGGAGTTTCGGTTCTCGGTTTCTTCTATTTCCCTGTAAAAAGTGACCTCAATTTCTTAGGTCGTTGTGCAAATTTGTTTTCCATAGTCCAGAATATCCCATAAAGTCCCTCTTATATATCTACATATATATACACACATACACACTAAATATATGTGTATATATATATTTACACATGTGGATAATTTTGTATTTCAGCTTCAAATAGGTCGAAGAAAATCAGTGACTCTTTCATCCTTTTCATGTCAAGTCATGTCCAATCTCCCCACATAGTGCTCTGCACACCTTAAGTACTCAATAAATATCTGCTGATGTCACCAATGATCCTCTAACACTGGATGGTCATTGCAATCACCACAGCCTTCCTCAGCCCTGCTCGGCCTGTGGCAAGCGAAGGGCCACGTGTGCCCCTTTCAGAGGGTGATCTTGCTGTGTCTGTTGCTCCAGCAGCCCCGTTTAGCTGTCCTAGGCAATGTCAGGCTCGTCCGGCTGCGCAGTTTCACCTGTTCTTCTATGGGGTTCTTTTTGCGTAAAATGAAGTCAAAGTTCACTTGGCTGTTCATGGCATAGAAGACATTTGCTGAGTCTGGGATCACAAGTTCTGAAAAACAAAAGGAAAGTGAAGGCAGTCAGCTTACGTAGTAGGGGCCCATAACAGGCCATGACAGCGGCAGGGATAAATCTTGCCCAGACACAGGAATGGGATAAGGGCCCTTAGTTCTTGGAATGTGACTACTATCCACAAAATTGGTCCCAACAACATCTCAATCCCCTTCCAAAAAACTAAGAGCAATTGAGGTTTAAGATACCCGCTACCATGAATTTAAGGTTAAATTAAATTAACAGAAGCAGAAGCCAAGAGAAGTTGTGATTCCCAGGACTGCAGCTAGGGGGCAGCAGGACTGGAACCAGAACTCGGCCTTCCTTCTTCTGGAGGTCCATTTTCCAAAGGGAAAGCAGATTTTCACTAAGACTAAAGGAATCCAATGACATAGGAACAAACAGAAAATCTTTAGCAAAATGCTTCACTTGGAATACAAAACATCTTTTTAAAGTAACCCCACATTGGCTCAGTTATTCTACTTGAGTCACTGCTTTGTCCAGAGTCTGCATTTTCATATTAAATATACATCCATGTGAAGCAGTGCTTATCTGCTAACATCTAAACGATTTCTGACTTCAGCAAATCTCAACTAGTTATCTGCAATTTCTGAACAAGGATTACTATGAGTGTGATATGAAATTATCAAAGCAAAGTTATTTTCATTTTTATTTTTAAGAGATGATTTGTAGTATTTTAGCACTCAGGCGTAACAGGTTTCTTTAAAAAAAAAAAAAAAAAAAACTTCAAACAGAATAAAAACGGAAAATGTCCACGTTTAGCTTTGTGGCAGTGGAGTGGGGAGGTGACCCACAGAAGCATCTAATTGTGGAACAGGACTGAAGGAGCCTCAAGAAAACTCTCTAGCTGAGACCCCCCCCAGCAAGATTGATGCCATCAGGCTCTAGGTGACCATGGTACATTATGTGCACAGTTGTGCCATAAAGCAAACCCCTCCAAAGTGTTCCTGGGCTCATGCCCACCCTTAGCATTTCCTCAGCGCACCTTCAGGAACATTATTTTCTATAATCTTCAGCATTGCTTACGATGCATGAGGAATCAGAGGGTATTATATACATCTAACTGGTTATAGCCCATGGCCTGTGGAGGTCAAGGGTTTGTCTGAGACCACACAGCTGGTGGTCGCAGCTGTGTCCTGGCTGCACCTCAGGGCTCCTGGGTCTTCAGAACCACTACTCTCACCACGCGTTATTGTGGGACATATGGCAAAATTCCAGAGACAAATTCTGGGCTTAGAATCTTAACTGCAACTGCACTAAAAAGTTATAACTGAGGAAGTTTTGTCCCCCAAATGAATGAAGGAATGACAAAACCTCTAAGAGGTAGTTGAAGGAGTTTCTCAGAGACTGTTGCTTTTCATCTCTTGGAAAAGCCACTAGTTTAGTCCTTCCCCTCTGAGCCGGAGAGAGAGCCCTGGGTGATTTGCTGGTCAAAATGGTGTGAACAGCTGTTCCCTCTGCTCACCCCCAACTTGTACGATTATGCTCTTCCTTTCTGGGGAGAGCCTTCCTTGTGGATGAACAGAGCCCTCCATTAAGACACAGCAGCAGTGTTGGCTGTGTCAGCAGACAGAGCTGGCCTCACTGACTATGTGTGTGGCTGCCCTACACTGAGAGAGACTTGTTCTGGCCGAGTCTCTCCCCAAGCTGTGACAGAGGACTTATTAACCAGCCTGTCCCCTTTTCTCAAGAAACTATTCCAATTCAAATTAGCAAATAGATACATCCAGAGGTGACTGAGTGAAATAATGAGAAATTCTTACACAAACCGCTAACTTTCAGGTTCACCCACTACTGAGAAACACATTACTGGGTAAAGGAGGCATGTGACCATCTGCAAAAACCCAACAGACTACCTCTACCTACTCCCCACCTCCTGACACATAGAGAGAGCTTTCCTGAGAAAAATGCTCATAAGAAAAATACAAAGAATGGGCAGGAGGAATTCTTAGCAGGAGTGCAGGATAGGGTTGGGGCTGTGGCTCAGTGGTAGAGCGCTTGCCTAGCATGTGTGAGGCACTGGGTTCGATCCTCAGCATTGCATATAAACGAATAAATAAAATAAAGGTCCATCAACAACTTATAAAATATATATGTATATGCATATATATGTGTGTGTGTGTGTGTGTGTGTGTGTGTGTGTGTGTGTGTATATATATATATATATATATATATATATAT
>NW_026000019.1:10397576-10476560 GCF_001458135.2 Marmota marmota marmota
GTGTGTGTGTGTGTGTGTGTGTGTGTGTGTGTGTATATATATATATATATATATATATATATATATAATGCTCAATTCTCCAAGGGAGATGAAAGCATATGTTCACCCTGCTGTTCACCCCTGCATGATATACAAAACACTACTAGGTTCCAATTAAAAAAAAAAAATCATCTCCTTCTGCCTCCACCTTCTGGAGACCAATATGATATGCTGTGACAAGAAGGAACATGTTCCCACCTTTGTCCTCTGAGATGACCTGCACAAGCTCATACTCCTCGGCTGGGTCTGAGTCCAGGTTGTGCTTCAGCATTGCTCTCTGGATCACAGCGGGGGTTTTATCTTGGCTTGTCAACTGCAAAGACAAGGAATTTTTGTAAAGCAGCTCCATGCTTCCTGGGAGCACTCTCCTGACACTCTCATTCTTGCTGTCTTGAGTTGTACAGGCCTCTCTGGGAAGAAGGGACTCTTGGCATGAGAACAGTGGCATAAGGACATTAAAATGGGGAGAACATCTGCTCTGCCTGTTGCCCCCGCACCAGTCAAGGTTACAATGAAAGAGTATATCCACGAAGGGGTCGTGAAAATGTAACGCACTATCAGTGCTGGATCAAGATGAGCCTTGTGTGTTGAGCCGCTGCTATGGGACCAGTTACAACAAGATAGAAATGGCTACAGTTCTGCCACATTCCAGAAAGCACAAATGACCCTATGTAATCCCACTCCTACGTATTTACCAAGAGGAATGAAAGCAAATGTCCAAAAAAGGACACATACACAAATATTCATAGCAGATTTATTTAGACTAGTCCCAAACTAGAATCAACCTGAATCTGCATCAACAGAGAACAGGAGATAGCATGAAGAAACTGTAGCATATTCACAACAGAAGGAACCAAGAAGTGGCTTGTGCAAAAATGTGGATGAATCTCAGAAGCCAGGCACAGAAGATGACATGTTACTGGAATCTATTCTTTCAAAAACAAAAGGAATGAAAACTCCTGTGTTGGTGGTATTAGAAACTAACCTTAAGGTTTAAGGAGGACCGGTTGGAAGAGGCATAGGGAATTTTAGGGGGATGGCAATGTTCTCAATTTAGATTTGGAGTGGTGGTTATGCAAACATATACAGTTATTAAAACTCAAAAAACTGAACTCTTAAGATCTGTATGTAAAATTATATGTAAATTATGTTTCAATAAAAATCTAACTGTCTTAAAAGCACAAGTCTGATTTTCTCTTCATCTCTGCCCCAGTCAGCCATTGCAGGGCAACACTGGAGGGCTGACTTATGCTCCATACCTCAAGTGATTTCTTTAAACGTGAAACAAGTAAGGAAAACTCAGTTATTCTTGCTTAAAACAAAAAGCTGTTCTCACCAGGAGGTAAGAGGACTACAGAGAAACACACACACACACACACACACACACACACACACACAGTCTAATCTCCCCCAAGACACACTGCCAGTGTGACCGGAGGATGGCAGTGCCTAGATGCCTCCCTCTACTCAGGGCAGCAGCTGGTGTTTGTGATTCAATAAACAACATGCATTACACAATGGGTCCTTGTAAGCAATAAAGATCTTGTTCACTTGTCTATTACCAAAATGTCTGGTATATCCATTTGCAAAAGGAAAATAGGTGCACAGGAAATTCTTCAGAAGGAAAATAATTTTTCAATAGTTCGAAGGAAATTCTTTCCAAACTGGGTCAAACCGAACTAGCAGCATGAAACTTAAGGACACCACCTGGGGGTGAATATTAGGCTCCAGCCTTCTATTTAAGCATAAAGCCAGGCTACAAATTGAAGGAGGCCAAAGGCTGTCCTTGGGATTTTAGTACTTTGTACCTAGAAGCTCCTGAGGAGAATTAATGCTTACAGTAACTATTAGCTCAGTCATGCGGTCATATACTGTTATATTGAACCAACCTTGCCAACAGATATATGATGTGAGCCAGGTGTCCATTAAATGTTTAGCAGACACTTCTAAAAAGTTTTTGAAAAATAGAATTTAAAAAATTACATCTCTGCTCCTTCATCAGTTGGAGAATATAATGCTAAGTGAAATAAGCCAATCCCAAAAAATCAAAGGCTGAATGCTAATTCACAATAAGGAGGGTAGGGCACTAGAGAAGAATAGAGTTACCTTAGATTAGGTGGAGGGAAGTGAAGGGAGGGGAGAGAGGGAATGTGGGATAGGAAGGGTAGTAGAACGAAACAGACATTATTGGTTTATGTATACATGTGACTGCATGACCAATATGATTCTACAACATGTATGTCAGAAAAATGAGAAATTATATCCCATTTATATATATCAAAGTACATAAATGCAGTCTACTGTCATGTATAACTAATTAAAACAAATAATTTTTTTTTCTAAAATATTGTTTTTATAGCACTGGGGATAAAACCCAGGGCCTTACACGTGCTAGGCAAGTGTTCTACCATTGAACTACAATGCCAGCCCACAAAATTAATTTTAATATATTTAACCCAATACATTCAAACTGTTATTGTCAATATAAAATCAATAGAAAAATTATTAATGAGATATTATAATTCTTTTTTTTTTTGTACCAAGTCTTCAAACCCTGGGATGTATTTTATACTCACAGCTCATCTCAGTTTGGACTTAGCCCATTTCAAATGCTCAATTGCCACATGTGGCTGGTGGCTCAGTTAGTGCATGAGGCTTCAGTATCACTTTCATGCACATTCCTGAAACCATAAATACTGCATTAAGAGATCTCAGGAAATCTCTGGGATTACCAAATGGAGAGAAATGTCACCGAGAGCATTCTGGTGGTAGAAGACACTTCTTGTGGGGTTGTAGACTGCTTGCTTAGCACGTCCGAGATCCTCAGCACCACATAAAAATAAATAAAATAAAGGTATTGTGCCCAACTACAACTAATAAATATATATATATATATATATATATTTTTTTTTTTTTTTTTTTTTTAAAGAAGAAGACACTTCTCCATGGTCACTGAGCATTAACAGTTTAACTGAGGGTTAAACTGTGGCTTCTCCTACCTTCTTTACAGGCCAGCAGTTCTCAGTGGGGACTCTATGGCCCCAGAGTCCCTGAGATCCTGGAGGGAATTCATGAAATCATTTTCATAATAATACTAAGATACTGTTTGTCTTTTCACTCAGGTTGACAATTTGTATTGTTATTGTAGAGCAATGACGGGGATGAAATGTTGGCACCTTAGCACAGATCAGTAGAGAGGGCTACCTGAGCAGACCAGCAGCCACTGTGTTCTCAACACCACATATTAGGAGCAAAAAAACAAAAGCAAAAGAAAGCTATTTAATTTACAAATGTCCTTGATAAAACAGTAAAAATTACTAAGTTTATTAACTCTTGACCCATGAAGAGGCATATCTATAATTATCTGAAAAAGCATTAAAATACTCCTCCCTGTTCCAAATCCATACCTGTGTAGCTGGATTTTCATCATATACTACAAACCAAACAATACATCTCAGCAAACTTTCCAGAAGAAGATTGTAAGTAAAACAATGTTTCTCTTTTACTCAATCATTTTTGGAAAAAATAGATATTGTTCATTAAAAATATAATTTGCATGGATATGAAATGTGTTTGTTGTTATTTTAAATAAATGAAAATATTTTAAAATTTTGTTTTAATATTTAATATGGTAAATATCAATTCATACAACCTGTATTAGCCTGAAGCTCTTTGGAATATTTAATCATTTTTTAGGTTCTAAACAGGTCCTGGGACCAAAAAGTTTGAGACTTGCTACTCTAGGCCAAACCTGGAGTAAATTATTTCTACCTTCTGGTCAAGTATAACATATTGATAAAGGGAATTCCCATGGAGCAAAGACTCTCTTCAGGCTAACTGCGAGAAGGAGACCACTAGCGTGACATGTCATGCCACCTGTCCTGCCTGAGAGGCAGGTGGCAAGCTTATGAAGATGAGGGGCGCCACCTTGTGTCACATAAACAGCCGTAGGGCGGGTGACAGAGGTGCAAAATTCCAAAGGCAGCACCTGTGCTGAGAAGAGCAATCTGGATGATCCATGAATCATCTCCCCAAACTCAGCCCTGCAGTTCAAGACTTCTGGCAGAAGAACTAGAAAAATCTCAGCCACTCACAGATGTCCCCAGACAGGGCAGCGTACACACTCATGGGCATGACCCAAGTGTAACTCCTGGGTGTACAAATCCATGCTATAATTCAGAGACACTGTAGAGTTAGATGGGGGAAATGACTTCTCTCTGGACGGCACGAGTAAGAGAAGCCATGTGAGCAGGCCATGCTGAAAATGCAACCTAACAAAGGACCTTGCTTCCCCGAGGTTCTCTGGCCTTCTGAGGCTCCTTTATCAGCCCTTCCCTCACTCCCAGTCAAGCTGTGCCCCATCCTACACTCGCTCACTCCCACATGACTATGTCCACCCTGGTGGCTGGACCACTCCTAGTACTCATCTCAGCACTGGCCTCCTACCACCCCTGCCTCTGACTGTCCATCAGGCAATGCCATCAGGATGTCCTCCTGGTGCCTCTGACTCAGATGCCCTCCCAAGCCTGGTTCTCCAGTAGTCTGCATCTCACTCGACAGAGCCGCACTACACCAAGATGCCTGGCCAGACTCTCATCGCCCGTCCCACATCTCCCCAGAGTAACCAGAAGCCACATAACATCTAATAACATCTCCTAAGAAGCCTTCCCTATGTATCCGCCATATGACTGTCATCCAAGCCCATCTCACCTCCTACCCACTCCTTTCCTAGTCTCCCGCACTCTCTAGCAACAGGTCCCCCAAGGGCAGCTGCTTTGCTGATGAACAAGTCTGACTACTGAAAAGCCTTCAATGAGAGCCCACCGCCTGTAGGATGAACACAAACTTCTTTTTGTGGGCCACAAGAGCCTGTCCAATCTAATCTGGCCTCTGCTACAGCATTTAGCATATTCTGAATAATGTTTTATGATCTCCCCTTTTTTTATGATAACCTTTTTTATTATCCTCAAAGACAGAAATATCTCATTCTTGTTCCTATCCTCAAAGCCTGGTCCCATGATTAATATACTCAGCAAATGTTCAGTAACTACTTTGTTGATTTGAGGAACGTCTTAGCAAAGATTTTCTCTGGAATGTTAAAGGATAGCGCCTCCACACCACTGTGTCACAGGCAGACCTCAGCTTGCATTTGCCCACCGGGTCCTCACAGAGGTGAGTGGGGAGGGAGGTGTGGAACTAGCTATGGGATTCTGCTGCAAAGGAGAATCTGACTTTCAAGACCCGAGAGGTCCTATCAGCAAGGAGTCTGTTTCTGTAATAACATACTAGACTTCACGCACCCACCATGGGAAGCTCTGTGTGTATTCCAAAAAGATGGGCATTATTAAAAGCATTTTTTAACTATCCTAAGGAAAAGGCAGTTTTCATAAGAAACTCAAAACTGTATCTCCAGCTTGATCATCTGCTTTAGTAAGATCAGGTTTGATCCTGATGACTAAGGGAAGAAAAAGTTCACCAGGAAGCACAAGACTAAGAACGCACATTGACTCAATTATAAACCCTGATGCAAGACAACTTCCAAGAAGGTGGGAGCCCAGGGCATATTCCCTGGAATATAGCCATACAGTCACACAAACTGAAAATTTTGAAAAGGATGACACTGAGCAGGATGAATAATTTTTAGATGTAAAAACTATATCCTGTGTGCACTGTTGGTATACATACTTGATGGAAATATACCACTCATCCACACTCAGGGAGAAGTTGGCATCTGGACACAATCATTCTGTGTGAACGTACAGATGTGGGAATATCGCACTCATTTAGGGGTGTCCTTTGGGGGGACAGCGCAGACGGAAACCCCATCTCCTTACCATGATGCTCTTGTACATGTTGCCATTGTTGTCTTCTATACTGATGCGGATTATACAGGTGTCTTCGTTCTGTTGGTTGTAAACAGGAGGCAGCACTGTGGAGGTAATGGATGTCACGGAGACGGAGCGCTTGTGGATTTTAGGGTTGTTGTTGCAGGATGGAGGGGAGGAGAGGGGGTTGATTAAGGATGACATCCCTGAGGAATTTGTGTCCATGGAATGGATGGAGGAACAAGAGGAGGAGGACTCAGAGAGCTGGAAGAGTAAACACATCCCAGAAGGAAACTATCAGAACTTGGCCAACAGTGTGCTTTGCAATTTTCAAATCAGAAGTAGCAACAGAGAGCAATAAACTTCAAATATTTTCCCCACAGCAACTTGCCTCTGGTGTGAGCGCCTCCCACCCCCATGGCACATGTTTACCTGTGACTCAGGGTGACCTAATCACTGTATCCAGGTGTTCTCTCACTTCCCTAGTTTTTAACTGTTCTTACAGAAGCTAACCAGCAGATGGCAGCAGATACCAGAAACCAGAGGCAATATGGGCTCGGGAAGGAAGGAGGCTTAAAGGGCTGGAGGAAAGCCTTACAACACTTGATTCAGTCTCATGGCCTTGAGCCCCAAAAGTTCTCAATGTGGCCACGAAGATCATTCTAACCTGATTTCACTTCATAATTGGTTTTGTTGTAGGAGGAAAAGTCTGTGTTGTTAGATATTTCCAGGATGAGGATCACAGATGACAGAGCTCAGAGTAGAACATTCCTGCTGGAAAGGCCCCTGGCCCATTCCCTTTCTAAGGCCAAGGAGCCTGAGACCCAGAGAGAACACTGGCTCCAGGTTCACCCAGCTAGCTGACTATACTACCACGACAAGCACCCAGTTCCTTGACCCCCACCATCGTGTTTACAGAGCAAGCGCGAAGTTTACATGGGGAATTAACCCAGCATCCTTGCTACGTTCAGCCCTGTGAGTTGGTGATAAGCTTTCATATCTTACCTTATTTGGATCTTGCAACTTTCTTGTGAACAAAAAGCGGAGCATTATAAAGATGAGGAGAATAAGATTCAGAGAATAAAGTGACTTGTCCAGGAGGACACAGCCTTTGAGCAGCTCTGCCACTTTCTACACTGGCTGCTACAGCCAACCATGTATATTTTTTCATGTTCTATCAAGGACAGTTGGGGAATGGGGTGCTACTGTTAATGTGGCTTTTGTGATCAGCCATTTATTTATCATACGTGCAATATCAATGACATACTGAAGACATGCAAATAGAGAGGAAGCTAAAAATTCAATAGGAGTTATCCCCCCTCTGCAAAAATCATTAAGGTCAAACATTTTAGAGATCAGTTCTTATTGTAGAAAATTATGAGTAATTTCTAAGAATTAGTGAAGCTAAACTATACCATATTAGTCTTATAAAATATTCTGAAAACCATTTAGAAAACAAGAGTAATTTCTTCCATCTTTGTGTGCCCTTCTGTGGAAACGGACTATAGAATTTTAGCTTTCTGATAATCTTGCTTCTAAGGAAATGGAGTCTCCTTTGTCATATTTCCTGGGGGCTTCTCCTTCCTGAGGCATAACTACACATTAAACTCTACTGCGTGGTTTGTTTAATGACAGCCAGGAAGCTCATATGATAATTTTGGTAGAGAGTCTAACTGTAGCTCTATCATAATGTGGTTTCATTACATTAAAAAAATTTGTTTTGCTTATATTCCCAAGGGAATCGATGTGAGGGTTGAGGGCGGATCATTTTACAGCATAAGTTTTCTTGTATTAGCCAAGAAAGGTCCACCTTCATTTTTTCACCTTCATTTTCCTCCATGCAAACTTTTTTGTTAGATTTTCCATGATTCTAACAACATTTATAATTAAGGCAAAGCCTTGAGGATGACTGGGTTATAGGAGTTCTAATGGTGAGTGGTTCTACCTAACGAATCCGCAAATTCTTACTGAGAATTGAAGCGGTGAGGAGCAAGTGTAAAAATAAATGTTCAGGAATCAGATCAGGAGGACGAAGCCAGAGAGGCACCAGTTACGCATTCACTCGGCTCTTAGGAGCGCCACCTCACAGCTAGCCTGTGGAAAAGGAGGGTGGCCGTCCTGAGGGCTGCTGGTGTCCTCACAGGACTACAGAGTAGTACTGGACTCTGGAAGTCACCAGGCCTTGCCACGCACTGAGCAGAGAACCAAGGGCCTTTCCCAGTGACATGCCAGGACTCTGCAGCCCAGGAGCTCCCTGCACCCAAGGCAAGCATCCACCTTTCACTGTGCAGAAACTCCCAACTGTGAGGAAGGTTCATCCAAAGAATACAAAGCCACGACTCGTACAAGAAATCAGAGAGACAAGAGATGAGACGAAAGAAAGCCAGGGAGGTGTGAACGACAGCACGCAGGCTTCTACATGGTTTCAGAAGGAATGGCCTACACTTAGATATGCTTCCTCTGCACCTCCACGTGTGAAAGTGATTCCATCTCCTTTCCAGAGAGGGAGGAATCCCTCACAGATGCAGGCAATGCCTCAGAAGCCCCTTTTCTACATCATCCACCATCAGTTATGGGGCCTGACCACATAAGAACCCATCAAAAAGTGAATGACACTTCATGCTAGATTTGGACAAATCCAACGCTGTGTGTCAGTCAGACCATGGAGAATGGTCACATTCCTGGTTTAGGAGACATGACTCCCGAGAGGATAGACAATCCACAGACACTGACAGGGCTTTTCCTTCAACATTGGGAACATGAAGGACTGAATCTCCTGGACTCAAAGCAGAAAGGGGAGAATCCCACTGGGGCAGCATTTGAGTATCTCTTTCTATGACTCCTGAGCTCGATGCCACTGCTCGACAAAGTCACTTCAGGGATCCCAGATAACACGTTACTGCTAATGACACCATGTGAAGAAACACAGGTCCCCTTGCAGAGCCAGATACAAATGAAAAATAAAAGCAAACATTCCTTGTGTGGCAAACATTACGTCAGGCGCCCGCAGCAGGAATGAAGAAGAGGGCTGAGCAGATACCTTCTTCTGAGGCTCGTCGGGTGTGTCCATGGGAGTAATAGAGCCCTCCTCGGCCTCGGAGTGGTTCGACTCGCAGGATGACACGCTCACGGAGTCCATGCTTTCCCCAGAGCTCCCACTGGCTGTGGACTTGGGCTGCTCTTTGGTGGGAGTGCTACTGGTGATGATGTCTGACCCCAGAAACAGTCTGCAAAAAAACAAGAGGCCATTTGGGCCATTATCAATCTGGATCCATGATGGAGCAAATATTTTGTGCTGATTAAGTTTTTGATGGTTTCTCAATCTTGTAATCTTGACAGGTCATTAGTATTTTAGAAAAATGTTTGCTATAAATAGGTTTCTAATGACTAGCAGTAAACATTTTGTCCCAATAAGTTATTTCCAGCTTCAAAGTACACATAGAATGCTTAGCTGACTAAACTGGGGTCTTTCTAGGTCAATAGCCCTTCATCTTTTAACAGTCTATGGACCACTTTAGCAGGATCAAAACATCATCACCATACCCTATCATCCCCTACCCTGAAAGGAACTTCATGAGACTGAAGAAGGTTGTCATGCTTTGAATAAGAAACCAAGGAGGAAGACTTCAGCTTCCAACTATCTGGTGACCTACAATAACCCAAACCCTTCCCCTATAAAACAGTATTTAAAACTCCTTTCAGTTGAGTTTGCAAGACAGTAAGGGACATCCCTACAGGACATAAATGAAAAGGAACTGAAAACTGGAAGCATGTGAGTATTTCTCCAGCTGCTCTGCTAAGTGGGAAGCATGAATTACAGCAAAAGAGTGGCATATTTTTAAAAAATGTATTAAACACATATTAATTATACATATTAATGGAGTTCAGTGTAATTTGCCATATATGCATATATCATGCATTGATCATGGGTTTTAACACAGACAGAGGACTCAGAGATGAGGGATTCGCTTTATAAAAGGTGGGGAGTTAAAACCAAAATCCCTTATATAAAGCCAGGGTCCTCAAAAGTCTGTACTCTCAGTAAAGAGAATGCCTAGAAAAATGTCTTCCTACTGACCCAGGAAGATAGCAGGGAAGCCTGTCTGTCTGGGATGGAAGAAAAATGTCTCCCTGGAAATCATGTATGAGCCTGGCCTGTACCTCACCCGGATTCACTACCTATGTGGTCTAGAAGTTAGGAATTCTCAGGCCAAGACATCCCTGGGAGAACGTAAAGGAAGGGAAAAGAAATGAAAGAAGAGGTATGGAGAGGAGATGAGAGGAATGCAGAGTAAAGGAGAGGAGAGGAGAGGAGAGGAGAGGAGGAAAAAGAAAAAGAAATTTTTCTAGAGGGATATACCTACAACCAGACTATAGAGAAGTCCCTGATAAAAATGAGCTCACAATAAAAAAAATTTTTTTAAAGAGAGAGAGAATTTTTTAATATTTATTTTTTAGTTTTCAGTGGACACAACATCTTTATTTTTTATTTTTATGTGGTGCTGAGGATCGAACCCAGTGCCCCGAGCATGCCAGGCAAGCACGCTACTTCTTGAGCCACATCTCCAGCCCCCACAATAAAAATTATAAAAATACATACAAAGAAGTATTCCACTCAAAGGGAAAGTCAATAGGCATAACAAACAACAGGTTTATTTTTGCTTTTTTATTTTTTGGTATTAGGGATTGAACCCAGGGGTACTTAAGCACTGAGTCACATCTCCAGCCATTTTTGTGTCTTTATTTTGAGACAGGGTCTAGCTAAGTTTCTAAGGCTGGTTTTGAACCTCACAATCCTCCTGGCTCAGCCTCTCAAGCCACTGGGATTATAGGTATGAGCCACCACACCTGGCTCAAACAACAGGTTTAGACTCCTGAAAACTTCAGATATGAGAACTGTCAGAAAAAAACTTGTAATTTATTCATTCATTCAACAAAGGTTTGCATGTATACCAAAGACAAAGCTATAAAATAAGTATGATTTAAAATATTAAGGACATAAAGAGAAGAAAATAAAAACAAGAATTTAGAGCAAGCCACTGACAAAAAAAAGAGAATAATTTGAAAAATTTTGTTTCCAAGTGAAAAATATAACTGAAATTAAAAACTCAGTAGAAGGGTTAAATAACTGTGGAAGAGAAAACTCATTGCTAGATTCGTGAAAAATTATGAATGGATCTAAAGAAAGATCCTCAGACATCAGCATCAAAGATAAAGACAAGGTAACAGAGCTTAAAAGACAGAAATAGGAGTTTAGGTTTTATTTCAAAATACCTTCAGAGGTTTCTATGTAAGGAAGCAACATCATCTATGTTCAAAAGATCACCAGGATAATAGTGGAGAACGCAAGCCAGAGCAAGGGGACAGCCCGGAGACAACAAAGACATTGGCAGGGTGGTCTACACAGGAGATGATGGAGGTTCACACCAGAGGAAGGAGCAGAGAGGAATGAATGCATTTAACAAATGTTCTGAGCTCATGACAGAAAGATCAACTATTTGAGTGTCCTTCATTTCTACCCTGACTCATGGAGACCTGGCTGGATACATTTCCTCTCCCCCACTCTGCTGAGACCTTCCCTGGGCCACAGGAGCCCTGGGTGGTACTCACAGGCTGAGCCTCTTCACCATGCTCTTCCGAGGTTTGGGAGAGGTGGTGCTGGCCTCAGCAGCTGCTTCAATCTCACAGGAGAGGGCGTAGCTGGGAAAGAGAGGGGTGCTGATGAGGTCGAAGTTGGAGAACTGAAGAACAGGTTTAAATTCACATGATTTATTGGTTTTTATTTTAGAGGAAACCTCTGACTGTCAGAGGGTACTTACTTACTAGCCAAATTTTAAAATTTTACACTGTGAGGCTTATCCCCTCATCCCACCCACTGGCACCTGGATTCAGGCCATTTGGTTCTGCAAGCTTCACATACCAGGATCGTACATGTGACAGCATCAAAAGCTGACTCCACTCTATTTTCTGATCATTATTCTCCCACTGCTAAGCCAGGGGACGAGTCGGCCTCCATCACTTCCCTCCTGTTTCTTCTCTACCACCTCCATGTAATTACTTTGTGTATTTGTATACATGCATGTAGGACTGTTCTTCTCTCCAGGAAATGAAAGAGATTTTTGTAAAATATCTATCTTCATTGATTAGACATAGGCAACTACATTATCTGTAAAGATATATACACATGACTATAAATGTAATTCTGAATCATCAAAACATCCCAAATTAAAAATACTCCAGATTTAGACATCTATATGACAGGCTCACACCAGAGGAAGGAGCAGAGAGGAATGAATGCATTTAACAAATGTTCTGAGCTCATGACAGAAAGATCAACTATTTGAGTGTCCTTCATTTCTACCCTAAAGAGGAATTTATATCTGATTTGAAATGCCTGTCTCACAAAAGCTTGTAGGTCTAGTTAGCAGAAGTATTTGGTTACAAAGCACATGGAAATGGTGGCCACCTTCAGATCTTAGGTTTTCAAATCAAGGAGCCCTGAGTTTGAATCCAAACACTGTCACCAATAGTTCTAATACTCCTCTAACTCTCAACTCCTCATTGGCAAAGACTAACTTTGCGGGCAGATTCACTCTCCCCTACAATAAACTTCCAAAGAAATTCCCCAGTCTATAGTAGGATAACAAACTTTTTCTGGAAAGACCAGATAGTAAGTATTTCAGGCCTGTGGTCCATGTGGTCTTTGTGCAACTACTCAACTGTCTGTAAAGCCAGACAGGAACCATAGATAAGATGTAAATGAATGGGCTGTGTGCCAACACAACTTTATTTATGGATCCTGGAATTTGAATTTCAAAAAACTGTCCCATGTCATATTACTAGTCTCTTGTTTTTATTTTTCTCGCAACCACTAAAAATGCAAAAACAAGTGGTATAACCACCAGACTACAGGTAAGGTCTGAACCCGTGCTGGGCCAACAGCCAGAGCACTAGGGGTACTGGCGCCTTTCCATGCTCAGCAAGCACCGCCCTGCCCACACCAAGTCCTCGCCCTCCTCCAAATGCCACGCCTGTCAGCTGCCAGGCCTTTGCTCAGTTCTTTTTTTTAATGTATTTTTAGATGTTGATGGACCTTTATTTTACTCATTTATTTATATGTGGTGCTGAGACTCAAACCCATTGCCTCACACATGCCAGGCATGCGCTCCACCCATTGAGCCACAGCCCAGCCCCACCTCTGCTCAGTTCTGTCTGCAGCATCCTCCCCAACTTCTCCTGGTGAGGTCTCCCCCATTCCAGCCAGCCTGCGTATGATGCCCGCGTACCTTCCATCTTCTTCCCTCCTTGGCTACAGAACATGCTCCTGCCCGTGGGCTCTGTAGCACTGAACTTTGCACCATATTTCAAATGTTCATGCATCGCTTTCTCTCCCTAGATTGAAAGCTCCCCAATTGACACTTGTGACAAACACAGTGACCTCGCTAGTGGTAGTAGCTATAATTCATAGTCTGACAGTGCTTTCCTAAATATGCTCATTTAAGCTTCAGAAGGAACACTTTACAGAGGAGCATCCAGAAGATGAGGAAAAATAAAGATGTGTTGGAGGCCACAGGGTAGGAAAGTGGCAGAGCAAGACTCTGAAGGCACGCTCTCCCACCATGTCAGTCCTGCTTTTCCTGCTATGTCATGCTCCTTTGAAGACCAAGGACCTAGATCCCAGCTGCGGCCACCCAGGAAGGCACTGGAGGCCGTGCTCCTCAGGCTGACACCTCAGTCCCGGGCAGACCACAAGCCAGCCTACCTCTCCTCCTCTGTTAAGAGCTGCTGCCTCTGGAACCACTGGATGAACTTCTGGTCTGGGGTCATGCAATAGCTGTTGCAAGCTGACTGTAGGAGCTTTATTTGGGCAATCACTTCAAATTCCTAGAGCAGACAAAACAACCAAAAAAAGTGAACAGGAAGGCCAACCAAGTCAGACCTTTCAAACATGAAAATATAACATCTTGGGATAATATATGCAGAAAACCATCTAAGCAGACTCTGAAATACTGCTAACTTGGAGTGTAGGGGTGTAGCTCAGAGGTACAGGGCTTGTCTAGCAAGCAGGAGGCCCTGGGTTCAATCCCCAGTGCAGAAAAAATAAGAAAATAATCTATCTCGGAATCTCTGAAGTTCATGTCTGCTTTAATTTTCCACTCTCTTTTCTTCTTGAAAAATTAATTCATATGAATAAAACAAGTCGCCAAGGTCAACCAAACTAGTCACCACCCAGTCATAATGGCGTCTTTTCTCTCTTTTCCATTTTCTTTGTAAATTATGTGAACTTTTTCTATTTCTTAAAAGAAAACAAATTCTTGAACTCCAGTATTTGTTCCCCATCCCCAGCTTCTTCAAACCTTACTTACCCTCAATAAATAAGCTCTGGTAGGGTTGAATGTCTAAACAGTCCAAGGTCTCATAAAGTTGACTGTTTAGATTTCCTGAATCCTTAGGTTTTTACTATCCCAGTAAATCATTTAACTAAGTCTTCTAAAGCTCACAAGAGAAGCAAGTATATTATTATGTCCAAACTTATTTATACTTCATTACATGCTTCAATTATTCATTTTTTAAGTCAGCAATGGGTATAAGCTTTAGCTTTAGGTTTTATATTCAGACTTTCCAAATGTTTAACATCTTAGTCTTAAAAGAAAAATGATTATCATCCAGGCTTATTTTGAAGTTAAAGGACAAAGATGGTTTACTGGGAAGGCATAACAGAATTTTTCTAAAAAAAACCAAAAACACATCATTATAGGCCACAAGAAGTAATACGAGGACTGGCAGATCCTCTGAGTCTCAACTTTCCATCCAGTGACCCCAGCTCTTGGTCTCAATATTGTCAAGGAATATTTATTGTCATGTTAGAGGATAAAGTATACTCTGTGACAGAAAGTTTTCAGTGTCCGTGTTAGTGTCTTGTTAAGGATGAACTCAGCCTGGTTATCATGCCTATGCTCTTTTGGTTTTGACTCCAATGTTATTTTCTCCTGCAGGTTTCTTGAACCCTATAGATCAGGGACAGATGTCCTTCCTATGTGCTTCTTCAAGATCCACTACTTCTGCCCACAGCCTTTATCAGGCTTTATAACCACCTATAGATTTGCCTAACTCCATCCTGGACTATACACTTTATGAGGGTAGGAGCTCTGGGTTTTCTATGCTGCAACCCCCAAGCCCCCATGTTAGGTAGTATATTTGTGGAATGAGAGAATGAATGAATGAGTAAAAAAAAAAAAATAGAGAGCAGGGCACTGTAGTGTATGCCTGTAACCCCAGTGACTTGGGAGGCAGAGGCAGGAAGATTGTAAGTTTAAGGCCAGCCTCAGCAACTTAATGAGACCCTGTCTCAAAATGAAAAACAAAAATGGCTGGGGATGTAGCTCAGTGGTGGAGCATCCCTGGATTCAATCCTAGTTTCAATTTTGCAAACAATATAAAACAAAACAAAGAAATGAGAGCACCATGGGGTGAATTATTTTGCTCACTCATTTTCCCTCGAATCATTTCAATGTCTTCTTAAATATAACATTTGAGACAAAAACCATAGCAAACCTCCAAAGCTGATTTATATTTTTTTAGCACAGTTCATAACTATTCTATCCAGAGAAAGATTCAAATTGAAGTGAACATGCCTTGCTATGCTGAGAGGAAAGGAAAAGAATAACTGCTTGCACTTAACAGCAAAGGATATCTCCTTTCCTCTCCCAAGCAGACCTCCCAGAGGTCACCTTCTTTGTGAACTCTTCTATGTCATTTACTTTTAGGAGAACTCTCTTCTTACTAGGATGAATTTATTTTTCAATTGACAAATAAAAAATAGTATATTCAACATGATGTTCTGAAATATGTATACATTGTGGAATGACTAAACCAGGCCGTCGACCTATGAACTACTCCCGCACTCTTATCTGGAAGAACACTTAGCAGTTCTGAAGTACACAGTACATTGTTATTAACTAGGTGAATCTGTTTTTGCTGAAGCTAGGTGTAAAAAAGGATGAGGGGTGGGGGAATTAGCCCTCATTTCATAATGGGCTTTGGAGCCACAGGAAAATATTTCTATACCTGGCTCTGTTCCCAGGTGACTCTGGTCCAGTCAATGTAATCCCTTGAGTCCTGGTTTCCTCACCTTTGAACTGAGGGTTACAAGACCTACCTCACAGGGCTCTTGGAGGCTAATGGATAGGAATGGGCCAAGCACAGTGGTATATGATCAATGTTCAATAAGTGTTTATTCTTTTTTTTTCTGCCTCTACAGAAAAACCCTTAAGTTTCTGCTTCTTTTATTTTTTTTTTATGCCCAGATGCAGTAAAATGAAAAGCCACCGTGAATACCTCTACTTACCCTTCTCCTTTTTTCAAAGTTTATCAGTCCACCCTGAAAGAAATTTAAAAAAAACAAGGTGACCAACCAAGTTACTTTTGAAACACAGCCTAATGTTGTTCTAGATCACATTAAAATAGATGAAAGGAAAGATAAAGCCTAATTTTTTAGTAGATAAACACAATGCATTTTATTTTTATGTGGTGCTGAGGATCGAACCCGGTGCCTCATATGTGCTAGGCAAGTGCTCTACCAAACAGCTATAACCCCGGCCCAAGCCTAATTACTAATGATCCTATAATTATGGATATTATGAGGAAGACAACCATCTTTTGCTTAAAAAAAAAACAACATTCTTTTAGCTGGGCACGGTGGCACATGCCTGCAATTTCAGGTATTCAAGAGGTTGAGGCAAGGATCACAAATTCAAGGCCAGCATGGGTAACTTGGCAAGACTCTTTTCAAATTTTTTCAAAAAGGGCCAGGGATGTAGCCCAGTAGTAGAACACTTGCATAGTAAACATGAGGCCCCGGGTTCAATCCCTAGTTTAGAAAAGAAAGAAAAGAGCAAAAACATTCTTTTCATTTATAATGGGCAGGTTATGCTTTCTTTTAAAATGTCTGAAATCAACTAAAATAGTAATGATGAAATATCACAAGTCAGAATCCAAGTATATTTGCAGAACCAGTGAAGACGAACGCGTGAGTAAATATTCCATTACACTTGTTTCCTTGATAAAAAGCAACAAAAACAGATGGTCACTGACTCATGCTGGAAACCAAATTGTCAATGGTTTATCAAAAGGGAAGTCACTTGTGCACAGCATCATGAAAAGTTAAGTTTCAATTCTTCATCCTCCCCAGCCAACTCCTATTCTCAGTAGGCTCAACTCAATTTAACTTCTCAATCTTTGGTCACTCCCCAAAATTCCCCAACGCTGAGGGGTATTTCCTGAGATAAGCTAAGGCAGAGGGTGGGAAGAGACCAGAGCTCCAGGAAACACAAAATAAATGGACATGTCCCCAACACTGAGGACAAGCATGGAAGTGACATACAATTCTTTTTAGTTAGGATACAATGAAGCTATGACAACCCACAAAGCAGAATTCACTTAAATGCACAGCAAGCCTTAAATATCAGTTCAAATATCTAATGTCTTTCCCACTTACATCTTATTACTTATTAACAAAGTTGGCTTGTTGGACTGGCTTTCACCTCTTTTCGTGTTCCAGAAGAAAAAGAGGGAAGGAGTGGAAGGGTACACCCCAGAACAGACGGCAATACAAAATACCAAAAAATGGGAATTGAAAATTCACAAAGCTGCCTCACTTCTGACTTAACTCCTGTGCCAGGGCCCTCTGCTCCTTCAGCTCTGCCTGCAGCGTAAGCCTCCACACCCAGATCTTGCTCCAGGCCATGTCTGAGCAAGGCCTTCTCACCACAGCCTCTCATGTTACTAATCACGACTACCTGCAATTTTGTAAAACTCTCTATTTCTATTGATTGCTCCCTACTTTAATATGCCCTTCCTTCCACTAGCTTTTGATACTCAGCTGGTATTATCTTTTGGTGTTGTTCTTTGTATTTCTTATAGCACCCAGCACAATACCACACACATTACAGGCTCCCAGTAGAGAGTAACAGAAGCAAATTTCTCTCTAGAAATCTAAGAAGAAAGCTACAGGCCCAATCGTGTTGCCTGCATGCAGCGCACCTCGATGTGGTCCTGGAGAGCAGTGTCCAGCATGGTCAGGTCAGTCAGGAAGGTGCCCAAGTAGGGTACAGTGCCCTGCATCACACCCTAGGAATAATCAGAGAACAGCTGTCTTTATTGTTATTGAAAAGTTTAAGGGTTTCAATGACCTTCACACTAGAGGACATGGACCTGTTCAAGGACTATGACTATGGGGCTATGAGTGGTAACCTCCATGACAGGAAATTCTGAAAACCCTTCACAAATAGGAAAAGAACTTCATGATCTAAAGTCTAGCTTTCAAGTCATGACAATCAAGCCTCAAAACCAGGAAATCACAGGCATACATTCAAATGTGTTCACAGTGGGTTTCACATTTTGCTTTAACTCAGGTAAGTGGGTCGTCTGTTCGCTTTTCAGAGTGTATGGACACTTGGGATGGTTTGGAATGGCCCTGGACAGTGGTGGCTTCACCACTGGTAAAGAGTGGGCCACCACACAATGGATAAATGTGCATCACAAGAGTATATAGGGTGCCATGTTAAAATAGCCCCTCGGACTAGTCTTAGTGACTTATTTTCAAAGAATGCAAGAAAGGGAAAAACAGTAACCTTAAAGAAAGAAACCTAGCAAACTCTGCCTTAACCAAGTTATGAAGGTCAACATCAGCAGTGGCACCATCAGAGTCACACCAGATGAACCATTCACTCCTTGATATGATGTGACAAGAAGGGCACTTCTTCTTACCATTCTTCAAAAAAACCTATAACCTTAGTCTATTCACTAGAAAAGCAAAGACAAACCCAGACTGTTGAACGTTCTGCAGGATACCTGAACAGTACCCCTTAGGATTTCAAGGTCATGATAACCAAGAGAAGCCTGGGAAGGCATCATGAACCAGAAGAGCCTGGGAGGACATGGCCATCTCAGTGTCCTGCGCTGGATGGGTCCTGGGACTAATGGAAAACTGGTGAAATCCAAACAAAATCTGAGTGTTAGGGAACAGTACCACACCAGTGTCAACTTCTGAGTATTGACAGACACGCCAGGTTACAGAAGCAGCTGACAACGGGAGAGACTGGGTGAAGGGTTTACAGAAACTTTAGGGTTTAGAGTATTCTGTGTAATTTTTCTTGCAACTTCTCTGTACCTCTGCAATTATTTCAAATGGAATTCAGTTTTCAAAACTGCCCACTGGAGTAAAGGTAGAAGTGCTTCAATACATGACCGCAATTCATCTGTGTCCATCTCACAAGGCCACCAAGGCACTAACCATTCTGCAGGGAACATTAAAGGAGGCTTCCAAGGACATCTCATCCTGAATGTATTAAGGTCCTTGTGGAAATTCTGGCAGGAACAGCCTCAACCGGGGCAAGGCCAGGCTGCTTGGCACGAGGCTGGCCACTTCCCCAGCCAGTTCACACCAAGAAGGGTTTTGTCCTTCAGGAACTCACTGTCAGCTGCAGTTTGTCCTTCTCATTATATGGACAAGGTCTCACCCTGAACTAAAATAATCTTTTCCCCCACTTTGGTAACAGCTATTTTTAACTTGCCTTTGAACAACCATGAAAGTTTGAAACACTGTGAGTTTTATAGGCTTTATATTACAGAAGAATCCTAGCATTCAAAATATTTTTGATTTATGTCCAGCTTTCCAAAGAAGGAGAAAATCCTTTGAAGGCAGGGATGAGAATATTTATTTTGTCAGTCTCTAATCTCCTATTTCTGGTTCCCTACCTCTATGCTAAAACTTAGGAGTTTAAAAATACAGTGAACCATGATAATATCTTTCAATTTTAAAAAGAGAGGTTAGATACTCCTTTGAGTACTGAAAAACTAGAAAGGTTTGGTTAGTCCCTGGGATTAGCAAGAAGACCTGGGCAATGTCTATAGCATTTGGGAAGAAATGAAATGATCTCCGAGTACAAAGACCAAATCCTCCTGCTGGCAGACAATCCCTTTCCTTGGCCATCATCTGCCAAAAGCTGAGGAAGGCAGGAAGCCCAGGAGGCTGCTAGGCCAAGCAGGCCCCAGCACCTAAATGCAGGAGTGAGTGGGGCGGATGCACCTGCTGCAAACCTGCCCTCGCTGTCAGAAGAGAACTTTTCTAGAAAACATGATTTGCAGCTCTCAGTGTTCATTTCCTACTGGGTCAAATGGGAATAAAAATATCTTTCCTAAAGAACTCCCAGGGCTGCTAAGAACAAATGAAGTCAAGACTGGAAGCCCTGCAGACTGAAAGACACTGGTGCCTTGCACGCCCTGCTGCCCAGCCACAGCCACAGGCCGCTCTCCTGTGGGCTCTCGGGGAGGAACAAAGCTGGACACACCATATCCTTCTGGAGCTGTAGCCGCCTCTGAGTTCGCTTCTGGTTTTCTTTCACACTGCTGTCCAGATTTGCAAACTTGGAGGTTCCTTCCTAAGAAAGAGCACACAGAGAGCCCAGTGACGGAGGAGGCCACTTAGAGAGAAGTGAAGGGGCACCTAGTTTCTGGGACACATCTGACATCCTCTGCACAGGTCTTGAGTGTGTGCAATGAAGGCTCGTCCAGCAGGCCGGCAGGCTGTGTTAAGCAAATGCCTGGCTGGCGGCTGGCGAGTGGTCTCTGTGTGAGGCCCCGTGGTCCTGGATCATCCTGCTCTGTGAGAAGAGTGTCTGGTTTGGCTTATGAAATTGATCATCACTACAAGGCAGGCGATTCCTGGAATGGAGACATTTTTATACATCTCAAATTTCACTCAAAGTGATCTTATATCCCTGAAATGAAGAGCTCTTCCTCTGTACATTTTATGATTTCTTGACATTGGCCTGAAATGGATGTGCCAGCATTCTGTGAAAGAAAAGGGACCCAATTTTGTGGTATTTCTTAGCTAAATAAAACTGCTGTACTGGAAATTTTCTGAGGAAGTCCAATATGCTGGCACATTACCAATTCATGAAAGCTAGACCTTCACAGATTGGTCCCCTTTCCCCAATCAATTTTGCCTCCTAGGTTTGGACCTCTTACCCATCTATCCTTCCTCCGGGCGCCTGAGGACAGACAGCTACCCTTGCTCTCCTCCTGTCAACTGTAACAACAAACTCTTCGACATGATTAATCATGAATTTGCTGACTGCACACAAAGTGTTTTGGGTCTGTGGTTTCAGGGTCTTGTTAAGTTCTCGTTTTCCAGAAACTGCATGAATGGGAGGCAAATTTCACAATTCAGTAGTGTACAACCTCTACATTAGTTTCTCCTTAGTCAGTTTTTCCTGGGTTTATTATATTACCTTAGCATGTGACTCTCACTACTGTACAACTAGAAGAGGGCTATTTTCCAGTAACATGGTCTTGCTGATGGTGGTAAGGCACAGACATAGTCTATCATTAACCAGTCTTAACTGAGGTCCCCAGTACACCACCAGGGTTGGAACCCACTGTGACTCATTACCTATTTCAGTTTTCCCTATCACAAATGATAATAAGGACAGCTACCATTTAATGATCCCCCTGGGGATGCATGATGATAGCCTAATATGTGCCACTTCCTATGCTAGGTGATTCTGAGTCCTCTCAAATTCTTGCTTGCATGAAAAATCCACGTTGTCTGACAAGAACATGAGTGTGCGTGTCTTTCTAATGTGATGGTCCTGCAGAGGAAACTTTGGCAGAAATATTAAACTTCTTTCTAAGGATTTCTTAAAAGTTAAAAAGCTCCTAAGAATCACAGAACAACACAGGTGAAAGGGATCTTAGAGAACACTGAGGACCACACCTCCCTCCTCATTAGTAGGAGGCAGAAAGCCCTGAAATGGGGAACTAGAAGCCTTGTTGATTCCATGCCTTCAACGTTTCATGAAAGTGAGATTCCATCCTTGGCTGCAGCACTTTTAAAAAGACTGACTAATGCCAGTTCTTCCAAATGAGGTGTCAAACGAAAACCCACTCTCTGCCATATCCCAAAAGGCTCTAGTTTCTTTCCTTCCTTGGCCCCAATCTCCTACTCTGCACTGCCTCACAACGCCATCCCTTGAGCCTCCTTGAAACTTTTCATGGATTGTTGTGATGGCGTCACTCTGGTTCTTTCCTCCTGCCTCTCTTAAGTGACTCTTCTTCTGCCCAGGTCATCTTCTTGCTTTTCAATATACTCACATCCTTGTAAATGCAATCCAATCCCATGATGCTAATCACCACCTGTGTGTGGATGAATTCCAAATCCTTCCCTTTCCCTCCACCGAAGTCCCACTCCTTTCCTTTCTCTTCTTCTCTTTCCATCTCTGTCCTCTTAGCTTTTGTCTAGTGCAAATTTATCCCTTGACTCTGACTTTTCTTTAGCTCTTTAGCAGAGCCCAATGCCTTCACCAAATTGTTCTGGGCCTCAGAGGGACTCTTTAATAGGTCTAAAAGGACCTCATCTACAAAGTACTGGGTCCGTTTCAATAAATGTTGGTTAAATTAAAAGTTCAGAAGCTGCTGGTGATTTTTATTGATACAGGTCTTCACAGTTCTAACAGTCTCCTGCTCCAGCTTTGAAGGTAACATGTTTTGGAGCTTCACTAAACATACATCTCCACCAGAGTCTAATTTCTGGGGCTTTCTAGAAGCCTAGTTGTTACATTAATTTGACCAGGGAGGATCACAAGAAGATATGGTGATAGTTTGCTTTCCTGTTGTTTTGAAATCTGTGGCCTCTAAGATTCACTGCTTAGAATTATCTAAGTTTCAGAAATCATAAGGATATTACAAGTTGAAGATAATCATTGAGAAGAAACAGAAGCATTTTCTCTAATATTTTTAAAAGAAAAATCAAGGATTTTTTTCTTTATGTTGCCTGGATCATAATATTATAGAAGTTGAATATGACATTTACCCAGAAGTAGAAGACAGGTCATTTACAACTAAGGTTACCAAAGTATAAATCAGTACAAGCCCAGGAGTAACATATCAGAAACAGAACCTAGGAGTTTTTCTCATTGATTCTTTTGAGAACCTAAGTACCTTGATTTCATTTTTTTATAATTGTGTTGAGAATTCACACCCAGAATTACACACTTCATATGAAGAATGATCAACAAAGATGACAGGAAAGGGATACATAACATATACATATATATAGCCTGCCTAAAGCATTCCATAAACCACATGATAATGCACAGACCACATGAATTCATAGCCAAGTTTTTCATTTCTTTGGGATTCAAGCCATACATAAGAAATTTAACTTAGAGTACTAAGGTAAACTTCTACACTGAAGAAAGGTTTATGGGATCTTTAATGCTAGAGATAGCATTGCTTCTAAGGTTTCAGCCAGAAGACTGACACTAGGTAATGAGCTGCACAGTGTCCAATTTATCTACCTTGGAAGGACGACTCAGGTCTATTGGGATTTGAATGTGTGGCTCCAGTTAGTCTAGCTTTGTATTATGGATAGGGAGACCACTAAGCCATCTCCTTCCAGACAAATGGGTTTCCATTTAAAGTCTGCAAATCCGGAGGGATATGAAGCAGGGAGTAATACAATCTCAGCAATTGTTGAATGTGCAGTTAGTCGGGTAGTTCAAATGCAAGGTCAGACACCAGCAAAAACTGCCCTGCTCATGTTATCTACTCCAAGAAGGCCTAAAGGTGGACACATTGTTAAAGTCATATGAATGACAAGACCCATCAATTCATGCAGTCCAACAATAGTTTCTGAACACATACTATGTGCCAGGCACTGCATCAGGCATTAGGGATCTGGTCCCTGCCTAGAAGAGCTTACAGGTCAGTATAAAGACAAGGTAAATCCATAGACATCTCTAATAGAGCATGTTGTAAGTGCCAGGACAGAGGAATAATGGACTTCTTCTAGAACACATTGGCAGGGGTACTTAATCAGACCTGAGGGTGTCAAGGAAGACTTCCAGAAAAACAGAAGTTCATACCAAGACAGGATGTAGGACTCAGGAGAAGAATCATGAAGACCATGACATGTGCCTTTACAGGAATGACTACCTATGAGCTTTAGCTGGCATTCAACTGGATGCCTTTTCTTAGTAACCCCACCTCTACCTGACTTTCATTCTCATTCCAGTGTCCTCCCTAAGCTCAAATTTGTGGGTTTAAACTTTATGCACTTTCACTTGTTATGGACACTTTGGTTTTAAATGTACACTGCTTACCAAACACTAGAAATGGCATACATTTGCATAGTGCTTCCACATATTTTATTGTAATAATCTTCAAACCAATTCTGCAAGGTCAACAGACCCAGTACCAGTATTGTCTCCAATTTAGAAAAGCAGACTACAGACGATTACCATATCTTCTAATAGCCCAGTTCAGGGATTCCCCCTAGAGTAGGACATATGATATAATTTTATAATTGTTTCCATCCTACCTCTCCATGAGACTGGAGATCAATATGGTTGCATCTCTAATACATAGCACATAATGAGTGCTCATTAATACTTGCTGAATTAGTGATTTACCTCCTCTATGAAGCTGAACCTGACCTACACTGTCCTCTGATCTCAAAGGGGCAGACAAAATAGCTTTATGCCTAAATAAGAAATGCACAGATTTTAGAGTCTCACCAGGTTGCACTCACATTTTTTCTGGTTATAGTTTGGATCGGAATGTCCCCCCAAAGGCTCATATATTGAGGGCTTGGTTTCCAATGCAGCAATGTTCAGAGGTGGGGCTTCTGGGAAATGCTTGTACAATGAGGGCTCTAACCTCATGGATGGATTAATCCATTGAAGGATTCATAGATGAATGGACAAATGGGAAGTGGAGGAAATGGTAGGAGGTGGGACCTAGTTGAACAAAATGACTTCTTGGGGTCATGTCCTTAGGGACTGTATCTTGTCCCTGACTGCCCCACCTTTTTTCCTCTCTGCTTCCCAGCAGCCAAGGGATGAGCAGCTCTTTTCCACCACACCCTCTCTACCATGACGCTCTGCCTCACCATGGACCTAATAGCAATGAAGCCAGCCAACCACAGACTGAAACCATAAACCAAAACAAATCTTTTTTTCCTCTTATTTGATTTTCTCAGGTATTTTGTCATAGTGATAAACAGCTGGCTAACAGCTCTATCATCTAGCAGGTGTGTACCTTAGGACATGCTACTTCCTTATCTAAGTCTTGTCTATCTTTAAAATGAAGATGACAAAATCTACTTATAGAAGGGCTATAAAGATAATATCTGGCCTGGGTTCACTGCCCTCTGATGATTATTCACAAGTTGTCAACTGTAATCAACTCTAGGTGAACTTCTGGAAACAGGGTCTGTAAGTCATCTTCATATTTCTAGAGGAAGGTTCAATACTTCACAAATGTTAGACACTGAACACATTTCTGAAGTAATAAAATGAGCCAAGTATACCTCTGCCTAGCATGCTGTTTAGAAGCCACCACTCACTGGTGTTCAATAAATATTGCTGATGAGAGACTATGCACTTTGGTCCAAATAAAGGATGTAGAATTGCAGGCTTGGCCTCTGTCATTTTAGGAGATATTTTACTGAGAAGAAATAGTCCAGGGCTTCTTACCCACCTGATCATCAGCATTTGATAGCTGCAGAGCAGCCGCACATATATAAAGAGGCACATATATGAACTCGAGTTTCACAATCTAGTTTAGAACAAGGACACTAAGGAGGTAGAAGGAGAGAGCTCAACTGGGCTTTGAATTTTCTCAGCCACAAGTTGCCTAGATTACGCATAGAACACAAAAATTCTACTTTCTTATTGTACTGAAAGAACTCAAGGTGCCCCAAACTCCTCTTCCCTTGGAGAGATTCAGAACTTCCAATAGTGCTACCCAGCCCTCACCACAAGTCTCACCTTCATCAGTAGTTCCCGGCTGGTCAAATGGTTATTATGGTCTGAGAAGATATCTGAAAGTTCTTCAAACATCAGCATTCGGTCCCTATGAAGAGAGATTAAGAAAATATTAACAATGAAAAATGAGTGAAAAACCCAAAATATTAACAATGAAAAAAGAGTTAAAAACCCAGCACCTTTGGCCTAACTGTCCTCAGCACCTACAGCTATGGAAGACTGTTTCGATCTCAATATCAGTGAGTAATGTGAACACAAATGAAGCCAATAACTTTTTCATGCAAGGTGGCTTTTATATTCTAAGATGAATGTGGCTACCTGTGTGAAGTGAGGGATATTTTCTAACCATAAGGGTAGAATTATGAAAAAAAGATTGTTTGATTGGGGCATCAAGTTATTCAACTGAGACACATTCACTTCAGTAAGTCCACAGGGACCTGAGGCACAATCTTGGCCAAGCTCCTTATTTTAAATAGGAAGATGTCATGGCCAAAGGGTTGCCCAAGTTTCCACTAGTCACTGGGAAGTTAAACGGACACAATCTGAATGTTCAGAATCATAGGCCAATGTTCTTACTCATAGTCAGAATAGAATTGGGTTGGGGGTCATGATGGGCTCTGCAGGTAGGGAGTGGGTATAGATTCAAATCTCAACTCTGTTGTTACTTCCTGAGTGATCCTGGACAGGTTGCTGAGCTCCAGTTTTCTTATCGGTACAATGGAAATACTCCCACCCATTATAGGCAGCTGTGAAGGTAAGTGGGCGACACAAGCAAAGCACCTGCCTGCCCTTGCCACCTGCCCTGTACATGCACCTCCACAGGCCTCCTGCTCATCTCCCCACACCCCTCCAGGGGGACTGAGTGGACAATTCTGAAGGCAGGGGATGGTCATAAAATATTTTATACCTGCAACATTTTCATTATTATGAAAAAGCCATTATTAAGAACTCATTTTTTTATTACAAGAAGTATAATATTACTCTTATAATACTGGAAACTATTAAAAGGTATATATATTTTGGAGAAAAAAGTTAAGAACTTAATTACATGTGGCCCTAAATAAAGAGAAATAAATATCCTCTGTCTATGGAAGGCTAGAAATATGAAGGTCTAGAGGCAAAGTTACAACCAAGTAAGAAATCTTGACCCTGTCTCATGAATTCAGCAAGGGACAGCATGCAAAGCTGATGTGGAAGGGTCTTCTCTAAGGAAGCCTGACACTCCAGCATTCCTGCTACCACATCCACCAACCATCCAACCAGGAAACAAACCAGACATGTAGAACAGAATTCAGCTTTGAAGATTTTTCATTATTTGTTTTTGAAGAGTAGTTTAAAAAGCCAGCTGGAAGAATGGGCCTTCCCATCTCGCTACCACGGAGACTAAGATGCAAGCCCACTATTGTTTTTACTTGTTTATTAACCTCAAATATTCTGTAGAATGAATCTTAGGCTGACTAGGTGACTTTCCATAGTGTCCTATTAGCCAACCACCAAAAACGCCCAGGGTTACCTATCACTGCAATTAGAGAAGGCTGCGTGTTAACACCCAAGCACCCCTTTGTTTTTGATGCCACAGGTGGGTGGGAGGCAGTGATTACAGTGAGTGTAAGGATGAGGACATTGTAAGCTGTAGATTCTGATCCTATTTCACCAGGTACTACCAGCTAGTGATTCCACACAACCCATACCTTTCCTGAGATACACGTGCAGAGGAAAATCAATCAACTAATCTTTCACACAGAGTCATCTTCATTAAATAATGAAGAAGAGAAAGAAACCAAGAAAGAGTGGTAATCAAGAACTCTCCACTGGACTTTGAAATGCTTGCCTGTCTACCCATTTGTCTCCTGATGATGGTGTTATAAACCACACTCTAGCTTTGGAGTCCAAGTTGCAATAGCTTCCACAGCTCTGTAGGGTGAAGCATTAAGATCATCCATTTTATTTTTCTCCTTTTATCAACTATAAACAATGCCAGCTTCTCCCAAGTAGACTATCCCCTGAATGAAAACATGAGCTTATCAGTAAGCGTGAGTACCCTGGTACTATTTTCCAGCATAAATTTATAAAATTCTGTCTTGCCCATGGGGATCTCTTGCAAGTTTGAACGGTGTCAGTCCCCAAGGGCTTAATCAGCTCTGACTGAACTGATGAAACTGACCTGGGCCGTCCACTCTGAAACAAATCTACTACACTCCCAGGGCAGCTGGCTCCCGAGCTGGGGCTGCCCCTCCTGACCAACACTGACTATCCGGCTAGACTATAAAGCATTTACTCATTCTTCTCTGATATAGTGTGACAGGCCAATTAGTTCAAACTTGGGAAGACTTGAGTGTAGCTGACCTGGCTGGTACCCAAGACAGAACCCCCAGGCTCTAAGTCTGAGACCAGAACGGCCCACCACCCCACCTTCACATAAAGTCCTCTGGTCTTCCAGCAAAGTTCTGGAAATACAAGATGGTAAGAGCAAAATAATAAAGGAATTATGCTGTCAATTGTTTCAAAGGCTGCACAAAGAAATGTGAAAGAAAAACAACAAAGAACATGGCCAGTTAATAACTTCCATTAGGTACCCAGGAAGGAACACTTAAGAGAGTTCTTTTTAACATTGCTAAGATAGTTTTTAATATGCTGAGGCAGAAATGGACTAAATAGTTTCCTACTGAACATCAAGAATGAATGCCCTAACTGCACATGCTATCCCTCACATCCTGGAATAGCTCAGGGCTTTAGAAAGAGGCTAAAAAATAACCAGAAGTCATGGCAAATTGCTGTAACTTCATTACTCTACAACCTGATCCCTAAAAATGCAGATAATAAGCACATCCTTCAAATCAGCCCCACAGCCAAGAATCTTGGCTTTGGCACACTTTGAGAATGAGTTTGATTCCTGCAGCAGCCCTGCCTCAAAACTCACTAGTAATTATGAGTAAAGTGCATGCTGCCTGGAACACACGGAGGAGTTCAAATATGAACCTCTCCTCATATAATATGAGCTTGGAAGGTGAAGGCCCGTGGCACTCCTGCAGCAACTAATCACGCCAAAGAAAAGAAGAGCAGAGCCTTGGGGACTTACTTTGGGACAGCAGCCCAAGTCTTCTTCAACCGATAGATGGAATTAGACTGCAATGCTGAAACGATGGCCCTCAAGGAGGAAAAATTCTTCAGGATTCTACATTCCTGTATGGGGAGTGATGGAGACATAAAGGCATTTAAATATCAATATTCCAGTGAGTTGGTGGTTTCCTGTTTTAGAGGTATCACAGCTGCTATGAATTCTTACCACTAAACAGGCAGCTGTATAAATACTGAACATCAAAAAGTGGCTCCTTCCTCCCACCCCAGTCACCGAAACACTTTATAGATTTTGGCACCGTATGCTTGTTTTTCTCCCTTTAATATATTTTTGCGTTGTTGTTACAATTTTATAGCTTCCAGCTTTCCCAGTAAAAACACAAATGGTGGTGGGCCTACAGAACTGTGCTAGAGAAAGCAACTTTTTCTTCTGCTGAAAGCACACACATCCTCTGAAAACACATATGAAACACCAATGTAGCCTTTGGACCCATAGAGTGAACTGGCAGCAACCACTCGGAGTTCAGATGGTATCAAACATCTCATGAGCAACCCTTGTCCTGAGAGGTGTATATAACTTGGCAATAAAAATTCACCACGAGTTGAACTTTGGCTTTTATGCTCTTAGCCAAGGGGGAATATTTTTATACACATTCATTTGGTTTCAAATTGGCTTGTCCCACAGTCACAAACATTCAGAAACACCTTGGTACTTCAGTGCTTCCAAAATAACTTGGGCTTTTAAAATGAGATTCATTTTGGCAATGTTTTAAAACAAAACAGCAAAAGAACAAGGAACATTCTAGATGTCATTTTCTGGGTAAGGAGAAGGGCTGTCTGTTTAAGCAACCATGAGGACCAAGCAGATAACATCAGCAGCCGGTGACCTTGGAGTCAAGCCTGCTGAATGAACAGAAAGGACAGAAAAACAGCCTGGGACAGGGTCCCGTTGTTGGTTGCCATGGGGAAGCTGGTGACATGGGGAATGGGCCACACCTATGTCAAAGGAGATGCTTTAGATACAGGCACATGGGAGTGCAAGACCCCTGCCATTTTCTATGGAGCACATTGTGTGCGTTTCGCTTTGTGCAGAACATATGGGACAAGAGGTCCCAGAGTGGTTGGGGGCACACATGCAAATCTCTTCAAGGATCAATTCATAAAAGACTGTGTGCATCCTGACTATGAAGGATAAACAGCATTCTCTAATTTATCATGCCAAAACCTGGCTCCTAGAAACCATGCCAAACAGCCCTCAAACATTTTCTTTAGAGTAAATGTTAATGTGTCTTATAAAAGTCATGCCCACCTATTTTAAATGCCTCAATGTCTCCCACCTTACAGAAAGAAAGAGAGAAAAAGAGAGACAGCAAGCAAACAAACAAGCTAGCTAGCTCTAAATTGCAGTATGGAAACCAATCCAGTGAGAGCACAGTTCAACAAAGGTTCAGAACCCAAAAGTTACGTTCTAAAAATCAGGAAACTTGCAATAAATAAAGGAATGCAGGCACGGATACATCATGCAAATTGTAATAAGCATATGGAATATATTATTTCCAAAGAGGTTAAAATGAAGGGTTTAAAGTAGTACAAAAGGCATCTGGTCCCATTTCTAGAAAAGGAGGCATTTTCAGGAGACAAGACATGGAAGTAAAACTGCAGCATTAAAGACCAGTCCACGCCAATACTCAGATTAGGTCAGAAATATTTTCTGCATGTAAAATTATTATCATTTTCTCAAACATCTTTTCAGTAGAAATCAACTGTGACAAATTCAGGAAAAGTAAAATAAATCTTGGCAGGAAACTGCCTGCAAGTTTCATTATTTCATTAAGTTAAGCTACACAATTTCAAGATACAACATACTCAATGCTAGAAAAGTGTATCATCAAAGGTAAGGAAGGAATCTTGACTCTTTTTCATATGCTATGAGACCTGGGATATAATTCAAATTTTCAAACTGCATTTCTTATTATCATACAAATGCACAACTTACATTTAACTTAGACCAAAAGGCATTGTTTGATCCATACTATGCACATAGAAGCTACATTTTTGCTCTAGACTTTCTAATTGGTTGAAGATTGTGGGTAAATATGCCATTGGCTTTTTTTTTTCTTTTCTTTTTTTTTTTTTTGTACCGGGGATTAAACCCAGGGGCACTCAATCACTGAGCCACTTCCCCAGCCCTATTTTGTATTTTATTTAGAGACAGGGTCCCCTGAGTTGCTTAGCACCTTGCCATTGCTAAGGCTAACTTTGAACTTGGGATCCTCATGCCTCAGCCTCCCAAGCTGCTGGGATATTACAGGCATATGCTATCCCACCCAGTTGTCCATTGGCTTTTGAGACATGTAGAGCACCATAAATGCTGTGGCATTTATGGCAAAAAAAAAAAAAAAAATTTTCCTTATCATTTGAAGAAAGAGAAATTCCATGCTAATATCATATTCCATCAGAACAACATCTTTTATAGTTGTCTGCTGAGAAATAAGCTCAATTTTGAATACGAGAAATTTAAGTTGCAATTTATATTGTTTTTTATTCACTTTTTTCATATGCTAAAAAGTCTGTAATAGTAAACCACCTAAAGACTCAAAACAAGGCAAAGTCTCTGGCACAATTATGTCCTTGCTTTTTAATCAAGAACAACAAAAAAGAATGTTAAAGACTTAGGCATTATGCCCCATAGACAGGGGCTTAATGAAAAATATATCCAATGGGATGTAAACAAAATGTGTTTTGGTTGAGGGTTGACCCATAGAGTCCAGAATACAAACTTTAGGGTATCTACATAAAAATTAATTTTTCAAAATCATTTTTTTGCTTATGTGATTTCTTCAGTCTAGAAAAAAAATTAAAAACCTTTAAATACCAAAAATCCTATTATTCAAAGCTAAATTCAAACATCATACCCCATCCATGAAGCCCTCCTCCAACACCCTAATCTGGAGGGATTTCTCCTCCTCCACATTAACAGCTCTTAGATGGTTGAATCCTCTGCTGCCCAGGCTGAGGTTAATTCTAGTAAGCCCTCGCCCCCATAGCACTAAATCACTTATATTCTATCCTGTTGTGTCCCTAAAGTACATAATATTGTAGCATATGCATATTAAGAGCTCACAAAGTATATGGGCAACTAAATACAGTCGTTTTCTCAGTCATAACACAAGAGGCTGATAAGTGAAGGTCATGTAGCACGTAAGCAGTTGACCCAAGAGCTTGGACTCTGACACTCAGCAGGATGCAGTTCAGGCCTAGGAATGTTCTGCTCCCTTCCAACTTGAGGTTGAAGTTGTAAGGGCCTCAGGTAGGCCCCAGACTGTGAGTTGTGATAAAGGTCTCAGTCCTTCAGGAAAGAGATTCAGGCTTGTGAGGAGGCAACAGCTCTTCAAATCTACAGAACAGGCAACGCTTTCAGGTACTGGTATGAAGACTGATCTGTTTAACAGAAACTAGGGGTTATACCAACCAAACACAGTGCAGAGACCCAGAGATACTCAGACTGTGGTGCATAGAAAGGAAGAAGCAGACAGAATGTCTTGCCCCAGAGAAGCAGCACTGTGGGGTCAGGAGTAGAAACAAGAAAGTAGGAGACCAACTGATTATTTTAGGAGGGAAAATAAGATCAGCCCCCAAGGTAAGAAGAAACATTTTCTTACTTTGGAATAGCAACAGTAACAATGGAAACCCAATGAGCCTAAACGTACAGGCAGTGACATGGCTAAACCATCTGGACAGAGCCATGGAAGAGTGTCCAGTTTCTACCACACAAAGAATATTTTTAATAAGACAATTACATGAGCAATGTTAATCCACTTCTCGATGATTTTGGCTCTCTGCTGGGTTTTGAGTTCTTTGCCCCCAAGGATGGTGCTGACAACACATTTGGTGAGGGTATTAAACTGAGAGATGGTAGCACGGATCGTAGGAGCCAAATGTTTGTTTTCCTTCTTATCCCTTCGAGACCAAATGCAGCCCAGGCAGTGGTGAGGCACTACTCTCTTGAATAGTTGCTGGAACAAAAGAGGGATTGACATTAAGGACAGCAGAGGCATTTCATACAGCAAAGCACATCACCTGAGTCATCTGTAAATTGGTATTCCTGGGCAGACAAATAAAATAAAATTTTTCTACTTGAATTGCCTCATGGTGTCCATTTCAATAGACAAAAGTAAATAATTAATATATGTAATGAGTCAGAAAAGTCTACATGATCTTTTAAAATCTGCTCAAGTGAGCAAATAGAACACAATGACCAAAAGATAATTTAAATGACCAAAAGATAATTTAAAACACTAAAAACATTTTGACTTATCTGTCTTACAAGGAAAATCAAGTAAGATCTATGCTACTGATCAAAAAAAAAAAAAAAAAGAAGAAGAAAGAGAAGAAAAAAAAAAGTAAGTGGTTCAGGTTATTTTAACCTCAAAATCCTAACCATGGTGTATCCTGGGCACTCTGATCATGAACTGTCTACAATGCTCACTGAACACCTGAACCTGAAAAGTGATCCACAGAAGTACAGCATGTGCCACATCTGTCAATGTCACCATTTAAAATTCTTTAAAATAAAGAAACTAAGAATTTTCCCTATTTTAACAGGGAAAACTATTTAACACTATACAGTGAAAGGAAGAAGAGAGAAATGGAAAGCCAGGTTTCCAGGCCTTTTCCTGAAAGTAATAACCAAGATGATGAATTTTTCCTTTTTTTCCTGCTATCAGTTGTGCAAACAAAAAAAAATTGTTGAACAAATCAGATTCTTATTTGTGCAACAATTCAATATAAAATGTTTAGAAGTTTGCATGAGAGAGAGAACACCAGAATTTACTTATTATAGACTATCTGATTTACCTCTGATACCTTATTTGCATGTTCATTAAATGGAAACTTTTTGCCAATTTATATATTATCTTCTCAAAAGTAAGTGCAGAAGAGCGAAAACCATGTGATAATTCCTAATAGTCCCCTTTTCTTTAACTGGTATTTACCAGCTAATACTGAGCTCGGAAATGTAACTGACGTAAGCAAATGTGTAGCAAAAATATTCAAGCTTCAAAAGTACAGGAAGCACACGTGGAAATGAGCTGCCAGATATGGTCACATGTGGATTCAATGAATTTATTTTATCCTAACTTGTACTTTGACCCCTTTACAATCCTCCAAATAAACAGTTCAGCTCTTGAAATATTTATGAGTCTAAAGGGAGAGAAATACCCATAGATTGGGTAGATTATGTTTCATTAGGATTAGAATTCTTATTTCCCTCTGTGACTTGACCTCCAAGTAAAATGCACCCTCAAACAGGATTGCAAGAAGAGCCCAGGTCTGAATTATTCAAACGATTGATTCAAGTCACATTTTAAATCTGCATATACAGGCACAGCCTCTCAAGGATTCAAAGTCTTCAACCGCTTTATCCTTAAGGACTGTCCAGGCTACCAGCACTGTCCCTGCCCCATGTTTTAAGTGGAAGCACATCTGAAACACACAGAGAGGACATACTGCATCCATGTAGGTCAGCTGCTCTGCCACGAGATCTTCTGAGAAGCACGTGAATTCTGCTGACCCTCCTCCCTCCAGTTCCTCTTCCTCTTCCAAGCTGAAGGAGATGATGTTGGGAAGCCCATCTGTTCACATATGGGGGGAAAATCAGTAATGGGTGCCACTGGATATGACTTTGCTTACAGAGTCAAACTGGACTTCTTTCATTTAGGAAAAAGAGGGTTAGGCCTTCAAAAAATTTAGGGTAAGTCTGTTCTGAAAATCCATAGGGAGAGGAGGGTTAGCACAAAAAATCTGAGCAAAATGGAACAAACTCTGCTTGTTCTCTGATTCTTTATCAAGTTCAGAGGCCTCGTATTGTCACTATAACAAATCATTCCTAGGCCAGGATACATAGAATCTGGAGAAGCAAAGCTGGGCCCGTATTCAGAGGGAAACTTCATCTCAGGCTCCACAAACTTCTTGATCAACTCCGGCACTGATCCAGCAAGTTCCTTCACCAGTTATGCAAATCTTAGTTCTTAGGACACTTAGAAGCTGATCCCTTTAGGACTGGGACAGGAAGGAAGACCAGGCTTTGGGAGTAGGATGGCCCAGTTGGGTGTCAGAAATGCTCATGAAGCCTGAGGAATTCAGTATTCTCAAAATGTTCGCAGCTGCTATCAGCTTCCATCCAAAGCTAAGTGTACATGAAACACAACAGACTTACCCTAAATTCCCCTGAGCCTTATTATAGATAAGACCATCAGTTAGCAAATTACATAGGGCACAGCCTGAAGAAGAGAGAGAAAATCACTACCCAAGGCTCCAAATAAACTGAAGAGCTCAGGACCTGAAATAGGACGTCAGTCTCCCTCGGAAAGATGGGAACCAGATGAAGTTTGACTTGCACCCCAGCCTCCCTTCCCTGGGACCTTTCTCCAGTCCCTGGGTTGTTTCCCAGCCTCATTCCCCTTCACACTCTTCACTCTCTTTTCTGTTAAACCTGCTTTTGTTTTGTTTTGTTTTGGGGGTGAGTGGAGAAAATCTAGTTGCATCTAGTTGCATTTGGTTGTATCTTAGCAGAAATTTAGATATTTAAATTAGTGTTACTCCTCTTCCCAGATTATATTTTTTAATCCATTTGTCTTTTTTTTTATACAATGAATGGCTATTTTAGACATCTTGGATCAAGCTAGTATAGCTTTTTCTAAGTTTTCTAGGAGAAAAGGGGTGCTGAGAGTAGATCCTACGCCCTTTCCTTGTCAGGGTACCACATGGTATCTGCCCACTCTAATAGCAGGGATGTGACTTAAGAATTGGTCCCAGACTCTAGAGTTGAAGGTCCTGATAGAAATGGTGTTGAAATATAACTAGAAAAAAGTTGCAGGAATCACTGTCTACCCCTGGAGTCTGGGACACAAACAAGGTACAAGCTAGAGGAACTAAGATACCTCCATATATCACTTTTCCTGCATACAACTCTAATACTCTCTCATTAAGTGGAGAAATAAGAAATTTGAGATATCAACCAAAGGTTCAAAAAGGTATCTCATTCCTCTTGACAACTACTATATAAATATATCCAAATATATGTAAAGCAATGCAGAGGCTGGCCCACATTAGCTAAGAAGTCTATGTGCTGAGGCTGGACCTTCTCATCATTCATTCAACAAACACTTGCCACAATCTGGTGCATCTAGAATGTCCTCATACATACCATTCTATGGTTCCTTCTCTCTGGGCCTAGTTCATCCTACACTGTTGCAGCTTCCCTCTCTCTTCCAGAGGTGTGTAAAAACTAACACATAATATTACTTTTGAAAAACATAGGAAAGCTTGTAGCTTTTGCCAGCATGACAGTGGATAAATCAAGCATATGGGAGCCAAGCTCCTAAAATGGCTTTTCGGTAATGACTCCTCTATTTAATAAAAAGAGTTCAGAGCCTTCTTGATTGAAATTTCCCAAACTTAGAAAAAGATTCATTTGGGGGGATTGCCTGAAAGCTTTTGTGAAGTCAAGCAGTCTCCCTCTCCCCTGCCTCGGCCAGCCAAATGAGCTCTGTCTTCCAGTCCCTGGGCTAGAGACAAGGAACGACTGGTCCCACTGGTTCCCCAATTAGGCGTGGAGCCAGGGGCAGCCCGATGGGGGGCTGGGCTCCAACACAGCATTTTCCACTCAGCACAAAGCCGGGTGGGGAGGCCCTGAAGGGAGCTAGGTTGCAGCTGGAGGAGCCCCTGGTATTCAGGCATTCCCGGCAGATGAAGTCATCTGAGATAGAAAGCCTTTGGCAGCTGGCTTCTAATGATGCAATTGCATTCCCCCTTGCTGGTCCTGGGACATAAAAACTTCATCAGGTACCGTGTGGAATTTAAGGTTACTGTATTTTCCCTGGAGCTGAAGCTGCTTCCCTCACCTGTGATGAGGACCCACTTCCTTTCCCTCACTGAAGAAATTGAGCTCCGCTTCAGAGATTTGCCTGTCAGAAGCTCCACATGGCTCAGCCACCATAGCAACCGTTACCCAGCACCCAGAGGGAGGGATAAAACATCACCTTGAAGCCTGTTCCAACCTCTTACTTAATTTCTTCAAAGCCTAATAGTTCTAAGCACCCCATAACCTGCAGAAGTGGCCCTTCCTCTGTCCTAGAAAATTGGAGGTTAATTCCTCAAATAGGAATAAACACCCTCAGAAACTTCCACTGATGAAGCCATTAGAGATGTTAAGTGACAGTCATCTGCACATCAGGGGACACAATAGGGTAACACACTTTTTAAATAGAAGGAGAAACACCTTCTCTAGCTTTTGTGGGGGCAGGAGGGTACTGGATTTAATCCCTTGCCTGCTGGATAGTAGTTATCTGTGATCAGTTTACAATTGATAGAAGGATCCAGCAGGCAGATAACAAAAAGCATATTCCATTTCAGCATGGCACACACTGGCAAGGGAAGACAAAGTATCTTCAAGGAAACTCTCTTCTTGGTCATGGAAAAACCCTAGGAAATTAATTTCTCTGAGCCAGTTTCATCTATGAAATATGGAGCCAGACTTGGTGGTATTGAGAATCCCCCTTTTTTTATGCTCTAGACCTTAAGGACTCTGTAAGAGCTCTTCGATAATTTGATGTCCCCCACCAATTTCCCAGCAGCTTGTCCTTCAGGGTCACAGGGCTTCCCACTCGGCCTGTCAGCATGTACTCACTGTCAGTTTCCACATCTTGCTTCTGAAACTGCTCAAGAAGATTTTGTGCTCTTCTCTCCGGGTCAGAGCCTGGCATCATCCGTTTGAGATAATCCAGCAGTTTCTTTAAGCAAGGGAAGAGGGGGGGCTCTCGGAAATCTTCAGCACATTGGTCAAGCCAGGCCCTCAGGATGGAAGCAATTGCACTGAGAAAGAGAAATGGAGAATCACTTACCCACTTGCCTGTAGGGACTCTAAGCAAGCCCTGAACATCAGTCCTATTCCTGGTGTGCCCCAGGGAAACTTGGGCTAGTGGTCAACAGGTAACTAGCTCAAAAGTTCCAAAAACATCAGTGAACTTGAAGCATTTGAAAACAAGTTAACTATTCTTTATTATTTTAAGTAATGGCTGAAGGAGAGGAGGAGGGTAAACCAAAAAGGTTAAAAAAGAAAGAAAGAAAAGAAAAAGAAAAAGAAACCTAAACTTTGGGAAAACCCATCCAGGGCAGAAAAAGACATGCAGATTTAGTGAGTTCTGAGGGCAACTTCAAAGAAATCTGCACACAATGGCATTATATAGTTTCCAGTTCTGGACTTGCTCAAATCAAAGACCACAAAATATACTATACTAATATTTTAGGAGATAACTCACTACTACCAGGTCAGAAATCCTGATGAAAGGAAGTGTCTAGGCTTGGAAAAGATAAAAAATGTCCTCATAAAATTATTCTCATATTCTTCAAATGACAGAGAAGAGATGTTTCAAGTGGGAGGAATAGTGAGGCGGAGAGGTTAGATCTCTGGAAGATAAAGAAGAAAACCTTGGTAAGCAAAACCACTGTGAAGGTGACTTCCTCTCAGGGCAGGGCAAGGGTCGTATGCAGGGTCCACTGAGGGTAAAACATGGTTCCAGAGTGCAAAGAATCAGGGTCACTGTGTGTGCAGATTCTTACAGACATGTTGCTGATAACCCCAGGGTGCTGTCTTTAGGTCTGGGGAAGCCCCTCACTCTAGAGAAGAGACAGATGAATGACAAAAAAAGATAAAATGGAAGCCAGGAGCAATGGCACATACCTACAATCTCAGCTACTTGCAAGACTGGGGCAGGAGAATCACAAGTTTGAGGCAGCCTGGGCACCTGAGCAAGACCCTTTCTCAAAGTAAAAAAATAAAAAGGAGGTGGGTGTGGTGGTACAGGCCAGTAATCCCAGCAGCCTGGGCGGCTGAGGCAGGAGGATCACAAGGTCAAAGCCAACCTCAGCAACTTAGCAAGGCCCTAAGCAACTCAGTGAGATACTGTCTCTAAATAAAATACAAAGAAAGGGCTGGGGATGTGTCTCAGTGGTTAAGTACCCCTGAGTTCAATCTCTTGTACCAAAAAATAAAAAATAAAAAGGGCTGGGGATGCAACTCAGCCCCTCCCCTCAAAAAGATAAAATGTTTTGCATGCCATTCTTCTATGCTTCATATTCAAAGAAAAACTCAGGCATTTGCTGTGTGGTGTCCCACAAAGAAGAATGGACACTGCCTAACAACCACCACCCACAGCCAGGGAGTATTCATTGGTGAGGATTAGAAAAATTTCAGGGACTATAAATTAACCTGTGCATGTTTAATTGACAGAGATACAACACTTGGTCTTAGCCAAAGACCTAACAGAACTTTTTCAGCCAAAATTATTTTTTAGCAAATTTTAAAATCAAATTGAATTTCAAACAAACTGTTTATTTAACTAACAAACTATGACTTGATTGAAGGTTATTATTACAGGTGTGTGAAACTGCAGGCTGGCTGGGCTTTCACAGGTGTATCCAACTTTCATGTCTCAATTTCAGACTAGAGAACTGGATTAGAATCAAAGCATAAATAGGACTAAAGCCACTGAACACTTAAATTTTTGAATTGAAGTACAAGTAGGAAGAGAATTAAAGTGCTTTTTTCCCTACTGTGTACATCTCTGTTTCACTAATGTGGACTATAAGGCATTTGGAATTAAGATATCAGATTATCTACATCCAAAACAGATGGCATAAAACTATCAAATGAAAGGTACAGAAATAATCTAACAGTCTAAATATTTAGTCCAGATTAAATAAAAGTATAAACAAAAATTTTATTTTCTTCCAGGAAACTGGAAGAAAGCAATCTGGGATCTAGGTTTAATTGAAAATATGAGTAAAATGAAATCAATGGACTTATATTTTGAAGGCCTCACATTGTATTAATTATTTCTTTTTTTCTTCACAAAAACCAAGTATCATGAATTAAAGAAAAAAATGATAAAGCACCATTCTCATACTTCCTTTTTATAAGGAATAGTTTTCCTTTCTATCTAATAAGCAGTGAGCCCAGAACTCTGACAGGCACATAGGTGGAGTGACAGACTAGAATAGAACACTGGGAAACCTGACATTTGAATACATCAAGTCAACCCTTACAGAACGCTGTTGTGCTTCTCAAAAAAAGGGTGAATTGATCTAATTGCCACTACTCCCATACTATTTCAGTGTCTTCCAATGACACTGATGGAAACAGATGCGGAGAGGTGGTAATTCACTCCACATGTAAAAGTTAAAAGGGGCATTGGTCTAACGATGAGACAGATAGCCCAGTGACCCCTCAGAACTTCACAACTTAAAAGAACTTCCATACAGAAAGCCAAAATTATAGCAAGATCAATGATACTCATATATCATTGGCTCCTTACCTGCTCACACTGGCTAATTTTAAAATTACTAAATTCATTATTCATTGAAAAAATAATAAATCTTACAAATGTATATAAACTAAAAAAGCAAAATATCTATTCCCCACTTCATTCCAATCCCATTCCCATGACCCATAAGTTTGTAGTATATCCTTCTAGAATTTTCTGTGAGTATGTACACATATTTAAATACATGTAATATGTATCTGTAAGTCCACTGAACAGTACCATGTAGACCAACTCTCCATTCACCACCTCTAGACAGAGTTTATTGTTTTATGGTTACACAGTATTACACTTCACGGAGGCTCCATAACTAATTTAAGTATTCTTCCACTGATAGGTAGATTATTTCAGTAATTTCCAATTTCTCATGATTACAGTTATAAGACATGTGCCCTTACTTCTCCCTGGGTACGAGTGTGAGTGGTTCCGCACAATGGGGCCCATGGAGAGCAGCAGCCCCTGAGGCCTGAGGGAGTACTGAGAGGAGGCTTGGTCTGGATCACACTTGTCCTGAGGTGCACATTCTGTCCTCCTCAATCTGTAACCAGCTCTGGGAATCTACTCATTTTGCCCTTTGTGGCAGTGACCTTCCCACAGCTCAGCCTAAAAGACTGAAAGTTCACTGCAAAACCAGACACTGAGTTTGCCAGAAGAGCATTTTCACACAAAAGAGGAATAAACGGAAGGAGGAAGAAGAAGCAGAGTAAGGGAAAGACGCAAACTGCACAATAAAATGCAAGGCAGCCCCCTGCCCTCCGAGCCAGCGGTGTTTATCAGCATGCCAGGGAGGGAGGCTTTCTGGAAAGGCCTGGACCCCTGCCCAAAGCTCACAGTAGCTTTATGTTTGCCAATCCTGGGAAGAAACTTTCCGTTCTTGATAGACTAAGAAGTGGATACAAATGTGAACTTTTAAGATTCCAAAAGGAAAACATCACAGTCAAACACAATTACTGGACCTTGTTACCCTGCTGGCTCCACTTCTAACAGCTAAGTCACACACTAACCAGAACGGAGTGGAACAATATTGAAGTCCCAAATCTTCAGGACAGGTGTGACTGTCAGACCACAGAAGTCACTTGGCTCTGTGCAGCACAAAAAAGGAGACTGGAGAAGGAAGCCTGACTCCTCCCGGGAAGGGCCTCCTGGGAACTATGGCTTCCAGTGGGTCAGTCAGCTCCACTCCTATGTGGAGAGGACACGGAAATGCCTGCCTTCATCCACCTGACACTGATGAGTTGAGATTTCAAATGCCATACTGTCACTGAAGGACATTTTGAGACACCTGAGACAGACATGATTGTTAACAGTCTTACAACTACTTGTCAAAAGTCACAGAAGGGAGGGACTGGGAAGTGTAAATGGCTCAGTGAAATCAATCAACAGTCATGAGAAACAACTCAAAGCATTTGCCACCTGTCACAGAAAGAATGACACAGTGCAAACTATGCCACAAAACGTGTGGCTCCAAGCCCGCTGGAAGAAAGTAACTAATGTGAACAAATACACACGTGGGTGCAAACACACACACCAACTGATGCTCCCTGGAACAGATCAATTCAAAGACATCAGGTTGTAACATTACATTCAAGAGATGATTTCTGAATGACTTTCGAAGACTAAGAAGTAACTTCTGACAGAAAACGGAAAGCTGAAGATTGTGACATGAACTCAGTAAGGAGAAAAGTCCGTATGTGACCTCCTTTTCCAGAGTAATCTTTGGTGGGTTACAGCGAACTCTTCAGTCCTGAGAAGAGGTGTAAATCTGATTAAGCACATGAGGAAGGTGGCCAGGGGCAGCAGCCCAACCCTGACAGCGGAGGGGACACCAGGACCTTTCCCACCTCAGGCAGTCTTGGCAACATAGCAACTTTTCCAACCTGCTGCCACGTCCCGTGGGGAAAGGAAGGCAGGCTCCGACGTCAGTAGGGGAACTCACTCATGTGGCTTCTAAGGCTTTTCCTTCCAGGAAGCAGATTCCTGGGAAGAATTAATTCACTGATGAGGCCAATAATTATTGGCTGCCCTTTATTTTTTTTTTATTAAAATTATTTATGTGACAGTAGGGGAGTCCAGGATCCCATGGAAGCTTTTAACTTCAGAGGGAGCCAACTTAGTCCAGGCTTCTGCGAGGACCTTCCTGAGGAAATGATGTTCAAGTTGAGATCTTAAGGATAAGGAAGAGTCAGTGGGGCAAAGACTGAGGCCACAACAACACAAGCAAAGGTCCAGAGGTGAGAGACCAAAACACAGAGTTTTAAAGACCTGTTTAGCTGAAGAACAGGGAGGGGAAGGAGGCAGCACAGTGAGGTGTATTATGCTTGTAGATTTCTAGCCAACCAGAAATCAGCCTTCATACACCTGCTAGATGTCTTGGCTGAGAGGGACAGGGAGACAGAATAAAACTTCCAGGCCCTTGGGGCCCTGTAGGCATGCAAAGCAGAGCAAGAAGGCCTGGGTGAGCACTGAAGTACAGTTTTGCTCAAACCACAGATTCTAATAAATGCAGAGATTTTGGGCAAATGTATTAAATCACACAAAAATTCCACAGGTGGTAAAACCCTCTAGAATTGGTAAAATGTTTAATGACTTTTTTTTTTAGGTATAAAATCATCTCCCCCATAAAGTATCATCTCCAAGTGAAGCAATAGAATAACCATGAAAAAAAGAACTCTGTCTACTTGGAGTTCTTTTTCCTCCCCCAAAATCAATTTGAGAAAATAATTTCTTGTACTTCACCAGCAGCAAAAGAGTAACCTTTTTAGAAAAGCAGCAAAATGTTTTTCTACTTTAGGACATTCTCCCAAAACGCCATCTCCTCATGCAGATCATGAAAAGGTAAGAAGATCTGTGTGGAGGGTGCCTGTCAAGCATGTGGCTGTGGCCTCTGCCAGGCTGAGGGTGGGATCCAATATACTTTCCCTCCAGGGGTGGAGGCTAACTCAGCCTTGACGCTGACTCTCAGCTGGACTCTCCACTTGTTCTCCTAGTCACAGAACAGTTTTTGTTTCAGGGAAGGTTGCCAGTAGACACTGCTCTGAGACCTCCAGCTAGATGGCTTTCCTGACAAAAGATGATACAGAGCTTTTTGTTTTTGAAAGAATAGAAACATTATTATTATCTGGACTTATCAAGGTCGTCTTGCAATGCCCTCTTACACTTTCCATTGTCACGGTTCTCCATTAGTGGTAAGGAGGGATTAGAATACTGGGAGGGGAAGTGAAAGAGGGAGATAGGACCCGGCAATAAATGCAAACAAAGCCAGAGTCAGATATAAGCATTAAAAGGTAAGGTTAGGGCAGTGGCCCTGGGACAGGTAAAGAAGAGAAAAAGCTCCACAGCAAGGAGGAGTGAGAAAAAGATTCTTAGATGCACAAAAATGCTGAGTAAATGTGGGTGGACAGGGCCAACAGTAAGACGAGATGAGCCTGAAACTAATTACCCAAAGTCAAGGTTACTTACACATCTGTCTCTCATTCCCAAACTAAGTACGTAAGAGAAATATTTTCATTTTTATCAGAGGGGAAGAAGCAGAGGCTCGTGGTATAGAAGTGAAGAACTGGATTAAACCTAAACTCTTTCATTTATTCACTGTATGACCCTGAACATGTTCCTAACCTCCCAAGTTCCTCGTCTGTAAAATGGAAATAATAACAGGGTCATTATGAGAATTTAAAAAGTATATACAGCACTTATCACAGGCATTATTCTTAATATGCAGTCAATAACTTCTAGCTATTACTAGGGGAAAAAAACACTGTCACACACCAAAATTATGTTTTAGGGTCCTCAGTAACTCATTCTCCAATTCCCCACAGGCTGACAAGGAATTTTTCACATTATAAATAGGCCTCTATTAAAAACAAACTGCAGAGGCCTTCTACGGTTTTCAGCATCAGAATGGAGTTTCCGCTGCAGTATCAGATGCTACAAGGCCCTGAGCACAGGAAGCTGCATGGGCCTGACTGATTTGGTCTTCCTTCTTTCCTCACATCCTTCAACTCATCTCCTTCCCCAGGAAACAAGTCTAACTTCCACATTTCAAAACAGCTGTGTGGGGGACCTTGCTCGTGTGTTCATTCCAATCCAAAGCACCAATCAGGCACGACAGCCTGGATTAAAGGAAACACTGTTAAGTTAAAAGATCTCAGAATACTAAACAATCTAAAATGTCAGTCACACCAGTGATACCACAATCCATTCTCCCGGTACCTCTGTGGCCTTATTACCATGATGTAGGAAAATGTGAGGGATCCCCAATGTTCTTTCTTAAATAAAAAATCTGAGAACAAAAGACCAGAGTGGGAAGCCCAGGTCCTGCAGTGAGCTAGACCTGAGTCCACCCAGTCACTTACTGAGCTTCTTGATCTAAGTGGAATCACACAACAGTGAGGGCAATATTTCCGCATATTTGTGATGGTAAAAGAAATCAAAAGTGCCTAGCAGAGCATCGAACATGGGGTAGGCGGGCACACCACAAACTGCAGCAGCGGGCAGCAAGGGGGCAGTGATATCATTTTCATTGTCTAAAGGCTGCAGGTGAATGGCGTGCCAGACCTGGTCATGATGTCTGAATACCCTCCTCTAATATAGAGGAAAAACCCTCATATGACTTATTTTTCTTTCTTTTTTTTTTAAGAACCATTGATTATATTTTTTTTAACTTTTTTTTTAATTTTTTATTGTTGGTTGTTCAAAACATTACATAGTTCTTGATATATCATATTTCACACTTTGATTCAAGTGGGTAAGAACCATTGATTATTGATGTTTACTCTTCCTCAATTATCAGATCATCGATTTCTGCCCAGAAGCTTTCTACCCACAGCTCTTAAATGCACAATTTTAATGACTTCAAAACTAGTTTTTAATTTTCTTTGCCCTGTAGGAAATTTTAAAAATATGAGGAATAAATTTAATAAAATCACATTATATGCATATATAAATATACCACAAGAAATTCCACCTTTATGTATATGTAGGAAGCACTAATCAAAAATAAATAAACAGGGCTGGGGCTATAGTTCAGTTGGTAGAGTGCTTTCTTTGCATGCACAAAGCCCTGGGTTCAATCCCCAGCACAATAAATAAATAAATGAAAGAAGGAAGGAAGATCAGTAAAGGAAGGAGAATAGGAGGAGGCTGGAGGGGAGGGAAAGGGGAAAACAGGGTCTGACATGGAGTGAATCAAATTCCATGCATGTATGATTTTGTCAAAATGAACCCGACTACTGTACATACTATAATGCTCTATTAGGAAAAAATGCCAGACTCTTTTATATGGCCTATTACTTCTCCACTTCTCCTTTGGATTTACTTCTACTTAAAAAAAAAAAAAAAAAAACCTTACACATTAATTCTTTTAGATTTGGAGTTTAAAATCTCATTTTTTATCTGTTCTTTTGCCCCTACTTCTTTTTCCCATTTTTGTCACAATAACTCCAATTAGTCTCAATGGCCTTCTTGGGGTATTTGAATTTTCTGGAATGAATATTGATTGCTAACTCTCTATGAAGAGTTTTCAACACTTTCCACTGTCAAGTTATAGGCATTAAGAATAGCAGCCCACCTTCTTTAACTCATCTCCCTTTCTTTAAAGAGTATCCAATGTCTTGGATTACTACTATTTACATGTCCTTTACCAGTGACTGAAACCTGGTGTCACTATTTAATTTCTGGGAAAAGACTGAAAGAATGATATTTGTACCATGTGAAGTTATGGGAATAAAAACAATTCCAACAATATGAAGCACTGCTATGGCGAAAAGTCTGAGAAAACAAAACCTGGCATTCCAAAAGGGAAGTGATGAGATTCAATTAAAGAAAAGGAAACCGAAGCGATTTCAACATTATAATAGTCATTAAAGGGAAGAAGTGAAGCGTCATTTCCTGAGGAGTTCCAAACCTTTCTTTAAATAAAAGTTTTATGTGTTTGAGAGTGTATGTGTACACACCTATTATAATCTCTTATATTTCTTTTTTTTTCTTTCTTTTTTTTTCTTTTGGTACTGGGGTTTGAACCCCAGGGCACTCAATCACTGAGCCACATCCCCAGCCCTATTTTGTATTTTATTTAGAGACAGGGTCTCACTGAGTTGCTGAGGCTGGCTTTGAACTTGTAATCCTCCTGCCTCAGCCTCCCAAGACACTGGGATTTCATGTAAGCGCCACCGCTTCTGGATAATCTCATACATTCCTGAGGATGAAGAGTCATGATATAAAAGCCCCATGTGGTTACTATTCCTTCTTTTCATTCTCCTTACTTCTGAATTCAATGACTATTAATAAATTTGTTCTAAAAAAAGTTTCCTTTGTCTATCTGATTCAATTTGTATTATTCTTAGAATAAATTTTTTTAGAATTTTTTTCAGTTGTAGGTGGACACAATACCTTTATCTTATTTATATGGTGCTGAGGATCGAACCCAGGGCCTCACACATGCCAGACGAGCACTCTACCACTGAGCCCCAGCCCCAGCCCCTCTTAGAATAAATATTATTATTTTATTGTTATCATATGCAAATGTCAGCAGGAGGATGAAAAGGACACACAGGTGGAAGGGACATGAGCAGAGAGATTTTCTTCTGTCATAGGAAGTGGATTTCCTGATTCCTGAATAGTGGCCAGCTTAGGGGCACTAGAGAAAATATGGAAGAACCTATTATATACTTCAGTCTCACCCTAACAACAGAAGTAACTGGGTGGCAAAGAGTTCAACATCTGGAACCCTTGGAAGCTGCATTCTTTGCAATTGAAGACATTCTTATTTTAGAAGCCCCCAGTATTGTACAAAGCCTGAACTGGGCAGACTCAGGACTGGAATCACAAACACTTGTATGTAGGAGTCAACTCTGCCCAACCTGACAGTTTGCTCTGCATGAAGAACACAATCAGGTCCAAGACACCAGAAACCAATCTTTCTTCTCGACCACTTCAACTGTATCTCCACACTTCTTTAAAGGTTTTTTTTTTTTTTTAATCCTTTGATGGGTTGATTAGATCCATACTTAAAAACACAGGAAAGACTGGTAACTTGGAAGTTTATATAAAATGGAAGGGTCACTATATGATTCACCACAAAAACTAAAAAACCAAACAATGTTTGGGCATTTTTCTGTTCATGGTCAAAGCAAACAGTGAGTCCTTGTCCCTGCTTCCACCTCTACCAGGGCTGCAAACCAAAGGCAACCACCCCAGAGCAGGATGTTTACTTCTTAGAATCTCACTGGATGCCTGCTGTCTGCTTCCCACCTGAAATCACAAGAGAACAGACTCACGGCAAAGGAAAACGACGGGCACTTGGCCATTCCTTGCCTTACGCACAAGACAGTGCCTCAGCTCGGCTCTTTATTTATACCCATGGTGAGCAGCCGTGAATTCACAATTAATAATAAGCAAACCAAAGCCTGTCTATTCTTCTTCCTTTCAGTTTTTTTAAGTCTGGTTACACAGCCTTTCCAACAGAGAAGAGTGGTCAAGGGTACCTCTCCAAAGTTCAATAAAATATTTGGGCCCTATCTCTGTTTAGGTTTCTGATGTTCATTTTCATTTTTTAAAAAGACAAGAAAAACTAACCAAATTTTATCATGGAACTTGAAAGAACCTCAAAGATTCTATGCTCTAAGCCTTATTCTTTAGATGAAGAATCTGGAACTGAGAGGGGTAGAGCAACTAAGCCAAGGCCACATGGCTGGCAAGTGACAGGGTGACAAACAGAAGCTGGAATCTGAGTTCTCCAGGCAGCTTATCCAGGCATTCCCACCTTCCAGGTGGCTCATTCCAGACCATCTCAGCATTTCATTTACCTAATCATCAAAAAGAAGCCGAATGAATGAATTTCCAAATAAACATGCTTAGATGTACATAAAGGCAGTTTTCACTTGCAGACAACAGCCTCAACATTATAGAGCAGGCACTATTATTACTATGATAATGATTATTACCAGCAAGGCACTACTGATATTGAAGATCAGCTTGTTCTTGCAGGGTGGGGGTTGTCTTGTGCATTCAGGGTGGTTAATAGCTCTCCTGACCTCTACCAACTAAATGCCAGTAGCTTCCCCAATGAAGCTAAGACAAACAGAACGTCTCCCAACATTGCTAATGTCCTCTGGGGGACACAGTCACTCCATTAAGAACCCACGCCATAGCCACTCCTCCTGCACACCTCCTCCACCAAGAAGCCCTCCAGCACTGCCGCAGTCAGATGCCAGAGGCATCCCTGGGGTGGCCGAGAGATGTGAGGAATATACAGATGGGAGAAGCTGCTTCCCTGGTTTCCTCTCAGAAAGACAAAGAGTGACCTGAGCCTACCCAGAAATGGAAAATTCCACAAGGATAACTTGTGAAAAAACAGAGCAAAAAGATAACGATGAAGTGGAATAAAAAACAATTAAAGGAAAAGTGAAAGAAAGGGAAATGGAACGAAGAAAGAGGTCACCAGTAAGATGGGATTTAGACATTCCAGAACTTGTAGGACAGAGCAACCCATTATGAAGTAAAGTGGCATATTCTTATCAGGCGTAATTTTTTAAAAAGGCAGCTCAGTCTGAGGAAAAGGGTCAAGAACTTTCCACCGAGTCACTGTGCAGCTCTGGGAAAGGACCATTGTCCCCAGATGTCAGACCCCTCAGGGGAGTTCTGTGAAGCTCTTTGTTGAAACCTCGTGTACTTAAAACTCCGAAGCCCTTTAAAACAGCTTAGCTGGAGTTTCACAGTAGTGTTCCTGGTGTACAAAGAATTTCAGTGGGACTTTGAAATAATGAACATGACTTTTCACACCAGGTTAAAATCAATTTTCTTAACCGCTACTTCCCTAAACGTATTGAATCTCAAAACATCCCCTGGGAAACAAGAAAGCTCTGGATACAGTTCAGACTGTCACTCTTGTTGGAGTGTTCAGGTGGCTAATTGAATGGTAGCTCCAGATTTGACTCAATTCCAAACATGCGGACAGCCACATGCTTATGTCGGATCTGTCCCAGGTCTAGGTTACTTGACAACTTGGCCACTCAGTTCTAACAGTATCTCTTCTTCTGCATACACTCAAATGCCCATTATAAAAAGGATCCTTTTTAAAAAAAAATTAACATTATAGTTATGCATAGTAGTTGTGTTCATTTTGACAAAATTATACCTGCATGGAATTTGATTTCAATCCCTTTCTCTCCCCGTTCTCCTATTCACCTTCCTCTACTTATCTTTCTTTTTGCTATTTATTTATTTTTGATTGGTAAAGTCTCCATAAAGATGGAATTCCCCGAAGTATATTTATATATAACATAATGTGAATTTCTTAAATTCATTCCACATTTCCTCCCCTTTTCCACCCCTCGTCCTTCCTTTGTAATCTCTTTCTTCTACTCCATTGATCTTTCCCATATCAAAAAAGAAAGAAAGAAGAAGAAGAAAGAAAAGCCTCCTTTAAAAAATCATTTTAGTTTTCATGGATAAACAAAAAAATTTGAACATATCTAGTCCTATGATTTGTAAACTCTAAAGTGCTTAGAAATCACTTCACCATTTTGCTAAAACACAGATTTTAATCCAGAAAGTCTGAGTGGAGCCAGAGATTCTGCATTTCTACCGAGTTCCCAGGAGATGTGAGTCTGTGGTCACACTGAGTAGGAAGGCTCCAAGTTGAGTCCTTTCTGGAAATCCAGCCCTCTGACGGTACTGTTTCTCTGAGACTGACCTCCCACCACCCTCCAGGAAGTCCAAACTCTCTCACAAGAAATCAAAGCCCTTCAAGACATAATTTCAACCTGGCTTCACCTCCCTGAATTTCTCTCACCCAACACGCACACCACAAAGCGACCACACCAATTCTATGTTGTTTCCCCAAATTCCACGCAAATTCCACCACATTTTCCTGGCCTGGTCCTGCTGTTCCCTCTGCTGGGCTGGCTCCACCCCCAAGTCTTGCCCGTCCTTCAAGGCCCAGCTCGATGTCACCTCCTTCCAGAGGGTCCCCAGCTCTCTAGGAACAATGAAATTGTTCCTCCTGCCACACTGGTACACTTGGCATTCAACATTTATATGTCACTGTGTCTGTTTTTCACAATAAAATTATAAAACTACATACACAACGTCTAACTCAGGAGTTTTGTTTACATGGTTGATTCCTGAAGGAAGGAGTCCATCAGACGCTGAGAGTTAAAAATTCTATGGAATTCCCACCCCCTAACTTTTGGCCCCCAAATAAAGGAATACTGAACCAGAGGTTTGGGGCACCAGCGCATACATCCATCTACCCAAGAACACCACCCCCAGGGCCCCAGCCCTGCATCAGGGTGTTTCCTTAGCATCTCCCTGACCATCCTCATCAGCACAAACATGCTCCCATCTTTAAAAATACACATGTACCGTGAAAAAACTCTCTTTTCTCTCCACATCACCCTCCATCCAGTTTTTTTTATTCTCCTCTACAGCAAAACAACTCCTTGCTGCCCCCACTAGGACCCCTCCGTCCTCTCCTGGCTATACCTGCAGCCACCCAAACTGCACTCACCAAGGGCTGCAGAAGCCGCAGCTCTGCAGAGCCTAAGTCTCTCTCACCTGATCTGCAGGGGCACTATGCACGGGAGCCTGCTGGGGCACAGCTTCCCTTCTTACTTCTCTCCTCCCACTGCCCCACAGCTGCTCTATTCCAGTTTCTTCTGCCAGACCCTCTATTTCCCTAACTCTAAACTCTGTGGGACCCCAGGCTCAGTCTTTGGACCTTCTGCTCTCTCTCTTCCCTTAGGCCCCACAAAGTCAGTTCCATGGCTCTAAATACCCATCTACAAACTAGTGAAGCCCCAATGCACACCTCAACTCAGACCTCCCCTGAATCTGCTCAGCCAATTAACACGTCCAAGGCTAGCTCATCCTCACACGCTCCCCCGGATCCTGATCCTCACCAGCAAGTCTTGTCTCCTGAAGCTGCCTGTTCTATGAGCTGCTAAAACCACAACCCTTGAGCATCCAGGCCTCCTCCTTCTGTCCCATGAAGCCCATCCACTGCAGCACATCCTGCCACCATCGGCCATGCTCTGCAGAACACAGCAGCTGCGGGGTCACTGCTCAGGTCCACACCACCATTAACACTTGCCTCTGCCCTTGCAAGAGTCTAAAACAAGTTCCCTGCTTCCACCTGTGACACATGCCCACTGTCATGTCCGCTTTCCACACAGAGCCAGAGCAAACCTTTTCAAATGTAAGTTAGGACACGGCACTTGTCTCAAAACCTTCTAAGTGCTTCTTACCTTCCTCAGAACCAAATCCAGCATCCTCTCCCAAGGCCTTCAAGTCCTCGCGAGATCTGGACCCACTACCTTACATCTCAACCCCTGCAACTGGCCACTGCTCACTCTGCCTTCCTGTTATTTCTCCAACACTGCCCCTGCCTCAGGCCTCTTCCACGTATCCTCCTGGCTCTTCACAAGGCTTAGCCCACACCTCAGTCACCTTATTCAGGTGGTTCAGTGTCACCGGGTCAGAGAGCCCTTCCTGCACCCTATGGGGAATCAAGACCCATCAGGAACCAGCCCCCACCCCACCCTCGATTTGTCCTTTTCACTTTTTGAGCTTCTTCTTCATCTGTCTTTCCTGAAGTATAAACAGAACTAAGGCCTTTTCATTGTGTTCACTTGTTTATTTGATATCCCTTAGTGCAGGGCCTGGCGAACAGTGGGTGCACAATACTTCTACTGGATAAGTAAATGCATGTTGTTAGAAGACAAAAATAAATAATAAATCTATGACCCTATGCATTATGGAAAAAATCATGGCAGCAGCACTCCGAGGGAACAAGGAACTGCACTAACCCACATTCTTTTAAAACATTTCTTAACTGAGGGCTAGTGATGCAGAGGAGAGAGCCACTCACTTCCTGAGCACCGTCCTGGACTCAGATGAACTTTGGCTCCCATCTTCTTCACAGCTTGGGCTTGTCAGGTTTCCATACCTTCAGAGACAAAAACAAGTAAACAGAAACGGTCAACAGCATCAGAAAGCTGCTCTATTCAACTCCGCCAGCATGATAACATCACATTGTTAGAGCAATTAAGGAAAGAAATATTTATGAAATAGCATCAAAAACAATGCAGTATTATCAAGAGATCCTTCAGGATACCCATTATATACTCCGTATATTCTAAACAGAAAAGTGTAAACTTAACAACTGCACCATGGAAAACTTTCTCTTAATATTGACTGTTTCTCTGATTTTTCAGACTATAGCAGGTTTTTCCTCTCAGCAGAAGAATCAAATATTACGTGATACAAAACAAGCTGCTTTGTCCTGACATCTGTCACAAGCCCGCTGTATACCCCTGCCCTTTGCATATCTGCTGAGGGATACACGGCTCTGTGGGCACTGCCTCTGCGTTCTAGCCACTCAGCTTGGTCTGAGGCTGGTCTCCTTGAGGTGTCTGTTTGGAGAAGGATCATGGAAATAACTGTGGCCCTCAAGTAAAGGCTGACAGAGAGGAGGGCTGAAGAACTGAGCTCTCGAGCTGCGGCCCAGGGAGAGCAGCTGTGGAGACGTGAGCCAGGCCATCCAGACACAGAAACGGAAGAAGGAGGCCCAGGGATCCAATTTTTTGGAAAGTAATAGGTGCTTAGATTTTAAAATTTGGCTCATTACAAACTCAAATGTTATTAAACAAGCTGATTATACTATTAGTTATTATTCCAAGTTAACATGTAAGCAAACCAATTTCATATAAGTATGTCTCTCCTGGTTCTGAATGTACATTTAGTAAATTCACACTGAATTCTTAAGGAATCTATCAATATACAATGCCAAGACTATTTCTGCAGTTTCACCTTCCATCTGTAAAGAATTCAGAGTCCCTATAGTTTTATAAGCTGGTAGTCTGTCCCTAGGTTTTAACAACAGAAATTCTATAATTGGTGGGTTTACATTTTTAAAGAGCACACTTTTGTCTTTGACTAATGAGATTAAAGGCCCCAGTACCCTTATGGTTCCTCGTTCCTAGGATTTACAAATCCTTTTTAAAATAAAAGCCCACCATCTGGTTTGACCGACTGCCAGTCCATCTGGTATCCCCATCACCCATCCCATAGGTTCCAGCATGTGCCCTTAAGCACTACGCCACCCCCACCACCTGCTCCTTTCTCTAGTTCATCAGCCTTATGGATTTCTTGGCTTCCTGAAGGTATTTTCCACTGGTCTCTGCCTTCCCTGCTCCCCTTCATTCTGCCCTACACCTGCCATTTACAGGATTTTCAAGACTACCCTTTGCTCTTCCTGAGATAAAAAAAAATTCAGTCAGGTTAAGATTTACTCAAACCCATGTGAGTAAGACAGAATGGGAAATGAGAATCCTAGTAAATAAACAAAGTGGGGGTTTTGGCTCTGTCTTTGGCCACCATCATAGCAAACCATGTCCTCATGTTCTCTCACAATAGGCTTTGTGGTTTATTAAAGTAGGAAAGGTTGGGGTGGGTGCAGTGAATTGGGGGATCTTGGAAAGCCACTGGACCTCCCATCTATCTGACTCAAGTGACCCTAAACTCTTTTCCTGCCAACCTTCCATGACCAAATATGCAAGTTAATCTCTTTTTTTTTGTCACATTAATTAGTCCATTCTCTCTCTCCCTGCCCCACCCTCGTTATTTTGGAAGTAACTTTTATTTTCCAACTGGAAGGCTCAATGAGAGATAGAAATAAAGAAGGAAAATTCTTATAAGGAAAAGATTCTCATTTTACTGTTCCTGATAATTTTCTTTTCTAGTAAGTTTGTACTAAAATCTTCCAGATATTCCTATTCTCTGTCTCTTGCTCTTTTTCTGCACTGTTCAGGCTCGGGGCTGAGGTGCAGGTTTAGATAGCACCAACACCCATCACAGTTCCTCTCCAAGGCTGCAGTGCCAGGATGGATGACCAGATAGTACCAAGAAAGACTCAGCAACCACACTGGTAAGCAAAGTTCTTGCTCACTGATGGACCTGGAACCATCTGCAATGACTCAGAGAATCACATGAGTATGTCTCTTGACTACCAGAGTGTCTGCAGGTGCACAACCAGGCTCAGAGTGACCACTCAATAATAACTGGGAGACCTGTCAGAGACACCAACAGCAAGGCACATGTAGCAGAGCAGATGGTCCAACTGTCCAGGCTCAAATCTTGCATACATACTTGACTCTTCACTACCAACCCATCAGGAAGCCCTTTTGTCTGGGCCTTTATTTCTGTTTCCACCCTGGTTCAAACTAGCTTAGACCAATGCAACAGCAGCTAACTAGTCTATTCTCCTGGCTTCTGCCCAGCGGCCCTGTAATCAGATCATGTCAATGCTCCATTCAAAACCCTCCCATGACTTCCATCTGAAAAAAGGCTAAAGTCTTCATCTCACAAGGCCCTAAATGATCTGCCCAGTAGCTCTGCACCTGTCTCTCACAAATTCCCCTTATTCACCCCCTTCCACCCACTGCCCCCAATTCAACAGGCCATACCTCCTCCCACGCCTGTGCCAGTGGCTGGCCCCTCAGCCCACACGTCTTGGTGCAAATGCTACCTCACTAATGAGGCTTGCTAGTAGGTTGCTCCTTGTTAGCACAGATTGGCCTTTGCAAAAGCACCTTGTGGCCTTATGTTTTTACTAGTTCCCTAGCATGTCTGTACTTTCATTTCTAAAAGGGCTTTAAGAGAGCTGTGATTATTCAAAATATCTAAAATTAAGACTAAAAAGTTTTAAGATTTTTAAAGCTGAGATATTGAAGGTATAAGCAGTATGAAAATGCAAAACTATATACACTATTACAAAGGAGACTTCTGGCAGTAAAATAAAATTAAAGAACCTGTGAACCTCTGGAATTTAACGGGCTGAGGCAGGGACGATTATTTGCCCTGGCACCTTTCTTATTATTAAGGAGAATTAACATTTTACAGAAATGAAACTAGACTAGTTTTGGAATCCAGAGTTCTCTAATGTTCATCTGAGACTCAGTTTTACTAGATTAAGAATGTTTCTTTGATGTTTCCCTGAACCCGCTTATAGGTTCCCATCAAAAATCAAAGTCAAGTTCAGTTCTTTTATACCAGGGGAGTACAAATGGGGTGTGTATGTGTGTGTGTTTAATTAACGGCAGTAGAAAGCTACAAACTTGTCAACAATGTCACCTCCAATTTCTGCAAAGCCTCCCTAGGATTTGAGATCAAAGCCCCAGTCTTTTAAGAAGGCTTACCAACGAACAACTGCCCTTTTTTAAATGGTAACTTATAAAACTTAAATTAAAATACAAACTGTCAGATGACTTTTGACATGGTTTTCTCTGTTATAACAAGGCAAAAGGAAGATTTACAAACGCCTCCTAAAACACAGCTTTCAACCATTATTTACTGTCACCTAAAAATTACCAAAAAATAAAAGAAAAGAAAAGCCCAACTTAATGTTTAACTGTGTGCTGATATTTAAACAGGAAAAGAGTATTTCCAAAAGGGATGTATTCTTTAGAGCCCATGTGGGTAGATAAAATGTTTAATATGAGTTTGAAGGGGAGGACCAGGAACACTTGTGGATCAAAGAATCCCTGAGATAAAGTTGTCCCCAGGGGCAGTCTTGCTAGTGGGGGACCATTCTAGCCCTTGTTCTCCAACAGGAAGGTCTCAAGAGCACCAGACAGCATGGGGGTGGTCCTGAAGAACTTCTCAGGCTCTACTTGAATCCCGCAAATGAACCAATAACAATAGCAGTTAACAAACATTGAGAGCTTACTATACACCAGGCACCAGCTAAGCGCTCCATGTGGATTGTCTCATTTGATTCTTATGACAACCCTATACGGTGATGTTATTATTCCAATCTTACAGATAAGAGAGAACTTAAGTAATAAACCCTGGAAGACAATAAGGTGGGAATTAGAATCTTGAGTCAAGTTCAAGAGCCTAGCTCTAAGTCACTTCCCTCCCACCCAAGCAAGAAGGTCCTATTACTTATTTTAACTCTAATCCCTCCACCAAACTCTTTAAGGTTGGAAATCTTAAGGCGTTCATTCTTTCACTATTTGATTCCTTTGCTCATTTATTCCTCATTCAATGAAGTTTATTTATGAAGTATTATATCCAGGTATTATTCTAGACATTAAGAAGATAGTAGCAGCTGGGCACTGTGATACACACTTATAATCCCAGAGGCACAGGAGGCTGAGGCAGAAGGATCACAAGTTTAGATAGCCTCAGCGACTTTGCAAGGCCCTGTTTCAAAATAAAATATACAAAGATCTGGAGATGTAGTTTATGGTAAAGCACCCCTGGATTCTCAGTGGTAAGGCACCCAGTACCAACCCACCAACAAACAAACAAATAAATAAATAAAAGAATATAGTAGCGAAACAAACCAAAGTCCTTGTTTTCATGGGGCATACACTGTAGTGGGGCAGGAGAAAGCAAATAATCTAATCATCAGTTATTCTACACTAAGTCAGACAGTGAAAAGTGCAATGGAGAAAAAGAAAGCAGAAAAAGGTGTTTGGGCATGACAGAAGGTCAGAGGTTGCTATTTCATATGGGGTGTCGGGAAGGGTCAATGTGAATGTGATAAATAAGTAGTCTGCAGTAGGTGAAGGAGCAAGCCACACAGATCTCTGAGGAAAGAGCCTTTCAATGTGAGAAGAGCCAAGACAAGGGCTTGGGAACAGTGGCAGGACTGTGCTTTTAAGGGACATCAAGCAGGCCAGCGAGGCGCAGAGCAGAGTAGCAGCGACAGATCGAGATGGCCTGCTGGACCGTGGCAGGGACTTTGCTCTTACTCTCATCTAGCTTACTGCTAACTCCCCTGAATCCAGAGCAGGCAGGCAGTAAATGTCTGCAGAGTGAATTAATTTCCTCTCTACTACCACAAATGAAAGAAGGGCTGGAAGGGGAAAGAAAGGAAGGAGATGCTGACTTAGGATGGCGGGAGAACAGAAAGGGGGATAGAGACCCCACATGAAGTGGCAGCTCAGGGACCTCTGGGAGTCTTTGCTTTTCTATTATGTCCCAGACTTGGAACATCTTAGGCATTTTTCTTTAACTGACCCACAAGAACACAGGTCAGGTATGAGAAAAATGTTCTGAAGTTGACCTTGACAGAGGAAATGACCTGGGTGGAACAGCCTGCAGGTGTCTGGAACACCAAGTGAAGGCGCAGGGAAGACTCTGGACCATATCCCATGGATCTGCACTTGAAATAACATCCTTTGTGGCAGCACCCTCTCCACCCAAGTCCCACCTGAGAGCTGAGGCATGACCGCCACGCCTAGCCTTAGAGAAGTCTGGTTCCCATTCTGAAGCTGGCCACTGAAGAGGAAAACCAAGGTCAAAGAAAGAAGGCAAAACCTCCTCGTTCTCCGTGGAAAGAAGGGACTGAGTGATCCAGCAGAGAACCCTGTACTGTGCTCCTGCTCCTGAGATCTGGGTCTCTAGACAAAGTTTTCCCATGATTAGAAAAAGTTAGAAGACCACAACAAACTGCCCTCCCCCACACACTCTAGGCCTTTGCTGTGAAGCCTGCCCCCACCCACTGTCCTTGCCCTTCCATCTTCCACATTATCTCAGCAGCCCCCCAACACCCAGCAGTGAAGGCAACATTAACAGCAAAAGATACTTAACATTCTACTCCTGAAAGGCATGAACTTCTATAAAACTTTCCTGAAAAATAGACCTTTAATCCCAGCCCCAGCCCCAACTGCCAAATAGAAGACCAAAAAAAAAAAAAAAAACATGATTTTAGAGTCACTATGTACCCAAGATCTTGAAAGAACACAAAAAGGTATCTCTTGCTGCAACCTGCTTCTTGTCCACATTTAATTATTTCAGTACGATGGCTCTCACACCCTTGACCTAAGGCCTTCAAGTTCCATACTAAGTCCCTGTCATCTATTTCTTTCTCTATCCTGTTTTCTGCATTCAGAGCTTGGTGGACCATCAGTGTCCCCTCCTTCCACCTCTAGCTCTTTAGAGTTCTAAGCCACTAACTACAAATCTCCTTGTAGGCATACTACAATGGTGACAGCTATGATGAAGGAGGACACAGAATAAACAGCATTGACCAAGTGGTCACCACACACTGTTAATAAGCTTAGATTCTTCAGGCTTAAGATGAATTAACACATTACTAACAAATCAATTCAAGCCTGTGGCTCAGTTCTCCCCAACCATATAAAGATGGCATTGCAGAACTCTACAGCAATCTCAGGAAGTATGTTTTGCAAAACCAAATAACAATGAATATGAGTGTGGTACCATGGCATCCCATTATTTTCAAAACTACTTCTCTCTCCTATGCTTACAAAAACTCAATACAGCATCAATTTGTCAAAATTGGTATTTACTGGAAACTTTAGAAGGGGCCAAAGGCAAAAGAACTGTGTTTCCCAGGATTGGGACCCTGTAATATGATTGTTTTAAAAAAAAGTCAAATAAGAGAAAAGTGATAAGAAAAACATAAAATTAACTCAAACAGCTAATCCCTTCCTTTGTAAAGATTCAGAGACATTGTTCTTAAAACCATTAATTTGCTTTAATAAAACATTAAATGTACTATAATTTAATGAAATCCATTAATTTACTTTTCAGAACTACATTTAAGATTTTTGCTCCAATTATAAGCTAGGTGCAGTACCCTCCTCTGATGCACAGTAGCTACCTACATGTCCCCTATCACCCATCCCAGGGACCCTCTGTCTGGAGCATGATAAATTTACAGAAGCCTGGAAATCCCCTAAATTTTTATGATTTTTTTTATTTCTAAAGAAGAGGTTTATAATTTTTAGAAGGCATTTTTTTTTTTTAGACTGGGGATTGAATCCAGAGGGGCTCTACACTGAGCAACATCCCCAGCCCTTTTTATTTTTGATTTTGAGAAAGGGTCTTGCTAGGTTGCTTACAGCCTCACTAAATTGTTGAGGCTGGCCTTGAACTTGCAATTCTCCTGACTCGGCCTCCCAAATTGCTGGGATTACAGGCATGCACTACCACGTCCAGCTTTAGCAGACTCTTAAAGGGGATTAAAATCAACTCATTCTATCAAAACCACTGCTTTAGATTATCAAAGCTGAATTCAAAACTTTTCAGTTACCACTCAGACTATACACATACTTTGTAGTTTCCAAACATAAGCATACTTTTTAAAAACCTGCTGGGCAATTCAGTAGTCCTCTCAAAGAAAAGATAACTGCATGTCCTACTTCCCTTTAAAAAGTGAAAAAACAAGCAAGTGCCACTTCATGGAAACACTTTTATCTCTTAGGTCTTACAAATCCCATTTCAAGAAAAGACAGCTAGCCTGGGTATGGTCTGGGTGACACTTTTGACATCATCCCTTCAACATCTACTGTAACTAAACGGGCAACGCCGTCAGGAAGCTCAGGTTCTGCAGGCACCGCATGTTCCCATACAGAAATCCCATGGTGCTGCTGACTGCGAGTCGGGTCCACTTGGGAAAAATAAAGAGTCACCAAAGACAACCAACCCAGCAGGGAACGGAACTTATTTCCATTTCCCTCATGTGATTATGGTTGGATGTAATTCTAAAACAATACCAGGTTAAAGTTTTCTGGTTAACCTAGAGCAATTGGCAAAGTTACAGGGAGAAAATAGTAACAATGCTTGTTGCACTGAGGCTGGGCCTTTTCTTTCCAGCAATGGTTCCTGCAGCTGAGCACGTGGGCCACGGGTGAATAGGCATGAGGGCCTGAACAACAAGGGTGAGGGAAAGCATTGATCTTTGTCATCTTTGAGCCCATGAGTCCATCTCCCTGACAAGAATTCCTTGTTCCTTATCTTATTGCTGCTATAACAAATTACCAAAATCTTAGTGGATTTTATAGGCACATAGGTCAGAAGTCCAACACAGGTCTCAGTGAGCTGAAATTAAGATGACAGCGTGGCTGAGCTCCTTTCTAGAAACTCTAGAAAGAATGTGTTTATTACCCTTTCTAGCTTTTTGAAGCTGCCTGTGTTCCTTGGCTCATGGCCCCCTCACTCCATCTTCAAAGTCCGCACAGTGGCATCTAATCCAGTTTCTATCCTCACAGCTCATTCCCTGATTCTCTTCTGCCTCGATCTTCCAAATTTAAGGACCTTGTGATTGTACTGTGATTATCTAGATAATATAAGATAATAACCTCATTTTAAGTCAATGGATTCACTCTAATTTCATCTGCAACCTTAACTCCCTTAGCCATATAACTGAACACATTCATAACATTTTTGTGTGAACATCTTGAGGGTGGATGCGATTATTCTGCCTGCCATAGAAATATGCATCAATTACTATAAATGTTTTACCTTCTAAGAGTTTCTGAGCTAAACAGTCCTCCTCCATCTGATAAGGCATAAACCAGCAAGAGTATGAGACTTTTCATGCTCTATAGAGAGTTTACAAGGCTCTTTTCTATTTTATAAGCATTTCAAGTCCCTGAGTTTCTCACAGTCCCTGTGAAAACTCCCCTCCTCTCACAGAGCAGCCTGGAGCTTCATCTTCCTCACATCACATCTGAATCCAGCTTATCATTAGACAATCTGCTTTTTTTTTTTAAATCACATGACATATCCAAGGCCAAGGGGGTCAATATCACCCAGACTTGGAGAAAATCTATTTGAACTCATTCACTATAACAAAAATCTTAAGAAATGGCCTTCATTTACTAAGAAATTCTCACCCTAGTCAGGATATCCAGGATGTCCGCATGCATTTTAAGCTGAAAGGAAACAAAGCAATGTGAAGATATCCTGAAAGTTTTCCTGCTAAATAAATGGAATGAGCATCCTGGAGCCAACTGACCAATAAATCTCAATTTTTTTCATGCAATGTAGGACAAAAGACTCATGGTAACCCACTCTTCTTGTTCCATTTGGCCCTGCAGGGAGTTAGGGAGGAGAGTTACTAAAATGAATGGAAAATGGTATGGCACTGCTTTGAAAAACTTTCCTATATAAGCAGTTCAAGTAAAACATTAGTAAACAACTCTTAGAAGAAGCAAAGGATACAAAAATCACATTTCAATGAGTGTTAATACATAGGAGACCAGCACTCAGAGGTGACTTAATGTCACCAAAATAGCATGCTGTGAGATCCTCCAAATGGGTTCAGTTTCTACTGATAACTCCCTTTCCCTGGACCTGGAAGAGCAGAGGAAGATATTAAGAAATCTTCCCTCCTTCTAAAAGAAAAGAAAGTAAGAGAATCTCCTCACAGCATGCCAGCATGAATCTAGGAATATTTGGCAAGTACATAGTCTAATTCCAGTACTAACTAAAAAACTTAATTATTTTTAAGTGGGTTTAACAAAAAGTAATTTGGAACATATTGTATGCATCTCAAAAATGCTTACCCTGCTTCTCAGACTAAGAAAGCATTTGAGAACAGAATGGATTTGTATTACATGCTTTTTATGGAGAGCTCACTACTACTGCCTCATAGCTCCTTAGGGGAAGAAAAGCTTTTAATACAAATGCACATGCAGTCCTCACAGCTTTGACAGTGATAGCACAGGCTACAGACTGTTTTGTATTTGTCTCTCCTAATAAATGCATGCAGAGGTTGGGTAATGTCTACTGCTGTACCCTCTGAAGTACCTGCTCATAACAGGAATGCACAACAGTCATTATTTATTTGAGACAAATAATTGCCAAGCACCTATTGCAGGTACCATTCCCCTCAGAGGACACAAGTGAAGAAGACAGACATGGTCTCCGAGTAGGAGAGACAGTCAAGAAACAGGCAAGATAGATAAGATGATGTCAAACAATGATAAACACCATGAAGAAAGAAAACCAGGTAGGGGTAATCTCTTAAGCATTTAATATTTTCCAGCCCTACAGTAAGAATTGCATCTCTATTCTCAAGATTAAACCTGACAATAATCCTCTAAATTAGGTGCTATTTTATATTCTCATTTTATACAGAAGGAAACTGAAGCTAATAAGATGAATTAACTTGGTTAATGCTGCACAGCAAGTGTCAGACAGCTTTCCACCACTATAACAAATACATAAGATACTCAGTTTGTAAAGAGAAAAGGTTTGTTTTGGCTTACAGTTTTGGAGATTCCAGTCCATGACTGGTTGGCCCCACTACTTTTGGGCCTGTGTTGAGGCATGCATCATAGAAGGCATGCAGGGCTCAGTGAAACTGCTAACCCTGTGGCCCAGGAGCAAAAGAGAGAAGGGTGGGGAACTGGGGCCCACTATATTCTTTGATGGAATGCCCAAAATGACCTAAAGACCTTCCAGTAGGCCCCACCTGTTAACGGTTCCACCTTCCTAAAGCATCACACCAGGGAGCAAACCTTTACTAAAGAGATCTTTGACGAACCCTTGTGATCCAAACTACTCAGACTGAAAACATAAAGTCAAATTCGTTTTCTTCACTCCTTTGCCCACTCTTTACCATTATACTCTATACCTAACACATGAATCTCACGACAAAGAGGCAGGAAACTTGCTTTCCCTACAAAGTATCCTAGAACTCTGAAGAGAAGCATATTTAGCACTTATAACAAAATCCTGGGAAGTAAAAAAAAAAATAAAAAAAAAAAATTGTTCCAAGCTTTATATTTTATCAACTCCTCTCTATGCTGTGGAAGAACTGGCTTCACTAGCAAGGGCAGCTGTGTTCTTGCGGGTATGTGATCCCTTGCATATGGAAGCGTTAATACCCCGATGGCATTTAAGGTTACTACTCCATATTTGCAAAAAGCCACCCAGGCTTCCTTGTGGGCTCTCTCCCACCTCTCAAGTTCAGCCACCTGAGGGAGTGCTCATGGAGATCAGATCTTTAGCCTGAGCCCCGTTAATACACAGAAACACTTCAGAATCACTCCAGAAACACAGAAACCAGTGACCTCTGTGGCCCATGGTCTATATAACCACCTAATATCACTGGCCAGCATGCAGTTTAGTTTGGTAAAGCTCTTCAAAATGTCCTCTCCAGTCATCTGTTGTAGAACCCAGCTCTCATATCCCAATGGCTATATCAATTTTAATTACATTTATCTGCATGCTGTCTTTTTTCATGTCCCTCTCTCTGATCAGACACTTGGTATAAAGAGGGCAGGGGGTGTGGAGACTCATCCACCATCATATACTCAATATATCTTGTACAGCTACCATCGAGGAAGTAGCAACAAAGATAAAGATAACTACGAGGAGTTCCCAAGTCATTCCTTCTTTTCAAAATGGCCTTCACAACCCATGGGGGTGAGATGGTACACTTGGACAGAGCTTCTGAGTCATAAAAGGGGAATTTTTCATTCCAGCTCTGCCACTTAGTGATTGAATGTTCCTGGGCCACCACTTCTCATCAGTAAACACGAGGTTGTAATGAGTGAACTAAATAAGATAAACCTGTGAAAGCACGACAAGCAAACTAGGCAGGAGAGCCGGTTCAAAGACCTACTGAATTAGCTTTTCTGGGACACAGACAAGAAAATTCACCTTAGATTATGGTATTAAAGCATAGGTTTATAGCTGGCTCCCACCTTTAACAGTCCCAAGAGTCTACCATGGGGAAAATTTGCTTGAAAGGGGTAATTCAGACTGTTACTTGGGTACTTTCTACACTGCAGCCTGAGTGCTGTAAGTAGCTTGGACAAGGTAGCTGGAGACCTGGTCCACCCTACTCTGATTGATGGCCTTCTACTGACTTTTAGTATCAGAGAGAGACTGTTAGAGAAATAGGTAACTTTGGTTAGCTATTGTGACAGCCACCTGAAGAAAGGTCTAGATGTCCACATAGATGCTTCTTGGTTCTTAGTGAGGATCACTAGCTGAAGTAGGATTCTGCCTACATTTGAGGCAGGGTGTTTTCAGTGGTGTCTAACTCCTTCCTTCACTTTTTTAAATGGCACAGTGGGAAGAACAGAATAATGGAGTTTATGTTTGAAGTTAGAGAAAATAAACTCTCCAAGCCCCAATACAAACAGCTAACCTATGATTCAATAACTTTCTCTTGGGCTAAAAGGAAGCCAATGTGACCTAGAATTAACTCTGAGCCATGGTGAGAAGCACAGCAGAGAGGACCCTTGTGAAATGCCGAGCACCCCAAGGAAGGGACAAAGTAAACATACAGAATTAGCCCTACATGACTTCAAACCACTGCCTATTGGTCAATCACAAAGGCTCATATTAGCCAAATGAAAAACTATAAAAAGATAAAAAAAAAAAAAAAAGAAACCCCAGAAAGCAAACAGTTCCATACAAAAAAGCCACTATTGGAAGTCTTAAGGGAAATTAAAGCTTGACTTCAAATAAGCTGTTCTCTGGTGGGAAATGAATCTTGCAGTTCCTGTCCTCAATCTACTGTTGACTGATTATTACAGGATTAGCACATGCTGTCATAACTTCTCAGTATTAATTTCACAGAAGGTAAGCAATGTACTATTAGGAAACCAAAAGAAAGAACTTTTAAAAATTGTGTCAGAGACCCACAAATAAGTCTACCACAATCTATTGATGTGAAATAATATTTCAAATGCTTATTTTCAGAATAGGCAAGATTGTATAATATAATTACTTGCTCCTGATTATAGACATTAAAAGTCCCACAAGAAGTTTAGGAACAGTGTTTCATAGAATGCATTTTAGATCAATTCAATCAAGACTGAAGCTTGGCCACAAGATCTAAGCATGAGTGGAAAATGGAGTGAGGAAGAAATATTCATGTTGAGGTTTGGACATATATGGACAAATCTGAATTTCTGCAGAGAAAGCAAAATAAATGTAATTTATTTCTCTGAATTTCGATACCTTGTTTCATCTGTAGAACATGTTACGGCTTTTTTTACAACATGGTCAGTGGTATCTACTTGTTCTATGAGTGCAAGCCTTATCTCTCACAGTAAAATATTTGGTACTGAGGAAGGGTGGATCCAGATTTTTATGGGACTAGCATATATAATTTGAGAGATTCTTTTAAAGAAAAAGAATATAAAATTAAGAACAGAAAATTATTCAGAGGGTACTACAAATGAGGAGCCCTGAAGGTTAAATACCCACAGCTTCACAGTAAATCCACATCTGAACTACCTCAGGGCAAAAACCATGTCTTATATTTCTGAGTTCCCTCCACATGGTGTCTTGCAGAGTGCTAGGTATTCCACAGGCATAGGTTATTGTTGATTTTACCCGCTTCAGAAGCAAATAAAGGATTTAACTATGAGATTAAATTCAAAGCCAAGCTTTGGCCCATTCAAATAATACAAAATAAATATTAATTGTCCAGTTCATTATTCCTTAAATGATAGCTTGAATTAAATGCACTCTGAATTCATCTTGATTCTGTTCTTTAACAACTGTCACCCAGTTAGTCTTTAAAAATTTAAAAAAAAAAAAAGTCCATCAACTGTAAGAGGAGAACAAAGAAAAGATTTTTTAAATCATCAATTAAAGGCTGGGGTCCACAAGTCAAGACTAAACACTCTGGTTCTTGTGTGCATGTCCATTATTTAGGGTGAACAGCTATGATTCTATCTGTATCATATATAAGTATACTGTATATGAGAGTGAATATATATATATATATATATATATATATATATATATATATATATATATATATATCACCAGAAAAACCTTCAAAGAATGCAAAAGAAATGGTTTACAGTGATTACTATGGAGAGATGGAACTAGGAAACTTAAAGAAAATTTTTTACCTTTTATTCTTATCGTTTTCTGAATTGTTTGAACTTTTCATCATATACATGGATTACTTCTATTTTTAAACTGTTAATGTACATTATCTACCTAGTTAGATTATGTTCTAATATTCTTCTTTCTACAAATGCAAATTTTTTAAAAAGGCTAACCAATGTTATTTGGGATCAAAGAAGAAATATGAGAACATTTTAATATTTCTTTTTATAACCTTCTATAGAAGAGTTTTTAATATCTTCAACAGTAATACAAGTTAATTTTAAAATAAAAATTCTAGTTAACAAATATCAATATTCAATAAGCCCAACAAAAACACCCTATCTCATTTCCTTCCTGGGCAGGAAACCCCAGAATATAAAGATCTGAATGAGGATTCTCGTGATTCTACAGCAATTGTTTGGCTGATAGTTTTCTTCCTCCCAGTATCAAGTCAATTTAATGTTTTTATTTTAATTACTAAATTTAGTTATAATTAAAACAAAATGGGGAGAATATAAAGATTATCCATGTGTCAGTTACAACATACACTGCTGTATCACACGTATGCCTTAACAGCACGGGTGGAGGATATTTATGCGCACACCCAGGAAGCAGCTAATACACGGTGACTGTGAAGAGTTATTATCATCATTCTCACAGCCACTACTCACCAGCTGCTTCCTGTGGGTCTCAGACTGAGCTTCATACTTCATACATATAAGCACATTTATTCCCCAAAGCAATAAGATTCATGGCCAATTGATTATTTACTAGAATTATACAAAAACTAAAAACTAATTTCTGTCAAATTAGAAATTGAGGATGGTAAATGGTAACTGGATTCTATAAACAGCTGAACCTAGATTTATGGAAAATAGATCATGTAAATGGCACCTAATCATCATCATGCCATTTGCTCCAAAGGTCATCCCTCACAATGGACCCTTCTTCACACTCCCCTCTCTGCTGCAGCCCTACACCTCCAGCAGCTCCCACACCCCATAGGTCCTCACCTGTCCAGTAGCAGTTCCAACACTTCTTTCGTGGAGGCAAAGCCTCTGTACGTTGACAGGAAGATGCTGATATAGGTAAAGTCATTGTCTCCAAAAGCTGTCAGCAGGTTCTCCACAAGCTTCTCCAAGGTGCCAGCTTTAATGGTCCTGATCTTACACGTCTCATACTGACTGACTGTGTGTCCTGGAGGCAGCTGGTCCCCTTCAACCTGTATAAATAAATTACCATCAGGTGAAATGACTCCCTAAGGTAAAACCAAAAACACTGAAACGGTTAAAGCCATAGTTTGTCCTTTCTCCTTGTTCTCTTGTTCTTCTTTAGCTTCCATACATAACATAAGATGACACTCTCTTGGGTAGTGGTATGAGGGTGGGGCCAGGTAATGATGAGGGTGGAGGGTGAGTGTGTGTGGGTTCCCTTCTTCTGTAGATGTACAGGTAATTACATCATAGTGGTTGTTTGCTTTTACTTTCTCCCCTATGAAGAACTAGGTTCTGGTATATTTTATCAAAGATGCTTTCTATGATCCTAGGATTGAGTTTAGCAAATGTTATCAATCATTTCCTTTTATATTGATCCAAGGTGAGTTATCAAATTCATTCTTAAAGACAGCTCCTACAGTGGTGTGCCAGAGTCAACTCACAATGGTTCTGAAGAGCTGATTGTTAAATTTTTAGAATTTGTGTGAGCCAGTTGACATCATGTTGATAGCTTTGAAAAATAATCAGCCATGGTAGGAGTAAGTTTTCCATGGAAATCTATGGAGATCTGACCATGATCTCATGTTCTTCAGTCCACAGAAGGCAACATACATATGCTCTGATTCAATATCACTGGCAATTAGTAAGGGTTGGCCAAGTTGTGGCTCATCTCGGGGAAGCGGGGGTAATGGAAAGTGTAGGGGGGTGCATAGGCCTTGCCCTCTGAAAACTTTTGAAAACATTTACCTATGAGAAGTAGCTATCATGTGAGAATGAATCTATAAATAAGATTGGTACACATAAACCATTATATGTTGATTGATGATAAAATGTGAAAGCTTAAAAACTGCATATAAAGGAAGCTAATTAAATTGAAATAAATGTAGGTTCACTTTGCATTCTACAATAAATCTATGCCTAGCAAATTACATAGACACACAATTTACAGTTTAATTTGTCCTTCATAGGCACTAAGGATTCTGCCTTATCAAGAGGAGTTCAGTAGTGAATCTTTTTCTAAAGCAAATAATTATCCTAAGTGATGTGAACAATGACAAGCTTATCTGAATCATAAGTTGAATTGCTTTCCTAGCAGATTTTCCTAAATTGCAATAATCAGACAAGTAAAAATTAAAGAGAAAGGGCAAAAAGAGAAATGAATGCCTAACGATGGTACCTCTGATAAGAAAGGAACATGTTTTCTGTTTCTTCACCTGACCTGCTAGAAGTTAAACTACTGGAAGGAAGTAAACCAAGGGATTGCTTCCAGAAAGATCAAACTGGTGGCAACTGCTTTCAGAGGGGGTTAGAATAGCTTAATGTCATCATGTCTAACTAGGCATTAATACCAAAACTCGAGCTTATGAGGTGGATGGCTTTATTTCTTCACTTAATTTTTTAAAGTTTTCTAAGAGGGATCTGGTTCAGGACAATACCAAATGTTTCTTTAGATTCTTGGACTGCTGACTCAAATCAAGGACTAATAACTGTTCTTTATCACTCTATATTAGTTTTAGGAGAAGCCTAGTAGTGCCCATCTGTTCCCCAGAAGCTCCAGTTAACTTAAACCAGAAGCAATAAGTGAAAAAGATATATGATTTCAAACTCTAATTAAATTTTTAATTATTTGGTGCAGTGTTGCTTTAAGTATGTGCTGTAAAACTCTAGTTCCCAAAAAAGAAGGTCCTGCGGTCAAGTTTGGAGATTATAGAGTTCAATCAAGTCAAAGACATGTCTTTACTGAAGAATTTCTTAAAGTCTTTATTATGCCGACATGTGTTATTAAACTCAAGAGAGGGACTGGTATATGATGTTTCCAAATGGATTTCCCTTTATTCTCAGAGCATCTTGCAGAATTTTGAGATGAACATACTTTAGAAAATGTTGGCTTAGTAAATACAGTGATGCCTTTAAAACCTAATTCATATTTACCATTTCTCAATTTAAAAAAAGAAAACTAAAGACATTATAAAATATAATTTTTTTATCTCTAGCTTACCTTGTGACAATAGCAGAGTTCCTTTACCAAACAATTCTGTAATTTGATGATTCTTATTTTACTTAAAATGCAATTCTTCTTTAAAACTAAATATTTCTTATTGAAAGTAATGACTATTTGAAAGAACTAATTTTTCACTAAGAATGGATGTGGCCAAAAACTCAAACACAGAGAAAAATGCCTGTCAAAGGACCTGATGAAGTGGGTCCCTTTTCCTGCCAGAAAGCGGATTTGGCGGGAAGCCAAGGCTCTCCCTTGGGAATGGAATTATGTTTCTCATTAACCCAGTCTCTTCCTTTCAGCCCTTTTTTAACTCTGAAAAAAAATTTTTTTACAATATGCAATCCTGATTCCCCTTGTTCCCTTTAGTGATTTTTGTTCCTCAGTATTTGTATCTGTACATTAGGAAGAGCCACATTTGACCCAAAAGAAAACACTTTTAATATTTATATTTTAAAAATCATTATCTGAGTATGATGAATGAGCATCAATGACAATACCATAAAATAATATAAAGAATTGCTCTGGTGCCTAAAATCATTTTCATAAAAAACTAACAATGCATGTTAAGGTATCAGAGCATTTGCTTGATGTCATTTTCTATAGATTTGCTTGGTACCCTAATGTCTACTTGCTATAAGACCAGGTTTTCCAAGATGACTTTTAATTTACTAGCACTTAGAGTATATTTTTATAAAACAATAACTTAAAATTATCTGCTTACTACTAGAATTATTCTGAAATGAAACTATACAGTAATAACTCTCTCTCTCTCTCTCTCTCACACACACACACACACACACACACACACACACACACACCCTATGTCCTATGGCCAGACTGGAGAAACTAAAATGTTAAAGTTCCGTTTTTGCAGCAAAATATTCAATAGGTCTATGATCCTTTTAAGAGACTTCAGGACCTGTTTTTGTTTGTATTCTCTTAATAACTCTGAATTGGAGTTTAAAAGAAAAGGGGCGGAACCCTTGGCAGACAAGTTTTTAATAACTTAGACTTAGAAAGCGAGACACGGAGGGCTGAGCCTGCCCTGTGGGTTAGCACGCTAACAGGAAACAGCTCAATCTGGATTTAATCAGAGACCATCGCTTTACTGACAAGATCATGATACCAAGGCCACAAAAATGCTTCATGACGGTTTTCTTGGTCAATCTTTCTGTCATTAGAATTCAGCTTTTTCTAAGAAGTCATGTCTAACTCCTAAGGAATAAACAGCTACAGTTCTGCCTAAATGTCCCTAGCTGTGGAATTTCTATAATTATCAATGTTGGCATAAGGAGGAAAGAAGAAAGAGTGTAAGAGATGAAATATGCCACATTTCAATTCTGATTCCAGTCATGGAGCAATATATTCTTTCACACTCTAAAAACTATTAATGATTAGGGTTCTAATTCAAGGGGAAAATATTCTCCAATCAAAATAATACTTGAATCATCAGATACTTTAATAGGGAACGTGCTAAGTAAACAGCCTCATTTATACTAGAGACAGTATGGAGTCCTTCTCCAAGTCCCGCTCAGTCCCAGTACACATGTTCCCAAGTATCTTGGCCTGAGCAGCAAGGTTTTATAGGTTTTAAAGAAGGGACACATTGTACTTCCTACATTCATCCCAAACACCAAGGGTAAATTTTACGCTCTCTTTCAACTGCTCTATAACCACTATCCAGCAACAACAGCAGACCAGCATAGTATAAGGAATCTACCAGCTGACTCACAGATAAGCTCTGCTCATTTCTCCACATTAACCAAACACATAGATTAAATCTCCTTGACAAGCAAAAAAAAAAGTTCATTCTCTAGTAGAAATCATGTATGCCATGACACAGCAGAGCGTTATGGGAAGGCCAGTGCATCTGAGTATGCAGCTATTTACATATTGGGTTTCAGAGATTTAAGACAAAGTTTGTGAAAAATTCCAGCCAGTAATGTCAAGTTCAGCACAAGCTTCAACGCCGACTGTCTACTTTGAGCACTGATTCACTTTTTTGCTGGATTAGGTTTGTCAGGTGAATTAAAGAATGTTGAGTAAAATTTAAATTTCAGATAAATTAAAAATACTTAAAAAAATTTTTTTACATATATACCATGCAGTATTTGGGACCTACTCATAATACTAAAAGACCATTTGTAATTTACCTGAATTTCAAATACAAATGTGTGTCATATTTGTGTCGTCTGTGTGTGTGTGTGTGTGTACTGCACACTTTACATACACACATTTATTTATGGGGTATGGTATTATAATTTGATACATGTATACGATTTGTAATGAACAAATCAGAATAATTAACATTTTCTTCTCCTCAAATATTACCACTTCTATGTGTTGGAAACAATGTATAACTAAATGTTATTGTCTATAGTTGCCCTATTGTGCTACATAACATTAAACCTACTTCAATCCCCCTACTGTGTTTTCATTCACATTATCCAGCTTCTCACTACTCTTTCCCTACCCCTTCCAATCCTCTTAGGAACCTCTATCCTACTCTCTACTTCTAAGTGACCAACTTTTTTAACTTGCACAAATGAGTGAGAACATGTGGTGTTTGTTTTTCCATGCCTATTTCATTTAATATTATATCGTCCCATTCCATCCATGTTGCCATAAATAACAGGATTTTTTCCTTTAAATTTTCCTTTAAATAATATTACTTTGTGCATATATACCATATTTATAAAAATCCATTTATCTACAAGTGGTCAGTTTGGTTGATTTCATATCTTGGCTATTATGAATAAAGCTATAATAAACAGGGAAGTTCAGGTATTTCCTAGATATAATGATTTGGTGTCCTTTGGCTATATATCCAGTAGTGGGACTGCCTGATCTCAGCATTATTCTATTTTCAGTTTTTTGAAGAGCCTCCATACTATTTGTGCTTTCTATATCTTTATTTGGTAAATCTGGCAATACCTTGATAGCTGCAAATGGAAGATACAGAATAGGTGTCCCTTTCATCTATTCATCTACTTATTCAGCCACACCTGAACTAGACATACTATGTGCTAAGTACTGTACAAGGCACTAAAGACATAAAGATAGAGTGCAGCTATGACACTACAGTGTTCACTTTAACAGAGGAAACAAACTCAGAGACCACTAGAACCTGTCCTCACCCATCATAAGGGGCATGGCTGACACTCCTACAACTAAAGATAGGTTAATAAAAGAAAAGTATAACTAATTTATTTAATCAAAGTTTTATATGACAGGGCTGGGTGGTAGCTTGCCTTGTGCCTGTGAGGCACTGGGTTCCATCCTCAGCACCACATAAAAATGAAAGAGAGAGAGAGAGAGAGAGAGAGAGAGAGAGAGAGAAGTAAGTAGGTATCTGGTCCATCTACAACTAAAAATAAAAAATTTTTTAAACCTTGTAAAAAGTAGAGAATATTTTTAAATTTTAATTAGGAATATATGATAGCAGAATGCATTTTGGTTCATTGTACACAACTGCAGCACAATTTAACATTTCTCTAGGGTAATGATGTCCATCTCATTCCACTATCTTTCCTGCCCCCATGCCCCCTCCCCACAACTCCCTACCCTTTGCCCCATCAAAGTTCCTCCATTAAAAAACAGATAATGTTTTTAAAAGAGTTTTATGACACAGGAGCCTTCAGAAATGAAGACCTAAAGACCCAGGAAAACTGCTTTTTTTTTTATGCTTAGGCTGAATGAAGAATGGTAGCCATGTAGAAAGGCTGTGACCTAAGTAACATCTCTCTCTCTAGGGCAAAGCCCAGAAAGACCTGCCTGTTCGGTTTCTTCCTGGTTTCTCTGGGTAGCATTCCTTCCTTCCTGGTATAGGGCAGGACCCCTTTTGGAATGAGGGTCTCATGACCTATCAGACAACATAGGTACAAGAATTTCTTTATCACCAACTCTTAAACAGAAAGGTGCAGAAGTCTGGAGTAATATTTCTAGGTTTTATGGCTAGCTCTTTGGGAGAGGGGTTCTGGTTTCTGTGGTTTTCCTGGGAGGATAAAGGGGCACAGGAGAAGAAAGGCAGGAGAAAGTCAGGAAGATAAGGCTTCTCAGCCCCTTTCCTTCATTTCTAAATACCCAGCATGCCAACATGCTATACTTGGGGTATGGTTTTCTGAACCCCAATATAATACAATGTGGGAGTAAAATGGTGGAGAGAGAGAGAGGCAGGAAACCATGGAAGCACCAAGAGGGACCCAGTGTGGAGGTTTCAGAAAAAGCCTGAGTAGGTGATGCCCACACAGCGTCTTGCCTTATCAATGGGAACTAACAATGTTGGCCTGGGCAAAGCAGACAGAGAGCCCCTCATAAACAAAGCCATTAAGAAGAAAGAAGTGTGAAGGGAAAGACATGATTACAGGAGCAATATGACAAAGGGCATAGCTAGCGTGTCAGTAGATTATAGTGATTATGGTGGACTCAGGCTGTAAGCTAAGGAGCTGAGACTCCACAGCCTCTAGGTCATGGGAAAACAGTGACGAGGTTTTAAGCATGGTCAGAAGAATCAGCGTAAAGGATAGACTTAATGGGGACAGCGTAGGGTTAGGAAACAGCAAAGGAGTTGTTGATACTCCAGATGAGCAACTGCACAAGGAAAATAGGAGAGGCTCATTGTAGGGATAATAAGAAATAATTTAGGGGCTGGGGTTGTGGCTCAGCAGTAGACCGCTTGCCTAACACAGGCGAGGCCCTGGGTTCGATCCTGAGCATCACATAAAAATAAATAAGTAAAATAAAGGTATTGTGTCCAACTACAACTAAAAAATAAATATTTAAAAAAGAAATAATTTAAGAAATAATCAGAAAGAAAAATTTCAAGACTTGGTGATTAATTATAGGATATAGAGGTAAAAGATAAAGGAAAAGAAAGAATTGTGGATCTCTACCTTATTTCCAGTGTGGGTGACTGGAAACATATGGGTATTATCCTATGCTATGGTTTAGAGATGAGGTGTCTCTCCAAAACCTTCTGTTAGACAATGCAAGAATATTCAGGGTGAGATGATTAGATTATGAGAGCTATAGCCTGATCAGTGGATTAATCCATTTAATGGATTAATAATTTGAATAACTCAAACTAATAATTTGAATAACTGTGGGTAGGTGGGGCATGGCTGGAGAAAGTAGGTCACTGGAGGCGAGCCTTTGGGGATTATATTTTGTCCCTGGCCTCTGGCTTTTTTCTCCCCGCACCCCAGGCTACCATAAACTGAGCGACTTTCCTCTACCACATACCCTTCTGCCATAATATTGTGTCTCATCTCCGGTCCAGAGCAATGGAGCTGGCCAATCATGGACTGAGCCTCGGAACCTCTGAGCCCAAATAACTTTTCCTTCTCTAAGTTGTTCCTGTCAGGTATTTTGGTCATAGTGATGAAAAGCTGACTAACACAACCCACGTGAAACTAAATTGGGAAAAGGTAGTTAAATTTTTGTGCTGCATAGATATTAAATTCTAGTTTAGAAATGTACAACTTCAGGTATCTTTGGGGACATGTCCATGAAACAGGACAATGGGCAGTTAAATTTCTAAAAGCTTGGAGAAGGGTCTATGATGGAAATCTGTAGGATTTACATCAATTAAAATAGATTTAATCTCCCAGGCAGAGTATGTAAAACAGGGGAAGTAGTAGTCTAGGGATGGCAGAACACCAAAATTAAGAGGGTTTCAAGAGCAAAGATGGCAAGCATCAGAAGAGGCAGCTACACATGCGGCAAATTAACACATCGTCTGATCTGTGGTGGCATTTCTGGGCAAAGAACCCAGAAGAAATGTTCACTGCCAGGTTCATATACATGCCAACATGTGCACCTTCCATCTATTTATGCAAACAGAGCAAGGCCCAGCCAGCAGTATACAGGAGCCAGACTGTACAACTCGTAAGAGCCAACTATGCATGCTCCTTCTCAACTAGAAGTTCAATGATTATGTTGGTAGTGTGGTTTCAACTATGATGAGATTATTTACATATGGAAATCAGCAAATTCTACAAATCAGGACTTTTATTTTGGAGAGGCAATTTATGGGCACAGCACTGCCCCAGAGTCCCTCTCAATTGTGTAAATGGTAGATTCAAAGAGATCTTCTCACTGGTTAAACATTTTTCTGTGTCCACTCCTGTTAAGGCATTTTTGTTGCCATTCTGATCTTTGACCTAGAAGATGAAAAATTATGCCTCCACACTATGAAAAAAGCAGCAATATGGAAGAAGAAGAGGGCATATGCATGAGAAGTGAATGTACTCAAAAACTTGCAAGATCCTCAAGAGCTGACCTTTCTTGAAGCTGCTTATTAGAATGAAGTCATGTGGCCAAGTTTCAAGGATGCACACCCTCCATCCACAGGAAGATGCTAAGGGAGATGTAATAACAAACAATGGCCAGGGTTTTATGACACAGAAATCCCATCCCCCTCCACCATCCTGTCTCAGCAGGATTTCCTAGGTCACTCCCAGAGTCCAGGAATCCTCCTAGAGGAAATAGCTCCTAAAATGCAGCAGTGCTCCTGGTGGTTTGGTTCAACATTAGTCGATAACATACAATCTTCTCTAATACAAATCCCTAATTTCTGATGTTCTGACCATCTTTGAGAATTCCAAAGTCTTCCAAGAGGCAAATTTTAAAATTTAGTGGGACTGGGGCTGCAGCTAGGTGATAGAGCACTTGCCTAGCATGAACCAAGGCCCTGAGTTTGATCCACAACACCATCCAAGAAAAAAAAAAAAAAAAAAAAGGAGAGTTTAGGAAGTTCGCAGACCACATTTTTCAAACATAACAACTTCACTCTTTTGAAAGACATTTTTGTTTGCAACTCTGAATGCTGATGAAGAAGGTGCTATGAATTAACCTGGGTTCCATTTCCACTTCTGAGGCCAATTCAGTATGGGACCTAAGACAGAAACTTAAAGCATCAATGTCTTGGTCATCTACTTGGAACAAATCACATACTATTTTTGAGAAGTTCAAGGATTTATATTTGCATGAAGGGAGGACACTATGAACTAAAATAGGTGCTGGAGCATTTGCCAAATAACATCACAAATTGTCGCATACAATTTAGTACCCAGAGTGAACTTGCAAAATTCACAACTCCCTCCTTTTTCTCTCATTCAGAGCCTCAAATGTCTAAGGTCTGCATATGCAAAGGCTGCAGGTTAACAGGTGCCCTGGCTTTCTCAAATCCATTTTGCTTGTGGTGCAGCCTAACCAATCTCTGTCTATAAAGGTCAACAGGGGCTGGTGAGCTTCTGTATGACCTAATATTCTGGGTGAATGAGGCCCGCAATGAATGGAAAGGCTTCCCAATAGCACAGCTTTCCCAGAAAGCTATAAATCCCACAGACAGCTCCATGGGCTTTCACCTCCTGTGAGATTTATAGGAGCTCCTTCACCAATCCTAGGCCTGGGGGTGAGGGGTGTGGGGTGGCAATGGCCTGATGTTTCCAAACTTGAAAATAATGTTAATAGTTTGATTCTTATTCTGTGTACCACGTTAAGGAATCTCTCTCTACCCTCCCCATTTTCCTATGGAATTAGTTCAGTTTTCAGCAAATATTTTCCACTTTGTTATCTCCTATTGTCACAATGATCAAGAATAAAATTCAAAGCCCCATTATCAAAATGCCAATAAATCTTTCCTCCCTAGATTTCAGAATTCAGGAAATGACACTATCTAGCTTGTCCCTTCTCCCCTCCCAAACTGAATCTTTTTAAAAAACCTTTTTAGTTGTAGATGGACACAATACCTTTAGTTTATTTATTTTTTTATGTGATGCTTAGGATTGAACCCAGTGCCTCACATGTGCTAGGCAAGTGCTCTAACACTGAGCTATAACCCCAGTCTCCAAAACTGAATCTTTAAAGTCTAAGTGAACTTAAAAATTCAAGTATGAAATGTAGCTTTACAGTTCATACAAAGCTCTGGAACAGGGTCTCCGGCAAGTACTCCATCCCTCTGCACTGTGATGGGACAGGTAATATTCCTGGACCATGGGCTGGCTACTGATAGAGCAGACAGGTACCTTCCAGCACACCACCAGGTAACAAAATGAAGGGCAAGAGGAGAAGAACAATTAAGTTTATCTGGAGTACATCTCTCCAAAAGTCACTGAAGTAAACTGGCTTTTTTTCCTACTAGGTTTTCCTCTTCATAAGCTGTAAACTAAATCAAGAAAACCATCCTCATGCCCTAAATGAAGAAAAAGAAAAGAGAGGGCTGCCATGTGTCATTGAGTACTCATGATGGGTTGGGTGCTTAAGCCTTATCATCACCCTCCACAGTATGAATTGTTCTCACTTCACCTGAGGAAACTGAGGTTTGAAGAAATGAAGGGTCTCACCCAAAGTTACCCGTCCCACTAGAATGAGTGTCAAAACCAGCCCTCTTTTCTATCACCACGTGTCATCTAATGACACAAGCGATACATTACTGGGTACTCTATCTCCATATTTGAATACCCAAGACTACTGGAACTCAAATAGCCCAGAATCTACATACCCTATAGGATTGTTGTAAGAAAGAGATGAACTTAGATAATAGATGTAAAGGTGAACTGCAAGGATACAAGCTATTTAGCATCTAAAAATAAAAGAAAATACAGTATAAAATACTAAAATATGTCCCTTTAACCTTCTTTCCTCTACCTCAATTACTTCACTAAAAGTTAGGTCTGCCCAGCGCAATGGCGCACACCTGTAATGCCAGTGGCTGGGGAAGTGGAGACAGGAGGACCATGAGTTCAAAGCCAGCCTCTGCAAAAGCTACTCAGTGAGACCCTATCTCTAAATAAAATACAAAATAGGGCTGGGGATGTGGCTCAGTGATCAGGTGCCCCTGAGTTCAATCCCTGGTACCCCACCCCAAGAAGTTAGGTCTAATTACATCAATTTCTCTTCTATATTATCCTTCTGATTTCCTAACACTGACAGAACTCCTTGACACAGGTAAAGAATATAGTTCTAGTGCTAAAGACCCTATTTGAAGGAAAACAAGAATCTCTCTACTTATTGCAATTTCTTAAGTGCACAAATTAAGTCTAAGAAAGACAAATTACTTCACCCAAGAGCTCAAAAGACAGAAGAACAATGTCATTAGCTCAGGAGGACCCTCCATATCACACAGGGGAGGAATCCACAGGAGCAGTCATGCACTGGGCTTATTTTCTAGATTATTAATTAATTTTCCCACCAGGTAGGTTTCTAAGTCTACTTTCTAGTTAAAAAACAGTTTCCTTCTATTTTTATAAATGTAATTAATTGGTTAATGGACTACAGACAGAAAAAAAGGTCAAGTTTGTAAATCCTGACATTCGAAAAAATTTTTTAAAATTTTAAAAAGAAGTTAGAAAGGACAGATGGCTGGAAAAACACAGACCCAATTTCTCTAGACAAAGAGAAATCAAAAAAGCAACCATTTTGTGACCAGTTACTGGTCAAAAATGTAAAAAGACAGGCATGTCAGTTGTTCAAAAAAAAATATTTATCCTCCTAGAAATATGCTTATCATTCCCATGGCTCATGACACACTCTTGATGTCTGTCCATAAAAACAGTATTAAAAAGCTTCCATGTGCAAAGAATCCAAATAAAGCACTAAGGAAGTCTATAAAAGAAATGAAGGATTTCTGTTGTATAAAAATCTAATAATACAGATAATAGTATAATGCAATTTTTTTTCTTTAATGACATGAAAAGAAAGGCATACACAGAGCATATTACTGGTGGGTATGCCATGGACATTAAATAAATTCCAACTAAATTAGCAGGAGCCTTTAAAGGGTAATTTCAGAATAGATGAGGATAGGGCCTCTTATAACCTGGCAGTCAATGATAAAGATGGCAGTCAGGAAAGAAAGAATAACAAAGAGCTAGATTCTGTTTCTAGTTCCAATTCAATTATCATAGAGGTCTTGCTAGAGCATTCTATGTATCTCAGCAGTGGGCAAGGACAACTCTTTTTAATTTGTTTCTTTTTTTTTTTTTTTTTTTT
>NW_026000019.1:10476580-10478562 GCF_001458135.2 Marmota marmota marmota
TTTCTTTTTTTTTTTTTTTTTTTTGCTTGCTCTTAAAGACACCTGTGCGGATTCATTAATTTAACAATGTTTGCTAGGTCTCTACTATGTTGCTGCTGGAAGCCACGGATACAACAAAGAACCAGGCAGACAAGATGCCAAGACATCACTCAGATAAATGCACCTCTCTGCAATTAAATAAGAAGGCCAACTCACAAGCCCATCACTGACCACTTACTCTTTCGAGGATGCTTTCAAGCACACCATGTAATCTTTCTTGATTATTTATGCTACCACTTAAGAGCGTCTTGAACGTACCTAAGTCTGAGAGTTCAACATAGCTGTGCTTGAAATACCACAGAGACATGTCTGATGTCATCATTGTGTGCACACAGCTAGAAGATACGAATACAGGAAGAGCAACTCTTTCTAATAAATCCTATATAAATGGTAGCCACAGATTGGACCACTGACCAAATGGATGTATAAACTACAGTCTTCAGTCATAGCTTTTATGTGACACCCCCAGCCCTGTGACACCAACAGAGTCTAGTATTCATTTGTATAGGTCAAAGCAGTTTTACCTTTAACCAAAGGCATGACTCAACTCCACAAAAAACACATAGTATGTTCAGAAAAGAAGTTCTAAAGTTTTAGCTAGTTTGAGTTTTTAAATATAAAATGTCTTAACATTATTCTTTGTGAAAAATGTCACTAAGAAGGGCTGGGGTTGTAGGTCAGTAGGAAAGCACTTGCCTAGCACATGTGAGGTCCTGGGTTCGATCCTCAGCACTGCATATAAAGAAAGAAAGAAAAAAAAAAAGGTCTATTGACAACTGAAAAAATATTGAAAAAATTTTTTTAAATGTCACTAAGAAACAACACACATTTGAGGATTTATTTGTCTTTTCCCTTGAACATGATAATTTTCAAGAGACTCACCTAGCAGTCTAGGTAAAAAATAGACTCCTGAGCTTGGACTCCAGAAATTCTGATCAGTAAATAAAGCCCAGGGATCTGCATTTAAACCAACATCCTAGGCAATTCTAAACGCAGAGAAATACTGTGCTTGACAATGTGAACACAGTTAGAGGAGAACCAACACTAGCTTGGACAAAGTCATCTGACCTCTCTCAGGTTTCTCATCTGTAAATGAAGAATAGTATTACCTTTACCTTCACTAATTTTGATGCTATGAGAAATGGTGACCAAGTGACTAGTGGGGAGTGTTACAGTTTAGATCCTGAATGTCTCTCCAAGGCCCATGTGTTGAAGGTTTGGTTCCCAGTCCATGATGCTATTAGGAGGTGGTAGAGCCTGGCCTAGCACAAGGAAGTTAGTTCACTTGAGAGCAATCCCTTAAAAGATATGAGGACCCTAACCTCTTCTCTGCCTCTCTCTTCACTTCCTGGCATCATGAGGAAAGCAGCTTTATTTTACCACACACTCCCTACAATTATGCTGTGCCTCACCATAAGGCCAAAAGCAATGGGCCAAGCAACTAATCATGAACTAAAACCTCCAAAACTGAGCCAAAACAAAATTTTCCTTCATAGAAGTTGATTATTTCTGGCATTTTGTCACAGTAACAGAAAGTTGACTAACAGGTAGGTAGCATATACAATATGGACACAATTGTCATGGGTACATTGGACATGTCCCAGGAAGGATGAAGTGGGACTACCTGAATTTTCATCATGCTACAGGGTCTCGCTAAGTTCCCGAGGGTAGCTTTCAACTTGAAATCCTCATGCCTCAGCCTCCTGAGCTGCTGGGATCACAGTCATGCCCCACCACAACCAACCCATAGTGACCTTTTAAAAACCTTTAAAGGGCTGGGGATGTGGCTCAAGCGGTAGCGCACTCGCCTGGCATGCGTGCGGCCGGGGTTGGATCCTCAGCACCACATACAAACAAAGATGTTGTGTCCGCTGAAAACTGTTAAAAATTCTCTCTCTCTCTCTCTCTCTTTAAAAAAAAAAAAAAAAAAAAAAAAAAAAAAA
>NW_026000019.1:10478587-10529140 GCF_001458135.2 Marmota marmota marmota
AAAAAAAAAAAAAAAAAAAAAAAAAAAAAAACTTTAAAAAACACTCCTCTGCTTAAAACCTTCCACCCCAGCCTTCTGCTAGAGCATATAGGCCCTTTCTGCCTATCTCCTTGACCTCACCACCAAAACTATCTCCTTGCCTCTCTAAGGCCCAGTCATACTGGCCTTCTTTCACTTCCTAAAACACAACAAGCTTGTTCATATCTAAGACTTACATTTTTTCCTTCTAACATCCAACCAGTCCTGATCATATTCTCATGGTTGGTCCCTCATTTACTTCTTTTGAGCAGCCTATATCTCCTCGATGAGCCCCCTGGAGCATCTCTCTGGGGTCATAGGACCCATCTCCACTGCCACATTGGATCACCTCATCAGGGTAATTCCTTCACAGCATCTTTCTGTTTACCTGTGTGTTGTCCACAAACTCCAGAAGAGCAGTGCCCTCATTATCCTGTTCAGGGTTCTAGCCCTGATGCACAGAATGATGCCCACCACACAATGGGTATTCAATAAATGTTTATGGTAATGACTGAAAAACAAATTAGTATAATTAAATTGCATTTTATTTAAAAATCTGAATTAAAGCATATAAGAATCTGTAAATCCTCTGAAAGATAAAAGGTCTATCCTTCTGAACTAAAAATCTTAGGTAAAACAAAGGTTAACTGATCCAATCTCTTTGTAGCAGTTGAGAACTTAAGTGAATTCATTAAAACTATTATTCTGAGCTTTTTGTTTTAAGATCAACTAATTCTATAGTTGGTTATCACAATTGTAATTATTGAAGTCATGAGATTTTTTTTTCCTCCAGAATTCCTTTCCCATCAAGATTGAGATGCTGAATCAAACTTCACATAACAACATTCTCTCACTTTCTGGGGCTGACATTGCTCTTATTGTTCTGTCAGCTGTAAATGCCATTGGGCCAACTGCTAGCTTTGAAAACAGAGAGTGGAAATGTGCACTTGTTTGACTCCTTACAACTCTAAGTGGGAGTATCAGGGAAATGAATGCACAATCTAACCAACCAGCTATCTGATATAAGTGTAAATAAATACATTGCAAGAAATTGACTTGCAAGGCATTGGTCTACCAAGCATCTTCCAATATTCTACGCATGAAAGATGTCAGACAAAATAAGCCAGCACTCCTGAAGCCTTGTAACTTCCTTTATCCCATACCAGGTTCTAAGTCTTGAGCACAAAGAACACTGTTTGAGGCCTCTGAATTTATAATAAGCTTTTATTACTGAAACAAGCTAGTGCCCTAACACCTCATTCTAGAATGCTCAGTCATGGTCATTTCCACTTTACAAGGCCCAGTCACTGTATCAGCCATTAAACATTCCTAAGTGAGGGTCTACAGCATCAATTCCTTAAACGAATCACACTTTTACTCATTTATTTATTTACATACTAGGGATTGAACCCAGAGGGTGCTTAACTACTTAGCCACGTTCCCAGCCCTTTTTTTTTTTTTTTTTTTTTTAATTTTAAGACAGGGTCTCACTAAATTGCGTAGGGCCTTGCCAAGTTGCTGATGCTGGCCTCAAACTTGTGATCCTCATGCCTTAGCCTCCTGAGTCACTGGGATTACAGGCCTGTGCCACCATACCTGGCTCATTTGTTTATTGAGTTTTTACTGAGTATTTACTGAGTTCCCACTATGTTTAAGTACTATTGTAGGACACTGTGGATTCAGAAACACACAATAACAGACATGCTCCCCTGGTATGGATGTGGTTTGCCCCCAAGGCTTTATGTGCTGAGAACTTGATTCTCAGAGTGGTTCTGTTAAGATGCAGTGGGACCTTCACGAGGTGGGCTTAGTGGGAGGTCCTTAGGTCATTGAGGGCATGCCCTCAGAAGAGATTTAGGTAATTTTCATGGGACCCAGGTTGTCCTCCTGAGAGTAAGCTGTTATAAAAAAGAACAAGTTTGGTCCCTGCCCTCACTCTACTTCCTGTCTTGCCATGTGTCCTCCTCTTGGATATATTCTGCCATCGTGATGCCATCTGCCATGAAGTTCTCATCAAAGCCAAGTTGATACTGATGCCATGCTTTTGAACCTCCAGAAATGTGAGCTCAAAATGTGAGCTTCTTTTCTTTATAAAGTACCTAGTTTCAGGCATTTCAAAATAGTAACAGAAAGCTAATATACTCCTTATCCTTAGGAACCCAACATTTAAACACAGAAGACAAATATTAGCTAATTTAGCAATCATTTATCGAATGACAGTAAGAGATCATTACTTCCCTTAAAAAAGTGTTAAAAAAAATTAAGATGAGGGGATCAGGTTTTGCATTGGAAATCAGAGAAAGTTTTGCTGAGGAAACAGATAAAAAAAAAAATGACTGTTCGTCAGGTAACTAGTGAGAAAGAAAAGACATTTCAAATAAGGGAATAGTGTGTGCAAATACCCTGAAGTAACTTGGCATTCTGGAAGAACAGAGAAGCGATGTAGCCAGAGAAAAGTGAGGTGGCGTGAGTGGCATAAGGTGATCTTAGCCAGGAGAATTCTGGTTATTAACCTAATATCAACAGGAAACCAGAAAAGGGCTTCAAGCAAGTGAGTAGATCATTATCATATGTAAGTATAAATGTGAGTAGATCATGACAAAATGGGTGTATGTGAAGAATTAACCGCAGGAAAATAAAAAAAGATTTAGTCAGAAGACTATTAGAAAAAGAAAAGATGACAGAAACAAATTATCTCCCGATGTGGTCCAAAATCCACCTGCATCAGAGTCGTTGGGAGGCTCTTGTTAAAAGCAGATTGTGGGATTGGGGTTATAACTTAGTTAGCAGAGGGCTTGCCTCACATGCCCAAGGCCTGGGTTCAATCCCCAGCACCACACACACACACACACACACACACAAAGCCACATCCCACAATAAAAATATACTACTTCTATTAAAAAAATAAAGCAGATGTGGGCCCCACCTCCAACCCACTAAATATACAAGCCTGTATGGATGTATTCCTAAGTTATTATAACCAACATGCATGATCAGGAACCACAGGCACAATACTATGGAATCCCAGCAATAAGAAAATGGAATAAATCATGATAAAGGTGATGCAATAATTTGCCTTTACCAGGACATGACACCTCTTTCTAAAACTTCAGTGTTACCAGTTTTCTCTCAGACCTCCTTTCCTCCTAACCCCTAGCAAGAGATGAATGTTATTCTATTTCCACAGATAAATAATGGTTTTATTTGAAGGAGAAGCACACACTCGCTCTGACTTCTTCTTGGCTGGAGCAGACCAAAGGAAATGAACATATAAGTCAATATTCACATTTGACCAAAAAATTCCAGATTGAGAATAATGTTATATGTTGTCTGTGTGACCTTTTCTAATATCAGAGCCCTTTTATATACGCAATCAAATTTACCCTCACAATAATTCCATTTTACAGATGAGGACATTGAGACTCAAAGGGGGCTAAGTAATTTAGCCAGTCAGATTACCAGTAATAGACAGAATTTGCAAGAGTTAAGCCCCAATTCCTCAGACTCCAGAGCCACACTGAAGAAGAAGTGCCACACAGCTCAGTAGGTCAGGGCCACCATTTGCTCACAGAAGATTAGCCATGTGGTACCCTCCCTCTACCCTCATTCACATATGGCAAATGTCTAGTGAGAGCCTCCTGCGTGTCAGATAGTGTGAATGAATCACAAACTCGGGTCCTATACCCAAATAGCAGGTCAAAATTCCCCCATCAGGTATTGGGAAGGAAGAGAGAGCATCTGTATTAGTCCATTAAAAAAAAAAAAAAAAAAAAAACCTGAAGTAGATGAACTCTATAAAGAAGAGAGACTTAATTAGCTCACAGTTCTGGAGATTCAAGAACATGGCTAAATGGTGATGGAGACATCGTGTGTGGGAAGAAAAGATCACATCTCCAAATAGGAAGCAAGAGAGTAATTCGGGAGTCAGGCTTGCTCTCAGGACTCACTTTCATAAGAACTCAGGGGTTCCCTGAGAGCCACATCAAGCCTCCAGAGGCAGCTCCTCCAGTGACCAAGGGATCTCTGATGAGGCTCCACATCTAAAACGTTCCCTCTTTCCAATACCACCACCCTGGGACCAAACCTCCAATACATGACACGCTCAAACCACACCCAAGCACCAACTAGGCAGAGGAAGATACGGCTGTACCCCGCTATTCAAACTATTTGAAGGCAAATATTTAGCTTTCATATTAATATGACAGAGGTCATGGAACTATGGGAAATTATAACTGTCTAAATCAAACAAAACATAAGCTTGTCTTGTCAAAGAGGTGTAATGGTCATGTCGCCAGCAGTAATTGTATGTTTGGATTTTCAAATAGGCATTCTCCTCACCCATTTAAAAAAAAAAAGGTTGCAACAGTTCCCTTTCCAGGAATGTGATTTAACTTAATAGCTAAGCTAATAATCACGAGTTGCTTATTTGGTGCAAACAAAGAAAGCACTGTCTCTGCAAGTGGACACAATGGTCCTGGACGTGAGATGGATTTCAGTATCTGTTGTGAGTGACCATTCTGTTATGTAACCAATGGAGCTGCAGGAATGCCTATTACATAACTCCATACCGCTTGGTTATTCTAGTTAAAGTGGGAGACCCTTCCTGCACATTCAAAAGCCTTCCTCAGGCGCTCCTATAGCTTGTAAGGTTAAAAAACAAATTATATCAAGCTGTGAAAATCAAATACAGAGTTCTCATATCATATGTAAATAATGAATGGGGAAGAAAGGGAAAAATGGTTTTTCAAGGACTAGGGGGCAACTATGGAGGAGTGTAAAATGAATAGAAGGCCAGGCTAGCTCTACTGAACTGAAGACTATGATTTATCGCTACACTCGCATTGAGGAAAACATACAGCATTTTTCAAATCTACTTATGTGATTTGATAAGCACCTCATAGTCACTGAGAAGCACTTGTTGATTCATTTTGCCAAAAACACACAAGATGCACAAATAGGCCATTAATGTTATACCATAAAGCAGCAGTCAGTATGGGGGAAAACCAGTCAGAGAATTCCTAGTTTAGTGATATTTAAGTGTAGCTGCCATATATTTCTCTGTAGCTCCAAGTCTAACTAATTTCACACCTTTTGGTAAAGGCCTCTGATACTAGGAAGGAAGGGGGTAACACCTGTAACACTACTTCAAGTAGCTCTAGAAGGATGGTATCTGGGGCATGAATAAGGTTGAAGAAGAATCAAATTTTAAGAAACCAGTACATTTAAATCACATGACAGTGATCCTTCATGGGGAAATTTAGTGTTCAACTAGGAAAATTTCCTAAAACACTAACATTTTAAAAGTCACATTTCTTTCAATGGAAATGTTTCTGAAATATGTTATTTTTCTGCATGAGCATGACTTAACCTTTCATGCAGAGCTCAGGAGGCTACCAATTGCTACAAGGAACTGCAGTACCTGTCCTTTTGCCCAGTATTTAATCATGATCTCTTTATTAGATGCATTTATTCAACAAATACTTATTGTGTCCTTCATCTGCTAAGTGCTATTCTAGACTCCAGGAGGTGGGGAGGGAACAACCAAACCCCTAGTTTCCTGGAACTCACACTCCAATGCAGGCACAGGCAAGCCACCCACAGTGAGCAATCAAATGAATGAACAAAAGGCCATGTGAGACAGTGACATGAAGGGGAAAGTGAACCAAAATGGGGGAGGGAGGTTCAAGGTGAGAAAGAACTGCCATTTAAATGAAGGTCCAGAAGCCTTACCAAGAAGGTGACATTTGAATAAAGCCTCCACTGGGATTGTCGGTCCTTGCTGTGTCTACCTCTACATCCCACTCTCTTCAAATCTACTACTTCTAAACTGTGAATGAAGATCTTTCCTATAACTCCATATCTGTCACCAGGTTTGTTATACAGCAAGAACTGTTGTGACAGGCCTTCCGAATGGCGGTCTCCTGGCCTTCCCTGTGAGACGAGCTATTAGGCTCCTCAGAGAACTTTTTCATTAATATTTAGTTTTTAAATATGCTGTTTAAAAAAGTTGAAATGATCTACAGTGAGAGGATGTTTCTTGTTTTTAGAGTACATAAGACTCTAAACGCAGGAAAACTTTGGCCTCCCTTTACTCTACCACCATGAACTAGCCTGTTTCTGCTCTGCCCTCCCTAACTACACACACCTTTTCGACTTCTGTGCTAACTGCTCTTCCCTTTTACCCCCTGGATGTGCTGCTACCCAAGTGTGTTTCAGCTCTTCCATTTCCCATTTTTTCTATACTATTCATTCTTGCTGCTCGAAGCACCACCTATGTGTAAATGATACGCAAATGCATGCCTCTAACTCCAAATCTCTTCTCATCAGGGAACCCTTCAGCCCAGTACTTCCAAAATTCAAATAATCATATCATTATCCTTCCACCAGCACCACGAAGTTGTTCTTCCAGAATCCAGGTTTCTGTTAATGATACCATTATTCTCTTAGTTCAACTTCACCAAAAATGTTAGAATTATCCCTGACTCCTCCCTCTCATTAGATAAGCAGTTACCAATATCTGCTGGTGCTTTCTTCTAGATGTTTATTCTGCTGAGAGAAGGAAATAAAACTTAGTATAAACCTTCTATAACAGGAAAGAGGCTTCAAGAAAGGTGGGACAAATATTTCAAATATGACATGAAAGAAAGCACCTAAAGAAATCAAGGTGGTGATGATGGTTTGGACACCATTTGCCTCTAAAGGTTCATACGCTGGGATCCTGGTCCTCAATGTACCAATTTTGTAAGAGGGGACCTTCAAGGTGTAGACCTAGGGAGGCCCTCAGGTCAACTGGGAGCATGCCCTTAGAAGTGAATGTGGCACCCAGTCCCTGTCTGACTTGCTGTGTCTGACTCCCTCTTGCATGTGCTCCTACCACTGCCACGGACCAGGTTGGGGGAGGGGAAGTGCCTTGCCAGAGCCCATGCCATTCTGCCTCCAAAACTGTGGGCTAAATAAAATGCTTTTCTTTATTAAGGTAGCCTGCCTCGTGTTTTTCATTATCATAATGAAACTGACTACCAGAGTGCTGAGAGACAGAAAGGTCCCATTATTCAGGTAGAGTAGTCCACATTTAAAACCCAGTAACATAAAAGCTAATGGTCATAGCAAACTAAGTCTTGTGCGAAATGTGGAGGTCAAAAAAAATGACTTTTTTCAGCTATTCTAGGAGCAAGAATAAGGAAGGGTGTGACCCACTTATTATCAGTTGGGTAATGTCAACTGATAACAGAGAAGCAGAACTACCTCACCCACTTTTAGCTCCATCCTCCCTATCAAGGAAAATGATCTTTGAACTGAAAGGGTAGGACCATCACAGAGGTCCCAGAAGTGACAGTAGAAAAGCACTGAGTCTGTGTCTCACAGACAACTGTGTCTCCACAGACAACTGGAAAGGGAATGGAAAGAAGCAGCAGATGTGATCATAATTCTGAATGGAACCTTCACGAGGCACAGAATCAAAGACGCATCTAAGGGTGGTGACAAGAAAATGAACCAATTTTTGGACAAGAATTAAGGTAGACTGGAAATGAGAGACTGGTCTTCCTGCCAACAACTGTTGCTCAAATCCTCGCTTTGGTTTGTAAGCAATGGTAACTAGGAGCTGACAGGAAATTACTGGAAGAAACAAAATCACATCAAACTGACCTTTCATCCTTTCCTGACCCTACATGGGGAACATGAAATGCTACAGACATGATGTTCAGAGACCAATAAACCAGCCCACCAATTCCCTCCTGAGATCGTTGTAGACACAATAGATAGAGTTCTCTATGCTGCATAACTACAAGGTGGGCTAGATCTGAATCCAAATCAGTCAGTCAAGGAATGTGGAGAGGTGAAGCAAAGTTAACTAGTGGATCTTGCTGGGAATGGGGAATATCTCTAGCAATATGACACAGATGCTTATTAACCTAAATTAAAGTTATGGCTGATACATTGATTTACTGAATCAGAATTTTAGATTATGAAAAATACTGGGAAAGTTAGATAAGACTAACAAAATTAAGTTTAATAAAAATAAATATTTTCCATATTTAGAGTTTTAAAAATCGAGACACTCAAAATAAACATAATGATTTATAATTTATATTTTTTAAGAAAGATCCCAGAATCTTTGCTGAATATAAATCCTGAATGCAGTACATTTACAAAGAGACCTATTTTAAGTTCCATGTAGAACACAGCTAATATTAGATAAAACTGTATAAAATTACCAATATTTGACGGCGTAAAATTTACAAAAATGGTGATTTCACACAGTTCAACCTAACAGAAGATAACACATGGTGTCACAAAAGAAGTACAAAGTGTCCTGGAGTGCTGAGCAGGACCATTTACCACCTCTTGGGAAAACGGAAGATTCAGGGACGAAGTAGCATGAGAGCCGGAATTAGAGTGAAGGGTAGTATTTAAACAGAAGGAGGCTGGGAGGAAGAAGGACATTTTAGACATTGGCAAAAGAGAAAGAAAAAACCCCTAAGACAGGAAAGTGGCCTATTTAGCTGAAGTGTGGTGTATGCACAGGCAACACACAGGAAATCACACAGAAAGGAACACTGGAACTTGACTTTGGGGGCCCTTGATTCACTGTGATAAATGCTCTGAAATCCTGAACAACATTTGGGACATAACTCGTGCTCAAATTTGAGTGAATAAGTGACTGAACAAATGAACTATGTGTGATAAGCAGGGACCGAAGAGGTAGACATAAACATGGCTCCTGACTGCCAATCCCGCCTGTCACTGGACTCAGTACTTTTCATCTACAAAGGACCTTGAGGATCATTTAGTCTAACTCTCTTGAAAATTCTGGGTGGCTACCAAGAGGACTGGAAATACTCAAGCAAAGTAGAGGAAGAAGCTGCCTGGCCCTCGGTCAGTGCCTGGGATAATCTAATTCACCAGGGCAAAATCCCCAAAGAAGGTTTCCATCAATAACTCCTAAATGCTGTACTTCAGGATTCTTTCCTGAAAACGAATGCCATCTAAGTCTACCAAGTTTCAGAAGTAACTGTTTGGTGGCCTTTTTTAAAAAAATCAAGCACGTCTAAGATATAATTTTTAAAAATCTGGCTCCAGGAGAGAAAGCTGAAGCATTAGTCACATGGTTTACATTCTTACTCCTGCCTGCCAGAACTTTTTTTTTTCAAATTAAGAAAGGAAAAATGGGTCAGCCCAAAAGAATTTTTACAACTGTCAGAATAAATACGAGGCCATGTAACTCCATAAACTTCAATCTTTGGAGCCTTTTTTTTTTTCCCGTCTTCTCTGTGGCTTTAAGAGGCCTTTATTTAGAACCCCACGAAATGCGTAGCCCTGGTGACTGCCCCTACATCTGTGTACTGTAAAGGACATGTTTTCTGTCAGGCAGGAAGAAGATGTGTTCTTGGATTAGAAAACAGCTTCTTCTGACTTCAACAAGTCACTGTGGTGAGGAGGGGCGAAGGGTCACAAGAAACCCTATTCAATCCAGTTTGACTCCAAGGTCACTAAGAAACCACCCTGCTTCTTAGAAAGTATCTCTGCCCCTGAACCATTTTGAAGAAGTCTTCAAGAAGCAAGCAATAACACAAAGGTCACTCCTGGACTCCAGGGGCACTTGAGGGCGGAGCACACAGGTCCAGCCTTGAGTAGCACTGCAGGCATCCTTCATTCACCCCTCACCCTGGAAGTCTCCTGAGGGGCTACTGCTAATGAGGACCAATGTCCAGGTTTACTTTCATGCAGGGTCTGGTTTAGATGAGGAGTTCCAGAGGAGCTTCCACCAACCAGACCTGAAATCCACATGATGTTCCTGGTACCAACCTGCCCTCCTATAGAGCAGACCAGGCCTCCTGGTAATACTTCAGGTTACACCAGACCACCCAGAACACTGACTTTTACACTTTTTACCATGATTCATTATTTTAAAAAAATACATTTTACATGGTACTCGGTCCACACATGTGTGTGTTCAAAACAAAAATAATGCCACTCTGACATTTTCTATTCCATTCTGATTTTAAAATACTGATTTTTTAAAATATTTTCTTCAGTTTTTAATGGACCTTTAATTTATTTATATGCAGTGCTGAGAATCAAACCCAGTGCCTCACACATGCTATACAAGTGCTCTACCACTGAGCCACAACCCCAGCCCTAAAGTACTAATTTTTAACCCACTAAATTAACTTCAGAACCCACTGATAAATGACAACTTACTATTGAAAAGTAAGATTCAAGAGCAACACTGTCCAAGAAAAACAATATGCCAGCCATAGGTAATTTTAAATGTGTTAGTTCCCACATTAAAGACAGCAAAGACAAACAGGTACAGTTAATTCTAATAACATATTTAATTTAACCTATTATATTCATATAACCTATTATATGTCATCATGTAAACATGTTGATCACTCTAAAAAATTACTGAGATATTTTACATTCTTTTCTTAGTACTGAGTCTTTGAAATCTGAAGTGGCTTTTACGTGGACAGACATTTCACTTTGGATGAGCCACATTCCAAGTGTGAGTGTGCGTGGCCAGTAACTACCACACTGAGCAAGCAGCCCTAGAGCATTCTGGCCCCACATCCCCAGAGCAGCTGGGCCCACCATGCTGTCTGGAAGCAGAAGGAAGGGGCGCCATCCACTCCTGCACATTCAGTCACAAGGCCTCCTCTCACAGGCAGCCCCACAACCCTGATAAGGGATGGGAAATTTCAAGGTAAAAGAACAGAAATGAGGCTTGTAAACCAATAATAGGCATTATCACCTTGAAACTCCTCATACACAAAGTCCAAATGCATTTTTGTCTGTGACATCAGAAACATTACAAATATCACACAATTCAAACTAGAAAGTAACTTTTACAGAATTTGTTCTGAAAAATATTATCTGCTGATTACAAAAACTGAATAGACAGCATGCCTGCAACTATTTTAAAATGAGTCCTGTGAACAGAACTTGGAAGATAAAAAACAAAAGTGAAAGGAGTTATATTCCCATGGAAGGATTGTGAATTTTTCCTTTCACACACACAAGAGTGCAAGGTTGTTGGAGCCCTCTTTTAAGAACGGCATTGCTTAAAACATTCTTCCTCCTTTTCCAAGGTACACGATGGGACACCTGTACCGAGAAGACAGTAAGGACTCAGGCAAGAAGGACCAGAGGTGGTGGAGAGCTTGGTGTTGACAGAGCCAATTACAACTGGGATAGTCTGAAGGAAAGCACTGACAACCTGCGACTTAGGCTTTAAGTTTTGCCTAAGGTAGAACTAAGAACTTAAGGTCACAGAATAGAAGAAATGTGAAAGGGAAGACAGCAAAGGAAGCTGAGTCTTATTAATGAAAATTGAGAAGCAATACAGACAATAGTATATAATTCATGTTACTAATTTTTCAGTCTTTTTTTTTTTTTGGCCAGCGAGTCCTGAGAAGCACACCACGGGAACCATATGACAAGCCTACAACTTATGTCTCAGAATAGGAGGCTTCGTTGTGATGTGCACGGAGGAGGTCAGATGTCACAAAAATGTGTTTAGACAAAGCAAAGCCAGACTGACTTGATATTGGGTTATGCCAACTTGAAATAAATTATAGGCCTCAGATAAAAGACACCTGGAAACACCAAGTAAGATAGTTCTGGAAATCAGAGCAGAAATCAGGTTTCTAGAGGTCTGTTCTTGACCATGACTCAACCTACATGTCCCCAAGAAGTTTACAGATAAACTCTCAATTCCATCTGCCCATCTACAAAGGTCGCCATCATTGCTAGGTCATTTCTCCTAAGATCATGAAGTGTGTAGGTCAAGTAATGATGACAAAGAGGAAGCAAAACAGTACTTTCCTTTTTTGTGGAGTCACTAGTTGAAGTATATGACATGAGTTAAATTCTATTTATTTACTCAGTGTTTTTTTGTTTCAAAAATTGAGATTTACAATATTACCAATGACAATTTAAAAAACAGTCATTTAAGATACATGTTCTAGATACATGTAAGGCACATGTAATAGAGATAAGGCCAAACAATTTATAAGATGCTTACAGAGTAGTGACAATGTCCCTGACACTGTCCCAGGTTTTAGGAATGTGGAAATAGATTAAATATGGCTTCATCCTTAAAGCACTCAAATGAACAGGGCCAAGAGCAATATTTTGAAGATAGTTAATAAGGTGATAAGTGATGTAACAGAGCTCCTGGGGAAGGTGCAAGGAAACCCAGACAAAAGGACAACTGGTCCAGAAGAGAGGTGAGGGAAGTAGGAGAGTGGGGACGACACTTGAGCTCAGACTCAAGGTCAGCGGGAGCTGGCCAGCCGCCCGCAAACATAAAACACAACGGCATCAAGCAGGACGCAGGAAGAGAGTGCTGCTCCTGCAGCCAACTTCACTCGGGATGAGGAAATCCACAACCTGACCCTCAACTAAGAATGGGACCTGGTCTTTACATGGACGCATCACCACACAGGGAACTGGAGGGCCACAGAAGGGAGCCTTTTAAATCTTCTGCCTCTGAGAAGAGAGGTGTCAACCCTGCTGCCTCGACTCAGCACACAGGTGAGGGCTGAGGCTGAAACCAGAGCTGCTGCCATCAGCTCTTCTCAGCCCAGTCATCTGAAGTTTTACGAGCCTTTGCTCTTGAGCAGACACTCGTTTGTGGACTGTCTAGATCAACACTGGATAAAGTCATTTTTGTACAGAATATCATAATCCTCCAACTCTAAGTGAAGAATATCCATGAAGAAACACGAGTCAACTTCAGCTCCCTGAGAAACACTTTTGTGGAGCAAAGCAATTGCAGGTCCCTCCAGGAGCCTTAGCAGCATGTTGTCTGAAAGCTGGGCCTGGGGCTGAGCGATCAGCGTCATGACGCTGCACAAAGACAAGTGTCACGCATGCATCCCAAGGCAGAGAATATAAAAAGAGTCCTTTCCTTAGCACCACACACAGAGCCAGCAGATGAGAGAGAATTCAGTGTTCGTAACATTTAATGTGAGCAAATCACTTGTTAAGCACTTTTGTGTAAGAGCTTTAATTTCCAGTTTCAGCTGTGAATACAAGGGTTAGTTAGCTCCATAGTCAGCTGGGAACAGGCACGAATTAACAGGGAATAGATGCTGGATCCAAGTATCTTGAGTAAATAGGAAAGGATGATAAGATGCTCAGGGGAGTCCCCATATGAATAGAAGAAAGGTCAGATTTGTGGCCAAGTAGCTCAAAGACCCTGGAGACTATTTTTAATCCAGAAGAAGGACAGGAAGGAACAAGAACAAAAAAAGGAACTTACAAGGGAGAGATGGAAAGCAAAAAGGAAGCATCTGTATCAAGCAAATGGAAAGAGCGAGAAAAATAGATCTATAGAACTGTGTTCCTAACAGTGAGGCCAGGAACACCACAGGAAAAGACTGGAAGAAGAAGAAACACAGAAAGCAACAGCAGGCTACTCAAAGGAAGCATTTTCAATTTCTACATCTTATGAGGGACAGTGCAGGTCAGTTGGTGACATTCGTGCCTCTGGCATTAGGTCATGAGTTCAAGTCCTATATTGGGATTGAGTCTCAAATTAAAGAGTTGATTTTCCAGTAGATCTACAAGATTGGAAGCGCTTTCCATTCATTGGTGCATTAATTTTACCACTCTCTGCAACAAATTAAAAGTACCAGAAAGAAAAGGAGAATTAAATAGAAAATAGAAAGTTTTCATATGCAAGCTATGGACTGAAATTATCTTTAGAATTCTGTGACAATGCAATGTTTTTCCCCATGATAAGTCTATTGAGAGAGGCCCAGCTGTCCTCATTCTCAATGCACCTGGATACCAGTGGAAAACACCTGAGGACAGAAGAAACACTACTCCTTGTCAAGCATGGAAACAGCGTTAGATAAGTAGCACAAGGGAAGAGAAGAATATAGAATATTCCCTCTGGAATGAGGGAAGAGGAAGACTATGGAACAGAACCACATGCTCATGAGGCCTTTAGGTGATGAGGAAAGAGAGAGGCAGAGAGAGAGAGAGAGAGTGAAAAGCCTTTACGATGAATAACAATAATAAGAAAACCCTTATATTTGTCTAACAATTGTATGTTAAAAAATACTTTCATATATATTAATTCATGCGATCCTTACAAAACACACAGGCAGAGGGAAAAGCATGTATTATCCTCATTTCATAAATAAGGAAATGTACAACTTCAAAATCATCTGAAAGTCACAACCTCAGGAGCAATTCAGCTCATTCCTGGTTTGGGGCTCCAGTGCTATATTGGCTAATGAACAGGTGGCAAAGCAAGAAATTTTATCTTTATTTTATCTAGAGCAGTGTAATCTAGGACTTGAAATTTATGATATAAGCACAGCTTGCTAACATCCTAAAGTATCCCCAATGCTAGCATAATGCTTACTAAGCAGGTAGTAGAAAAAATGTTTCCTACCATCTCAGTTTTCCATCAGAAATAGCAAATATAAAGATAGAATATGATCTGCTGTTAAATAGTTAAGTTTTTTTAGGTATACAAAAAAAAAAAAGAAAAGAAAAAGAACACTAACAAATTAACTCTGGAAAGCCTGAAGAAATTTGAAATGCAAAATATTGGAGCCCCAATTCACAATAGCTAGATTATGGAACCAACCTAGGTGTCCCTCAATAGATGAATGGATAAAGAAAATGTGGCATATATATTCAATGTAATATTACTCAGCTTTAAAGAAAAGTGAAATTATGGCATTTGCCAGTAAATGGTTGGTTGCTAAGGGAAATAAGCCAATCCCACAAAACCAAAGGCCAAATGTGTTCTCTAATATGCAGATGCTAACTCACAATAAGGCTGGGGTTGGGGGGGACACTAGGGAAGAATAGCGTTACCTTAGATTAGGTAGAGGGAAGTGATGGGAGGGGAAGGGAGGGCATATGGGGATAGGAAAGATAGTAGAATGAAACAGATATCATAACTATATGTATATATGTGACTACAAGACCAATATGATTCTGCAACATGTACATTCAGAAAAATGAGAAATTATATCCCATCTATGTATGATATATCAAAGTGTATAAATGCATTCCACTGTCATGTATAACTAATTAAAACAAATTTTAAAAAATTAAATCCCTAAAAAAAAGCAAAAACAAAAAAATAAAGCTGCTGTGAAATCTTAAAAAAAAAAATTGAAGCCCAAGAAATAATTCCATCTTTCACTATGTAGCCAGCCAGATAGAGAAAATGCAACAATAAGTTGTATTTAGCAATAAACATGGTAAGTTTGGTAGTCTATATTTACTTCTAATAAACAAAGACTACTGACCCTGTCACAGCTGGTCCTTCCTCTTAGAAGTGCACAATGGGAGAACAGTGCCAGGAACATATCTGTAAGCCTTGCTAATACAGTTTCTTAGTCAAGCAAACTGGAGTTCATATGACCCCAAGGCTCAGGGCTCTACAAAGAAAGTCTCAGGGCTCTACAGAGTTCCATGGCAGGGTTCAAAATGGAGCCTGACAGTGGGGTGCAAACTACAGCCCCACACTCAGTGAGTGAGTCTCACCAGGGCCTTGGCACCATGATAAGCACCTACGCAGGTAGCTTAGCTGGGCTTGAGAGCAGTTCCACCAGGAAGGCACCCGTATCCCCATTCCACAGGTGAGGAACTCCGGCTTAGGGAGGTTAAATAACCCCATAGCTTGAGCCTGTGTAGCTCACACGTGGCAGAGGCAAACTCTGAATTCATACTGTCTGGCTCCAAAGACAGGTTCTTGGCCTGTGCACTAGGTCACTTCCTACATGCAGCTCCTGCTGGAAATACCTCGAAAAGGAAGAGCAGCTGGGAAGTGCCAGCTCCTCTGCAGTCCCCAGCAGAGAGAAAGAAGCACGCACTGATTGTCCAGCCAGCCTTGATGGCTCTGGGTCCTGTGAATACTTGGCCATTTGTTTACTGCAGAAGTGGCAAATCTTTTCCTGGTGCTTCACAAACTAACCAAATGCTTCCGTTTTCCTGAGGTTGCTATTTAGGAGTATCAGTTCGCTCAATAAACAATTTCAAGTGTTTCAATTTTAACAAGAAAAGGGCATGATTAAAAAACATTTTATTTTTGGCCAAGGTCCAATCCAGTTTCAGTTATTTTTACCTATGTCCACTAAATGTTCTTTTGTGAGATAAAAATGGTCATGATTCTACCTCTGTCAACAGTGACAGAAGTTATAGGCACAAGGATGGCACATAACTAGGAAGAGTTACTGGGACGAGGGTGCAGAGACAGTGGTTGATATGACTGACCAAAGGCATCCTCCTTTAGTAGAAAAGGCATGGCCAGGACCTTCAAATGATCTTTGGAAAGATGAAACTGGAAAGACTCAGACTTGGCTTCACTTCTACAAAAAATGAAAATGAGTATTTAAATCAAGAGGAAACAAGGGAAAAGAAAAAAAAAAGTTGAATTAACCAATACTTTTCAGAAAAGAGCAGACAACTTGTGGGATAAGATTAGCTGTGTTGAAAGGAATTCAGGTGAATGGGCCACAGATGGCACAGGCAGCTAAACACCAGAACACACAGGGTGGTGAGTGTGAATCACCTAGAGCCAACCATGATGCACCAAGCCACTCCCAGCCAGCACCACTGGAGAAGGGGGCTTTGAGGAAACAGCTGGGCAGAGCCAAATCAGGGAAGCACAGCACAGCCACACCAGCAAGAAGGCCAGGCACTTTCACTGTGCAAAGAGAAAGGGCCAGTGGTAAGTGCACAGTTCCTCTCCGTGCACAAAACTGAGTCTCCTACAAGGTGAAGCCTCCTGTTTACTGTTGTAAGCTTGCTCTACCTTTATTCTTTTTTTTTTTTTTACCTTTATTCTTTCTTCCTCAGTTTTACTATTTTTTAAACTAAGGACAGTTCTCAGAGTAAAGTCAATCGGGCAATGACAATAATGACGTAATTGAAGAAAACCAAGTACATGACAAAATCCAGCTCTGATCAATATACAGAAGAGGCCATGGAGTGACATTAAAAAGATGTACCAAATCCTAAAAACCAAAATGTGAAATGACACTTTAACTGTTAGGCTGTGAGTGTGTACACGCACATTTAAGAAAGAGAGAGAAATGCTGAAATGCGGCAGCATTTAACTAAGAAAGCATTAGATCTTACTAAAATTGATCCTTTATACAAGACACAGAACTACTTCAAAGTGAGCATCCAGGAACAGTCTTGCCAGCAGCCAGGATGGTGTTAGAGAGGGTTTAAAGGCATTGAGAAGGGGAAGAGAAAAAGACTAGGATGTCTAATGTCCTTAAGAATAACACAAGTATAGTTTAAATGTCATTCTCTAAAATACAACTCTGTAATCATTGTTCTGTGGGTTCCATGTTTATTCTCGCTCCATGGCCTACAGCTTCAATTTGTTGAGTTTGTAGGAAAACACAAGACTTGCAAAGGCCAAGAAGCACCAGCTCTGCAAAGTTCCCTAAAACCTCAGAAGGCAAGCAGTGCTTTCCGCCTGTTCCTGGTGAGATTTTGCCTCCAGACAGGACAGTTGGGCACGCCCAGATCTGGCTTTTCTGCAGGGCCTTCTCATGGGAAAGGAAGCATTTGTTAATGTCTTCCACAGGGAAACCTGACGTGAAGCCCAGTATATCCGACCTAAAGAGAAGAGGGCACTGACCTCAGAAAGCTAGACAGCTTCTGCAGACCTCCTTGTGGAAACCCAGATCCTGAGACCCAGGCCCACTGAAGCCCCCCTTCTCACCCACCACCTCCCTCCCGCACCTGCACTCCACCTCATCCCCAAGGCTCTTCATTCAGTTTCCCTCGGGTCTTGGCCTTTTCTTCACCTCATTACCTCTAAAACCTCCTCCCAGGTCTCCAGCCTGGGTCCCTTCCAATGCGTCCAACTTTTAGCTGTCAGCCGCCACTCTAAGATGTAAACCTGGCTGTGCCGCTCTGCTTAAAACCCTCCATGGCTGCCCTAGTATTCAGGACCAGGTGAAGTCCACAGCTAGCCATCCCATAGAACAACCGGCTCTCAGCAAGGGGCTCAGGCCTTTCTTTCTGGCCCCTTTCCTGTCACTTTCCCCCCAGGTACACTTCCCTCTTCCCTGGGCCAAGCCTCACATAGGAGTCTCACTCAGAGGTTGGAATGCCTCCCCAGCACCTCACATACTCTCTTTTAACTCCTAACTCATTGGTCACCTGTACATTGAAGGACCCTCTCTCCCATGCCACCATCCTGGACCATCCACCCCTTTCTCCCATCTGATTTCAAAGCCCCCTTGCTTGGCTCTCTGAGCCGGGATCACACTTACAAACTACAAACTACAGCAACTAGTTTAACTTTCTGTCTCCCCCATCACCTGCAAGTTCCTTCAGAGCAAGGAGTGTTTTATCTTACTTTATCTCCCCAATCTTTAACTTTATCACAGCACCTAGTATACTAAGTTTTTGATGAATAAACAAGTGCCATCAAAGAGGGGTCAGCAGGCAAAATGCAGCTGACAGAATCGTACAAGATGTGCAACAGTAGTGAGGGGGTTCCCACTGGATGTTTACCACAAATGACCCAGAAACTGCCAGAAACTCCAGAGAACTCCAGATCAACTCTGTGGAGCTAGCCACACCCATGGCAACCCAGACACAGAACTGGCTGAGTCTCTCCGAGGGAACAAAGCAGTTCCATTATCTTCTCCCATTAGCAATATTTTTCTTGCTTTGTTTATGGAAATCAATGCTTTCCTGCAAAACGTAATGTCATGGTAGAAATTCGAATGTTTTAGTTATTTAGTATATTTTTGCATATTTTAACATAAAATATGTAAGATAGTCACTATAAGATTCTGATCATGTACAAAGGGGAAGTTTACAGGGATATATTTGACATGGACAAAAGGAACTGAACTAAGTGGGATAGGGCAGTGATAAATTCCAACTAAGTGCTAAAACAGAAAAGCACAATATCTTACTGCTCTCCTTGTCTGTCTTAATTTATAACTCCACGGACTTTTTGTTTATGATTTCATGGAAATAAGAATGAAATATGTTCAAAATATTAATTTAAAAGAATGCACACTTTTAAGTATAAAGGGTGAATGTGCCTTGAATGTCAATGCTGTTGCTGTTGGCGAAGGGTAGACATGTATTGGAAACTCCATGCAGTACCCCCTGGACTGGTGAACTGAAGTCAATATTCTTAATTACATGCCTCATATTTCTGACATAGATCCCAACAGACTTTGAAAGCAGTAAAGAACATCAATTCAATAACAATATCACAGGCAATTCAAATTTACTATCTTGATAGGTATAGGCCACCATATTATTGGATTAATTCTTTTAGAAACATGTTTCCAAGATCAAAATGAAAAATACCAGTTGGCTCATTTACTAATGGTTACTAAATTTTGAAATTTACTTTCTAAAGCCTAAATTAAACATTCCAACCGACATGAACAACGTAACCCGAGGGCCTGTTCTCCAGGATGAAAACGAGGAGGACCAACTGTAAACCAGAGGCTCCTCTAGGGCTTAGCGCCTTACGATTGTCAAATCCCACTCCTGCACTTCCAACCACATGCAATTGTAATGTTGCCAAACACTTTTTAACTCATGCACTGCCTTTATTTGTTTAGCATTCAGTAATAAGACAAGTACAATTGGATCTCCTGGCTTTAAAAAGCACTGAGGAAGTTTTGTTAAAATAATCGCTACCTTTGTTTGTGCCCGCTTTGTTCCAGGAAGGATGTTAAGACAGCTATAATCATTGCCTGACTGATTTTTTCTCACTCACGTGCCCCTCTCCTTCTCTTTATAAGCTAACATGTTCATGCTGATTTTGTTTTAAATGAGAAGCTGCCACATGTTCATATTTATCAAGACAATACTAGTTGTCCAAAGAAGGATAATGCTAGGTCCATTCATTCAACAAACATTTACTAAGTTTCTGCCAATAGAATGGCTATGGTTGTGAGCTTTCCAGTCTAGTCGGGGATACAAACACACAGACAATTACAACAGAGTGAGGTAGCCTAACAGGAGATACAGGAAGGACAGCCCACACAGACCTGGAGGATCCGAGAGGGTTCCCAGAAGCGAATTTACCTGAGAATTCAAGGAACTGTACACCATATTAAGGCAACATGCCTAGCAATGCCACCCAAATACCAAGTAGAGCGGATCCAAATCACATATCCCCTCAAATCAATTTCTCAGCCCAGATGCTACAGAGGGTTACACTGCACTCCCAGACCCCAGGCTGGCTACGATTCACCCAAACGTGAGGTGCTACGTGAGATTTCCAGTTCCTTTTATTTCTATATTCTGCGTTCTTCTTTCCTATTTTACTATCTTTACCAACCTCCTAACTATAAAGCGTTTCAGCTCAGCCCAACATTTATCAAGAGTCTGTGTGGGAAACAGTGTGATAAACATGGACGCAAGGAAGGAGGCACAGGGCCCCACAACGACCTCATGAGCACAGAAGTCCAGAACTGAGGAAAGCCACGTGACTATCCACTGACCCTTCCACTCCCCACAAACCTTGCCGAGTTGACCTTGCACTCTCAATCCTGCTTGTGAAACAATACCCCCATGTTGAACTGTCTTGGGTTTGACACATTTTTCTGGACTCTAGAGTTTGCCTATGCTAAGACACCAAAGCCCCTTCCCTGGATTCTTTTCTTCTGTCCCTTTGAGTATTCTCCCTGTAATGGGCCATTTCCTGCTTCCAGAGACTACAGATATTTTCTTAACTCATTTCAACATATCAGAGTCAATGTACAACCACAATGCTAGGACCAAGGACAACAACAAGTCTGACCATTTGCCCTTCCAGAACTCACAGCACACTCCACAGGCTCAGGGAATGTTTGGATAGAAACATGTTTTAAATGTCCCTTCCAACCCTGAGACGGCATGGCTAGATGACATAGCTGGAGTCATTCTTCTAGAAGAGTTATCGGTGGGTAAAATTATCTCAGCCTAAGATGCGATAATAAAGGAAAAACGATTCAGTGTTTCAATAATACTTATCATTTTTCAAAATTGGCAACACAACCCCAGTGTGATGGACAAGCCTGCACTGCGTGAACAAACAGGGCCTGCACCCCATTAGTTGGTATATTTTACAACCAAAGATACACTGTCTTACTTCAAAAGATCAACTAAACACAACATTTAAGAAACAAATTTTAAAAGAATGATCTAAACGTTTTGGACTATATGAGACTCTACATCTGACAATGGTTAATAATTTTGCTATAATTTTCAGAACTGAACCTTGACCATGTTTAGAGGTCTTAGATTTGGAAAATACAAAATCACGCTCCACCTTTTAGGCTTTTGAGCAGCATCACAGACACACACGGAGGCAGTGCCTACACGCACGTTCTCGTCGATGTCTTCAGGGCACCATGCTTCACACATCCAAAATGAAGAAATTATCAACACAGCACACCTTCACAATACCTCTTTCAGTTTGCAGCTCAAGTTATCATTCAAAGCATAAAGAGGAACAGAAAGCCCTATCTCTCAAGCCTGCCCCAGGTGCATCCTCAGGGAAAAGCCCACAGTGAGCCTCCTTGCTCTTGAGCCAGTTCTTCTACTAATAAGGAAACAGCCTTAAGGTTCCAGGTAGCTCTTGACAGCAAACAACTAACCATCTGGGTCCAAATCCAGCCTCTACCCCTTCCTGGCTGTGTGACCTGGCAAGCAATTTAACCTCTCTGGGCATTAGTTTTCTTATGTGTAAACAAAACAGGTAATCATAATACCACTTCCTCATTTTCCTTTGAAAATAGGATTATTTTCATATTTCAATAATTTCCTCACCTAACCTCAATCTTTAGTTATTGCTACAACTAGGTACTTTGAAGAATTCTAAGGTTATTGGTATGTGGGAAAACAAACATGGTGAAGCCACTCTGTCCTAAAAAGAAAGATTTTGTAATTGCTATGGCTCAATTGGTTGAGTCACATTTAATTAAGTCTGGAATTTTCAAGGACCAAAACAGAGCTTCCCCATAGAACACCTAAAGAAGAAAACAAGTGTTACCGGGGTGGGTAGTTCTAAGAACAGACTCTTGAGCAGGGTGCTAGCAGTAAGTCACACTTTGTTGAAACAGGGGGAAGGGGGAAGGGACCTCCTCTAACCAGAACCAGTCTTTTCCCATTATCCTCCTCCTCAGTGCTTCAGGTCTACTGCTAAGTCCAGGGTCAGCCACCTCGGTACTCCAGACATTTGAGAGCACCAAGAGAGCAGGGAGAAGAGAGCAGTGGAGTCCAGAACAGAAGAGTCAGAAGTGTGCACACCTAGAAGAATGACATTCTGGGGCAGGGGGGACACTACAGAATGGACCCCTCCATTTCCCTGTGACATCCATTGCTATTATATTTGACCAAAAACTAAAGCTGTTGCCCAAGCAACATGAGTCCCATTAGAAAGAGGGGGACAAGCCAATACCAGAAAATGTAATGACCCTTTGGAAAGCAACTGGTTCCCATCTTGTGAATCATTCTGAAATAGCCAGACAGGCCTAACCACCTCAACACCACATTAAAATAAAATACAAATACACAACCACCAAAAACAAAGTAATGACTTGTCAGAATTCTAGTTCTGCTTTTCCTATCAGGTCAGCTGGTGATGCACATAATTAGCTCTAAGATCATCTTGTGAGTAAGGTGCCTACTTGGTAGTAAAGACCTCTAATTTCCACTGGAAAGGTTCCTATCTTTCCAAACCACAACTGCGATGTCTCTAAGTGCACTGCCCTAGTGTGTGGTGTCTCAGCCAAGTACAGTAGCAGGAAAGTCTGGGCTGAAGCAGCCACGGGAGGCCGGAGCAACATGCCCAGCAGAGAGGCGAGGCTGCTGGCCCTCCTGCCTGCCGCTCCAGGACTTACAAGCCACATGCTGCCTCAAGGCCCTGGGCAGTTGTGCTTCTTGTCCCCTTCACACTCTACCTTTCTGCTCTCAAACATGCTGAATTTTCTGGAACTCATAGTCAGTAAAGATGAGATGCAAGTGTATAATCTTCACTACTCCAAAGTCCATCCCCTGAGTGTGACCGGAACCAAGACAGGGGCAGGACATCCCTACTTAGCCTCCATTCTTTCCTCTCCCAAGGCTTCTGGTGTCACCTCTCCCCAGTTTCTCTGAAGATGACTTCTAGCTCCAGATCCAGAATTCCTCCAATCATGGGTTCATGTTTGCCCAAGTACCAGTCCTGTTCCAGGGCTCTCCATTTCCCACAGTCCCTTGATTAGGGACTAGCTGAAAGAACCACTAGGCTAAGAACTGACATGACCCTATCCCATACTTAGAATCTCAGTGGAAATGAGTCTTGTCTACAGAAGCAGTGTTTTCCAAAGCCCCTGCCCCTCCTCTTTCCTTCTTCTACAGGAGAAGTCCTGGGCACACCCATGCATTTGCCTCTTCCCAGGCTACAGAAAAGACTTTACAATATAAAACCTGCCACCCCTCAAAGGGAATGGACTTGGAATGGTCTGTCCCCTGAGCATTCTGGGTATTGTGGGAGTAGAGGTTGTCAGCATCAATAGGTGGAGGGCAGAGAGAGACAGAAGGGTGCTGTGTGGGCCAGGGTGCTTATGGCTCCTGTCTAACAGTGTTGCCTTCTGGACCTGTCACTCTGTGTGTCATTTTCTAATTCAATCTATTTGCCAAATACATTAAGATGTTTCTAAGAGGTTCTGAATTATTGACCAACCTAGGGGAGATGCTTTGGATAACATCAAGTACAAAAACAGGCCTGTAAAGCTAGTGCAAACACTTGGTCATTAGCAGTTTCCTTTTTAAGTCCAAAAGAGACTGGGGGGCGAGGGAAAGCTGCCTCTGCTAAATAATAATGATATTCACAGAACAACAGACACCGAAATTCCAAAGTTCACAATCTCTCCAGCTTTACTCACCCCTAGCCATCTTGCTCCTTTATTGGCAGCCTGTTGAATCTGGACTCTTTTGAGGGTGACATGGTAAACAGCGCCTTCCTCTACCTCTTCACCCCAGTCCTGAATCGAGCTCTGCCAGGGATGGGATAAAGAGAAAGAAAGAGTATTTTTTTTCCTCTCTGCTAACCACAATCTATCCCAGCTGCTGTGCTGCTTACACCAGCACTCAAGGCACAAGATGGGCTGTTCAAAACAAATATTACAATCAGAGCACTGCAAGACACACTGCGATAGAGGGCATGCTGAGGTTTTCTTGGCTCCTTGCCGTTTCCTGTGGTATCAGGATCCCTGGACTTTTCCATTTAGTTATTTTTCCTAAACTCGCTTACATATCTTAAATAGTTTTTTTAAAGTCTTTTTTCCCCTCTTCATAGAGAAACTGTGGTTTAGTCCCGATTAACGTTTCCCCCTTAAGTAAAAAGAAAAAATAACTCATTTGTAGAAAAAGTTTGTACTTTCATAAGCGGCTCAATCATCTGAGCAAACTCAGACACAAACAAGTGTTGAAAATGCCAAGAGTCCTCACCCCCGTTGGAAGTGAAATGCTTTGCGTGTCTTTTTCTTCTCTTATTGTTTTGGAACCCAAAAGTTAGCGGGGGTGGAAAGTTTTTATTTCCATAAAATAATCTGGCAAGCGCAAAAAGAGCCACACATCATCATGCAGCTTGAGCTAAAAATCTATGCAGCGACCCCCTGGAATTCCATGTCGCCAGCTAAACCTTAGATTTGGGTTAAAGAGCTGCTTGGGTCGCAGGAGCGCTCCGCGGTCCGCCCAGAGCAGCAGTTTTCCTTCAAAGTTCTCTCCGGACACGCAACTGTCCCAGACACACCAAAGGCCACGGCCGGAAAGTAGGTACCGTTTAAAGAGAGAGGACGCGGAGAGAGGAATGAATACAAAGCAGAGTGAGAAAGCGGCAGCTCACAAGTAGGGGCCCGGATTGCTCGGTTCGCTGCGAGGGCGTCCAAAACACGCCCAGAGAAAGCGGCAGGAGATTCCCACCAGAGAAGCCTCGGGAGGAGGCAGGGAGCTCGCGTTACCATTTTAGCTTGCCAAAGCAATTTCATTCTCAGTTTTCTCTCCGGTACGCTGCATGATGCGCCCTGCTCCGAGGCCGCCGCGGCGCCAGCTGCCCGGTCCCGTCCCGAGCGGCCACCGCGCACAGCACGCGCCTCGCTGTCCCCGCCGCCGCCGGTGCGCGCGACTCGGGCCACAAAGGGAGCGCAGCGAGCAGGCGAGCGAGCGAGCGAGCGAGGAGCAGACTCCTCCCCGCGCCGCTCCGTGATGTCAGGCTTTCCTGTTTGTGCCCGCGAGCGCACTCTCGCTTTCTTAAATCCCGAGGATCGAGCCAGCAGGAAATCATCTCCCGCTCCGAAGGGATCGGGAAACAACCCTTTCAAGTTTATCAGGTTTTCCTGATGGTCACCAGGTGCCAAAATAGAACCATGTGTGCGACGGGGATGTAACCAAGAACCAAGGGAGACGAGGGTCAGAAACATTTCCAGGATCTGCCTGCTTTTGAATTCAGAATAATTAAATCTGAGTTGCTCCGACGAAAGCAGCAGTTCTAGGAGCCAGGAAGTTTTTCATTAGGACAAAGGATCAGGTCAGAGGCTACCTGGATACCTAAAAGCTATGCCTCGGAGCTATACCCTGTCCCACAAGGCAAACTCCCAATAGGAAATCGCTCTGGACTTCTTCCTACCGCCACTCTGATAAAGCTTAATTGTGGGTAACTGGCCGCTGTGGGCTAGAAGGACACAAAGCAGGGAAGGGTTTTGCTGGGCCTGACAGTACAGAAAACAGGCCATCAGTGGCCCTGGGGGTTCCGAGTCTGCGAGCAGCCCTCGTGGGTTGAGTTGTCTGTTGGTGCACTGTAGGGGCGCAGTGCTGTCACAACCGCAGGGAAGAGCCCTTCATCGTTCACTGCCACTGAGAGCTTTACATAAAGGAAAGATCAGTGTTGTGACAAAAGACAATTACATGTTTTAGTCCAGTTTTCATAAATCAACAGGGATACCAAATAATAATGCAATCAAACTTGGCACCTGAAAGAATTTCATGTCAATTACAAAAACCTTTAGGGATTCAAGTGTTTTATATTATCCACCCCTTAACGAATTTAATCACCTTTAAGTTAAAAAAGAAAAGATTTCCTAGTAGTTGCCATGCTCAGGCATGAGGCTGGACCTTGATCAGTAATAAATACACATGGACTGAAAAGTTGGAGAACAAGTGTGTTGATGATCCCTAGACAGCAGAATAAATGACAGCAAGGCATGTCAAAGAAAACCAAAAGGATCTTTGGACACTTGAGAATATCCTCAAGTCACTCAGTCAAGTTCATTTCACACAACCAGAAATTACAAGGCTCAATGACTACAGAGAGAAGAATGCTCTTTTTATCAAACTGTGGTTGTTTCTATTATAAAACACATAGGGCTAAATCCTTCTGTGATACCAGGATAAAGTATCCCCAGGAGCCAGAGGAAAATCAGGTGCATGCCCTACCTCCCTGCTTGTTAAGCCATTCTCAGGCATATGAGCATACTTCACAGGTTCTAATAGTAATTCTGTTAACACAAATAATCAGCCCATATTTATGCACTGGAAGACTTAATACATTAAGTGCCTATAGTAACCAAAGTTATCTACAGATTCAGTGCAATCTCTCTATAAAAAACTATTTTTTACAGAAATAGAAAAAGTAATCCAAACATTCATATGGAACCACAAAGGACCCCAAATAACTAAAGCAAGCTTGAAAAAGAAGAACAAATCTGTGGGTATCACACTTTCTGATTTCAAAACATACTACAAAGCTACAGTAATCAAAACAGCAAGGTACTGATAAAGACAGACATACAGACCAATGTAACAGAACAAGAGCCCAGAAATAAATCCAAGCATATATGACCAACTGATCTTCAACAAGGTAGGCAAAAACAGAGTCAGGGGAGGTCAATCTTTCAACAAATAGTGTCTGGATTTCCACATTGAAGGAAAAAAAAAAAAACTGGACCCTTATTTTACACCCCCGCCCACACACACACACACTCAACTCAAAATGTATTAAAAACTTAAAACCTGAAACTGAAAAACTCTTAGAAGAGAGGGGGAAGCTTTATGAGATTGGACTTGAAATTTTTTTTTATATGACACCAAAAGCACACCCAACAAAAACAAAACTAGAAAGAGGGACTACATCAAACTAAGAAACTACTGCACAGCAAAGGAAACAATCAACACAGTGAAAAAGCAGCCTATGTAATGGGAGAAAATATCGACAAACCACATATCTAAGAAGGGTTATCTATAATAGATAAGGAATACCTACAACTCAATAGCAAAATAATACTACTAATGGCCCATTTTAAAAATGGGCAAATATTTGATGTTGATTTTCAGAGCTTGGTTTATTTCCCTTAGCATGATGTTCTTCAGTTCCATCCATTTACCAGCAAATGACACACAGTTCATTCTTCTTTATGCCTAAGTAAAACTCCATTGTGTATATATGCCACATTTTCTTTATCCATTTGTTGGATGATGGATACCTACGCTGGCTCCATAATTTGGCTATAAACCAATTGTAATGCTATAAACATTGGAATGCATACACTGTCATATTATTCTATTATCTGTTGTTTTTGATTAATACCAAGGAATAGAATAGCTGTGTCATATGGTAGCTCCATTCCTGGTCTTTTGTGGAATCTCCATACTGATTTCCATAGAGATTATACTATTTGCAGCCCCACCAACAGTGTATATGTGTACCTGACTTTACATGTCACTCATAACTCAAGTGTACCTTTTCCCCACATCCTCACAAGCAATTTTTATTATAATAATTTTAAAAGATAATAATAGGAGGGAGACTAGCAGAGCAGAGAAAGAGGATCAGGGGGACAGAAGAGGGGATGGGAAAAATTATACTGGGGAACAAGTTTGATCAAATTATGCTATGTGCATATGTATAGATATGGCATAATGAATGTCACTGTTATGTATAATTATAATATTCTGATAAAAATTAAAATAATAAAAATAAGATAATAAAAAGTGGGCAAAGAGGCCTGAGGGTGTAGTTCAGTGGCAGAGTACTTGCTAGCATATGCAAGGCCCTGGGTTCATGTCTCCATATGGGGAAAAAGAGGACAAAGGAACTGAATAGACATTAAAAAAAAAAAAACATGCAGAATGAGGGGTTGGGACTGGGGCTCAGCGGTGGCACACTTGCCTGGCATGTGTGAGGTACTGGGTTCGATTCTCAGCACCACATATAAGTAAATAAAATATAGATCTATCAACAACTAAGAAAAATATTTTTAATAAAACATATAGAATGAAAATCCTTTATTGGCCATTTTATAGGTAAAAACAAAGGACTGACTACACAACCAACTTCCCTCAGATGACTGTGAAGTCTGTTATGAATATTAAATAACCAAAGAGCATGGGAAATGCATATGAATAAATACTAAAAATGTTTATGAAAGATATTTATTTAAAAAAAACATACAAATGGCTAACAGGTAATGAGAAGATGCTCCACTTCACTAATCACCAAGGAAATGCAAGGAAACCACACTGAGATAGCAACCCACTCCTGTGATTAGGATGGTTATTATTTAAAACTAAAGACAACAAATGTTGACAAGGATGTGGAGAAAGGGGAACTCTGGTACACTATTTTTGGAAATGCAAATTGGTACAGCCACTATGAAAAGTAGCATGGTGGTTCCTAAAATATTTTAAAAAGAAAGATCCAGTAACACAAACTCTGGGTATTTGTCCAAAAGAATTTATATCAAAATCTCAAAGAGATACCAAGATATACAATCATCCAGGCATGGTGCTGCACGCTGGTAATACCAGCAACTCGGGAAGCTGGGGTAGGAGGATCACCAAGTTCAAAGCCAGCCTCAGCAACCCTCAGAACTTAGTAACACTGTGTCTCAAAATGAAAAATAAAAAGAGGGATGGGGATATGACTTAGTGTTAGACACCCCTTGTTTCATATATATATATATATATATATATATATATATAGAGAGAGAGAGAGAGAGAGAGAGAACCAAGAAGTCTGTTGACAAATGGATAAAGAAAATGTGGTGTGTGTGGGTGTGTGTGGGTGTGTGTATAAAATGGAATAGCCCTAAAAATATAAATCCTGCAATTTGTGACTATGTGGATGGACCTGGAAGATGTTAAGTGAAATAAGTCAAACACAGAAAGACAAATACCAATGCTGCCATTTACATGTGGAATCTAAAACAGTCCAACTTATTGAAGTAGAAGACAGAATGTGAACCCCAAGATGGGGCTGAGGGTTGGTGGGCAAAGAATATAAAGTCTCAGTTACACAAGATGAGTAAATGCAGACGATCTACTATATACACAGTGCCTGTAGCTGCCAATACTGTATTATACACTTGAATGTTGCATAGAGGGATGGGTGTATTTTTAACACCACAAACAACAACAATAATGATAGTAATAGGGGCAGGAGGAAACTGAGAGGTGATGGACATGTCTGGTGACATGTCCTGCATGGGGATATACCATGTTCCACATTTTCCATGTCACTCATACCTCAATAAACCCATCTGAAAAAATCTTGTCTTGAATATATCAATGTAAGTAAGCAAGAAATAGGAAGACCTTGGCTTGGTCATCCTCCAACTCATTGCTAGACTACACATACCTCTGCCCAGTCAAAAATTTAGAGGAAAATAGTCCTAAGAGGAAATAGTAATAACCCATAAAGAAAGGTAAGCCAGAGTGAATGGTCAGGATTCTCCTTCTGTACCTTGAGACTGCTGAGTACCAACTGGCTCTGCCTGCCTGCAACTGCTATCTAAACAGAGTAATTTGAAAACCTTCCCACGCTCTGGTAGCAGATTTTTTAATGACATTGATAATAATTATTCTGCAATATTTTATTCATAAACTATATCTTCATCTATCTATAGACCTCTTTAAAACTTCTGGAGGAGGACATAAGCAAATGGGTGTTACATCTTAACTCCTTCCTCCAACAATATCAAAGTCTTGTCAAAATACAAGCTACTTAATCCTTTGAACAGCCCAATGAAATCTTCTCCCTGTTCTTCAGGTTTGCAGCCTGTATTGCTCATAGTTAACTTCCCATGCTCGGCTTCCCACTGTCATTTAGGCATCTTGTTATGGTTGTTTTCGAGCTACAAACTGAGGTTGGGCTGGAGGTGGAGCTCAGTGGTAGAGTGTGTGCTTTAGCATGTGCAATGTCCTGGGTTCAAGCACCAGCACCAAAAACAAAACAAAACAACCTGGGGTTGCCCCATCCACTTTTTACTTGACCTTCCACCCTTGCTTTGCAAAGGGAAAGGAGCCAGTCATGCTTGGTTAAAGATGAATAGTCCTTTGAACATTTCTTAAGTAGACAGTTGCTTCCATTTTTTCTGAAAGACCAGACTGATTTTATTAATCTTTACACAGAAAGTCTAAAGCATGAGTTAAAACTCTCAGTGATCATTAGGTTCTACTACTTAGGCAAGCACATCACACCCAATTTTCAGCAGACCTACTAAAGAAGAGGCTGCCCTCAGGAATAGAAAATGAAGGCAGAGGAAATATAAACAAGCAGGTCAGAAGCTCAGGGCTCCTCTGGTCATGATGACAAACATTTTTCAGCTAATAGTTTACCAACTATGGGCGCCCATTCTTTCTTGTTGGTGATGCTCTCTTGAGGGGGAAGTTGAGAGCTGGAATGCTATTTGGAACTTGGGCTAATGAGCATTATTACCTGCTCATAATTATAGATGTCTGTAAAAGAAGAAAGGACACACAGCCAGAAAATTGTTCATGTGGTCAAAAAGGTCAAAACCCAACAATCAGTGCAGACACAATGCCAGGCTGCTGTGATGTACAATAAAATAGAGCCAAGTGGAAGACCAGCAAGTGACCTGAGGCCATGGCGGGCTGTGACCAAGATTATGGAAGGAGCAGCCAGGCAATTAGCCAAGGTATATATGTTTTCAAGGCTAAAGGAACTTCCCTTTTCCATAATAATGGTATTGAATTGGTATTGAAAACTCAGAGTGGTTACAGCAGAGTGGTTAGGAGTGATGGCTCCTCAGTCAGAGGCACCCTGGCTAGATCCAACACTTTCTGAAGGTCTTTAACACCTCTAAGCCCCCACAAAATAGGAATGCAAACACCATCCTCACTGTTTCAGAGTAGCAATTAGAGATGATCCACATCAAGCCTTTAGCACAGCATCAGCACCATGGCTAATGTTCAATGCTGTCTGTTGATATTGTTGTTGTTATAAGTCAAGTCAAAGAGTTGCAAAAGCTACAGGAGATGGACTATATTAAAAATCAGACCCGTATCTTGAATAGCTTAAGGTTTTCCAGTTTAGCCAGGTGTGGTGGCTCACACCTATAATCCCAGCAACTCAGGAGGCTGAGGCAGGAAGATCACAAATTCAAGGCCAGCTACAACTTAGTGAGACCTGTCTCAAAAATAAAAGGACTGGGAAGGTAACTCAGTGGTAAAGTGCCCCTGGGTTCAAACCCCAGTAGGCACCAACCAAGAAAAAGAAAGTTTGAGTTTTTTTTTTTTTTTCCAGCTTAAGACTCCAATTTCATGATGCAGAGATCACAGCAGGGACCATAAACCCCACCAACTATTCAGTCAATGAGCAACATTTTCTGAATTACTACATGGCACAGAAAAATAGTGTGCTTGGTTTTTCTTTTCCAGTTTACTCCACTTTCCATGTAGCTATCTGAGTGATCTTTGCAAATCACAGTACCATCTTCTGTTCCTAATCCCCCAGGGGCCCCCACTGCTGAGGATAACAGCCTCAGTCCCTTCCACAACCCACAGGGCACTGCCCGGGCTGGCCCTACCCACCTCTCCAGCCTACTTCCCCTCACTCTGACCATGCCCTCTGCATTCCAGCTGCTCCAGTCTTTTTTCAGTGTCTTGAGTATGTCTTGTTGCCTCCTGTCACAGAGCCTGTGTACATACAGTTCTCCTTGTCTGAGGCTCCCTTCCCTTTTCTCCTCTCTTGTTTTGAGTTAAATACACCAAGTCTCTGCTCTCATGGCATGATCCTCTTGCTTTGTAGCTTAAATACTGTTGTATAACTGTGTGTTTTTTGGATAAATGTTTGTAAACTGTGAAGGCAGGGCTAATATTGCTTTCTTCTCACCATTGTATTGTAGCACCTCAGACAGTGCCTAGCACATAGTAGACGCTCAATGAATTACTAGGTAGAGCAAGGTCATTCTATAAAACCAATAGGTGCTTAGTTATTGTTGTGTGATATACATAAATCTTTAGATATTGTCTCTATAAAGTTGTTAGTACCTTGAAAGCAGAAAAAGGACATAAAGGAAATGCCTGAAAAATGATTTTATAGAGCCAAGATCAGCAAGTGCAGATTAAGAGATCAGGGCCAACAGAGCAATGTGGCACTGAAAGGCACAGAAAATTAGTCAGCTGGTGCTCACTCTTAAAGGACCGCCAGACAAGCACAGTTTATTAGGCTGTGTTAATGCTACCTTTGAAGAAAGAGAAGTTCTGGGAGGAAGGGAAAGGGATCTTCAGAACAGAGGATGCATGTTCAAAGGAGATGCAAAGAGATTCCATGTGCTGAACTCAATGGCACATGCCTGTAATGCAGAGGCTCAGGAGGCTGAGACAGGAGGATTGTGAGTTCAAAGCCAGCCTCAGCAAAAGTGAGGCACTAAGCAATTTGGTGAGACATTGTCTCCAAATAAAATATAAAATAGGACTAGGGATGTGGCTCAGTGGTCAAGTGCCCCTGAGTACCAAAAAGAGAGAAAGAGAGATGCTGTGTGGGTTAGAGAAGTGGCCCATATAGTCCAGACAAGCAGAAGCAGGGAAAGCAGCCAGTTGGTGGAGATTTTTTATTTTTTCTTAAAAGATAATCAAACAATAAAAGAGGGAATCAAGAGACAATGCTAATACTTGTTCTCAAGTTAGCTTTGAGTGGAGAAAGTACAAAGGGAAGGCTATTAAAGGTATGTGTCTGGGCTGGGGTTGTAGTTCAGTCATAGAGAACTTGCCTAGCACTTGTGAGGCAAGGGGTTTGATCCTCAGCACCACATAAAAATAAATAAATATTGTGTCTATCTACAACTAAAAAATTTACTTAAAAAAAAAGGTATGTGCCTGATAATTAACACCTACACTAAGAGAGACAATATAAGGGTTTTGAATACAGACATGAATCTGAGTGATATTTGGGGAAAACCAAATATTCCCATCCAATGATCGTCAGCATGCTACAAATAAATGAGGGGGAGCAAAATGCAAAAAAGACAGTTGCAAAGGGACACTGGGATTATGGTGGGAACCCAAAAATAGAGACAATGGGAGGGCTTCTGCTTTGGGGAAAATATTATCTCTGGAGAGAAAGAAAATAGAGAATTTGAAAAGTCACAGGAAGGAAAGGGGAAGACTAGAAATGAAGAAGGGTAGCAGTAAGTTACGACACATCAAAAAGGTTTCTAGAAACCATGAATTCACACGCTGCCTCCTTTAGTGGAAGAGAAGCCAAGTCTGAACAGCTTCACGATTCACTCATCAAAGAAATGTCAAAAATGACCAGAGAAGAGAACAAGAGGGAAAGAAGACCAAGGAGAGACAGAGTTATGGAAATTAATGCCAAAAGGAAAACTCATTGCACTTAAAAAATTCTCAAAGTCAAACACAGTAAAATCAGCCTTGGAATAGAGTCGATGCACTTTATAGGATTTCAAACAGAGCTTTACATTCTATCATTAGTACAAGATACTGTGTGTATTTTAAGAGTGTTTCCTCTGTTTAAAAACATAAAAGTTTTGAAAAATTATCACCAGTTATTCTATTCTATGACACTCTTCAATAAAATGTAACCAAAGTTAATTGAAAGTCTTAGTGTGGTCAGTTACATAACACCAGAATTGCTGAATAGCTTAAACACAGTGTTTTCCCAGAAATATTTGTCTTTTGGATAAAACCAAGAATGGAAAGTTTTGCCTTAAAGGAGAACTTTTGAGAAGGTGGAATGAAAAAGAAAAACATATAGAATGGAAATACAGCTTTAACAAAAAGGAACCCAAATGCTACAAATATACTCATTACTCACACAGAGATACACAAAAGAAAAAAGAAAGTAAATTTTATAATTTTATCACTTTGGAAAGTAGACTGGATTGTGCATCAATCAGATAATGTCTTTTTAAAAAACAAAAAATATATATTGCCTTTGCCAGAACAAATTTAGCCAGATATTTGACTCTTGTTACTTTCCTCTTAGACTGGTAGAATCGGCTCATCGTGACCCATGCTGATCTTGTTGAATCTGAGGCATGAAGTGAGGCCTAGAGAATGAAAATGTGTTTTGTTTTGGGGCCAGGAGGACTAGGTACCAAGGCTGATCCTGCTTCTTCTAGATGAGCAAAGAGCTTCTGGTCCACAAAGTTGCATGTGACTCTCAGTACTACCCTGGTTCTTCTTTTCTACCCTCTTCTCTCCTCTCTCCTTTCCTTCAGGGATTGTCCAGGGATTGTGTGTGTGTGTGTGTGTGTGTGTGTGTGTGTGTAGTGGGCAGGAAGAACTGACACAGTAGACTGGGTCTCATCTCAAACCTTGGTCATAAAAAAATTATGATTTCTCAACAGAAAGACACTAAAGAAATGACAGTATAATGGTACATCTTGTGGCCACCTATAGCCAAATAAGTAATATGCTTTTTCTTACAGCCAAGTAGGTCATATTTAACGTTGTTCCAAGGACTTTCTCTTTTATAACTTGCCCAAATGCTCTTCTGTTAGGTTAGTTTGCCCTAAAGCTCAGGAAACTATGCCGCCCTGGTCAAAGGCTCGTGACCTTATCATGAGGACCAGCTGGCATTCTTGGTGTACATGACCAACCCAGGCTGAGAAGCCTTATGGGTCAAGTGGGGATTGGACAAGCAATGAGAAATTCTTTAATTTGATTTGGTCTATAAGCCCATATGCACCCAACCCTATAGATACTGTGTTTTTTTCCCTATATATGCCTATGTTAAAGTTTAATTTATAAATAAGGCACAGTAAGAAATTAATAATAATAAAACAGAATAATTATAATAACATACTATAGTAAAAACATTATGTGAATATGGTCTTTCTCAAAAGAGTCATGACAAATATTAACATTCTCGGTCCACACTTGGCCACAGGTTACAGAAACCACAGAAAGTGAAACCATGGATAGGAGGAATTGCGTGGTATAGTACACTAACTGGATATATGTCCCTTGGAAACATGAAGTATGCCTTTTGTTTTATTCCATGTAATCCCATAATCCTCTGTCAAGGATCAGGTAAGTAAATAACCATCTGAATGTCCTCAACAGAGCACATACTGTGTAAACACTGAATTTTGCTCGCTGATCCTGGATCTAAGTAAAGGGGTGTGATGGTTAATTTTATGTGTCAACTTGATTGAGCCAAGGAGTACTCAGATTAATCAGGGTGTCTGTAAGGGTGCTGGGCATGTGGAAGAACTGAGCATTTGAAATGGTGGACTTACCCTCTCCAATGCTGATGGATATCATCAGGTCCACTGGGGACCTGAAGGGAACAAAATGCAGAGGAAGAAGAATCTGCCCTTTCCTCCTGCCTCACTCCTAGAACTGCAAGAGACATCTTGCCTCATCTCCTGCTCTCACACTGGAACTGACACCACAGGCTCCCCTGGCCTCTCTGCCCTTTGTACTCAGACTGAACTCCATCACCATTTTCCTGGGTCTCCCCAGCCACCGAAGTCACAGATCATGTGACCTCTCAGCCTCCATCTCTGTACGAGCTGACTTCTCATAATTCTGCATATACCCTATCATATTGGTTGTGCTTCTCTGGAGAATCCTGATTAATATAGGAGGCAAACAAGAATGAACAGTGTAAGAAGTTAAGAGGGAAGAGGGTGATGTGTGCTCCTAGGGAATTCTGACTCTGAATTCCAAATTAGAGGTTATATTGCAGTTTGTTCCCCTTAGAACAGCCATTCTGGCACATCCCAGGTGAGAGTCTGGCACATATATGGTGACAAGAACACAGATGCAGAAAGGGCCTCTTTCAGTTCTTGCCTTGGAAATGCTTAGGTGTTCGTGCTGTCCCTTACCAGCAATGGGAGGGAAAATCAGATATTGGCATCTCTTGAAGGAGGAAAGAAAAGACAACTTTAAAAGCCCTGAGTGCTGGGAACCTTTTGAGAAAGAAGAAATCACACCCCATTAAGGCATGTGAGGAGTTACAAGGTGGCATTGAGGGGCTTAGGCGAGCAGGGTGGGATGGAAGAAGAAAGCCAAAGTCAGAGCTCATCCCAGACCCGGCACGGGGAGCGAGGCCTCCCGCACAGCCACGATTGTACCCCCCACCAGCACTTCCATCAGGGCATCCAGGAGTCACACCAGCAGAAACTGATAAACACAGCACTTCACCCAGGGGAGGCTGCTCATGCTCCCTATGCTAGGATGGTTTATTGGAGATTTATATCATTTGGGTGGTTCAGAATCCCCTACAATTTAGTCAATATGATCACCTACTTGCAGGTATCATTACTTTCGTATTGGTGATCCATAATATTTTTCTGTCACTTTGCAGTTTACAAAGTTCTTCTACATATATTTCCATATGTCCCAATGACCCATCACCCAAAGTTAAAGTATTTTTATCTTCACTTTATGACCTAAAACGCTGAAATGTCAAGAATAAAGACAACCCACATGCTAGACAGAGATCTCCAAACCCAGTCTTTTGACTTCAAATATCACACTACTTTCAGAGAATGATTTCCCCCTTAGGACATTTTAACAATAGCATTTTTGCTTATATTATTTAGAATTTACAGCATCTCATGAAGTACATTAATTTTCCATACCCTTTAGGCACTGGAGGTGCGTTCACACAGTGGCCAGCACTCAAGAATTATGTCCTTAGTGACTCTTTCCTGAGAGCCTTGACCTTTTAATGCCCAGGGCTGACATCCCAGTTCAAGTCTGTACCACATGGTTCACTGCCTGTCTTTTCATGCACACAATCGAGTGGGCAGTCATCATGCTCCAGGTACCGAGCTAGGTGCTGAACACACTGTGGGGACCTAGTCAGAGTCCTGGCTTTCAAAGAATTTACGTTCCAGATAGAGGAGGAGCAAGACAAGTCAACAGGCCCTTAGCAGCAGTGTGGGAAATGCTGTAGTGGAGCAGGCACGGCCTGGGGCCCTGGCATCAAGGAGGCAGGGATGTCCAAAGCTGAGCCCTAATGGGAAGCAGGAGATTAGGAGGTGAAAAAGAGAGGAAGTCTTCAGTGAAAGAATAGCAATCAGTGAAAGCACGGGTGCCCAAGAGAGCAAAGAGCTTCCCACTGGAAGTGAAAATAGTTTTGATGTGCCTTAAGGAACAGACGGGTTTGGTGAGAGATGCGTGTGACAGCCAGATTATGACGAGCTGGGAGCCATGCTGAGGAATGCGGACGCTGTCCTGGGGCAGCAGAGACCATCATGCAATAGAGTTATCTGAGAAGACTTGCTAAAAAGATCCGACTGCAGTATGGAGAAAGGATTAGAGCAGCACTGCCCCAGGGAAGTCCAACGTGAGCCACTTATGTAAGTTCAGCTTTTCTAGAACCCCATTAAAAGAGGTTTTTCTTTTTAAGGTAAAATTAATATTTTATTAGTTTTTGTTAATTTCAACCATGTGGCTTATTTACCTCACAGTATTTAAGGAGGCACAGAGGGAAGTGAACATATTGGAGAGTATTTAGGAAGAGAAGTGGCAAAAATGTGTTACAGATGAGGACTCACTTAACTCTAGCTCACTTTACACCCGAGACTCAAACTCCTCTTCCTAAAATACAGCTCCAACTGAGATACTTTCCTGTTCTAGTTTTCCCATTTTTACCCTCTTGCCTACCAAACAAACCCCAACTCTTCAGCCAGCAGAGGCCCTGGCTTCTGCAGCGTGTGCTCCCTCCACACAGCTGGGCCTCTTTGCTCCCACCTGTAAACCCGGCGTCTGAGACCAGGCGAAACCTTATGCAGGAGGAATGGAAAGACTTTGGCTCGGTGCTCTGGAATGGAGCGTCAAACCATCCTTTCTGCTAGTCAGGCCCATGCTCCAGGTCTGACTCCTGGCTTGGAAACCTGCCTGGTCCTTCTGGGGCTGGGGCCCAGCTTCTTGCTTTCCATCCTGCTCTTTCCTCCCAGAGCTTGGAGGTCTGCCCGCAAACCTGAGCAAAGTGGCTGGAGCCTGCTAACTGCTGACAGACATTTTTATTCCCTTATTCCAGATTGCGTTTCTAAGTGCCACCTGTTCCTCCACTTCCCAGTATCAGCACCTCCCTCCCTGAGACTTGTTGCCCACCTCCCAGTGCCAACTCTGTCTGCCTGGGTGACCACCTGTCATCTGTTGCCGTGTTCTTCTGCGATCCTTGCCAATGCCCTGTCTGCCAGCCTAGGCTTCGTTGCAGTTCCCGCCCGTCCTTGTGGGCAGATCTGGCCCCTTCCAACTTGCGGTGCACCAGGCCATTTCTAAGAACATTTTAAGCTATGGCAAAAGATATCTGAGGCCCTGAAGATGAGAGCCCCCCTATACCACTGAAGCTTCCTCCTCACTACTCCTGTGTACCCTCCACTGCAGTCAAAATAATCTCATCATCGTCTGCCATGCCCACAGACCTACCTGAGTTAGTCCTGCCAACCCCACAATCTAGAAAGGGCTTCCTTCCATTCCTTCCCATAATAAATATGAATCTTAAAAAGATGACAATCCATAATCCCCCCCACCCACACACACACAACTGGAAACTACACTCCTTCTGAACTCTATCATTCATTATCTGAGATTCTATTATGGGCTTTATTGCATTCTTTCTTATTTTACATGTCTTATCTCCCCAAGGATATAAATATCTTGGGAATAATACCAAGATATGTCTGATTACTTACAAAATATCTGGGAGAGGAGGAAAGAGGAAGAAAGGGAGAGAGGGAGGGAGGAAAAGACAGCTTAGCTTCCCAAACTAAGAACTGGTCCATCAAGGATTGTAAGTGAACAAGCTTGTGCTGTCAAGTGCCTGCTTAGCACCCTCAATCAACAATTCCTGAAGAGGAGATGGCTCTACCATCCCCTGGCTATCTTTTAGAAATTCAATGGCTCAAAAAGGCACAGGTGGGAAAGCCAGACTGACAAGTAGACACTTCTGATTGTGATTAAAGTGCACAAAGTGGATTCTGGCATCCAGTACAAGGCTCAGCTTCCTGTTCCCCATATGGCAATGAGACCAAGGCAGGATATCCACTGCCTGCCGTCTTACTTTGCCCATGTCTATGCCACTGTGTGACAGGACAGAGTTAAGCAAATTGTGTGTCATTATTTTGCACTCATTTTCTACCTTTTCTCTTAGAAGTTCCAGATACTTCCCCAAATCCCTATGTGGTAGCTGGATCACATTAGCGAAAATACAATAATCATAATCCACCACCACAATATTCTACCTGCATTATTTTGTAACCTAACCACCTGAACTGCTTTCATGTGTAATACTCTTGATCAACTATAAAAAGCAAACATATAGTGCCAACTCTGTGGCCATGAGGTCTGAAGGCCCATGATGCCAAACAGACATCAAAAGCCAGACTTTATGAAGAAGCATTCAACTATGATTGAACATACTCCAAAGTGCTTTCAATCAGTTAGTCATTATTGCCTAGCTTCTTGGATGAAGCCATAGGTGCTGAGTTTCCTTCAGACATATCAAAGACGATGCTCTCATGTCTCACAGACTTGAAGAGGCTAGGCAAGGGCAGCAGAACTAGTGAAAATCTATGTGTCTGGGTTCAAATGGAATGGTCTATTTCTGTCTCCTGGAATTAGAGCCCTGGTGTCCTGGTGGCAGGTATCCGGGGACCAAGTGCCTTCAGTGGACCAAACCCACAATAAGAACTCACATTCTTTTCTGGCCTGGCACAGTTTGAACACTTTTTTTTTTTTTGTAGTTGTAGATGGATAGAATGCCTTTGTTTTATTTGTTTATTTTTATGTGGTGCTGAGGATCGAACACAGTGCCTCATGCATGCTAGGCAGGTGCTCTGTCACTGAGCTACAGCCCCAGCCCTTGAACACTTATCTTTTAAGGTATGTACAGGAGCCACTCTGACTGACTTCAGTGATGGATGGATTCTCAGGAAAGAGCAGGTAGAGGGATGATTTGAGAAGCACTTATTTATGTATCAAATAGCCAGAGGCTAAAACACCCAACAATTTAAGAATGAAAATAGAAATCAGCTAAATGAATATGGGAAAGCAGTGTTTCTCTACCTATTCAAAATGAATATTTATGTTCTCAAGAGTAAAAATGGCCATAAACTTTTGAGTGCAAAATTTGGCAATATCTATCAATATCTAAAACACACATTTACATTGCAGGAAAAATGTTACTACTAGGAATTTGCCCTATGGATATTTATAGAACATTTCAATTAGATATATGTGTAAGGATGATCACTGAAGCATTATTTGTCATGGTTTTTAAAATACATCAAAAATTCCATCAGCACAAGGACTGGTTAAAATATAAATGGCACATCCACATCCACATAATGGATTACTATGCAATGGTTTAAAAAATGAGATGAATTGGTATGTGCCCAGATGAAACTTTCTAAAACACACCATTATAGGAAGAAGGCCGAATACAGAACAGCATGTAGAGATTGGTCCCTTGCATATTAAAATATACACACATATATGTGGGATGGGTACATATGTACATTCAAACATAGGCATGATTTTTTCTTCCAGAATAAATTTCAAGAATGGTGAACAGCAGTTAACTCCAAGGGACTTGAGATGGGGTAGAGGAACAGCGTAACAGGGTAGGTGGCATTTTGGAGAGAGATCAGGACCCAGTTTACGTTTCTTATTTATATTCTCCAGCAACTAAATATTCTAACAAATATTCCATTATTATTTAATGGATTCCTAAGTTAGTCCCTTCAATAGTGATTGGGTATGTGGCCAAAGAGGGAAGAAAAAAAGAGATTCTCAGCAGAAAAGATCTATAATACTCCTAAGCTAAAGAGGAAGTCTTCCCATCTACGAAGAGGAAGAAGTTGTCAGGGTGGGGTGGGGGGTGTACTGTATTAGGGGTGAAGGAGGAGGAAGTAAGAAAGTAGAAAGAAGAAGAGTAATAATTGCCTAATCTGGGTTATACTTGAACTTAATTTTTTTCCACTTATTTTACTTTGGAAAAAGAGACTGATAAGAATCACTTAGTCCTTGCCTGAAAATTTGAAGAATCAAAATGTCCCAGTTATCTAGATAGAATCAGAAGGAACACTCTTCTCCCCTCCCCTTTCCACGGGCAGTGAGGAGGCCAGGAAAGAGGTGCTGGGAGGGAATGTTGACAAACCCACTCAGCAATAGCCTGAAGTGTGGGGAATATAAACCAGCAGCAGAGAACAGCCTCCCAGAGCTGCTAGTGGCTCCCATTCTACTGAACAGCATGACTCCTTTGTTTTCTTGGGCCTGGGAAAGAAAAAGAAGCCTTTGCTCTTGTGTACAGTCTTGAACTACAGCTTCGAGAATCCATTTCAGGGTCAGAGTTAGTTGTGTGTCATATGCAATTAATGATCCAGATAGTATGAAGAGGGAAGGCAAAACTGAGACTCAAAGGATCCACTGTGTTGAAAGTGTCACCTATCATACAACTTTTATTTGTGGTACATATGGAGGCTTCCTATTGGCCAAAATATACCTCAATGGCTTTCATGATGGAACAAAGTTACCCACATTTATCTGAGTAAAAAATCCACTGGCATTGGCCTAGATGTAAATCCTATAAAACAGGCATAACTCTAACTTTTTTTTTTTTACCTGACAGTGGCCCCAGAACAACTAATCCCAGGATTAGCACAGAATCTTCCCTTCTTCTCACTCATCATTTAAACATTCATCACTGAGGTAAAAGCAGGGTAGCTCAGCAAAATCATAAACCTTGTTAGATCATTCCTAAATGATGAAGCTTCTTCAGGGAAGTGGACCTTCCCCCAGGGCAGGCTACTTCAGCTAGTTACAGCACAGCACAGGGCTAATGACACCAAGGGCGTGAATGTGCCTACTATGGGGCCAATTAGCTTTGATCTGTTTGGGGGCCATTTCCTGTATCCCTAAACCCAAACAGCTGTTTAAAAATGGATACCTTTGATGACAAGAGGAACTGGTCCAAAGTAGAATAGATGTATTAGTTTAAATCTATCCTGCTCTTGGAAAATGACACAAAGCATATTAGTAACATTAAAATCACACCGCCTGGTATTTGTTCCAAATGGATGAGGAATAACACCACCAAGCAGATCTCAAACATCTGTACAACTAGACTGGTTGCCAGATAGAAGATAGTTACGTATTCAGAGACAACCCATTTCTGTTTAAGAAGGCTGTCACACTATGGGCCCATTTTCCCAATAAAATAATTCCTTGATGAAAAGTACTCCATTTAGAACATTAAGAATATTCTCTTTGGGAATAAAATCTAACAAATATTCCATTGCAGGTAAATGGATGGAGTTGGAGAAGATAATGCTAAGTGAAGTTGGCCAATCCCCCCAAAACAAATGTCGAATGTTTTCTCTGCTATAAGGAGGCTGATTCATAGTGGGGTAGGGAGGGGGAGCAAAGGAAGAATAGATAAACTCTAGATAGGGCAGAGAGGTGGGAGGGGAAGGAAGAGGGCAGGGGATTAGAAATGATGGTGGAATGTGATGGACATCATTATCCAAAGTACATGTATGAAGACATGAATTGGTATGAATATACTCTGTATACAACCAGAGATATGAAAAAATGTGCTCTATATGTGTAATATGTATTGTAATGCATTCCGCTGTCATATATTAAAGGGTCTCACCAAGTTACCCAGGTTGGCCTTGAACTTTTGATCCTCCTGCCTCAGCCTCCTAAATTACTGGGATAACAGGCATGCACCACCATGCCCAGCTTCAAATGCCTTTATTTCTAAGATTGGTTCCCATTTCAGACATCCATTCTCTCCCACAGACAAAGAGGTCCTGCATGTGAAACTTCTAGGACAGGCATCCATGGACACTTTCTGATTTAAACTGATGTATTCTTTGAAGTGCACCAGAGACATGCACAGGTGAATTCCCCCCCCCCCCAAAAAAAAAGAATATTCTCTTTGGGAGGGAAAAGGGAGGTAGTGGGGAATGAAACTGACCAAATTATGTTATATGCAGGTTCAAATATATCACAATGTATACCACTATTATGTATAATTATAAAGCATCAGTAAAAAATTTTTTATAAAAGAATGTTATACATTTTTATAGGTCAAAATGAGCTCTATGAGATTCCATGATACCTAACTTTTAATATAAAATACTTCATATAAAAACTGAATTAACCTTTTGGACTGTTTGAGCATTTTCATGCTGATTAGATACTAATTTTCTCTCTTATAAATGGACAGTTCTTCAATACAACCCAGTTCTTCCTTCACGAGTATGTTCTTCACCCACACACCATGCATAAAAAAACCTTATTTTTTCATTTGGATTACAGACCCCAACATAGATGTTTTCCTATCATTCATAAAAAGATACAAATCATCTTTCTTCACATTTGTGCCTATCTCCTTATTTAAAGTATCCAACAGAACCCACAAAAAAAAAAAAAAAAAACAATATCTGAAATACTACATGTACCAATATCTGAAGTGCATCTAGAGGCCTGGCATTAACCTTAGGGGTTATCTCACACGTTGATCTTAACCTGGAATTAACCTTGGGAGCTAACTCACACGATGTTCTGGAGTTAGGGCTGGGGATCCTCTCATATGCCTTGAAATCTGAGCACATCTGCAGCTCTAAACTCTTTACTCACAAGAAAAAAAAATTTACAATGTTACAAATAAGAGTCAACATTTTTAATCCCTTATCATAAAAATACAGGCAGCTCCCCTGCTCCCCTATGATGTGGGTCTGTGCTTTGGGAGAAGAGGGAGACTTGCCTTCTTTGCTCCTCCCAGTCACAGGTGTCCCTTGAAGGATTGAGAGAAGAGTCTAGGGGAGTTCCTGGACCCAACAGTGTTTCCAAGTGAACCAATCTACCAGAAGACTAGAATAGAATCATTTCTTTTAGAAATTGTTCCACCTATCACTGCTCATTTGCCTAAAAAGTAGCAATGAATCCAGGCCTTGGGAAATTCAGCTAATCCTCTGAACCCTGAGCTCATTTTGGTAATGATCTGGGAAAGTCTGTTCCCCTAGTAAGAGAGACTTATGCTAACCATATACATCTTGAACCAAAACCTGAGACATGTAATTGAACCATGATGACATATATCAAATCAGGCTGAGGACAGATAATATGGAATATGGAATTCATGCCCATTTTTCATCCTAGATTTTCCATTCTTCTTAATTTCTTTCAAGAACCTCCCAGTTCCCCATGGGCTCTCAAGCTACCCCACAGTTTTGTTTACCTCCATAAGGGACAGGAACATATTATGTAAAACAAAGTGCCTCCAATCTTTCAAACCATAAAAAATTATAGATAAACATTATATTTTATTTAACTTAATAAAACTTTACACAGTATATAGTTTCCCCGTATTACTTATTTATGAGGTCACTAGGAAAATCCCTATTCTGTTCATGTCTTCCCCTTCTGTTGATCTTTGATATCCCCTCTTCTCCCTCCCCAGCTCCTCCCTTCTCTGTGCTGTAATACAGAGCCCCTTTTCTTCTTTCCTATATAATTCTAAACACAAGTTCTGCCAATAACCCTGAGCTATTGATGCATCATGCTGATTTGCACCAGCTATGCCTCATGGTGGTTAACCCAGCCTCAGAACCGGGTCTCCTTAGATCTTCCTTGGAGAACACGATTACATATATACATCTCAAAAGTCACACAACCAGGGGGGGTGGAAATTGAGCCAAAAATAAGCAGATCCTGTTCTGAACTACTGAGCACATTAAATAAGGAGCGAGGGGGATACAACTAGAGGAAAGAAAACTCCTATCCAGAGTTGTAACTCAAAGATTTTCACATATGTGTAAAGCAAAATGTAAATTACTATAAAGATGACCTGCCCTTTTAAATATCCCACTTCAAATGAAATATGAATGTCCTTATATTGGTAGGGACAGAGAAAGGGGCAGACCAGAACAGAGAGTAGAAGAAGGGAAGACTATCATAAGCAATAAGTTAAATGACAACCAGAGGTGTACTTCCAAATTAAGAGAATGACCAAAAATTTTGTCATATAACTAAAGGTCACAAAATCTAATGTCTTTGAGAATCTTAGGTTTGTAAAAAACCAAGTATATGGAGCAACAGTTGGGAGTTAGAGTATAATGACGTTACTCTGCAACTTTGGGCAAATCACAATCTCTGATCATCAGTTTTTCTATCAACTCCCTCTCTTGAGGAGTCACAGACCAGGTCACCAGATGGTTTATATATACTGAATTGTCTGGCTCGTTTATTTTCCATTATGAAGCCATGTGTAATGGCCCTGTGTTTAAACATGATCAGATAGAGCACATGACTGTCATTACAACGTAATCATCCTTTGTCTCTGTTACAGAGCAACAGTGTTCCAGATTCTCCAAACCAAACTCAAATCATCTGAACTCCACAGAAAATGGAGAAATGCCATTGGTTGTGTTGAAAGAAAAATCTTCTGGATTGTAAAGTTACTTATAGTTTCAAAAACTCTGGCTAACCTCAAGGTCAAGGCACAAACATGATCCAACTGATGTAAGAGGACATCAGCAGTCTAAGAAAAATATGATAAAGTGAACTTTTTATTACAAAGCTTGTCTATATACAAGTTAAGTTCCCAAAAGCTGTCTTCCAGTCTGTTTCTTTGAAAATCCAGGAAACACACTAAACAAGCCTCTACTTATATCTGCCGTTGATGAAGGCCGACCCGATGCGCTTTGGCTCAGAATAGATCCTTGGAAAAGTTCATAGACTGGAAATGTGTAGAAAACAGAACTTCTATGCAAATTTCCTTCACTTGAAGTTGTGAAAGTTAGTTTCTGTTCACTAAAAATATCAGCAATGTGATTCCAGGCTCCCACAAAACACAGCCTTCTATCAGACACTAGACAACAATAGGTTCCTGAGCACCAGCAACACAGGACAAAGGGAGATCTCACAGACAGCGGCCAAAGGGGTCTTGATGTTTTGGGTGACATTAAGGAAGTATAAAGCTTACAGGGCCCTTCATGACCTCACTCCCCACCCTCCTTTACCTCCTTCCAAGGAACCCATCTCTGCCTGTGTTGAACTACCCTCTGTTCTCCACTCCCTCCTGTCTCTGTGCCATAGACCACTCCCCTCTGCCCTGCCCATTCTCCAGTGCAGCCCATACATCACTTACTTCTAAACATCGTTGATCACTTCTAATTTTTCCTAACCTCCCAAATTCAGGTAAAATATGCTCCATACGTGCTCCTTTACAACCTTATATATTCCCTTTTACTTGCTCCATTCACATGCCTGAAACTTTTATTTTAAAAATCTTCATTTCCCACTGAACTTTAAGTTCCACAAGGGAGAGGATGTATCAGTCCAGTTCATAGAAGTTACTCAACAAATGTAACTTAATGGAATTCAAGTGAATAACCTGATTCACTATTCTTTATTTACTAAAGTAGTGATTAATTTCTTTTAGAGGTTTTTCTCTATTAACTTTCATTTTATTTATCACTTTTTTCTGAGTTTAAATTCTAGAAGTATAAAAGACACAGAAAAGCATAAATATAATCATATTCATGTTACCACTACTTGGAACTGACAAATGTTAGTTTTTCATATGACTTCCAGTCTACTAAACACAATTTTCAAAGACCCAAAACTCAAATAGTTTTGGGGTCAATCCTGAAACCAGAGTTAAAATGGGACTCAATATTATTAAGCCCTTGTTATGTGTCAATCATTGTGCTGAATGGTTAATATACATTGCATATTCAACTTTCTCTAAGGATATTATTATATACAATTTATAGATGTTTAAAAAAAACTGGGACTCGAAGGATTAATTAACCCAAATTAATATAACCAGTTAATGTCAAACCATCTTCAAACCAATTCTATTCAAGTCTGAAATACATAGTGCTTTGCTCTTTATTGTTCACATCCTCCAACTCTATTCATATTTGGAAGGAACTTGAACTTTGTGAGCCAGAGAATGTGTTTTCACATATGTTATTCATCCATTCATTCAACAAACATCGATTAAGTATCTGCTCTGGGTTGTGTGTTGCTCTTTCTCATAAATGTGCAGAAAATTAAGTTAACCAGGACACGCATTCACAAGCACTGTGGTTCATTTAGCTGAAGAATGAGAAATTAAGGGGTGACAAAATGCCATGGAAGTTTCTCCAATGCAAAAGAAACACGACCATCAAGGCAAATTGAGAAAAGCAGCATTAAAAGGCTGACTCACCCCCACTGGTTAAGGATGACAAATGACAAGCTGCATTCAGACTAGATGGCCCCTGAAATTTTTCTCCTGGTCCTACAATGACTATGATCTTGCGATTGTGCTGTGAAAAGACTTTATACAGATACTAGACTTTAAAAGTAGGCCATCCTTTATGATTTCTACAGTGCCCCACATTTTGTTTTCACAATAAACAAAAAATAAACAGTATGGAATGTAAGGCTGAATAATTTAGCTCTTTTCTGAGTTCAAGTTCTTTCTGCTGCTCCCTGCCCACCCTTGTGTGGCTCTGAGTCAGGCCTGGGACAATTCAGCCCCTGCACCTCCTTTCTTGTGTTGCCTGGCTTCAGAAAAACCACAACACTGAGCTCCCTGCCAAAAGTGGATAACTGTCCTTTCAGGGGTACTTGGGGTCTGGGTCACACTTCTTCCAGTAAGTCCTGAGAGTTAGGGAATCACCTTTCATGACAGTATCAGCAGCAGCTTGAACTTCTGGTAGAAAATTAAAACTATTTCTGGACACCCTTTGGAAATCCTGGCTCTTCTTGTGTTCCCCAAACTCTACCACCCTCAATTATTCCTTTAACATAGCTCCTCTTCCCACCTTGAGGGAGCAGAACTCTTCCTTCACAATGTTTCAAGTCTTTGTGTTTGTCTTTTTAGTTTTCTTGGTCAATATTTTTACTTTGAAACAATTCACATTTGTTCTTGCACTGCGTTCATCCTACTTAAGATGAATGTTTTGTGGCAACAATGAGTTAGTTTGTAAGCATGGCCCACCATAAGGGTAAACAAGAGTGGGAGGACTCCTTGGCTTACTGAGGACTCTCTTCACCAGCTATTTGCTTTTGTTGTTACTGTTTTCACTATGTACATATGTTGCTGATCTCCGAAATCTAGTAAAATTGTGATGTTTCCTATGATTGACAAGTACAAGCCACACACAGTGAAACCTGTGGTTCTGAGCCTTGGGTCTGTTCTCATATGACATCAGAGAAAGCACCCTTAATCCTCAGAAATTCCATCACTTGGAAGCTCTTCTCAGGGTAACCATACCTACAGAGTTGTTTACCTGGTTAAACAGGTGGGTTAGTTCATTTGTTCACTCATTCAACAAATATCTCAACACTGTAATGATATAAGTTTGAGTAAAACAGATCAAGTTCTTTGTTAGGAGCTCATGGTGTACTGAAAAAGAATATAAAACAAGCAATAAATTTACATGAAGAAAGGAGGGTGGGAAAAACAGGAAAAATGGGAGGGAGGGAGGAAGAGAGGGAAGAAATGACTAGACCCAGGAAGTAACCCACAGATTCTGCCAGGTTCCTGATCACCCCTGTGAGGTACTGAGAGGGTGGACATGGAACCCATCTGTGGTGTTTAGAGGCGGGGCCCTGGGGTGGTGACTAGGGTTAGATAAGATCATTGGGTGGAGCCCCCTGATTGAAAACAGTGGCATTATAAGAAGAGAGGAGGTAGAGGACACACATGTGCCCACACTCCCTGTCTTTCACCATGTGTTGCCCTGCACCTCCTGGGGACTCTGCCATCAAAAAGCCATCACCAGGTGCAGCCCCTCAACCCTGGATCAGAACTGTGAGTCAAAATAAATCTGTTCTCAGTCTGTCATATTTTGTTATTAGCAACAGAAAATGGACTAAGACAGTACTCTTCACCCAGTGATTCGATAATAAAAGTCTGTGTCTACTGCTTATTATATGATGAGGCTCTGTCCTAAGAAATTTACATATTATATATAACTCAACTCTCATAAAACTCTACTGGCATACCCACTTCACAGATGAGGAAACTGAAGCACAGATTAATAAATTTGTTGAGATCAGAGTCCATGTTCTTTGTATACTAGACATTTTCTGTATTCAGTAGGTACTTATTAGGTACCTACTATGTGTCAGACACTGACTAATGTCTGACACATAAGGTGAACATGACAGAGGACCGGTGCTGAGGAGCACCTATTCTAGTTTGGGAAATAGCAATATATAAACATACCAGTACTGTTACATGTAATGAGTCTTCAGATAGTGATACAAAGTGTCATGGGATGATGCAGGAGGGTCATTAACCTGACCAGAAGGGTCAAGTGAAGAGATGAAAATCTCTTCAGTGGGATCCTGTGAAGAGATGATAATCAAGTATCTTCTCACACCAGCAATGAAACTTAGCCTTATGAAACTCAGATATTCTGAATCCCCTGTTATGGTTTGAATATGAGGTATCCCCCAAAAGCTTTTGTGTTAATGCAAAAATATTCAGAGGTAAAAATCATTGGATTATGAGAACTGTAATTTAATTAGTTCATTTTAGTGTGAATGGACTGACTAGGTGGTAAATGTAGGCAGGTGGACATGGCTGAAAGAGATGGGTCACTGGTGACATGCTATAGAAGGGTACAGCTTCTCTGTGGCCCCTCTCTCATTATCTTTCTTTTTTAAAAAAATATTTATTTTTTAGTTGTAGTTGGACACAATACCTCTATTTATTTATTTATTTATTTATTTTTATGTGGTGCTGAGGATTGAACCCAGGGCCCCACATGTGCTCGGCGAATGCTCCACCGCTGAGCCACAACCCCAGCCCTCTCTCACTATCTTTCTTGCTCTCTGCTTCCTGACCCCACCAGGAGCTGAGCAGCTTTCCTCCTCTGGGCCCTTCTGCTCTGATATGATGTCTCACCTTGGGCCCAGAGCAATGGAGTTGTCTGTCCATGGATTGAGACCTCTGAAACCAGGAGCCCAAAATAAAATTTTCCTCCTCTAAGTTGTTCTTGTTGAGTATTTTGGTCACAGTGACACAGAAGCTGACTAAACAATCCCCCTCTAGTTTAGACTATGAAACTTACTGACATAACCCAAGTAGTTTTAACCACAGCAAAACTGGGGCAGCAAGGGCCATGAAGGGGAACAAAAGACAGAGTTGATGCACTAGAACTAGAGAGGTTTCCCTGACTCCAAGCTGTGTCTCATGGTGACAGCTGTGTCTCAGGGTCCCATTATAGATATTTAATTTCTCTCTCTCTCTCTCTCTCTCTCTCTCTCTCTATATATATATATATATATATATAC
>NW_026000019.1:10529156-10535195 GCF_001458135.2 Marmota marmota marmota
ATATATATATATATATATATATATATATATATATATATATAAATTATGCTTCAACATCTTTAAACAAACAACAACAAAAAAAACTTTCTTGCTGTGAAGGACTGCACTCTCAGTGCTAACTCCTAAAAATAACAAAGGGCCCAGAGATGCCCTGTACACCTCAGGAGACAATATTTCTCTGCCTGATCATCCCTGGGTTAAAACTAGAGACCACCATAGCCCAGTGCCCACTGAAATTATTCAAACTAGCCAATCCTAGGTGGATCCCCCTGCCTTGCCTCGCCAATGAGGGATGCCCTAACCCTTCCCTCACTCCTGTCCCCTGCCTCCTGACCACGGTTGTTTCTGTCCTGTGTGGCTCTGTGTGGCATGCCCTGCTACCTGTCTCTAGAAACTGTGAGGATGACAAACTCTGCTTTTTCCTCAGCCTCCTTACATCCCACCTTGTGATGGCACATGACTATCTCATTTAAAAAAAATAGCAGGGCATAGGAAAACGCTGATGTGGGCCAGCATTAATGCCCAAGGAAGCAACAGAGGTTCAGGACGACATGGGTGAAAATATCCAGGACCTAAATCAATAGCTTAGGGAATGGGGAGCGCACTTCAGTATGCACAAGACAAAGCTACAAAGAGCTAAGCAGACTTTGGGAGAGAGAATCCATTTAAGTAGGATGGAGTTAAAGGCAGGGGTGCAGTCTCCATGGAATACTGGGATACTGACATGGACCGAGTGTTTGTGTTCCCCTAAATCTGTACATTGAAATCCTGACCTCTGATGTGATGGTATTAAGAGGTGGGGCCTTTGGAAGATATCTGGGTCACAACGGGGGAGTCCTCATGAATGGAATTACAGCTGTTATAAAAGAGGAACTCTAGCTTTTTCTGCCATGTGAGGACATACAAAGAAGACAGGTGTCTACCACCTGGAAGAGACCCCTCACTGGAACCTGACCATGCTCACACCCTGGGCTTCCAGCCTCCAGAACTGTGAGAGATGATTAACCCAGTCCATGGCACTTTGTTATTGCAGCCTAGGCTGGCTAAGAAAGATACTGGATAGGGGAAATTAAGTGGAGGCTCAGTCACAAAAACTAAGCCACCAATGCTAGGAAGGAAAAAGGTTAGGACTCAACAGGGTGTTTGTTCACACTGGACATTATAAAGCCACACTCTGCAAGCAAGACTAGGACCAAGTATTGAGCTGAGTTTATTGCCTGGGCCAAGACTAGTTAGGGCTGAGCAGGGAAACCAAATGTAGAGTCAGATTGATTTAAACAATTGTGGTGGCCTCATGAGGAAATAAAACAATAGCACTGAAGAACGACAAAGTGGAATTTAAACCTTACTCTGCAATGAACCAGTTATGTATCTTTTGCCATGAACCTTAACCTCTAATCTTCAAAATTCTTACAAGTAACTGGGCAAATGAGCTAAACAGATATTTTCCAAAAGAAACGCACATGGCCAATATATAAAAGAAAAAGGCTCAAATTATTTAGCCATCAGAGAAATGAAAGTCAAAAATACAGTGAGAGTCCATGTCACCCTAGTCAGAAGAGCTATTATTAAAAAAAAAAAAAAAATCTGGAGAGGATGTGGGAAAAAGGAACTCTTTTACCCTATTGAAATGTAAACTAATTATGGAAACCAGTAGGTAAATTCTTCAAAAATCTAAAAACAGAACTATCATATAATCCAGCTAAACCAATCCTGGGTTTATACCTAGAGGAATCAAAGTCATATGATTAAGACACCTGTATGTCCATGTTTATTGTAGCACTATTCACAATAGTCAAGTTATGGTACCAGCCTAGATACCCATCACCAAATTAATGGACAAAAATATGTGAGACACACACACACACACACAGTGGAGTATTATGAGGCCATAAAGAAGAATGAAATCACGTCATTTGCAGGAAAATGAATGAAACTGGAGGTTATCATGTTAAGTAAAATAAATAAGAATCAGAGAGACAATATCTCATATATGAAATCCAGAGGGAGGAGACATTAGGGAAGAGAAAGGAGCCAGGGAGAGGAGGAAAGGGAAGGGATACAGTTGGAGTATATTGAAAGCATGTACAAAAATTTCACACAGAACCCCATTATTCTGAATAATTAATAGGCACTACTAATTATAATTTTTAAATATCTCTACAGCTCTCAAAGCAGTGATGCCAGCTGGTCCTTTGCAGCAGGGACAGCCTTTGCAGAGGGGTTAACATGCATAAAAAATAAACATAAAACATTCTTATGAGTTAAATGAAAAATATTCCCATGGCTACGACACTTAAATGTGTTGATGAATATGAAATTGCCAAGCACAGTTATTAATCTGAAGTAGGTACCCATAATGGTATTTTCCCTCCCTTACAGACTTCAATTGAATACTATTCAATCTATTTTATTTCTCATTACTAATGATATGTCTACTTTACCCATCTTAGAGACCCATGCTTCAAAGCATTTTTATATATTAATAACTTCCTAGGAAGTAAATTTCTATGCCTTTGCCTCATATGAAAATTTTGACAGAAAGAAAAAGGAATTAATTTAGAATCCTAAAGGAAAACCCTAGCTCTGTCTTCAAAGCAGAGCCTTCAAGTTCAGCAAGAGCTGGCTCTTTAGAATTTAATACAAAGCACTCCCACTGCTTGTCCAAATTGTCATCCAGCTTTTTTTAAGTTCTCCCTCTTCTTGTGGCTCAGATGAGTATGATTTAATCTCCAAAGCATGCTTGATGATCACATTACTATTTCCTCCTCCAAGAATGTGATGTTTCAGTGTGGGGCCCCATTCCTGTTCTGGAGAGAGGAAGAGGTCATCTATCCAGTCTCTGTACAGGCATCCACTGGATTAACTTCACACAGAACATCTCTGTTCCATGACCACAGAGAGTATCACTTATTTGGGTGGCATTCTTACAAATGTAAAATAATGAACACAGATAAGCCCCATGCTTAGTGGATGACCCAAAGCAAATTCAATCAGCAATACCAAAAATAAATACACAAAAATCACCATGACTTAATGCTATCCAATAGTGCATCAAATGAGTGGATCTCTTTTACACTCAGAGATCAGAGAGGACAACATTTTGGTTTATGCGGTGATTTAGAGAAATAAGACATTATCATTAAATAGTGAAAATGACTCATCAATCAATCACCAAGCATTTATTTCAATCTGGATCCAATAGTGTGTCAGTGCTTTGGGATTTTAAGTGAAGCAGAATTAAGACTAATGGGTATGGTTTTAAAGACAGACAGTCTGGCTGGAGAGAAAAAAGGAACAACCTAAATAATCCTCGGGTTAGCTCTGACCAACCCAATGTGAACAAAGAGAGAGACCAGTGTGAGCTTGAGTGGCTTTGCAGCATTGCAGGGCATCCCACACAGGACTGACGGTTGCATTTTTGAAAAATAAATCTGACCTGGTCACTACCCCTTCCTAAAACTCTTCATTGACCCCCTACTCACAGGATAGTTTTCAATCTAAGTGAGAAGCAAGACTTTTCATTATTTAGTCCCTCTCGGTGTCATCTCTTCTCATTACATTTAAGATAAGAGGAATGCTTAAGATACTCCAAACTCTAGGACAATCTCTCTGACACTTCCCTTAACACAGATTTCCTTCTTCAATGAATATTTTATCTGATTGCCCTTCTAAAATTCTATTTGCGGGGCTGATTCCTCCTTTTCCCTTAAGAGTGAACTCAGGTACTAGTTTGCTGGGGAGCTCACCTTCCCTGAACCCACAGGTACATGAGCACACTCAGACCCAGGCTGGACCATACCCTCCAGGCTCTCAAAACACCTGCAAACACATCCACCATCCACAGCACCATTTAACATGCACCACTGTGCTATTGTTATTGAGTGATACAATTCTGATGTATCATCCATTGCCCTTTTTTTAAGATCAACTTTATTGAGGTACCATTACATGTAATGAAACATGTCCATTTTAAGTGTATATATAGCTCAATGAGTTTTGACAATATGTGCCACCACATAAGCTACTAAAGTGATCAAAAAGCAACATTTTCATCATCACAAAACATGTCCTATCCTCCCTCTACTCTTGCCCACTTTTAAAAATAAAAAATGCTGACATTTTATTGGGACATTTGGTTTTTGTATTTGACCCCCCTTAACAATTTAATATTTTCTATTACATACAGGTATTATTTATAACTTAAAATTAAATATTTATATTTAGAGAGCATATTTGGAATATTAACAATTAATCACTACATTAAAAATGAAAATAATACTTTAACTTCCAATATACTTGAAACTAACTTGTACCTATATAAAACTTTTAATTGATTAGAAGTCAGTAGTGAACAAGTCCTTAACTAAATATGACCAAAAAATAATGCAAATTCAGTACTACCTAAGATGATTCTAACCCAGTGAAATAATTTTTTAAAGATGCATGTTCTTAAAATCTAGATTTTAAAGTTTTAGACAACTCACATTTCTAGCAGTATGGTGGACTAACTACCCTAACTGACTCTCCCACTAAAAATGCTTCATAAAATAGAACTAAAATACCTTTTACAGTACATTGGTAAGCTGGAAAGAAATTAATTCTAAAAATCAAAACCTAAATGAAAGTAGAATCCACAAAGAAGAGCATTAGTTTCTAGACAGGGAAGGTGGCACATGCTTTAATCCCAGCTACTCCTCAGGAGGTTGGGGTAGGATGATCCCAAGTTCAAAGCCAGCCTCAGCAATTTAGCAAGAACCTAAGCAAACTAGCAGACTCTGTTTCAAAATAAAAAATAAAAGGACTGGGGATGATGTGGCTCAGTAGTTCAGTGCTCCTGGGTTCAATCCCTGGGAAACACACACACACAAACAAAAAAGATAGCTTCATTTAGGGAGGAGGGAAGATGGCGGCGAGGGGAGTGCATTTCCCCCGTGTGCCGCGTCACTGTGTGGGAGAATGACGAGTCAGGACGGCTAAAGGCTATCTTGTTAGGAATTTCCAGCAATAGTGGGGTGCTCCGGAACCTGGAGGAAGGATTTCCATCGCACGAGGATCGGCTATGGGGGCTCAAACGCGAGAGATTTGTTGCACGGAGGGTCACACTGCTTATTCAGCAAATCGCCCCACGGCTAGAATCTGCGGCACGCGCTGGGAAACGAGGAGATAGCGACGCAGGGATACAGCGCTGCAGTTTCTGCCAGCCATGCAAGCACTGTACTCAGTGCTGAATTCTGGATTCGAGACAGGGGAAGGAAGCGGTCCAATTCGGTTCTCCACACCGGTCAGACCACAGAGGAGGCCAGCGGCCACCATCTTGGAGAGCTGACGTCACCATCCCTGTTTTTGACTGATCGCAGCTCATTCAGCCATAGAACAGGTAATTTCAGGCTGCCATTCACCTGCGGCTTGTAGACAAATTACTCAGGTTCAGTGCTAAATAACCCGCGGAAACTGCTTCTTGGAGCCTGCTCTTATCAGAGCATACACCGGAGCACGGAGCAGCCGAGTTCCGGCTCCCGGAACTGCTCTGGCCCAGGGCTAAGGAGCCCGCGGAAACTGCTTCTTGGTCCGGGTCCTGCTGAGTACTGTGGAGGTAAACACCAACCGAGCCTTCGTGGGCAGTGGCAACAGGACTCAGACGGGGCCTGTCAGGGCCGGTCAGGACTCACCCATTGCTTTGGTCACCCGGCAAAGGGAACGAAATGCTGCCATTCGCATAGGATACCAACATGGCAGAGATCAGATGTCATCAGAAAGTGGCGGAGGAGAGAACTTCATCAATACCAGCGGCGACAGAAACAGTTGGTCTCCTGGTAGGGAGGGTGAGTCACAGACACCCGAGTCTCCCTCGCTTTGTCGTCGAGCCAGAGGGGAGGAGCCGGGCCGCCGCCTGCGCCCGGAGCAGGCCCAGCGGCTCGCCGGTGTGGTAGTCGCATGACCCTAATTGGAGAGGGGGCGGAGCGGAGCCGCCACCCGCGCCCGCAAGGTGGGCAGACCCTGGGACCCGACCCGGTGGAACAGGCCCATGCGGCCGGC
>NW_026000019.1:10538457-10638070 GCF_001458135.2 Marmota marmota marmota
GGGTAGAGAGAGAAGAGGGGAGGGGAGGGGAGGGGAGGGGGGATAGTAGAGGATAGGAAAGGCAGCAGAACACAACAGACACTAGTATGGCAATATGTAAATCAATGGATGTGTAACTGATGTGATTCTGCAATCTGTATATGGGGTAAAAATGGGAGTTCATAACCCGCTTGAATCAAAGTGTGAAATATGATATACCAAGAACTATGTAATGTTTTGAACAACCAACAATAAAAAATTAAAAAAAAAAAAGAAAGCTTCATTTAGAGATCACTGGCCAAACCAGGAACATTTTAGCCTTTTTTTTTCTTTTTTCGTAATATTTATTAACTGTACACCAAAATCCAATTTGTACTTGCCTTGCCTTTCCATGTATTGGGTCAGCACTGTAAGCACTTGCCCAACTGGGCATTACATTTCTCCAACCTCCCTCCCTCACATTTCTGTGGGGTAGTGGGACTAGATCTCAGTCACAGAGTAGGAGCTGATATAATGCATGTCACTTCTAGTCCAAGAGGGTCAGGAATCGAGTGTATCTTCTTCAACCTCTTTTTGTAAGTTTGAGTATCAGGATCATACATGGTCCTTGGATTCATTCTGACAGAGTCATACATGCAAGGAATCTGATTTCAAGCCCCATTCTCTCCCCACTTTTCTTCCCCTCCTTCCTCCCTATTCTCTCTCCTCTCGACTAAACGTCCTCTCTTCTACACATATATAAAGGTGAAATTCCTTTTGGTACCTTTATATCTGAAGTTAACATGATTTTATTGATTCATCCATTTATCTTCCCCTTTCCCTTCCTTCCCCCCTCACTCTGGTTCCCCTTCTTCTACTCCACTGATCTTCCCTGGATTTTTAAGACATCCTATCCTCCCCAACTGCCTTCTTTCCCTTATTTTGCTCTAGTTTCCACATGTGAGAAAAAACATTCAATCCTTGATTTTTCTGAGTCTGGCTTATTGGCACTTTGCATAATTTTCTCCATTTCCATCCATTCACCAGAAAATGCCATTATTTCATTCTTATTTATGACTCAGTGAAACTGCATTGTGAATATATGCCACATTTTTAATCCATTCCTCTATTGACTAGCATCTGGGTTGATTCCATAGTTTGGCTAATGTGAATTCTGCTGCTATAAAATGGCTGTATCACTATAATATGCTGATTTATCTTTTGGATAAATACCAAGAAGATAGCTGGGTCATATGGTGGAATCACTCCTAGTTTTTAAGGAATCACCACACTTTTTTACCGATTGGCTGCATTAATTTGCAGTCCCACCAACAATATAAGAGTATACCTTTTCTCCCACCTCCTCACCAGAGTTTATTATTATTGATGTTCTTGACCATTTTGACTGGAGTGAGAAAAAATCTTAGTGTAGCTTTGATTTGCATTTCCCTAATTACTAGAGATGGTGAACATCTTTTCATATATATTGTGGCCATTTGTGTTTCTTCCTTTTGAGAAATTCCTGTTTAGTTCTTTTGCCCCTTTATTGATTGGACTATTTCCTTTTTTGGCATTGAGGTTTTTTGAGTTCTTTATATATTCTGAATATTAATCCCCTCTCGGGGGGAATAGATAGCAAAGATTTTCTCCCATTATATAGGCTCTCTTTACTTTCTTATCATTTCCTTTGCTCTGTAGAATCTTTTCAATTTGATCGCATCCTATTATTGATTCTTGATTTTATTTCTTGACCTTTAGATATCCTGTTGAGGAAATTGGTGCCCAACCTATATAAATGGAGTATTAATGCTGTGTTTTCTTCTAACAGTTGCAAGGTTTCTGGTCTAATTCCAAAATCTTTGATCCATTCTGATTTGACTTTTTTGCAGGGTGAAAGATAGGGACCTAAATTCATTCTTCTACATATGAATATCTAGTTTTCCAGCATCATTTATTTAAAAGGTTGCTTTTTCTACAATGTATATTTTTTGCAGTTTGTCAAATGTCAGATGCTTGTAAAAATTTGAGTTTGTTTCTATAGTTTCTGTTCTCATCCATTGGTCTTCATGTCTATTATGAATGCCAATACCACACTGTTTTTATCACTATAGCTCTGCAGTATAATTTGAGAATGGGTATTGTGATGTGTCCTGAATCATTTTTCTTGGCAGAATTGCCTTGGCTATTCTGGGTCTCTTATTCTTCCAAATGAAATTTAGGACTGTTTTTTCCTAGTTCTGTGAAGAATGTCATTGGTATTTTGATGGGGATTGCATGGAATGTGTATGTTATTTTTTGGTAGTATGACCATTTTGACAGTATTAATTCTGCCTATTCAAGAATATGGGAGTTCTTTTGATCTTCTGAGCTTCTTAAATTTCTTTCTTCAGTGTTTTATAGTTTTCATAGCAGAGATCTTTCACCTCCTTGGTTAGATTAATTCCAAAGTATTTCTGATTTTTGTTTTAGGTCAACCTTTTTAATTGCTAGCTGATATAGAAGATTGCCAGGCCACAGAGTTTTAGAGCTCCAAGAAAGAAGTATCTGGGTCCTTGAATTACCACACAGAGAAAAGCAAGCACCCTCACTAGAAACACCTAAACTGGATTAGTATGTGGCTGAGAAATAAACTTTTATTGGGTTAAGCTACTTAAATTTTGGATAGTATTTAGTTACAGCTCTATGTTATTCTAGTTAACATAGGCTTTATTACCTAAAAACACACAAGAAAGAATAATATAAAGCCTAGGACTGGTTCAATGGAAAGAATCTATAGGAAACCCTACTACATAAATCTGAGACCCCAAAATGCTATTCCCTCAGCATTGGAGTGAACTAGTAATATTTCTCCATAACAATACAAGGAAAGTTGATTATCTTGAAATACGGTGCTGAGTAGGGATAGCAAGAGGGAGTTATCCACACCCCTTAGAATTCACCACTACAAGAATGTCCTTGCATAGGTTTCTACCCTGTATTCATATTGAACAGTTTTTTTAAAAATCAAGCTAAGAATTTACTTTGAAGTGGTTTCCAGTTGATTCCAGAAACAAGTGCAAATTCTCCATGAATAGAATTCTTTTTATTACAATACAAATGAACTCACAGTCAAAAATCACAAATAAACAAAAAAAAATCATATAAAAGGTCCAACAAGAAAAACAGATAGTAGAATAAGACCCATAGTTCTGGGAATCTCTAGACTCTGAATATAAAACCATTAGATTTACAATTGTTAGGAAACAATCCTCCATGGTCCTCTCTTGTTCCTGCATGTTTTCTTATATATGCCACAAATTGAAGTCCCCAACTAATTTTTACCTAGATCATTTTTCAGGCAATTTTGAGGGATGTGCTAATGTCTACCAGTAGATCAAAATGCAAGACTGCTTACTGCCTACTATAAAGATTCTCAAGTTCACTGTTCCTCTCTGGTGCAGACATCTATCTAGGTTCACCTATGTCACTCCTATACGAATCAGGACATAGGAAACCAAAACACACATGATATTCTGACTACTGCTTTTATTGTGAATACTAAAGTCTTTTGCTCTGAGCCAAGAGTCTCATGTCATCGTTCAGCATCCACAAAATTGTACCAAGTTAATTTGCATGTGAAGTAAAACCTCAGACCCTTCACAGTTTTTGATAAACATATCTTAGGAAATATAAATAAGAACAAAAAGCAAGCAAGAGGCTAAAAGAAAAACTTATAAGATTTAAAAGAAAATGAACTTTTAGAAGTACAAAAATAGAAATGAAATTTAAAAATTAATGGTTGAGTTAAGAAGCAGATTAGATACTGTTGAGGGTAGAATTAGTGAATTGTAAGATAAATATAAAATAAACCAGAATGCAACACAAGAGGAATAAAAACATAGTAACCCTGAAAGAGGTTAGGGACATGAACAAAGAGTGAGAAAATCAAAAATAAAACCTTACTGGAGTTACAGAAGAATGAGGCAAATCTGAAAAGAAAATCATAAATATGTTTCCAGACTAGAAATTATTTGTGAAACCCATCATGAATCCCAAAACATTAAATTAATAGAAATCCACACCAAAAACAGAAGAATGAATTAATATTTTGTATAATTGCAAAAATGTAAAGAAGGTTTAAGTATTAAAGGGTAAAGATATTATATTCAAAAGAATTAAAATTAAACTAGCTCCTCCTCCAGAGCAATGGAAAAGCAAAGGACAGTGGAATATTTCCAATGTACTGAATGAAAATAGCCTATAACTCCATACCCATCTAAACTATATTCCTAAGAGTTTACTCAAAATAAAGACATCTTAAGATGGGGTGAAGAAAGGGTGAGTTTTATTATTGTTAGACCCTTAGACAATTAAATATTAAAGGAAAAAAAGAAAAGTGGTCTCAAGTGGAGATGAGATGCAAAAAAAACTGACAATCAAAGAATGAGATTTTATCTCAGACCAACTAGATAGAAAAATTAAGAAATCTGACAATTTTGAGAGTTGCCAAGAGCGTGAAACAAGGGAAAATTTTATGCACACACATTGGCACAACTTTGGAAAACTATTTGACAATGACTTGGAAAACAAAATTTTCATGTATCTAACTAAAAAAAATCCACCTAATAAGTATCAATCAAGAAAAAAATTTTACATACAATCATGTGTAAGTATGTTCTTAACAGCATAATTTTCCAAAGTTTCCTCCTAATCTTAGGATGATGATGATGATGATATTGATGATGATGATGATGATGATGATGATGATGATGATGATTGTGTTAAAAACATTCTGCTATTAGATATATCAGAAAACAATTTTCTATGTTTGCAATATGTAGACCAGATCCTAGACAACCGCCCAAGATAATGAATACCACCTAGGTCCCCTCAGAAAATAGATGTTGTTCTTTCTGGTACCATGTACTAAGCATTCTATGTTTTGCCTTTTGCATTTCTACATCATAGTCATTATTTTGAAGCTCGTTTTTGTACTTCTCTCTAAAGTGTTCTTTCCTATGTATTAAAACCATTAACTTTCATTCCAGCTTTAGTGCACATAAGACAAATCCTAAGCTCAGTGAAGTCAGAACTTTCCCATGTGTAGGTGAACATCCCCATTCTCTTTTCCAATCTTCCTTTTTCAACTCTTCATTCAAATATGTATATAGTGAAGAAGTTCTTTGATACCTAGTATTTATGATTTTACCTCAAACACCTAATAAGATGACAGTTATAATTTATAATTGCCACTGAAAGAATAAGAAGATTATCTTCACCCACCTTGAATGCTCACACACACACACACACACACACACACACACACACACAGTATTGGATATGCCAAAATGAAACTTTGGTATAATAGGCTCGAGAGAGGAAAAAGGGTAACAGAAGGGCAGCCTTGAGAGAAGACAGGAAGAGGGTGCCATGGTATATCTGAGGCCAAAGTGCAGACTACAAGCATATAAGACTCAGATCATTCTTTTTAAAGCCTACTTGAAGTGTCACCTCCTTTGCCTGAATCACTGTGTAGTCATTAATACCCATGGGACACACCCGGACTCTTGTTCTCCAGTCATGGCTGTGCCTGCAGCCCCTGAGGAGGCCCCAGCAGGCCCATGGTGCTGGCTGTGCTAAGAATTACAATTCTGGATATGAGCAAATCCATCATCACACCAATTGCGTCAGTTAGAGTTGGCTTACCTCCTCTGTCTTTAAAACTTCCCATATTCGAGCATGATCTTCCACCAGCCAGTGTCCTGTGCCTTCTACCTTGGTGGAAAGTTTGAGTTTAGATACCACTTGAGTAGGCTCTATCACAGGTTTCTCCTCCATCTTGAAAGAGGCAGGCAGGAGGCATTACGGATCTATGTGGAACAATAAAGTGTGATCCAAGTTAAAACCTTAAATAATGCAAACAGAGGAAGCAAATAATCATCTTGTGGATAATGAGACTACCAAAGACAGTCTTACAATAGGCATCAATTCTTATGGACACTTCTTATATTCTAAATTTTCATTATTGGTATTTTAATACAGACTTCTAGAGGTACAGGGTCACATCTTGATGATGGGCAAATTGACACAAACTTTAAAGCAAATAAAAAGCGTCTTCTGCCTATTACATCTGTTTGCCATTTTGCTCTGGCCACTCATGAGGAGCCAATGGAAAAGATTGGATGGCAAGCAAGTCTAAGTGATTTTTGCACACTTCCAAAATGCCATGTGGCACGTGTGGAAGAAGTACTGGCTGTGGTGTAAGAAGTTTTGCTTTTCAAACATCTCCTTGTCTATACAAGGCTCCATGCTAGGCACACACAAATAATTCACTATTTTGGTTCTTAAACCTAAGAAGCTTAGAGCCCAGGACAGAAAAGCTGTAATCAAGAATTGACAATGTAGCATGCTAAAATACAGTACGTGAAGTGCCACAGTAATCATGTTTCCAAACTGCAATGAAGGGCTGGGGACGGTTCTCTGGTACAGCAATTGCCTAGCATGCACAAGGCCCTGGGTTCAACCCCGCACCAAAAACAACAATGAAAACCAACTCTGCAACGAAAGCACAGAAGAAGATTCCCTTTGACTTTTTGACATTTATGGTCTGTGTTACTTTCTTGGTCTTATTGGCAATTATTGTAAGACAAGATTTAAAAATCAATACCAATTTTACAAAGTTAATTTTTTTGACATCTTTCCATGGACCACTGGTTTGCTCAGAATCTCATTATATCTTGGCTGGCTCAGCATCTTACTGTCATAAGGAGTCCCTTGCCTCCATTGGAGTCTCCATGAATGGATTCTTCTCATGGTAATTTTTTTAAAAAAAGCAAATCTGCTAATGATGTTCTGCCCACCTAAAACTTTCTAGAGAAGAGGATCTGAAACTCATACATTGGGCATCTAAGGCCCTTCATGCCTCCCTTCTCCTACCTTGTGCATGTACTGCTGCTGCCTCAACCATTTGAAAGTATTTATGCATTCTAAATACATCCAGAACCTTCCATTTTTGTTTGTGACACATCCTCTCCAATTCCCACTCCAAAATAATAAAGGTCTCTCTTTCCTTTGATGCTCATAGACTCTGGATGGGCTTCTATTGTGTCACCCATAACACTTGCTTATATTTATTAACTTTCAACTGTTTCTGCCTTTAAGTCTTATAAGTATCTTCAAACTAAAGATGGTGTCATATACAGAGTAAATACTAAGATATATGATGAATTGGGCTAGCAATTATAGCTCAGTGGCAGAACGCTTGTCTAGCAAGTGTGAAGCCCAGGGTTCAACTTCTAAAACCACAAATAAATAAAGAATTGTAATGCAAAAAACAAAAACAAAAACTTGTATAAAGGCATATATTGGCGTGAACATACTTTATATGCAGACATGAAAAATTGTGCTCTATATGTGTAATAAGAATTGTAATGCATTCCACTACTGTTGTGTATTTTTAAAAAATTAAAATCAATAAAGATAAAAAAAGAAATTAAAAAATAAATAAATAAATAAAATAAAACCACAAATAAACAAACAAAAATGTGATGATTTTCTCAGTCATGAGAATCTAGCAAAATGAAATAACAGACCTATCATATTCAAATAAGAGGTATAAAAGTCAAGTTATCACTTCCTCTTAACTTTATTGACTTAGTGGACTAAATTCTTCGTAAGGAGACAAGTCTAATAACACGCATCATGTACTCCCCCCCAAACACACACACACAAACAGCTAATACTGCAAGATGGAATTGCTTATTAGCCAACAACAGAATGGTTCTCATGAAAATGTCTTAGGGGATTGAGTATATTTGCAAAAAGCAGGTCTTATGCTCCTATAACCCACTCCCTAAATAAAAATAATTGGAAAGTAAAATCAATAAGAGGGACAGGACTATAGGGCAAAGGACTTAAGACAAGAGTCTTCTGCAGAGAAGTTACTTCTGTGCCCTGGGGCCTCCTGTGCTCCATCTGCAAGTCATGGAGGCCAGCACATCTGGGCAGTGATGAGGAAACTGGTACCCAAAGCCATCCTGAAGTATTTAAGAGACACAGCACTTACTACACTCCCATTAGAAGTCAGGAAACAGAGTCTCCATGATTAATGAACAAAGTTCTTCCGAGTGGACACGCTAATAAATGATGCTGACACATCCGTGCAAGGGAAATAAACAAAGCAGAGTCATGTAGAGGTTTCAGGCCAAAAGCAAAAGGAAATTAAAATAAACAGGCAAAAATGGAAACAGGCCAGATTAGTAGGGAAGGAAATTCCATTGTTGTTATTGGAGATAAAACTGTAAACAACAAATAATAAATCAAAACAAAGTAGGAAAACTGCATAAAATGGTTTTGACTGTATCAGTCATATATCATGGAAATATAAGTGGATAAAATAGACAAATGACAAAATCTCAGAACAAACAATGGAACATCTGTAAGTACAACGCAGCCCAGTGACCCCACACCCCTTACTCTACTGTCTGCCCACAGCTGCTCTCTCATCTCCGCAATGTGGGTGAAAGTTGGCAAATTTTCAGTGCTGGAGTCTGAACTCTTCTGTGTACTGACTTCCCACAGATTGCTCCTTGCCCTGCTTGGGAGAAGATGTAATTCCAAGTTGTAGTCCATTCCAGAGCACTCAGTAACTGAGGAGGAACACAGATGCAACCAGCCCTTCGAGCATTTGGATATCCTCCACCCCTGAGACTTGGGACCTTTCTCACTCATCCCCAATATTTATCCTCACGAAAAATGATCCTATGTGCAATATATATTGAGTTTCCACTGCATACCAGTCCCTGCACTAGATTTTTTTTTGCATTATCTTTGATCTATCTAATAACCCTTCAAGGTAGCTATCACCATTTTACAACCATGAAAAATGAGACTCAGACAAGTTAAATAACTGTACTACACTGCTAGAAAATAGAGTTCCCAAGTTCGTGCTCTCTCTCTTAGGTCAGTTCAGAGGGCTCCTGGCTCCATCCACCCTCCCATGCTAGGTGGGATACAACCTTCCTTTGGTGTCCTTCCCCAGGCATTAGAGATGACTCTGCTAACTGCCACAACAGTGCCCCCTTGAGAGATGATCACCTGATAAGTACGTTTGTAAGGGTGGGATACAAGGAAGGAAACATCAAGGGAAAATAGATTTTTCCTTTTTATTACCCTCTCAACTTTTGACCAGGGCAGGTTTCATGGGTATGCAACCGGTATGGTCAGACAGGGCCCTATGCTCACAAGAGCCTCATGCTTGGTTGAAAGCTCTCCCTTCCCTGCCCTGAAATTCTTCATTATTTAACAAGAGTCCCTGTGTTTTCATTTTGCACTAAGTCCCACAAATTGTATAGCCAGTCCGTCTTTTCCCCTCCAAGTCTAAAGTTCCATTCCATACTTTCTTTCAACAACTCTTACATTATAGATCTCCTACTGATTCTCCTAAAAATAGCTAGAAGCCTATATAGTGAAGCTGGGTTTTGTTAGAATTAAAATAGAAGGCATATGTGAATCTTCTTCAACCTCTGACATGCTACGCATCTTAAGAGTTGAACTATTACCACTTTCTTTCCTAAAACACCTGTTCAAGGCTTACAAGCCAACCTCCATGCAAATACCACTAATATGAATACACGCAACCGTACATCAGACAAGATGAAATCACTGTAAAAGTAGAAGGCAGGATCCTCCTCTAGTTAAAGAATGATTCTAAAATATCATTAGTCTTACAAGATCCTTTGAAAATCAGTTTTGAAGGATTTTCATCCAAAACACCTGATAACCAAAAAAGAATTTTTTTTAAACCACTGGATGATCAAATCAGCCTCAAGTTGGGAGTGGGAAGGAAGCTGAATATATATAAACATAAATATCTGATTATAGTACCTGGAAGCAAAATTTCTCTCAAAAATTCAAAACAAAATTTCTTGAGAACTCTTTTTATATATATAAAAGTGTTATAGTTAGGTGCTACACCTGTGGCCCACACTGGTCACCCCAGTAGCTTGGAAGGCTGAGGAAGGAGCACTGCGAGTTCAAAGCCAGCCTCTGCAAGTTTAGCAAGATTTTAAGCAACTTAGTGAGACCTTGTCTCAAAATTTTAAAAATGTTAATTTTTCTTTTTTTAATTAAAAAGGTCTGGGGATATGGCTCAGTGGTTAAGCGCCCCTGGTTTCAATCCCTGGTACAAAAAAAAAAAAAAAACTGTTCTGATTGTAAACCGTCCCTGCTACATGAAGCAAAGGAGTAAAATGAACACAGGAAAGACAAGATGACAGAATGGAGGAAAGGTGCGCTCATCTGACACAGAGAAATGATTTGCAGATAAGAAAAGCCACAAAGGTCACTTTGCTTTCAAGTTCCAGAGCCTTAACATCTCTACCAACGCTAAGGGGCTTCTATTAAGATTGTTTAAAGTTAAATCCAAAGATCAGTCTAATCAAAATTTATATATTGGTGAAAATTATAGTCAAAATTGGTGAAAATAATTAGTATTATAATATGATATTACAGGAGAAAACATATTTCCTTAAATAAAGGTATTTATTTGAAATTTGGGTACTTTTTATTTGTGCATATTCTCTTTAACATATTTACTAAATACTCATGGTGTACGATATGATACATTCCCTGTAATATACAGTCTTAATAACCTTTTCTTCCATTCCTTCAAAATAATCATTGACTGGCGACCATAACATTTTCCATGGCCATAACAAGGACCCCGTTGATGATTTCATCCCCTAAATGTTCACTAAGCACCAAAAGTGAATGAGCAGCTTCTCAGAGGCTGATCTTGAAAACATAAGTAATTACGTGGCAATCCTAAGAACACAAAAATTTGCCATTATTAGTGTCTGTTCTTGCCATTTGATAAAAATTATCCATACCCCCCACGGATAACATTCTTGAAACATGGCTTTAAAATATGTGCTAGGGCACAACTTCACTCAAGTCTGTATTTTATTAATTCCAGGCTGGGCTTTGTTTGATCAATCAATCTGTACTTTATTGAGTTTGACTTTCCTTCCTATGATAATAAATAGTACATGAGACATCCCTCATAAATTATTATCTTTTTTCTACTCTCTCTCCTCTTTAAATATTTTTGGAAGAAAAAGGTGTTTAATATTCAGAGCCTTACTGGGATGCTTGGTGTGTCTTGTCTTTAAGCCATGCTTCTTTCTGCCCCTGCTGAGTCCATTGTATGTATTAATAATACAGTATTTCTGTTTTGGGGCCCTGTATGCACATAAACTCTTTGCTTATACCTGAAAAGATATTTTTAATTTTCAAACTCAACTCAGATTTCTTCCAATCATTAAAATTTCTGGCATCTACTCTGTTCCTATTCCTTCCCATAATTATTTGTCTTTCTGCCATTTCTTTCCTCCTACCTTCTCTCCTACTCATTCTTCTTCCTAATGAGCGAGGTCCTGTCCAGAAAGACAGGTTGTTTATCTTTATCCTCTCCTGTCTTTAACTCTTCCTATCAAGAACAGTCTTTGCATTTTAGTTTTATTCAAAGGTTCAGAATCAGTGCACAAAGTACTGAATTCTAATCAGAAAACCTGAGTTCAAATCATGAGCCTAGAGCTCATTCTCTATATAACCCCTGAGAAGCCATTTCACCCTTCTTGGCCTCAGTTTTCTCATCTTTAATCTGAATAGACAGACTACCAAGCCACTGAGATGCCCCACAGTTAAAAAATACAACACTCACCTCCCCCAAATGTAAAAACAAAATTAACATGCATTGAATTATTTTTCAAATAGACCTGAAGGATTTAAACTACCAAACAAAACGATAAAAGGGTATGCTTCTTGGTACATAAAACATATGCTGTACTTATTCCCATATTATGAATTTACTAATCAACAATCAAACAAGCAGTATGGTATTTTAATAACCCCTTGGCATCCACAAATATAATATCTGAGTTTTAACTATTCAAGGACATCCCAAAACTCTCTGATATGTAGTCAATTATGATGAAATATTAAAAATATTCCTTCAGATAGAAGCAAAGTGTTTATGCTGTAAACAATTATGAGTTGTGAAGCTAAATGACATGCTCACCAATCCTTAGCTTCCAAATCCTGGCTCAGTGCTAGAGTTTCTAATTGTGATTGTTATTAGGACATCTACAAATTGGAGAACTCTAGAAGGTCTTAAGGTACAGTTTTCTGGTTGTAGGAGATACAATACAGCAGTCTCATCATCTCTGAAAACAGAGAAAGAACCACCTGTCTGGAATCAAAGATTCCTGAACAAAAAGAGAGACTGGAACACCAACGGACATCAGAGGGGAAGGACCCCAGGAAACCATGGCACCAGAGACTCCTAACTTGGCAGCGCCTGTTCCAGGGAAGGAAGAATGTCATTTCATAGCATTACTAAGTGTTGGTTGTGTGTGCAGTGACAACATACGTCAACTTACCAGAAAGTAAGGCAGCAACAGATCATATTCTCTTCCTCTTTGGAATCTCAATTGCATTTCTAGTATATATAAGGCAACTTAATTCTTCATATGCTTTCTCTGCTTCCTGAAACTTACTCTTACCTCCCTTGCTAAACTGCTGTCTCTTTTTAAGACTGCCCATAAATTTGTTATACTACTTCAATTTTTAAAAAAGTCTCTATCACCCTTTTAAAACAATCTTTTTTTTTTTTTTTCATTAAAAAACACTTCACTAGAATAAGGGATTAAGCATTTCCCACCATGATGTATTTTGGAATAAATGTCAATCACTGAGCAACCATGTCAAAGGAATGTTAATTCTGAAAGGTCTCACTTAATGCCGAGCAAGGTTGCACACCAGTGTCTGTGGAGTTAAAACTGACTCTGAGAGCTACTGTCTCTTGATAAATGCAGAAAATTAAAGAAGTATAAGACATTCCTGCTTTATTCAAGTTGGTATGTTTTTAAAAGCTGGCCCAGTTGGACTTCAGGCTTTGTGTGCTTTCCCCCTGTCCCTGATGGTATTTGGCAGAAGGTCTTAATAATAAAGAAAAATCCAGACTGAGTCTGTGCTACCCTTGGGAACCTCCCTGGAGAAACGCTGCTCTTTGCTCAGCAATTCCTGCTCAGCACAGAGAGCCAAGCCCAGGAAAACAGCTGGGCTCCTTCCTAGTGAGCAGTCTAGTGAAAACTCCGCAAAGACAGACGTGGGGGAGGGAGAGGACACCTAAACAAAACAGAGGCTGAGATCCGAAGAATCCTTCAGGGTTCTAGGAGAGATATAGGGAATTCTACGGGACCCAATTTTTTGGCCTGAGTTTTTATTATGATCAAAAGCTCAGTGATTATATTTGCTTGAAAGCTTAAAATGAGACAAAACTGTAAATCACATGACTATCCCAGGCTCAAATGTTTCACAATTCTGTAAACTCCAGTTTGAACTGACTGAATGAGGGCAAAAAGTAAAAAACATCAGGGGAGCATCGTCCAGTTCAACAGGCACAGGCTAATTTTTATCTTCAAGTTGAAGGAACTTAAGCTGATTCAGCCTTGTGTCATCCTTTAGGTCTCAACAATAACAGAAACAGTGACATGTGACCCCCACCATGGTGCATTCACCATTTGCCTTGCCAGGTACAGGGCTGGTATTTCACAAGCTGCAGTCCACCCACATAACAGCCCCAGGAGGAGCTCAGATCAAGAGAAATTAAGGAATAAGCCCCAAGGTGTCTCTCAAGTGGCCTGACCCCAGAGCTCCCTCACCACTCCAATCTACTGCAAGCCTTCAAGTGTTAACGCTCCACTTATAAAATAGCACCATTATATGTTCCAGGAATCTGGGCTTTTGAAAGGACTCAGAGGTGGGCTTCTCATGGGAGGAAGGCAAAAATCTACAAATGCTAGACTCAGGGAGTTGAATGGACCAGTTAATGCACAAAAATCATATCATTTTAACTAACTTCTGAATAGACTGGCCTTCCCACATTTCAGGTTAAAGAATGGTCTTTTCTCACTCTTCTATTTACCCTAAAGAGAAGTGTAATCTATTTAATTACAGTCACTTTACTAGGCCATAGGAAAATGGCAAGTCTACATTCAGGGAAATGTCTTTCAAGAAAACACTTCTGGGAGAGGCAAGTAGAGCAGGCTGGCTCTAGGCCAATCCGTAGCCTCTCACAGTCTCTTAAGGACACCATAATTTTCACACATATTGTATTCTGCCAAATATCATTCCCCTTACATTTGGTCAGATAATGCCTTGCCCCACACAGAGGGCTCTTTGATTAGTTTCACATAGTAATGATCTAGTTAGTGTTACTAAACACCCAGATACCCATTTCATAGACTAACTAGGTGCGAGGAGCTTTTATTCAGAGAGGCAGACTTATTTCCATCTAAATATGTTGTTCTTTCCCTGATCTTCAATTCTGGAGTAAGAATAAATCTCTGTAAGTGGTGTCAAGGCCAAGGGAGTAGGTTCAGTAGTCATCCAGCAGGGTAGGGGGATTTGTGACCCTGCGTTTGAGTGAGTACTACTACTAGCTCATATTTTAATTTTCTTTTCAGTCTTTTGGATCAGCACCTGGTGTTATGGTTTGAATCTTAAGTGCCCTCCTCCCCCAAGGTCCAAGTGCAAAAGGCTTGCTCACCAGCCTCTTGCACTTCTGGGAGGTGGAAGGGCCTTTAGGACATGGGGCCTACTAGAAATAAGCTAGGTCACTGGGAGTATGCTCTTAAAGGGGATTGGGCCCCTTGGTCCTTCCTGTCTCCTTTTTGCTTCCTGGCTATCACGAGGTACTACCCACCATGATGTTCTGCCTCACCACAGATACCCCCCCCAAAAAAAAAACCAGCCAATCAAAAATGGACTGAATTATCTGCAACTATGAGACAAAATAAACTTTTCCTCCTTTTAAATTGATTAACTCGTGTTTTTTTTTTTTTCCTGGGGGGGGGGTGCAGAAAGTCACTGAGTTGAGTGACAAACCAGGCATATATAACATGGCAAGCCTATCCCATGTGAGATCAAAAATTCAATGACCGAGGCTGCGGTTGTGGCTCAGTGGTAGAGTGCTCGCCTAGCATGCACGAGGCACTGGGTTCGATCCTCAGCACACATAAATGTAAAATAAAGATATTGTGTCCATCTAAAACTAAAATATAAAAAAGAAATTCAATGACCAGATGAATGTAGGAACACTGAGAGACAATGAAACCGAGAATGGAAAAGCACTACCAACACTGCTTCCTGACTCCTCTTGCACAGGTCTGCTAGGCTTATCTCCTGTTGCCTGTGCACCCTGTGCAAACACAAGACTAAGCCCTGGCTTAAGATCTCTAAAAACACCCTCCCTAAAGCTTGAGCTTGCCACAGCATGGTGACATTTTCATCAGTAAATGCTACGCTGGTCATGTTCCATGAATACTGGAGAAGATGCAATCCCTGTTTATAATGAGAACCCCATTTGTGCTTCAGTGAACCCTGTGAAAACACTGTAACGTTTTATTCTCCCACATTCTTCCCTCTGACATCAAGCTCTGTGAGGGTGTACACCACACAAATGCACCCAGCATTCACATGCATATTGAGGGACAGTTGTTAAATTTAACCTATAGTCCATTAAGGATGAAACCCTCACATTATTGTGGAGTAAACCAAAAAATCTTTAAGGCTAAATAAAGTAACTGAAAACCAAATTCTGTTCTCAAATTTCAAACAGGTTTTCAAAACAAGCTTGGAAACTGCTGTGTGTAGCAACAGTCAGAAGTGTTTTCCACTCAGCCTATGGGGAGGACCTTGCTGGGAGATATAAAATACTTACTGAATTTGAACCTACTTTTTAAAAAAAATTTACAAATATTCCTAGCAGGGCCAAGCCTGGATTTCTCATCAGATTTTCAGAATAACACCAGCTATCCATCACAGTCTTTTCAAAGGCTGCATTAAATGACTTGTATACATCTGTAGGGTGTCTGTGTTTGATCCTAGATTATGTTTTCACTAAGGTTAAAGGTCAGAGTTTTGACAGATGTGCTGAGGTCTAATTGGCCCATTTTATCTGCCCTTTTTCCATATACACACACAGTATTTGATAGCCAAATTTGTTAAATGCCTCCATTTCAATACCAACAAATCAGAGCTGGATGGAATGTGGGGTCTGGGCACTTGGTTGTACGTTGGCTTTATTTTTAAGTCTCTATGAAATGCATTCCAGCATGTGTCTGAGAGAGAGAAGATCATTTCATTCTGTGTCACCATTTCAGTCCAACTGGGTTGCAGTTTCTTTTCATTTTTTTTTTAATTTTTCTCTCCTAAAACCTTTACAACTTTCCACTTTTCCCCACTTTTTTTCATTGCCACAGATTGACCTTGCCAGTTCCAATAAACCAAAACAGACACTGAATGAGACTGTGTTCTGGCTTCTGACTTCTTAGCACAACAGCAATTGTGCAAATAAAAGATTTAGCATCCCAACTCCCTAGCTGGGAGTCACAGGGCCAATCTGACTCAACAAGATGGCAACATGACACATGGTTGCCTCCACCTCACCAGCACCATGTGGTGCACAGGGACAAAGCAGAGGCACAGTCTTTTTACCTGTTGCCTAATCATTGTGCCAGGTTTGTAGGGGGCACAGTAAAACAGAGATAAATAAGCAAGTGCCCTCCCCTAACTGGTCTAAAGCACTGCTAACTGCTCTAAATCCCTGAGAAGTCCACAATCCATATCACTGAGAAAGAGATACATTTCAAAGTGATAGGACAGGTGCCAAAAGAGGGTTATACACAAGTGTATGACACTGAGAGCTCTGTGAGGCAGAGATGAAGCTGAAGCCTAGAGAAGTGAAATGATTTTCCCAGGGTCAGAGAGCAGAGTCTAAATTTGAAAACAGATCTTCCTGTCATGGCCTTTCAAAAATTCCACAGAACTGTGGCCATGTTAATTTTGGGCTTTGTACTTAAAAAAAAAAAGAAAAGAAAAGAAAACTCTAACTCTCTTCAATAAGGTGGCAGGAGAAAGGCCAAAAGGGTTATCTCAAATTTGTGGTTCCTTATCTACCAACGCGGAGAGCTGGCTGCCTCTACCTCCCTTCATCTTCTCCTCTACCAGCTCCTCCATGTTCTCTGGTGCCTATCAACCTCTCCCCTGCCTGCCCTTCTAGAGCTAAATAAACAACTGTTCCACTGTCAAAAAGAAGTCAGAAGCAAAATTTGACAGTCACTTCTTTCACTTCGCATTCACATATGTAAATTCCTGTTACAGAAGTATGGTGAGCTGAAGTCTAATCATTTTTTAAGCCTTTCTTTAAAACAGCATATGGAACTTATTATGGAATTCAATGACTTCTTCACTTTTGCTTCTGCTCTGGAGGGTGATAGGCTTATGATTCACAGCTCAAGTGAATTCATTTCTCAAGTTCATTGTTCCAACCGTGGTTGACACTGATTCTGGACACTTGAGAGATTTAAATTGATAGCTTCATTGTGGACTGAAAAACGACTCACAGCAATGAAGCTTAAGGGGCCCAGTCACAACTGCCACACACTCACCTCCTTTCCCCACTTTGGCCTGGACAAAAATGTGTGGGGGCTTATGTTTGACTCCTTTGTGTGTCCTTAAAGGAATTCCAGGCTCATTATTTTGTAAGTATAACATCATGGGCAGGGGGAAGAATAGTGGAATCAGGCCCAAATAGTTTTGAAAGCTTACCTGAGAAATAAGTGCATTGATGAGGTCAGCCTAGAAATCTGCCAACATGAGGCCTGAGAGAAAGCTGATTAAATCTCTCCCCCGTCCCTATTTCCTTGCCACAGACCTCCAGAGTTGTTTAGATTCCACTCCAGTTCCTACTGGACCAATTAGTCAAAATTATATTCTGTACTCTTCAAATTAAAATCTGGCAACACTAGCCTTTTGCGTATGACAGACTGTCAGAGCTGGTCTCACATAGCCTCAAAGGAAATTGAAATAGAAAGGCAGTCCTTGAAGAGAGTCAGGCAGGACATTAGCAGTGACATCTACCTCAAATGTTGAGAGTCCCTGATGCATCTAACACACTCACTTTCCCCTTATAGGGAAGAGAGGTCTTGGATCAACTCCTCTGGGGCTGACCAGACCATGTAAGCACCTTCCTCTGGGTCTAGTTTGGTTGGAACTTCCCTCAGAATACCCCATCTCTTGGCTTTAGTGAGTTTTTGAGGGGGAAGATGCTCTGTAGTCCAGCCAAAGTTTGTGCCAAAATAGTTAAACCTTGCTTCTTTTGAATTACAGTGACCTTCTAGGGCAATGAAGCACAGAAGTTAAGAAAGTTTCACAAATAATACCTATTTCAGGGCAGAGGGACACACAAAGAACAGTTCTGGGGAAAAGAAAGGAAGGGTCAATGGGCTTTTGCCAAGGTGAAGGTTACCGCCAACCTCCCCACTCCACAACGCTGCAGGAGGCCTGAGCATTCTCTCAGACCCCAGTGAGTCTGAAGTGGGTTGCAGACATCCTACATGGTGCCCGAAACTATGGATTGGTGGTTTGTGGGAAGGAAAAAAATATTTTATATATATACATTTTTATGTATACATATATACAGAACTCTGATTTATATATTTATCTCATCTGTTGTTTTCTATTTTATATGTTTTATAATGCATATAAATATTAGGCTAATATTTCATGTATATAAAATATAAATAAACATATTGAAAGACACTCAAAAAATTTTGTACTGAGAGAAGCACTCAGTTCTTTAAATTTAAATCACAGCATTTATAACATTGTACTTTGGTTTACACCCTAGTGGACTATGAGCCCTCAGAGGTCAAGGACCATTTATATTCACCTTTGCATATTGGGTACCCAGTCACATGTAAAGTGCTCAAAAATAATTCTTGAATAAATTGATTCCCAAATATTTTGTTCTTCTTCCTTCTTTACTTTGTTTCCTCAACCCACTATGCTCCATCACAACTTAAATATAAATGCTGAAGTCATAGGAATTCCTGACAGTGTTCAACATATAACAGGTTTTACACAATGGAAAAATTGCCAACATCTTTAGAGTTTCTCATCACTGACTCCAAGGCTTTGCCACACAAAAACAGAGGAACTTCCATGCATAAATCCAATTTTAAGTTACATATTTCATGTTAACTCCCCTGTTACCATCACTAAAATCAAGATAGATGCAGAACATTTCCATCACCTCAAAAGGTCATTCCCTTAAGCCCTTCCCAGTTACTCTCACCCTATCACTAGCCCCAGGCAATCACGGTCTTCCTTTCTATAAATATGTTTTTCCTTCCTAGAGTTTCATGTTATTAAGCACCACACAACATCTACTCTTTTTTGTCTGACTTCTTTCATTTAACAATATTTATTTTGAAATTCATCCATGTTGTTACATAATTGAGTTGTTTGTTTCTTTTTATTGTGGATTAATATTCCATTGTTAAATATTTTATTTATTCATTTACCTGTTGATAGTCATTTATGCTGTTTCCAGTTTTGCTTGCTTTAAATAAAGTGAAAGGAACATTTGTGTACAACTCTATGTAAACATATGCTTTCATTTCTCTTGGATAAATACCTAAGAGTGAAATTGTTGGATCATGTGATAAGTACATATTTGACTTTATAAGAATCTGCCACAATTATCTTCTAAAGTGATGGTACAATCTTATATCTCCATCAACAGTATATGAGAGTTTCAGTTGCTTCCCAACTTCATCAACAGTTGGTATTTTCAGTCTTTTAAATTTACCCACTCTAATGTTCTAATAAATGTGTAGGGGTATCATACTGGTTTAATTTTCATTCCTCTAATGATGAAGATTGTGTTAGTCAGTTTTTTGTTGCCATGACAAAATACCTGAGAAAATCAAATTAGAGGAGAAAAGATTTGTCTGGGCTTATAGTTTCAAAGGTTTCAGTCAATGGTCAGCTGACTCCATTGTTTTGGGCCTGTGGTGAGGCAGAAACATCATGGTGGAAGGGCATGGTAAAGCAAAGCTGCTCATTCATGGCACCCAGGAAGCAAAAACAGAGAAGAGGAGGCCAGGACAAGATATTACCTTCCAGGTCATGTCCCCAATGTCCTACTTCCTCCAACTAGGCCCCACGTCCTACAGTTTCCATCTCCTCCAATAAAGCCATCAAATTGTAAATTCATCAGCAGAGTAATCCACTGATAAGACCTGAACCCTTATGATCCAATCACCTTCCAGAACCCCCCACCTCTGAACACTTCTGCAGTGGGGACCAAGCCTCCAAAACATGATCTTTGGGGGACATTCCAGATCCAAACCATAACAATGATACTGAACATCTTTTCATGGATATTATGTCTATCGGTGTATCTTCTTTGATGAAGAGTAGATTCAATGTGTTCACTTTTATTGACCTTTTAATTCATTCTATTAGTCAGATCTAAGAGTTCTTTATATATTCTTGGTCTTACAAAAATACATACTTGGGCTTACAAAATACTTTATAGAGAGAAAAGGAAAATATTTTGGGGTGTGAGTGAGAGAGAGAAAGAAAGTGGGGGGAGAGAGAGAATGTGTGTTAGGCATTTCATCATACTCTTTTCTATACATTTTGAAATACATCATAGGCTGTTTTAATCCACAGTTAACCAACTGTGCTATAAAAGAAGAAGTAGAGGGCTAGGGATGTAGCTCAGTGGCAGAGCATTGGCCTAGCATGCAGAAGGCCCCAGATTTTATCTCCAATAACAAAGGAAGGAAGGAAGGAAGGAAGGAAGGAAGGAAGGAAGGAAGGAAGGAAGGAAGGACGGATGGACTAGAGGTAATAAAGTGATACCTCCACTCTATGTTTTGGTGTCCCTTATGAACTTCTTTCTGTCTCCCTCCCCACTGCCCTTCCCAGTCTCTAGTGACCATCATTCCATTCTATTCTTCTACAAGGTGACTTAGGGTTTCCACGAATGAATGAGAACATGTGGTATTTATCTTTCTTTGTCTGGCTTATTTCCCTTAATATAATGACCTCCATTTTCCTCCTTGTTGCTACAAACAAACATCATTTCTGTTTTCTTTTTTCTTTCTTCTCCTCTAAAGAGTCAAATTACAAATGTTAGTCAGCTTGTTAGTGTCCCACAGATACCTTTATTTTATTTAGCCTTTTATATATCTGTGCATAAGCTTCATTTTAGATAGTCTCTATTGCTAATTGTTCAAGTTTATTTATCTTTTTATATCATGTCTATTGTGTATTTAATCTCTTTATCAAAGGAATTTTCATTTCAGATAAAAGTGCTCTTTAGTTTCTCTTTATATTTTCCTTTCTCTCATTACATTCATATTTTCCTTTCAATAACTGATCACATCAAGTGTATACATAATACCTATTTTCATGCCTTTACTAATCCCATTACCTCTGTCATCTTGGAGTTTGTGCCAATGACTGAGTTTTCTTTGCCTATGGGTCACATATTCCTTACTTTTACATGTCTGGTAATTTTTTATCAGATACCAAACATTTTGAATTTGGCAGTAAGTGGTAGATTTTGTTTAATTCCTTTTAAAAATGCTGGCCATTGTTCTGACAGGTAATTAAGTCTCTTGTGGATTACTTTGATTCTTTTGATGCTTATTTTAAAGCTTTTTAGTGTATGTCTGGATTATCCTTTACTTAGGGCTATTTTAGCCGCACCACTAACAGTTGAGTCTTACAAGGTTTCTAATGAGTGTTCCATGTGTGGAATGAGGTCTCTCTTCTCTGGCTGGTAAAAACTCAAATTATTTCTGGCCCTGTGTGATTTCTGAGAATTGTTCAGCTTGCAGATACCTAATAACTTTTCTTTACCAAGAATTTCACCCTGCACTTTTGCAGATTTCTACTTGGCCAAGACTCATGGTGACCCATCCTGGAGCTCTTTCTTAGACGAACACCCTCCTTCCACTCTGCCTCCCAAATTCTAGCTGCCACAGCTCACCTGAATTCTAACCTCTGTCTTCACAACTCAGTACAACACAGCTTTCTATTTAGTTCCCACTCCCTGCACCATCGTCTAAAAATTACTTAGAGAGTAAAAAAGGACCAGGATGATCACTGGTTTGGTTCTTATCGCTTGTTTCACTTCTCAGGAATGAAAGTCTTACATTAGTTGCTGTCTGATGCCTGAAAACATATATTTTATTTTATTATTTCTAAGGATTGTTTGGTTCGTTAGTTTCGGTGGGATATTAAGTGGGGATCCTACTCTCCCTCATGGCTAGAAATGATTACATGTAGTTGTTTTTAAACAAATTTTTAGTTGTTGCTGAATCCATATTTATTTTTATGTGGTGTTAAGAATCGAACCCAGTGCCTCACACATGCTAGGCAAGCACTCTACCACTGAGCCACAACCCCAGCCCTATGTCATTGTTTTTACTTAAAAACAAAAACAAAAAAGCACTACATTTTAAGTACCTATTATTCATATAGTAACTTTATATAGCATAAGACAATTCCAAAAATACAACTGCTAACAAGCAAATCAAATGAAGAATGATATAAATCGCCTAACATTTTAAGAAATTATAAATATCTTTGAACAGGTAATAATTGAGGGGTTAGTACTTTATTCTCAAAAAGTAACGAAAGCCTGTCAAGCAATCTAAGACTCATTAGTGAATGAATAATATAGTAACTACTTTTAAGGACATATGTAGGTTTTTCAGCACTCCATCTGAGACTATTCAACTACCTAAATTTTTGCTCTTGGGAAATTTTTCTGGCCACCAGTCTGAATTTTCCTAATATCTTATTATTCTTGGTCACTCCTCCTTGTGCCATGCCAAACAACTTCTACTTTGGGCTGTTTAAACTTCTTTAGAACACAAAGATGATTTTTATACTAGAGTACTTAATGTAAGATTCTATATGATCATGGATGTCTTTCTGAAAAACAAAGACTTCTCCAAACCTCAAAGTTCATAATGATCAAGAAAAAAAATCTTTGTTGCACTAAATATCTCTTAATTTTTACTGGAGACTGAAACTCTTTCCAATTCTCTATGCCCCACACTCTCAACAGAACTATCCCCATGACCATGATACAACTAGTAGCAGCTTACACCTAGGCTAAACTATAATTTATGGTTTACAATTCTGGCTGCTTAGAATAAATTTTTAGACATGTTAGAGAGTTTGTAGGATTCTTTATTAGATATTAGAGAGTTTTGCAGTATCCAGACCAACGCATAAAGAAATATTTAAAGAGGGAAAATAGCTAAGTGACTATGACTATGTGACTAGTGACTATGCACCAAACTTGTCTTACTTTTCATGCAAATATTAAGATACTGACTCATAAGCATAAAGACTGGAATGCTCCTGACCTTGTAACTAAGGATTGGGACAAAAGTAGTGTCTTGACAAATTGCTAGCCAGTAGTTCCATAGTTGGCACAAGCTATACTTTCCATTGGCTTTGTTCAATACCCTTGCCAGATGACCTTCCTCATACTCAATGAGCTCCTTCCAATGCTGCAGGCTACTTGGTGCTTAGCAGAGCTAGCATGATCTGAAACTATTTTGTACATTTGCTAATTCCCTTATTTTTATTGTTTTCCTCAGTAGTATGTTAACAATGAGAGCACAATCTTTCTCAGTCATAACTAGAACCCAAGTACACAGCTACTCCTTCAGCTTCCTGAAATTTTATTTCACTTTTGCTATGGAATTTTATCTTAATGCAAAATAGTTTTAAATTTGAAAGTATCATATATAAATCAAAAGTTACTTTTTAAATATTGTGACTATAGGTCTCTAAGTTAAATAATATTTTATGAGCTGTATTCTCAATTATCAGTACTTAATTGATCAAAAAACATAAATACAATTTTTATAAATAAATGCTAAACACAGAAAGTAACATTCTTATTAGAAATGTACTTCTTAATGAAGTAGATGGAGAAAGCCTGGTTAATATCTTCAATATGAGTGACATCAATATTTTTAAAACACTGTCTCATTTGGTGCTCTACAGAATTTATACTTGGACCAATAAATTATATAAGATTCAGGCCAAATAAGCAGTAGATCTTTCTTTGTAAAGTGGGGAAGGATCAATTATGAAGTGGGAGGTGAAAAAAATAACTAATAAAACTCATTAGCTATTAGATGTTCTTTAATCAGTTTTAGGAAAGAATAATATAAAAATTAAAGAAAACTGACTATCTTTAAATCCTCTGTCTATAACCCCTACCCCTTGAAATATCATCACACACCCCAAGGGCACATACACTCTGGTCAGAAGACCTCTAAAGTACAGTGAACTGCCTGCCATGAATCAATGCCCATGGTACGCAATGGATAATAACTTACATGCTACAGAATCAAAGAACTCCTAGACTTGACTTTGCAAATATGAAGTGTAGCACAAGAAAAGGGTTTCTGCATTAACCAAGACTTCTGCTGCATGCAGGAAAAGAACTACCTGCATTCACATGAAACATTTTCTTTGAAAGAGCAATATAAAGCCATGAAATTCTAGAGCAAAAAAATGTCTTGGGGGCTGGGGTTGTGGCTCAGCGATAGAGCGAACGCTCGCCTAGCACATGCAAGGCCCTGGGTTCAATTCTCAGCACCACATACAAATAAATAAATAAAACAAAGGTATTGTGTCCAACTACAACCAAAAAATAAATATTAAACAAAAAAAGGATGTCTTGGGTCTCAATTAATTCCCTCATTTTGCAGATGAGAAAATAACCCCAGCAGTTAATAGGAAGCCAGTACCAGAATTCGAGCCTGATTCTTTATCCAGAATATGATAGAAACTTAGGAAAGCTTTGATTTGTGTTCCTCCATCCTTCGTATAATCAGTGCTGGGACGTGGGCTTTCTGGTCAGGAACTATTCTTCCCAGTGTCCTAGCAGTTAGGTACAGCCATGTGACAGTTCTAGGCAAAAGAACGTAACAGAAATTACATGGGTCATTCCTAGCCTACCTCATAAAATTCTCCCACCTGGCACTTCTCTGTGTTCTTTTTCTCCTGCCACCTGGCTGACACAGAGACAACTTCTAAGGGTGACCTCAGAAACTGCACATTGAAAAGGAGAGAGCCTCTTTCAGCTGGGGACCCTGCTGACCTGATACTTGTCCGGCACTTTATTATGAGTAAGAAATAAACCTAAATTATGCTTGAGTTAGTTTAAAATTTACAGTCCACTTGCTATAACAGTTTGTATTATCTAATACACAGGGTTTTTTTTAACAACATAAAAAGACCCTTTATTTTGCTCTGATCTCTTGAGTCACTTCAATCCTTCTTAAAGTATGAAAAAATAATAGTTTTAGTGTATTGTAATGGTTTAACTTTATATGTGCACTTGATTGGGCTAAGGGAAATCCAGATTGTTAGTTTAACATTATTCTGGGCATGTCTATAAGACTATTTCTAGACCAGAATGACACTAGGATTGGTAGAATGAGTAAAGCAGACTACCCTCTCCAATGTGGGAGGGCCTCATGTAATCCACTGAAGGTCTGAATAGAACAAAAAGTCAAACTGAGAATTCCCCTACTTCTCTCTCCCTCTCTTCCCCGCTTCCTCCCTATCTCCAAGCTGAACATTGATCTCCTGCCTTCAAATTGTCCTCATGCTAGGACTTACACTATCAGCTCTCTTGGTTCTCTATCTTGCCAACTGCAGTTCCTGAGACTTTATAGCCACCATAACCACATGAGCAACCCCTTGTAATCTCTCCCCATACCCTGCCTTTCTCTTTGTATGTATGTGTATTCTTTCCCCCAACTCCTCTCCATCGTTCTCCTGAGAATCCAGATTAATATGTATCTGGAGATAACAATCTGGTCTATGAGCTAGAAGTTGCTTGGACTAATTGGTAAAATGGTAGATTCTTACCTTCTAGGTGTTATAATATAAAAATAAAATGGCTATAGTATCTGTTGCCTAATTATTTAAGCTGCCACTGATAGCACTGCATTCTGAGCAATAAGCCTTATATCTAAAAGAAACAACTTTTGTTATCTCTGGCGGTCCTCCTGGAAGACAGATATATGAAAATCTATATATCTATCAATTCATAACACAAGAAGTGGGGAGAGATGATTGGATTAAATTTGCCAAGCTAAACATCAGTAAAAAGAATAGGATTGTATACAAAGTCTCCAGAATTTGGGAACCTGGAGGAAATCTCAGAGATCATCCAAACACTTTCTTTTCACAGTGAGGCCCAGAGGGAGAAATTGGGAGATAACTGTTGGATAAGGTCAACTGAGGCTCAAATGCAGTTCAAATGTCAGTTAGCTGTATAGCCTTAACTTAAACAAGTTCCCTAACTGTTCCTAAATCTTAGTTTCCTCATTCTTAAAATAAGAATAACCACACTCACTAGCAGAGATGATATTAGAGTTAAACAAGATTTTATTTATATATATATATATATATATATATATATATATCAGGATAATGGCTCAATAAATGTTAATTTCTTTCCTGCACAAAATCAGCATCAGAAACCAGGCTTCCTAGGCACCCAGTCCAAGCCTTTCCATCTGTACCACCTCCTCCAAATTCCAGTTCCCAGCCTTTCAGCAGTGGGTGTTAAGTACTTGCCAAGACTCACTGGTGATGGCCCTTGAAGTTCTATCAGAAGGCCAAGGGGCTGGTGCAGTGCAAATATAAAAACTAGAAACATCTGTACTCTTCTTTCTGATTTCAATCATTTTTTCTATAGTTATTTTTTTTAATTAAAAGATACTTATTCCCTGTGGCTTGCTATGGCATAATTGTAGAGAAAATGCACTTTGAGTCAGAGGGCTTAATTCTTGACTCCAGTTCTTAGACTTCTTTGTTCTGTGCTCTTCAGGGCTTTGGTAAAAGGCCCAGAGGGCTTAAATTATATAATGAAGCTAAGATTATTATTGACTCAAAATTTTACTTGTTCACTAAATGTCTCATCAAAAACATCAACTTTCCATAATCCTGGAGCAAGATTCTTATTCCTGTGATTTTGTGGCACTGAGTTTTCTGTGTATGCTGGAAAGGCTGGGGTAGACGGGATAGGTTCTCTTTCTGATCTCTTATGCTAAATTAATTCTGAGTTTTAAAAGAATGAGATAGACCACGTGGCCAAAAAAGAAAAGAAATAGCATATCGTCATCCGAAAACTGAAATGCCTTGCTCTCAGGCATGGATTGAAATGTGACTCAGATGAAAAAAAAACTGGTCATTGAGTTAAGTTAACATCACAGGGGACATGTGCATAAAATTTTTTAAAAATGAAACAAGAAAATAAATGTCTGCCCAAAAAGAGGAATAATCCTCCACCCATAATATTCATTCATTTAAGAAATATTTTTGGAAAGGGAGAAAAACCTTTGGATAGTGATTTCACAGATCACTGTGGTAGAGACAAACTCCAAATTCCTTATGGCTTAAGGAATAAGAATTTGGGAACCTGGAGGGAATCTCAAATATAATACCCATACAAGTGACCCCAAAAGATAGGATGAGGCCAAGACCCTGAAACCATGTAGGTTATATGCCCATTTTTGGATCAGATCATTCATTAAATAAATGTTTATTGAACATATGCTCAGATCTAGGGCCTGGGGATATAAGTAAATAAAATGTGCAAAATCATGACATCATCTACTCAGACTGGTATAAGAAAATCATAAACAGGTGGCTTAAAAACAACAGATATTTATTTTTCACAGTTCTGGAAGCTGGGAAGTCCAAAATCAAGATACACTTGATGTCTGGTGAGAACACAGTTTCCAGTTCACAAAAGTTTCCTTCTCAAAGTGTCCTCACATAGTAGAGGGAAGAGGGGCCTGTTTTTTAAGGGATGTATCCCATTCCTGAGGACCCTGCCCTCAGGAGTAACCACCTCCTCCAAGGCCCCACCTCCAAATGCTATCACATTCAGGATAAAGTTTCAACATATGAATTTTCAAAAATTCAATCTAAGGCATGTGGAAATCATATTCCATGTGGCTAATTTACTTCTTATCCTGGAATTTGAAAGATACGTTTTAGCCAAAAAGATCATTTGAAAAAAAAAAAAAACGCAAAACAAAATGGGGTTTAGACTCCTGGATTTTAAAGAAAAATGGCAATGTAGCTTATTTTACAAGTCACCATCCCACTGTTATTCAATCATCAAAAGCAAAGGATGAACAGGCAAGTCCCAACTAAGCTGTGGACTATTCAGTGCCAACTGATAAAAACTACCTCCTGACAGTTTCATAAGTCTTAGAACCTGAAGTCTTTAATAATTTTGCAGTGGCAAAACTAAAGTTGAACAGGGACTTCCTAACCTCTTATAAAACTTTTTTAAATAAGAATGTCACAAAACATTTCTTTATTTTAGACCAGAACACTTGACTTTCACAATTCCATTCTACTATAGAAACTGAAATTAAAATCCATATTGAACCATCTTCAATTGCCTTAATACCAGCCACGCTTCACAGCCATGAAGACATAAACAAAATTATTAATCATTTATTTTTGTTTGCTTTCTTATACAACAAAACAAATCATCCTTAGGGAGAAAAAAAAATACTTGCTTAATACTAAGCCTCAGAAACCTAAGAAAATGTGGCCCACTGACAATCACAAAATGAGTGAATAGGAATTGTTTGCATGAATGTGTACATACACACACACACATGCACACACACACATTTATTCACTCAAGCACACATGGGGAGTCCAAAGTAACAGTATTAAATCACCAGCAGGAGTTATTGCAGCTGAACTAAAAATGAACTGCTTACACCCAAGGCTGTCCCCTGACCACTGACATCTCCCTCCCATTAGAGCTGACAATGGCAGGCTGTCAAGTGAATACTTCAACAGCCTCCTCCCGCTGTCTCCGGCCTCGCACTGCAGCTTTACAAAGATAAAATAATAACTACACGTCAATCAGCCCTTCTTAAACTAGCTCTGTGTAATGTCTGTCAAGGTCCCTCCCAGGGCAGTTCCTGCCAGGAAATTACTACTGCCCAAGGAATGGCCCACAGTTCAAGCATAGCCCCTCACTGGGTCCCTTGGTAAGTATTTTTTTCATTTCCGTGGCTCTTCAATTTTGGAAAATACTTTATGATCATTTTAATTACCCAATTTAGGGTACTTTAATCCTCAGAACAACCTTGCCAAGTAAACCTCTACTGCTATGTTAGTTTTATAGATGAGAATACTGAGAGACTTACTCAGGACCACACAGAACTTTGCATTTAGCTAACAGACTAACCATTTAGTTCTAGGGTAGATAAAGTGACTTTAATTAGTATCTATTTGCTATCTGAACTGTCATCATAGGTGTTAATTGTGAATACATCTGCCATCCTCTGTGCACATTGAGATGGTGGAGACTGGCAGGGTTATCTGGCATGACACCCTAGGGCAAAGGTCTACATGGCTGTTGAATCCACTGAGCACCAAAGGTTCAACTGAACACATAGCAGAATTCCCCAGATGATTAAAGCAGGATGTGTAGTAGATTCCCCTGGGATGCTTGCCAAGGGTAAACCTCAAGGCCTTAGACATTCATCTTCACCCCATTCACCTTAGTGACCATAAGAGAGGGTTGAGGTACCCAGCAAGAGTTGGCTGTGATATTTCTGTCACCCACAAATATACTCCCTATATACCCATTAAGTGCAATGAGGGTGGAGGAGTTGGAGAGCTCCCAGAAAACTGCTCACTGAAGCTGGGAGTGACTGCAGGCTGTGTGGACAGAGGCTGACCGAACAGTATCTAGGGAATAGATGCAGGGGTTTGTGGAATCTGAAAGTTTTAGAGCCCAGGGTCTGTTTCCCACTGAAGAGATTGGCTGAAGCCAAAACAAGAGTAGAGTGCAAAGTAAGGGCAGAAAACCACTATGGGATGTCTGTGTTTCCTAGGATCTGAGTAGAATCCGCAAAGAGTTAATTCAGACTTGAGATATTTGAGTAGACCTGTCTAAGAGGGCTGACTCACTAAGAGGTGGTGGGGTCAATTATGCTCTTGGGGCAGGAGCTTAGGATAAAATCAAAGAAAGAGTAAAGAGAAGGCAGAAGTACAGCCCAGAGAGAAGACATGTGTTAGCATGTCACATAGAGAGCATCAAGGATACGCAGCACCCAGATGAGCAACAGCATTTCAGCCCTTTCCTCCTAGTCACCCACTCCCACCACTTCTCCAATCCTGCTGGAAGAGACCCAGAAGACAGCAGATGGAAAAAAGAAAGAGCAAGGGCCCTATTCTAGTCATGCCTGAGGGAGTTCAAGCATAATCACCTCCTGACACTGGCTCCCACATCTCTATCCTCACCCTCCTCCTGAGACTACACTGAGTCCAAGGAACCATCACAGATCTTGGCCTGAATGGCCACTGAGAGAGAAGGTGGCTCTCAGCGAGTGAGATGGGCTTCTGGGGAGGGAGGGAAGAAGTGGATGAGCTCCCTTGGCACCTGGGCCCAGGGTGCCTGCGATACAAACTGGACCACCTGCTGAGCCACGACAAGTGAGCACATTGCCACAGAGAAGTAAGAAGGGTGACTGTCCTCTTACTGCCCTATGGCAGCAGGAGCTGCACGTGGGCCTGGAGCAGAGTGAGCTATGGCTGAGCTTCAAGATGATCATGACCAAGAACAGAAAGCAGATGTCCCTGGTGCTGGATGCCAATGCCAAATATTCTGCCCTGCTGGATTTTGGGGTGGCAGACAACCACTGCTAGAAATGCAAAAATGGGAAATGTGTGCCAGAGGGTTAGCTTGAGCTGCAGGCTCCCAGCTGTGTAAACATCTGCCCTGCCTCACCCAGCTTCAGGGGTTACTAGGTGAAAACATCTGCCTCCTTCAGCAAAGTCAAGCTCATCAACAAGCTCCATCCAAGAACCAGATCATTCTGAACTCCTTAATAAGCATGAGCTTCAAATTCATATATAGTGAGAGTCAGGAGTCCATAATATACAATTCCCAGCCACTGGTTTCCATAGAACCAGTATATATCTGTGGGAGCTTAATGGAATGAGATCACAGCTCTTAAAATTAAATACAGTCCATTTGCAAAGTTTTTCTTGATGCAAAGGAAAGAAGCAATTACAAAGATACGATGGAAGAACCTCAAGACAGACAGAAATATGGGTACCAAGGAGGGTGGCTCACTCCTGGAATCAGTACCCATTCTCAGTTTAGAGGCTCCCTCTCCTTCCCTCCACACAGGTTATGAAAGGCACCCTGCCCTGAGGTACCAGCATTCAATCTCTTAACCCAGCCTTGTGCTCTTGGCAACAGTTCCCCAACAGACTCTGACAATTCATCTGCATGTTTATCCATGATCTCATTCTTTAACAATTGGTTCAGCCTGGGAATGCCTACTCAAACCAGCATTGCTTTAAGGCTGTTTCCCCATGATTTGCTTAAGATTCTTGAAAATTGCCTTCCATCTTCCTGAGACATAGGAAGACTTCATGTGAGACCCATATTGATAGTACTCCATGGATGCGCCCAGAAAAACACTACAAAGTTGAATCCAACCCATGCTTCCATCACGGGCTTTGTATACAGCATATAGCTCTGTCTGAAGGGGCTGCCATGGTTATAGACATTCCGGTAAGCCAGTACAATGCCTCCGCCCAAGCTCTCCTGATAACTGTTTAGCCATCTTCCATGGAACTAAGACCCTTGTCTTCAAAGATGCAACAGCCTTTCTGTTGTTCATTCAGTTGATCCACTATATAGACATGGGTCTCGTGGGTCAAGGGAAGGAAATAAAACCTTATTAACTTCATTTTAAAATAAGAGGAGAAAAATATATATTGTTTTCTATCAGAATTCCATCACTATTATCCTCTTTCCTATCTGCAGTAACAGTGTTGTCCTGAGTCATTTATGTGCTACAGGTGAATTCAAGTATTCAAGCAATATAGTTGACATAATTCACCATGATTCACAGTTAAAAAAAAAAAAAAAAGAAGAAGTTTGCCAGATTCCAGAAACTTTTTTGTTTGCTTGCTTTGTATACAGTATATAGATGATTTTGGTATACCAGAATTTGAAAACTCCAATGGTCCTATTTTAGTGAAGTAAAAGGTAAACCTGAAGTCTCTTGTCTTCAAGTAGTTTTAAGACCATTTTGTGGCAAGTAACATAGTTTTGAGTTGAGCTGTTAAGGACAGAATAAAATCATAGTTGAGGACAGAAGCTTTTTGTTGAATTAGAAAACTGGCTGTTCTACCCACGAAAATGTGTTCAAGTACATGTAACATCTCTTATGTTGATAAATCAATGACTGTTCTACACCATTCTTTTGACAAAGCAGCTGAAGACAATGTGCAGAGCATTTTCTGCAAAATAAAGGCACTATGAAAAATAATAACAAAAAATAAAACTTTAGAAAAGAAAAGACAAATGGAAGAGTAAGAGTCTAACATCAGGAAAGCAGAGTAGTGGGTTTGGGGGAAAGCTGTTCCCTATTTCAACTCCCAATGAATACTGTCCATTTTGAAAAACTTGGTTGCCCAAACAATTAAGATAGATCTTCAAGCCTTTCCTGATGGATCATGCCCCTTTCTACTCTGCCTCTCCTTTCCTCCAAACACATGAATGGGGTGAGGAAATAAGGTAGGAAAATACTGCATATCTCCTATTCTCTCAGGAACTTCCGGTCAGCACCTCAAAAACAAATGTCATCTTAGTTCATTTCATGTTGTTCTAACAGTGTACCTCAAACTGGGTCACTTATAAACAACAGAAGTTTATTTGAGTCATTGTTCTGGAGGCTGGAAAGTCCAGTATTGAAGAACTACCTCTGGCAGGGGCCTTCTTGCTAATGTCATCCTATGGTGGAAGGCAGAAGGACAGGAGAGCACAGTACAGGAAAGAACAAGGAGGCTGAACTCCCTTTTCAACAACCCACTCTCCTGATATGTGTGTTATCTTACTCTGTGATAAGGACATTAATCTATTCATGAGGACAGAGTACTACTGACCTAATTGCATCTTTTTAGGCTCCACCTCAGAACACTGACTTGGGGATTAAATTTTCAACACATGATCTTTGAGGAAAACATTCAAACCATATCAAGATTCAGACTAATATCCAGGTGACCTCTAAGGTCAGTACCAGGGAAGCTCTAATACTAATTACTTTAAGGCTGTTTCCCCATGAGTTGCTTAAGATTCTTGAAAACTGCCTTCCATTTCCTGAGACATAGGAAGACTTCATGTGAGACCCATATTGATAATACTCCATGGATGCTCCCAGAAAAACACTACAAAGTTGAATCCAACCCAAATGCTTCCATCATGGGCTGAACCCAGTGGTACTAACTCCACATAGGTACCATCATAGGCTTGCAGCTCCTTTCTCTCATAAAAGCACTTACCATAATTGAAGTGGTTAGTGGTCCAGTTTGGTTTATCATGGGACTTAAATGAGTAGGTAATTGCTTTGTTCAGGTCTCAACAGGTTGCAGGTAGGAGTGGGAAGAGGTGTTTGAATTTAGAATTAGTCTAGCCACAGTCACTGAGAGAAGTGGTACATTCCCACACAATAAGGGAAAGCTCAGTTTGGAAAGCAAAGTACCACAGTCAACAAATAATTGTCCAAACAGCAAGACAGATGAGATGAGGACTCACTCACTGTTCAGGAGATCAGAAATGCAGACGTAAGTTTCAAGGAGTCTGTCAACAGCTGGTGGATCTCAGACTTCAAGTTGGAATTTGGGGCATATCTCTAGGTCCTGGGAAAAGGAAGAGTAAGAAAAAGGAAGCAGATGTTGAGTGGGCAGGTAAATGAGAACCAAGACAGCTGAAAGACCTGTTACAAATAATACAGTACAAAGGCTGCATACTAGAACGAAGCAAGGATTCAAATTCTCAAACCAGGGCTGAAGGATAGAGGCAGCCAGCATCAGCAAGGGAAATAAATCAGAGGAAGCTGGAACATATGATCAGTGGCTCTAGCTGGGGAGAGGAGGGTTCCCAGAATTGGGAAACTAGGTTGGACCTAACACAATTTATCAGACTGTCCCAGAATCTATAGATGAAAATATTAAAATAGAGGAATTATAGTCCATCACTTGCTCCACTCTGAATTAAATAAGTTGGTTATCTATATAGAGAGATGGACTCGCTGGAATCCTCCTCGGAGGACTTTGTAACATGGGCATAGAGATGAAAGATAGAATTAAAGTCCAAGTCCGTTACCTGGAGCAATTTTTAATAGATTCTGATGCAGGACTATAGATGGAGCTAAGTAGAATTTCAATGATGCTTAATCAGTCTGGACTAATAGTGAAACTTTAAAAACATCATTCGGGAAAAGTTTTATCAATACATGTGAGGGAAACACACTGGGTAAACACTATTAAATCCTTAGCTACAGACCCTGCAGTAAGTCTGTTAGATGACCAAGCTGCCTTACTCTCAAAAATGCTGGTACCATGTCAGATATTATAGCTCACAGTATCCAAAATAGACACCTAACACATGTGATAAATAATATGGCTAAAATCTTTAAAATTCAACTAAATGAGACTATGGATATTATAGTTCTTTCTATGGTCCATTTTTATACAATTTGTTCCTATAGTCAAACATAAAGTTTATGGCCTTAAAAAACATTCAAGACATGCATCAAAAAAGAAGAAAGTATTTAAGTGACTTTGAGCATATTATTAAGTAACTCAACCAAAATGTGATCAAATCTGCAAATAGTGACTCAGACATAGCCAGAACAATGACAGGATCTATAAAGAAAACAATTGAAAAAAGTGTTCAAGCATTCCTTATAACTTCAGAGACAAGTACTAGCTGATAAGAAGATGGCATAATCTTCCAGAACAATGTTGGATAATGTTATATAAAGCATTAACTATATGAGGGTACTGTCTTTAAGTTGTAGCATTTCAAAATAATTTGCATTAATTTTGACAGTGAGATCCAGAGTTTACTTTTCATATCAAAGTATTTTTGTTCCAAGGCAAGGCACTGATACAAGAATTTTAGATTAAATGATTTTTGTTTTGTCTTGCCAAAGATTGAGTTTACTCCAACATAGCCTGATTGCTCTAGGTTACATATTAAAAAATCAGTGTATAGAAAAACAGAAATCATTCCCTGTTTCTAAATGGGAAGGTGACTCAGGAACATAGTCTAAGCAAGAAAAAGTGTATAATTCAGATATTTTTAACAATCAGACACCACCACCATTTCTAGACTGGAGAACTAAAAGGAGAAGGGGGTGTTATGGTATTACCAGAATACAGAGGCTGGGGCTAGGCCCACCCCCTGGTAAATGTTAAGCAAAATGGCTCTCCATTGGGGGAAAGCTTGGTTTGTAACATTTGTAATTTCTGAGGTGTAGATATTCCCATCAAGGTCTAGTTTAAGTTATCAGTGTGGTATCACTAGATGTGAAATTAGAGAAATAAAAATAAATTTATCCCTTGTGAACTGGTGGGAGCTGGCCCCAGAACTCTAGGCTGGAATCACTTGATAGAAGTAGACTCTGCTGCTGACAGTCAGCTGGCAGAAGCCTGGGCAAGTCCCAGGCTTCTCCCTGCCTCACTGATAGCCACTAGTGCCTCCTACTAGCCCAGCCAATGTCCACAGAAGGATGCTCACACATGAGAACCACAATCTGCAGGGGTTAGCCCCCTACAAAATAGAGTAGAGGGGGAGAGGAGCCAATGAATCTGGGGTACCTGCACTCTGGCTGATACTATATTATGCTCAATTTGATTAATTCAGCAATGATAGCATTGAAATGCATAGCATGCAGATGAAGAATCAGCATGCAGAGCTGGGGTTGTGGCTCAAGTGGTACAGTGCCTGCCTAGCATGTGCGAGGCCCTGGGTTAGATCCTCAGCACCACATAAAAACAAAAAATAAAGGTACTATGTCCAACTACAACCAAAAAATAAATATTTTTTTAAAAAAATCAGCGTGCAACAGAATTTGGCCTTAATATACAAAGCCAATGACAGTTTTGAATCTTTGAGTAAAGATTTAACAGGAATGACTATGAAGGTATCTGAGTTTTTAACACCACCATTGAAAACCTCATAATATTATAAGATATATTTAAGAGGTATTGTATGCAATAGAAGAATTTTAAATGATTGAAATTCCATTCATCACATTCCAAATTTCAAATGCCTACTCACCATTCGGCAGCCTTTTATTGAACAGGCTCTATGAAGACTGTTCCAGACACTTGGCCAACCCCCTGCCTATATAGAGCCTGCACACTAGTAGAGGAGCCAGACAATAAAAATAATAAAACCATGTAAAATACTAGAAAATGACAAGCACAAAGTGTTGAGAGCCACAGGAGGGATATGAGCAATGGAATGAGGACAGAGAGTGATAGAGAATCTTACAGTTTTAAAAAGGTTGTGGAAAAAGGCCGCACTGAGGTCATTGTCATTTAAGCAAAGACTTGAGAGAAACTAGGGAGTAAACTAAGAGGACTGAGGACAGGGAGAGAAGACCCGTCCTGACAGCAGGAAGTGCACAGGTGGAAGGAGCTTACTGTGTTGGAGGAACAGCAGAAACTCTGGACAGGGTCTGGAAAGAGGTGCCATGGATAACAGCCACTGAAATGTCTTGAGCTTTTGCCATGAAGCGGGGAGCCACTGAAGGATCCTGAACAGAGGGCTGACATCAGAAGGGTCACTGTGGCTGCTGCGTACAGAATAAACTGGGGGTCCAACAGCTAAAGCAGGGAGGCCTGACAGGAAACTGCTGAAGTTCTAGAGAGAGGATACGGCTTAGACCAGGGTGGTAAAGTCAAAAAAGCAAGAATTAATAAGATTCTGAGTGTATCTGGAAGATATATACAACAGGATTTGCAGAAGGATTGGATGTAAAATGTGAACAAAAGAGACAAGTTCAGAGATAACTAAATTTTGCCCCCGAGAGCTGATAACTATGCCTGGAACAACTTTGGGGGGAAAGATCAGGTTTTGGTTTTGAACATGTTAAGTTTAAGATGTCAGCTAGATATTTAAGACTAGATGTTGGATAGAATACTACCTTGTGTTCAGGTAGGGGAGTACACTAGAGATACAAATTTGGGAGTTATCAACATGTAGATGACATTGAAGGCCATGACACTGGATCAAATCCCAGAAGTCTATGGACTGAGTCTGGGAACCTGTTCAACGGAGGTTATGTGAAAAAATTAGATAAATTTTCTAAAACACCCTTGTATATAATAAATTAACTTCCTTCCTATGCATCTAGAACAGTATTATTTTCTCTGGGGAAAAAAATGAGAAAACAGACCCTCAAATCACTTTCTGAGTTTTGTGGTTCAGATGAGAAGCCATGGTTGGGAAATGCTGATAGAGGTTTGAAGGAGTCAGGAAATGAAAAGAAAGCAGAAAGGGAAGTGAGAAGTGTCCGTCGAGGTGGAGAGAAATCCAGGACAGTGGAGACCTGGAAGGTTAGTGAAGAGGAGAAAGATGGAGAGTATCAAATACTGCTGGACAGGTCCCCCTGAGGTAAGACTTAGAATTTACAGCCAGATTGGCTATAAGGGGGCCTGGGACCTTTACCAGTCAGTGCTGTTCCAGAGGATGGTGATTGGACAAGGTTTAAGAGAGGATGAGAACGATGAACCTCCTCAGGAATAGTTATATAGCTATTCTAACTGAGTCTAAAACTTCCTGTTAGTCATTGTTCAAGTGCTCAGGTCAATCAGATTGAAGAATATTTTGAGTAGGCTTAGGTGTTAAGCACAATTCACAATAGCTAGACTGTGGAACCAACCCAGATGCCCTTCAATAGATGAATGGATAAAAAAAAAAAAAATGTGGCATTTATACACAATGGAGTATTACGCAGCACTAAAAAATGACAAAATCATGGAATTTGCAGGGAAATGGATGGCATTAGAGCAGATTTTGCTAAGTGAACTAGCCAATCCCTAAAAAACAAATGCCAAATGTCTTCTTTGATATAATGAGAGCAACTAAGAACAGAGCAGGGAGGAAGAACAGGAGGAAAAGATTAACATTAAACAGAGACATGAGGTGGGAAGGAAAGGGAGAGAAAAGGGAAATTGCATGAAAATGGAAGGAGACCCTCATTGTTACACAAAATTACATATAAGAGGTTGTGAGGGGAATGGGAAAATAAACAAGGAGAGAAATGAATTACAGTAGATGGGGTAGAGAGAGAAGATGGGAGGGGAGGGGAGGGGGGATAGTAGAGGATAGGAAAGGTAGCAGAATTCAACAGTTACTAATATGGCATTATGTAAAATTGTGGATGTGTAACCGATGTGATTCTGCAATCTGTATTTGGGGTAAAAATGGGAGTTCATAACCCACTTGAATCTAATGTATGAAATATGATATGTCAAGAGCTTTGTAATGTTTTGAACAACCAATAAAAAAAATTTAAAAAAAAGAAAATTATACCTATTTGTAAGAATTTGTCTATAAATAAAAACTTTTCAATATTGGCCAAGCAAACAAAACTTAAAATTGCATTGAATACTGAGGTTCCAACTGACATCCATAAATCCAAATTTCAAATATGTATGTCCAGTAATAGCCTTGTGAGTATTACAGATTAAAATGAAAATCAGTAGTTATTAGAAACATGAACCTGCAAAATAAATCCATGCTAATAAAATAGAACTTGTAGCTTAACACATTGAGCTATTACATAAGTTCATTGGCCAAAAATATTTAAAAATCACTGATACAATCCAGTCATTTCTATCGGTTTAAATCTCCTTATGCACGTTGCATATAGGGAGAGCTTCAAGTACCTGAGGGTTGGCAGATGACATCATAAAATATATTATTCTGCCCTCGTGATCCTGTAGTCTGGTCATATATTTTGAACAAATCACAGAAATTCTCTGATACCTTGTTTCTTTTTCCTGAAGAATAGGAATGATAGTTCTGGAAAGATTCATCAAGAAGCTGAGACAGGAGGATTGCGTGTTCCAAGCCAGCCTCAGAAAAAGCAAGGCGTTAAGCAACTCATGAGACCCTATCTCTAATTAAAATACAAAATAGGGCTGGGGATGTGGCTCCATGATTGAGCGTCCCTGAGTTCAATCCCCAGTAACCACTCCCCACCTCCACCAAAAAATAAAAAAAATGCTTTAGGAGCAAATGCAGTTTGTTCTCATTAGGGATAGTAAATGAAATATTAACACAGGACTAACTGGACCAGTTGGAAATTCTGAGATGTCTACTGACTTACACAGATGGCACAGCTGATTCAGGTGAGAGATAAAAAAGAATCTAAAATAATGGAAACTCAAAATATAATAGGCAGAGCTCCTACAAAGGACTTTTTTGGTGTGCTTGCTGCGGAGCTGATGCTTTCTCCCCACGGCCATCAGGTGCCTTTGGCATGATGTCATATCTGCAAGAGCAGCCTCCACATATGTACCATGTCATGCACACCTTCGCTTAACAGGGCTTCATCTCTTTCCCAGTTAGATCATCTACGAGTTTTAATGATTGAGGCGTGGATACTTGAGATTCTGTGGACTCCTTTGCTTTTCATTTTCAAGGCTTTCTAAAAAGAGCTGCAGAAATACCAAGAGCTCTGCAAAAGGCTGATCTAACTACATTTTCAGCCAGACTGCAAACTGCGATAAATGGAAATATTACAAGATAGTTTTCCTGAAATCTCTGTCAGAGCTGCTCCAGCAATTTCTTAGCTCCACATATGACCTCAAAACAGGGCAATCTCCTTTCCAAATCCATCTGCTTTTTTAGCTTTCATTCTAGTCTTACATTTAAATATGCAATTAAGTCAGACATAAGAGCCCCAGTGTCCCAGTAGTACGCAGATTTGCAAATATGAGTTATGATGGCCGCAGAATACATAAATCAGATGGTGAACTCAAATCACAAACCCTATACCCAAAGATTAAACTCCAAGAAACCCATTACTGGCAACATTCTACAATATATTTTCAGACTAGCTAAAAGGCAAATGCTTTATGTCGAAATGATCTGAAGCAAAGGCTGTGAGTAGGGTTGGCAAACATCAAGAAATTTATTTAATATTATCTCATACCTAGAAGCTTAAAATCCAGAATAACCTAGAATAAAGATCAAAGGAAAAAGTGGTTTCCAATGTTTAATGTAAAGAATGTGAGTCAAGAACTTCAAATTAATCTTTTATCCACTCAATCTGGTGTATTAGCAGACTCAGGAAGTTGCTGTAAACAGGCGGCTCTGCACAGCCAACTCCCGCCTGTGTGGAATTATGTGCACTAGCTACAGCCCAGCACACCACACTCTCCTGGGGACTACGGCATCCAAGAATTCATGCAGCCAGTGCTCTTGGAAATAAAAGTTTTAACCTTTCCCTTCCCAAGAGATATAAAACTCTCTCCTATGGTTGCTCATCCAGAGCTATTTTCTGGGCAAATGACCAGAGCAACACCCATTCAAAAAATCAGACATAAAGTTGCCAAGGAAATGAGAAGTTAGAGAGACAATATTGAGGAAAGGGGCCGTGTCGTGTTACGCCTTAATAGTCCTTGAAAATCTCTAGGAGACAGATTTAAATTTGGTTCAGACCCAGGATTCAATTTATTCTTTCCAAGGGGCAGAAAGTTAATCTTGGACAAGAGGAAGCTGGGAGGTTTAACCCAAAGAACACTAAAAGGTCAAAGTTTATTTAAGGGCTACTCCAAGAGCCCTCAGTTCTGGACAACACCCAACTTCTGGGACCTGCCTCAATTCTCCTCATACCACATACTCAGCTGCAGAACAACAGTTACCGTCTCAACCAGGGAACCCACAGGATGGGTTGGATATCACTGGTGTGCATGTGAATTACAAGGTTTCTATTTGGGGTTTTATTCCTGCTCAACTGTCCACCCTCAGAACTACAGAGCTACAATGGCCCTCATCTCACTTCTCCTGTGCCTTCTACCAGAAGCCCCTGTGGCAGAAATTTGTCATCTAAGATATCACTTCATCATAACATAAGCGAGAAGTTAACTCGAGAAGGAGGAAGAAAGGAAAGGAGGTTTGTTTAAAAGGAAAGATTAAACACAAAAACAAAAATTATGGGCATTCAAATAAGAAAGGAGGAAACCAAATTATCTTTGTTTGCAAACAACATGATTTTATAAAGAAAAGTTCAAAGGCTTCACCAAAAAAAAAAAAGTCAGAACTGATAAACAAATTCAGTAAGGTGACAGAGTACAAAATCAACATATAAAATTCAGAGCATTTTAATATATCAATACCAAATTTTCTGAGAAAAAAAATAAAGAAAGCAATATAGCTACATAAATTACAATAAAATACCCAGGGATAAATTTAACCAAGGAAATGAAAGATCTCTAAAAATAACAATTATAAAACACTAATGACGGCTGGGGATGTGGCTCAAGCGGTAGCGCGCTCGCCTGGCATGCGTGCGGCCCGGGTTCGATCCTCAGCACCACATACATACAAAGATGTTGTGTCCGCAGAAAACTAAAAAATAAATAAATAAATATTAAAAAAAAAAACACTAATGAAATAAATTTAACTGGACACACACACACATATGCACAGGAAAAAACATCCATGTTCATGAATTAAAGAATTAATATTGCAAAAATGTCCATACTATCCAAAGTGACCTATAAATTCAAAAATATCGAAGACAGCTTTCATGTAATTAGAAAAACACTCCTAAAATTTGTATGGAACTACTAAAGACCTCAAATAGCCAAAGCAATACTGATTCAAAAGAACAAAGCTGGAGGCTTTGTAATACTTGACTTCACAACATACTACAAAGCTGGAGTGACCAAAACAGCATGGCATGAACAGACTTGTAAGCCAATGGAAGAGATTAGGGAACCCAGAAATAAATCCATGTGTCTATAACCAAATGACTTTCAACAAAAGCAGCAAGAACATATGTTAGGTTATATTCCATGTATTATGATATGCCAGAATACATTCTACTGTCATGTACAACTAAAAAGAACAAATAAAAAAGAAGAAGAAATCACACACACACACACACACACACACACACACACACACAAAGAACATATATTAAAGAAAGGAAAAACATCTTCAATGAATGATGCTGGGAAAACGGGATATCCACATGCAGAAGAATGAAACTAAATTCCTACCTCTCACCATGTGGAAAACTCAACTCAAAGAATTAAATGGAAGACCCAAAACTATAAAACTACTAGAGGGAAACAGGGGAAATGCTTCGGGACATTGGTCTGGGCAAAGATGTTTTGGATATGACTCCAAATGCACAGGCAACACAAGAAAAAATTGACAAATGGTGTTATGCCAATCTAAAATGCTTCTGCAACAAAGGAAACAATCAACAGAATGAAGAAATAATGTATAGAATGAGAGAAAATATTCACAAACTTTTCATCTAACCAGGTACTAATATTCAGAATATATTAGGAACTCAATAGCAAATAATAATATTTTGATTTAAAAATTGATAAATTGCCTAAATAGACATTTGTCAAAAGAAGATACACAAATGATCGATAGGTATATGAAAAACATTTTCAACAGAAATAATCATCAGGGAAATGCAAATCAAAACCACAAATGAACAGCAAATCATCTCACCCTAGTTAGAATGGCTATTATTAAGAAGACAAAAAATAAATAAAAATATTAAAAAGAATACAGAGAAAGGGGACTTCTCCTACCCTGTTGGTAGGAATGTAAATTAGTATAGCCATTATGGGAAATAATATGGAGGTTCTTTAAAAAAAATTAGAAATAGAACTACCAAAGATCCAGCAGTTCCATACTAGGTATATATACCCAAAGATATAATACTTGTATGTCTAAGAGACATCTATATTCACATGTTTATTGCAGTACTATCCACAATAGCCAAGATGCAGAATCAACCTAGATGTCCATCAACAGATGAATGAATGAAGAAATATATATATATATATATAATGGAATATTATTAAACCATAAAGAATTAAATCCTATCATTTGCACCAAAATGAATGGAAATAAAGGATACCATGTTAAGTGAAATGAGTCAAGCACAGAAAGACAAATACTATATCTTCTCACTTACATGTGGAAGCTAAAAAGTTGATCTCATAGAAGAAGAGAGTAGAACAGTCATTATCAGTGCCTGAGAAGGGAGCAGGAGGGTAGAATGGAGAAAGAGTGGTAATGCATACAGGGAAGCAGGTGAATAGGAGGAACAATGTAAACGTCCTATAGGACAGTAGGATTACTATGGTTGACAATTGTGTATTTCAAAACAGCCAGTCGAAAGGATTTTGATATACCCTCCAAAAAATAATAAACGTTTGAGGCTATGCCAATTACTCTGATCTGATCATTATGCATTTTATACATGTATTGAAATGTCACACTGCATGCCATAAATATGTACATTAGCACATGTCAATTAAAATTTAATAATGTATATTTAAAATTTATCATGTGGTAGAATGGACTTTTCTGGCAGACCATTCTAGGAATTTTAACACATACATAGATTTTTGTAAACACTACCAGCAGGAGTATGGAACAGTCCAAGGGCTACAAGAAACTTCATACTGCTATCCTTTTGTGATCACCCCACCTCTGCAAACACTTATGTGTTCAAAACCAGATTATGAATATGTTGTTCCACATTTGCAAACTACTAATGCTATTGTTCAAAGCTTGAGACACAAGTATCTTGTTACTTTAACTCATTATAACAAAATTTATTCCAAATAAAGATTAATGTTTATGAGCACAAAACTATAAAAGATTAACTATTTGACCCTGCACATTTAATTTCAGCCAACATCAACCTGGAATCTGACAGCCCAGAAACTCAACCCTGTTCACAAAGACCTAGACCTTCTCTCCTTCTACATTCATCTTGCTCTTGAACGCCCTTTAATCAACCTCACATTTACAGTTAATAATGTATATATATGGCTGACCTAGTTCTGACTCACTGCTTCCTCTTGGATTGCATGAGCATGGATTGCACTCAATTCTGCCCCAGTCACTTCTGGATTCTCAAACTAATTAATTCATTTCGGCCAGTCTCCAGCCTTCAGCTTCAATTCCCAAGAAAGACCCATGAAGTCAACTCACTTTCTCACTCCAGCATGATCCCTCAGTAAGTGGCAGGTTCTGAAGATACACATCCCCAACTTGCAGTTCAATCATCTGAAATGTCTACATATACATTTCTGACATTTAGATGACCTCATAAAATACAAAATGTTAAGAATTTTAAAAGTTTAAAAGTTAATGTTACATATCTTTATATTATGATTATATATACCCATATATCTATGTATATATTTTGAAATAGATATATACATACATATACATAATTACCAGATTCATTAAATGAAATTAGACCACTACAGAAACAATACGTTTTGAACATTCACTGAGGTGGTCTTTTATGTTGAATCCTTTTTTTGAGTTTTATTTTATTTTTAATTGACAGATAGTAATTGAACATTTATGAGATACAACATGATGTCTCAATACATGTATAAATTGTATAATAATCAAATCAGGATATTATGCTGAAACCTTGAGAGTTTATTTTCAGCCAGGCACAGTGGCACATGCCTATAATCCCAGCAGCTAGGGAGGTTGAGGCTGGAGGAGCACAAGTTCAAGGCCATCATCAGCAACTTAGCAAGGGCCTAGGCAACTTAGTGAGACCCTGTCTTAAAGTAAAAAACAAAAAGAGCTGGGGATGTAGCTCAATGGTACAATACCCCTGGGTTCAATCCCCAGTACAAACAAAAAACAATAACAGTTTATTTTCAAAGTAATTCTTACTTAAGTATATCATCAACTTCTGGTATCAATCATCTTTTCTTTTCTTTTTTATATGTTTATTTTTTAGCTGTAGTTGGACACAATACCTTTATTTCACTTATTTATTTTTATGTGGTACTGAGGATCGAATCCAGGGTCTCGCACATGCGAGGCGAGCACTTTACCACTGAGCCACAACCCCAGCCCTTCATCTTTTCTTTCTTTTTTTTTTTTATTAGCTACACATGACCTTACAGTGCTATTGGCAATTCATACATTTGAATCAATTGGGGTATAATTTCTCATTTTTCTGAGTGTACAGGTTGCAGAATCACACTGGTCATACAGTCACCTATATACATACAGCAATAATAATGTCTGTTTTATTCTGCTGTCCTTCCTATCCCCCCTCCCCCTCCCCTCCCCTCCCATCACTTCTCTCTATCCAATCTAATGTGACACACTTTTTTTTTCTTTTTCTCCTCACAACATCATACATGTATTCTGCATAACAATGAGGTTCTCCTTCCATCTTCCGTGCAACTCCCCTTCTCCCTCCTTTTCCCTCCCACCTCTCTTCCCTATTTAGTGGTAATTTTCTTCTCATGCTCTTCCTCCATATCCCATTATGAGACACCTCCCTTATATCAGAGAAGACATTCAGCATTTGTTTTTTAGGGATTGGCTCACTTCACTTAGCATAATCTGCTCTAATGCCATCCATTTCCCTGCAAATGCCATGATCTTGTTATTTTTTAATACTGAGTAATATTCCATTGTGTATAAATGCCACATTTTTTAAATCCATTCATCTATTGAAGGGCATCTAGGTTGGTTCCACAGTTTAGCTATTGTGAATTGTGCTGCTATAAACATTGGTATGGCTGTGTCCCTGTAGTATGCTCTTTTTAGGTCTTTTGGGTATAGTCCGAGAAGGGGAATAGCTGGGTCAAATGGTGGCTCCATTCCCAGCTTTCCAAGGTATCTCCATACTGCTTTCCAAATTGGCTGCACCAATTTGCAGTCCCACCAGCAATGTATGAGTGTACCTTTTTCCCCACATCCTCGCCAGCACTTATTGTTGTTTGACTTCATAATGGCTGCCATTCTTATTGGAGTGAGATGGTATCTTAGAGTAGTTTTAATTTGAATTTCTCTGATTGCTAGAGATGGTGAGCATTTTTTCATGTATTTGTTGATTGATTGTATATTCTCTTCTGAGAAGTGTCTGTTCAGGTCCTTGGCTCATTTGTTGATTGGGTTATTTGTTTTTTTTTGTTGTTTAACTTTTTGAGTTCTTTGTATACTCTAGAGATTAGGGCTCTATCTGATGTGTGAAGGGTAAAAATTTGTTCCCAGGATGTAGGCTCCCCATTCACCTCACATATTATTTCTCTTGCTGAGAAAAAGCTTTTTAGTTTGAATTCGTCCCATTTGTTGATTCTTGGTTTTAACTCTTGTGCTATAGGTGTCTTATTAAGGAATTTGGGGCCTTCCCCCACGGGATGAAGATTAGGGCCAACTTTACAAAATTATATGACCAGAGAATTAATATATTTTCTTAATACTTGAATTAAAGGCTATTAAAATGTCACATTATTAAATTAACATTATTTATGTATTTTTAGGTTTATAAATCTCAATCAAATTTCCTAGGTCATCAATTTCTCAGATCCTCTAATGAAACAGAATTTTATGTAGAAATATGGCTTACTGCCTAGAATAAACTGTCCACTAGAAAAAATTAGAAAAAAAAAAAGAAAGAAATATGTCTTACTGATGTTTGAGACATAGTTAAGGTTTATACATCTGTTCCCTCTCTCAATGTTACTATCTTCTTTAACTATTATTAATTAATTAATTTCCAAACAAAAGAATAAAGAAAAATCCCATTGTAAAATTTATTGCGTAAACTTACAGCTTTTTTGCTCTTTAATCAGTTCCATAAATCAATAATGGGAAACATTTTTTCATTACAAATTTTTTAGAACAAACAAAAGAATACATGAACAGACATTTCTTCTTATGTGTTCCCTTCCTTCTTCATTAACTCATGATTGTGGCACTATTGCTGAAACTATCAATGCAAAGCATGCTTGTGATAGTGAAATGCTCACTAAATCAGAAGTAGAAATCCATCATGCCCATCTCTGATATGTTACTATTTTAACCTCCAGTTGGCAACGGCCAAAAAGAAGGGCTCTAGTCTGAATCTTAACTGTATGTATTAAATATCCAATATCAAAAGAATGTGCCTCTATGTCAAATAAGTCAAGTTCATTATATTTAATTTTTACAATACAAGTTTTTCATTGAGATAAATCTCTAAATTCAAAAGCTAAATAGAATAATCCTTTGAAAAGTTATTTTAGCAGATTAAAATAAAGTAACAAATTTTTAAAAATTACAGCCAACAGAATTTTCTACCTCTGAATAAGTATATTTTCATTTGTGCAACAATAAACAAATTTTTATTCACTTTAGTTCAGTATTTAATTTCTCTCAAATAGGCAATATTGGCCCCTAAATTATAGCCTCAATTGCTTAGATGGAGATACCTCATGGTCATGATACACTTTCAGGGAAAAATAATTTAATAAATATTGATACCTATTATCGTGATTTTGACCCTTCAAGTATCAGCCTCAATCTCCCTTCTCTTTCTCCCCCTTTCTTTCCCTGTCTCTGAATTCTTATTTTTCCCCTTTAAGACTTTTTGAAAAGACAAATGATTAGTATGCTAGTTGTCAGTGATTAAAATAATATTTAACATCCTTTTAATATCTATCTACATTTTTCAAAGTTGAGCCCTCCCCCTGGACAACTGCCGGTGTACACACACACACACAACTTTGAGGATAATTCAGGGTCCAAAGCATCTCTGAATGGACCTAGGTGTACAAAATGTCTCTGGTCCGGGGAGTATATCTTGCCCCGCAGCCAATCCCCACACAGTCAACCATTCAGCTCCCACCCAGCCCAAGGTCTGCCACCTCCACGGCCCTTCCTTCAGTCAATACTGCAGGGTCCAAATTAACTTGTGGCTCCCCTAGGAAGCCATCCCCAAATCCTTTGACTCACTTGGCTTTCCACCTTTTCTGGTTTCCTTAGATACACAGAGTCAAGTCTTAAAATTTAGTATTCAATTTCTCTTTAAATGATTCATACAAGTAAATCATGCCTTAAATGCTAAACCCCCCAAAACAGATCCAAGTACCTTACACCTCTGCAGTTTTCCCCACAGAACTTGGCATCGTGCCAGAAGCCCAATAAATATTTATTGAATAATCAAACCAACCTTCTGCTTCTCCTCAGGAGTGCTTCTGTCTCTCCACCCTACTTTGCCCCAGGACAAGGATGGGGCCAGGAACCACATCTCTAGGAGCAGCATCTGAACAATCATTCACCATTTTATTCAATCATTCAGCAAATATTTATTAAGCTCTTACTATGTGCACAGCTTTAAGCTAAGCACTGGGAAAACAAAAATGATAGATATGTAAGCAAATTATTTATGGTGTGCCACATGCAATAACAGAGATGCACATAAGGCAAAGGAGAAAAGAGTAGCCATCTGCCCAGAGATATTAGGAAAGTCAACACAGAGACCAGCATGGAATGGATGGTGAAAAATTACTATGGCCCCTGGAGTATAAAGGGAGCTGAGAGAAACCTGGGCAATGGCTCTGAGAGCTGAGGGTAAAGCTGCCAAGTCTGGAACTTTCTTTTGATAACTGAAGCTGCCACAGAAGAGAACACCTTTACAGAGAGGGCAGTTCTGTGGTGGTTGGGGTCACATGTTTATGGAGTTTCTGAAGGACAGTGGCACTTACTACCAGGCACAGCACGACCTCCCTGCAGACGAGTGAACTGTAGCAATTCATCACTCCTCCACCAAGAAGGCCCCCTTAGAGTGGTTAACCGGATACAGAAGTGTCTGTCTGAAATCCACACAGCACCTAGGAGAGTTCTGACCTGGACGGGGACACCTCTGCACTTCCTTTCCATTGCTCAGGCTTACTGGATTGAAGAATCGCTGCTTCTTCTTGGAGGATCATTTCATTTCCCCTCACTCCCAACTTCATACTTCAAGCTCTGAGACTATCCAGTGGAGGGTACTGAAGTAATCATCAGTTACTTTATATCATTTCTGTATCAATTTTTAAAATTCTTCCATCACCTGTTGAGCAATTTTTAAGTAAATTAACGTGGTTTCAATGAACTGCCCTGCTCCTGTGGAAGTCACTTACATGAGATTCCTTATTACACACCATCCAACCAAGGCACCTTAGTCAAATTTATAGAGGAACTCTAGAAGCATGGTGTTACAATAGTCAGAGTATGTGAAGCAACTCACAACACCACTCCTGTGGAGCAAGAGGCATCTGGGTTCTCAATTGGCCTTTTGATGAAGGTGCACCACTAGATTGTTAATGACTGGCTAAGACTTGCAAAAATTAAGTTTCATGAAGATCTGGTAGTTGTATTGCTGTCCACTGTGCTGCTGGCCTTGGAGCGCTCCAGTGCTTACTGCTCTGGCATTAATTGAAGATGGCATGAAATCTGAAGATGCAGCACAATTCTTAAGATGAAAAAAGTATAGAACTTTCAACAGCAGGCAACTATTTATCTGGAGAGTATCATCCTAAAATGCGGCTATGCTTCAAAGACTCCAACCATCCTAGAAACAACTGTTGCATTCAGTAAAACTCAGGTGCCTCATGCTGTTGCCTGGGAAGTGGAACTTGAGACAAGACCTAATTTGCAGTACATATTACCAATGTATTAGCATGCTGAATACGTCTTATGGAGTTTCAATGGGGTATTGGAAAGCAGTTTTACGGAGTCACAAGCTGACAGAAATTCATCCCCTTGTGTTAGAATTATGATCAACCTATATGGGACCCTTAGTACTCTTATAAGATTCATGCCGTTCAGCATTTAAAATGTGCTTATCATTTCTATCAACTGACCTTTACTGAAATCATGTAGTATTGGATTAATATCTTTAACTCTTTTTCCATGCCAGAATCTTATTAATATATAAGAAATTTAGAAAGATTAGATGCCAGAATACCCTGCACAATACTTGTACATTTTTAGTACAATACAAAATCAAAATCCCAGGAACTAAAACCACTCTAAGCCCTATGTGATGTATTCCTTCAATCATATCTAATATTGCAGGGCCAACATGGTTGGTTTTTTTGCTCACTTTATGCATGCCAGTATATATAGGTTTGCTTTTAAACATTGGGCTTTGGGGGGTTTTGTTTTAATTTTTAAAATTTTACCAAATCTTCTGGTGATTATTTAATGTTTCTGTAAGCTCTATTTTGGGGGGTGGGAGTACCAGGGATTGAACTCAGGGGCACTCAACCACTGAGCCACATCCCCAGCCCTGTTTTGTATTTTATTTAGAGACAGGGTCTCATTAAGTTGCTTAGCACCTCGCTTCTGCTGAGACTGGCTTTGAACTTGCAACCCTCCTGCCTCAGCCTCCAGAGCCACTGGAATTACAGGTATACACCACTGCACCCTGCTAAGTCTTTTTTTTTTTTTAATTCTGTGATGAGAAACTTCCATTTGGAAAACTAAGTTGTTACAGAAGCACATGGCTTTATATCTCCAGACCAAAAAAGCCTTCCAGTTAATTTAATGTTTGCACTTTCAGGTTCAACGTAGGGAAGGCCTGAAAAAAGAATGGGAGGGGGTTATTTTATTTTTAGTAAAACGTTGCCTTTGTCTCTTGCAGAATATGTTGAATATGCTCTTTAATTTTTAAAATACTTTTTAAGGTAGTGATGCTTTGTTATTATACCTAAAATAATTCTTTATTATTATTATTAATTTTATTATTAATTCTTACAATTTCCTTTATTATTATAACAAATTGTTTACCAGTTTTTTAAATTTACATATGCTTTCTTTTTTATATTGGTCATTTTTAGCTATATACACCTTTAGTGTACATTTTGACATAATCACAAAAGCATGAAATATAATCTGCTCTAATTCAGTCCCCAGTAATTCTCCTTTCCCTCCCCCCCTTTATCTGCCCCATTCCCTTCCTACTACTCTACTGATCTTTCTGCTATTTACATATAGTATTTTTACCAACTTTTTGTTTGAAGTGTGATTTTTTTCCCTTTGCTTCTCAATCTCTTGCAAAAAGAAAAAGAAAAAAGAAAAAAATTCATTCTGCTAATGAATTTAGCAGCCATCTAATATTTTATATACATTTTGAACTGTGTAACAATATTTGGATACTTGATAATTTTTTATTATGCAATTAAAATGGTGATATATACTAATGTTAGTTCAAGCATATATTATACTGTCTGGGAATGTGTGGTTATAGTTCTATGGGAGAAATAATTTGTCAGTGTTCACCAGCTTGTAAAAAAAAAAAAGAAAAAAAAAAAGAAATTACTATGCCTTTACTAGATGACCCAGAGTGGGAAATGCATCCTGGGAGGGGAAGAACAAAAACACAAATGAATGGAAATCACATGTCTCTTCTGCCCGCTGCTCACTGTCCCTGTTCAGCTCCAGATGAGCCTCCACTTCAGTAAAGCCAACTCACCTCTCCTTCAGGAGTATTCACTTGAAGTAGGGACTTGTTTTAAATAATTTACTAAGGTACACTGCCTAGCAAATGTGAACTTAAAAATACTAAGTAATCTAGCATTTTTAACTTGAAAATTCAACTCCAAATCTACAATTTGGAGGAAAAAAAAATACATGTGACTGACTCAACATTCATTTTATTGAATTTTTTAATTTTAAAGATGATTTTTTTAAATTTCAGAGAAGAGTTTTCTTTTTAGAAAAGATTAAAACAATTTTCATTTTAACAATCTGTCTTCAAAGAATAAAATAAATCAATAAAAATGGTTTGTAAGTTACTTATGCAATGTTTCCAATCCCATATCATTTACCTTTCCAAGTGAGTTTCAGTTTCTCTGTCTGGTGGCTTTATAAACCTCTCTTTGGGCTTTGACAAGCATGGAATCACTTTTACTGTGAAGTTCAATATCCTGCTCCCAAATCCAAATATGATTCGCATATTGCACCTTCAGTATTTTTAAAACAAAACAATCTGCTTGAAATTTTTTTAAAAATTACTTAGCTCCAGAATACTCAAAAGCATGACTTTTGATATCTGAAAATGGGGCTATTTTAAATAAATGCATGCAATAATCCTGCCTCAGGGTCATATTCCACCTTGTATTTTAAGAACTGAAATTACTTACACTGTTAAACTAATTTTACTTAAGAAATACTAATGGTATTAAAATGCATCATTAGTCTGGCTTTAAAAAAAAGAAGTTGAAAAAATTGTCAAGAACTAATGGTTTCAGAGGTGTCATTCTTGGCACTTCTTACTTTTTCTGAGACCTGAGCCCCTGATTACTTTTAAAGACGTGAAAATCCCCATTCTCTCTCCTCCTGACATATTCAAAGGAGATTTTATTCTGAGACCTTTGAGGATGCTTACAAATTTATAATAAAGACATAAAACTTCATGGATGGTGCTATATATACAGTGTTTTTGTTGTTAATCTCAGCTACACATAAACAGTCAACTAAACAAGAGGCACACGTTTCCCACATAAGTCATTTAAAACTATTTACAGTGTCTTATGAATTCCTTGGTTCAGATCTGGGCTTCTTTGTAGCCACTGGAGCTCTGGGATCCCAATGTTAAAAACAGCAAGAGAATGAAGACCTGGATCCTCATACCAGAATGGTGAGATAAGGATAATCAGGATAATATATTTGATTTGTATTGTGCATTAAACTTGTAAGAATTCCTTCCCAAGATTCATCTCATGATCATTCTAAACCTTCAACAAAGAAGTCTAGATTCCAGAAACAATATGCCCAAGGACATGTGGCTAGCTAATGGCATGACTAAATCAACACCCAGATCTTGCTGATACAGAAAGAAATTTCCATTATACTAGATATAGAATGAACAATCAATCTCTCTGTAAACTTTTCTCATTTTATTTTCTATTTGTTTTTAAATAGAGTCATTGATTTTTTTTTTTAAATATAGTATTTCAGGATCATTAGACATTCATTTTAAGTTTCCAGTTTTAAAAATTTATTAATCAGTCCAATATCAATTTCCTCTTTATTCAAAATTAATCCTACTGGAAGAAGCATAGTCCAAAGCAAATAAAGATTTTTTTTTAAATTCATTTCTCCTGTTTTTTTTTTAATGTCACTATGGAAGCACTTACTAAATGTCTCTCTGCACCAGCAAAAATTTCCTACTCATTTGGTGGGTCAGGATCCTCCAAGAAAGCACTATAATTGGTTTTCTTTTCAGGTTTCTGCAGAAAGCCTCCCAGAAAGATCTCAGGGATTAAAAGGTGCATGCAGCAAAAGTCAAATGATACTCCATATTTCTAATTATAAGACTCTATTGATCTCGAGAATACAGTATTAAATAAAGTCTTTTTAACTCTTTCAATAATGCACAAGAGATCCCTGAGAAGACCAGTAAAGGAATAATTTTTCCTGAATTCTCAATACTAAAAGAGCACTAGATTTCTTCCCTTCATGCATTCATTTGTTTATTTATTCACCCATTCATTCCATATGAAACCTGCGGTTGCCAGGGATTCAGTAATGCCAAGATAAAGTTTCTGCCTTGCAGAGCTTACATTCCAGAAGGAAAGAAGATCAGACAACAAACCCATAAGTAAGTAGGATCATTTATTCTTAAATATAATGAAATGATAAAGCAAGATAATGGAAGGGCATGCAATGAGGACAAGGGATAGAGGAGAAGCAGGAAATCCAATTGGGAAACAATTATGCTAGCCTAGGTAAGAGTTAAGTGAACAGAGGAAAAGCGGAGAGAATAGCACTTGCTGATGGACTGATGCCAAGCTCAAGGCTTTGCCTGAGCAAATGGGTAGGCTTCAGCTAAAACAGAGAAGTCTTAGAAGAAACAGGGCACAAAGGACATTGACGATTTCTTTATTGCTAAGCCATATTTAAGATGCCAAGAAAGATATGTTAAAAACAAACAAGACCAGACACTTGCATATACAATTCTGAACTCACAAGTCAGAACACAGCATTTAAAGTCTGGGGCCGGATGAATTCACTTGGGGACATATGTAATCAGAAGGGGCTAAAATCACAGCTTAGCCACATGTTAACTAACTAGGGCAAAGTCTAAGCTTTCTACAATTTTTTCTGGTAGGGCTGATATATATCCGAATGTGCTAGAAAATCTGCATATACTGCACAAACAAGTGTTATTATCAAATGTTGAGGAAATCGAAGAGCACAGGAAGAAAGAATCATTCAAACTAGGAATTAAAACTCAAATGTCCTGACCATGTTAATGGAATTCTAGTAACTTCCCTGGAAGTAAGTGTCATACAGGGAAATAAAGATGGGTGTCCCTACTGCTAGACCATTGAGAAGGGAAAAGATTCATTAACAAATGCAGCAACTGAAAATAAAACACCACTGGCAGCAATGATTATTTTCAGGGTTCAAGTTTCTAGAGAATGATTACTTTAACACCTGAATTTTATTATGAACACACATTGCTTTTGTTATTAGAAAAAAAAGCTACACAAAAAGATAATGGAATAAATATTTACAATGTCTGAAAATAACATTGATTTGGTACGACAAATGTATAGCAACTCATGAACCAGTTTTAATAAGCTCCAATATGAGACTTGGAATTACCAAAGGATGGATAAAGCTAGCCTGGTGGATGATTCTTGCTAAAGCCTAAACTAATGTGTACTGGTAAGGTTTAAAAAAAAGTAAAATATGAATTGATTAAATATTTTCAAATGTTTAAGTTTTAAAATATAATTATTCTGAAAACTTCACAAAGACTCCATATATTTACCTATTACATAGATGAAACTAACGAAGAAGAAGACACTTTTTTCCCAAATAAGTGTCTTTTTTTCCAACTGAATCCATAAAAAAATGTGTTTACGGCTAGAAGGGATTTTAAGAAGTAGCAGACAAACTAAGGACCACAAAATTACTGCTTTACTAACAAGATGAAAGAGGCAAGATCATTACCTGATCACATTCTTGCCATATTTTAGCTTATCCATATCTGCTTACCCTATTTATATTATAAATTTATCCAATTTAACTAATAATTCCAGATTTTACTGGAAATGAGAGCTAGGGCTACCAAAAAAAAGTTCATGTCATCTTTTTGTAATTATAACTATGGTTTTCAATGTTACTGTATGTTTTAAAAATTAAACACTAAGGGGCCTTTGCAGAAAGCTGTATTCTTTGCCATGTTTGAAAAAGGAAGAACACCCTCTAGTTACAGAAGTCCAAAGTCTTGAAATAGTAAGAAATAACTTTTATATTCTATGTAAGTCACTGAACAAAGAGTAGAATGTCTTAGTCTCCCAAGTCTCACTCTGGTTCCTTCGGCTCTTATTCGAGATAGTTATCACTAGGTGGCACTGCCAATCTGATTCAGAACCAGGTTATTGAGTTTCTTAGTAATATGGTAATTTTGTGATCCTTAGTTTGTCTGCTACTTTTTAAAATTCCTTCTAGCAGCTGACACATTTTTATGGATTCAGTGGGAGAAAAAAGCATCTATTATCACAGGCTCTAAAGAATCTTTTGTTGTCAACAAAACTGAACTTCTTGAGTAAAGAATTTTGAAACATTTTAAAGAAACAACAACAAAAAAGAATAAGTCAATTTAGGGTGATTGCTGCACTCATTATACCTTTATCCAATTGATATTACTCTAAATTAAATACTCAAATGAGGTTTTAAATATATAACTACATGCAAACAAAAATAAATGTAAAGATGAAAATATTTAAATTAAACACTGGTGTACTTTCAAATGAAAATTATAATTTAAATAGAAAGAAACAAGATTCTCCAAAGCAAGAAGTTTCTCACATCCCCAGGGAGTCTGCAGGACGGACAAGGAGCCAGTCAGGGGTTTAGTCTTTCATCCCTGTGATGTGCTTAGGTGGTGCAGAGAAAGGCCCTCTGTCCTCCCCGGTCTCCTGGTCTTTCCACCTGGAGGCTGCAAGTGACAATATGGCAAGTGCCCAGCCCCAGCAGCTTCTGTAACTATTTTGGGCTTGTTATAGGGACTGACAGTGACAGTGAGTCTTTGCTTCACCCTTGCAAATGCTCTTTTCTACTTCTGTCATACAGATCATCATCTGGCATCTGGAGAAAATTTTCACATAGCTAACAAAGCCTCTCTGAAAGCAAAAGTTTTAAAGAGCAAACTTGTCCTTTCAAAATAACAACTATTTTTTTAGAAAGTCTTATGCTTTTTAAATAGATAAAAAATAACTTTTCAACTCATCAACAAAACAAAATGCAAGTGATATAGGAAAAACCCTTAAAGATAACTTGGAGATGGTCACTTATCGATTCATTAATACATTCAATTAATGTGATAATATGCTATGAATGATGCTCAGAACTAAAAATGCAGCTGTGAGCAAAAGAGATGTGGGTCTCTGTCTTTAGAGAGGCTATTTTTTATTAATAATATTGCTAATGTAATGTTTTGAGTTTTGTTTTGTTTTGTTTTTTGCAGTTTTAGGGATTGAACCCAAGACTTCACATGTGTTAGGCAAGTGCTCTACCACTGAACTACATCCTCAGCCCCTTTTAAATTTTATTTTGAGTCAGGGTCTCACTAAGTTGCCCAGGATCGTCTCCAACTTGGAATCTTCATGCCTCTGCCTTCCAGCTGGGATTACAGGTGTGTGCCATGGGTGGTACCTGGCTCAGAAATGTGTTTAATGCTGCTAAGTCAGCAGAAACTGATATCACCTCAAATCCTTTTGGAAGTAAGGGTGACATAAACCAATGAAAATTACACTCACTGATCAAGTACCAAGGTGGGAGGAATATGAATCTATGAAGAGAGAAGATACAGAACATACAGAAAGCAAACCATGTTTCATTACCCAGGACTTACACACAGCTGCATGTATTTTTTTTTTAGGAGAATCGTTTGCCTTTACCTCATTTTTATGAGAAAAAAACAAATAAATACACATAATGGTGGGGGGGGGGCTGGGGTTGTGGCTCAGAGGTAGAGCACTCGCCTAGCATGCATGAGGCACTGGGTTCAATCCTCAGCACCACATAAATATAAGATAAAGACGTTGAGTCCACCTATAACTAAAAAATAAATAAATAAATATTTAAAAAATACACATCATGGGTGTTTTACTAAAAAATAAATTCAAATTCTTACTCCTTTTCCCAAGTTCCTCTTCATCTACATTTGTTTCAATAGTTTCAATTTTGTAGAAGTAAAATAATTAATACTTTAAATAAGGATATGAGTCATTAGTGAAGTGTTGTATATGAAAGATTAATTTTAACACATCAGAAGAAAATCTTCCAGTTCAAAGACTATTTTATCAAGGACCTTCAGATTATAATTTGGCAGTAAACTGCTCTCCAGTCATCTTCATATCACATCTTAACTGGGTTCCAGTCCCAGCTCTACCCCTCAGTGCCTGTGACCCTGCTTTCCTCATCTCTGAAGCAGAGAGAATACCCCACCTCAGAGTGGTACAACATTGCTCTGTGAAATGGTCACAACAGTGCTCTGCACATAGTAAGAGCTAAATAAATAGCAACTAGTAAAATTTCCAATTTTAACTGAAGAACTTCATTAATATATTTATAACAGGTAACTGAAGCCAAAGCTGGGAAAAATGTTAAGACAGCTTCTTTAAAGAAGCTTACATCTCCTGACCAGGCCAAACTACATTCTAGAATACGAAAAGAACTCAGCAAATGAGATTACTGAGCCAATGGCAATTATCATTAAGGAATCTTAGCAAACAAGGGAAGAACCTATGGAAAATAAGGAAAGTCCTAATTTTCAAAACAACAGAGAGAGCAATTATGCAAAAAACTAGACCATAGTAAAATTCTAGAACAGATCATTAAAATATGTGGGCACTTAAAAAAAGCATGGGGTCACATGCTGATTCACTAAGGATGAATATCCTTCTTTCACAAAAAACTAAGTCTAGAAAATATGACAGATATATAAGTCTATTATCACAGGTGTTCATATGTATATTTACATATTCTTACGTATGTAAAATATATATAGGTACACAAACATACATACACCTGTGGTAACAGCCTTTGGACAAGAAGGAGAAATTAATTCACATTCAGTAATAAGATCATCATACTCATTACCAGTTAAATGATTATTAAATGCTACTTTTTAATGTATACATATTAATTCAGAAGGAAGTGGACATTAAAGGGCTTTCTGTAAGCCCTGTTCTGGTAACCCTGGCTTGCTTAAATTAAGACACAAAGCAATCTATTTAAAAAAAAAAAAAAAGAAAGAAAAGAAAAGAAAGTCGGTCCTTAGAGAAAGGACTTGTTCTTGAAGGACTTGAAGCTTGAGTCTGCCATCTGGCAAGGAGGGCAAATGTGATGGTGGGCAGAGAATTTAGGTTAAACTTTAATACGAAAAAAAAGTAAGGTTTTCCACGTACATCCAAAATTGAAAAAAATACTTTAGTAAGATGTGGATTGAGTTAGGGTAGAATACAACTGAGGAAAACATTAATTCCTACCACCAAAATATGGTTTAGAATAATCAAACCTGAAGTTCTATCTGAGCCTTTGAGAATGAAAGGGGGCACTTTTAAATGTGCTAGGACAACCAATGAAAACTGGGGCTGCCCTGGGCAAACAGGGACACAAGATCACACTACATACAGCACATGCAAAAAGTTCTAGACATTTGAGTTGGTTAAGAGTTCAATGTTTTAAGAATTTAATATGTTTTTAAAACATATCAGTTCACTAAGTGCCTAATATATGTCCCATTGTTACGGTTTAGATATGCAGTGTTCCCCAAAAGCTCATATGTGAGACAATGCAAGAGAATTTAGAAGTGAAATGGTTGGTTATGAGAGCCTTTAACCTAATCAGTATATTAATTTGATGATAAGGATTAACTGGGTGGTAACTGTAGGCAGGTAGGGTGTGACTGGACAGTATGGGTCATTGGGGGTGTGCCTTTGAGGTATATATTTCGTTCCTAGTGAAATAAGTTCTCTCTCTCCCTCTCTCTGCTTCCTGATAGTTAAATCCTGAGCTACTTTCCTCCACCACACCCTTTCACTATAGTGTTCTGTCTCATCTCAGGTACAGAATGCCTATGGAATGCTAAATAAATTAGGCAGAAAAGAGCCTCACCACAACATATTATAATGAAATTGTCAAAATTATAAACCAAAGAAGGAATTTTAAAATCTGCAAGAGAAAAACACCAACTCACACTTTAGGGCCACCCCATTAAACAAATAGCAGATTTCTCAGCAGAGACCCATGGCCAGGAGGGTAGGAAATGATATATTTCAAGTCCTGAAAGAAAGAACTGCCAGCTAAGATCACTATACCATCCAGGCTATCCTTCAGAACTGAAGAAGAAATAGAGACCTTCCAAGATAAACAATGACTAAGGGGATTCACGACTATCAGACCAGTCTTACAAAAAATGAATAAGGGAATCCTATTCCCTGAAGTGGAAGAAAGATAGCTACCATTGTGATAGCATGTGAAAGTGTAAATTCCACCAAAATATCAGGAACAAGAAAGAGAAATAGAATTGAACATTATCAAGATTGTAAACCATCAAACCACAAAGATGAATGAAAGAAGAAGAAATGAACAAAGACTATCAAATGAATAAAGTCAACAAAATGATAGGCACAATTGCATTCAATAATAACTCTAAATATAAATGGTTTTAATTCTCCATTAAATGATAAAGACTGATTGAATGAATTAAAAAACAAGACCCAACAAAATGTTATCTACAAGAAACTCACCTCACCAGGAAAGACACATATAGACTGAAAGTGAGAGGATGAAAAATGATACTCCAAGAAAATGGAATCCTAAAGCAAGCAGGAGTGCCTATGCTTATATATGGTAAAACAGAATGTAAGACAAAAACAGTAAGAAAAGATATTTTAAAAATCACTATACAATGATCAAAGGATTAATCCATCAAGAAGATGTATCACTTATAAATCTATATGCACCTAATGTTGGAGTACTCAGTTTATACAACAAGCACCATTAGACCTAAAGGGAGAGAGCTCCAATGCAATAATAGTGGAGGATTTCAATACCCAGTTCCCACCAATGGATAGATTATGCAGGACCCCCTTCATCAAAAAAATCAACAAAGATGTATCAGAGATAAACTACACTATAAGCCAAATGGACTTAACATTTTCAGAACATTCCATCCAATAGCTACAGAATACACAGTCTTTTCATCAACACAAGGAACTTTCTCTAGAATAGACCATAGATAAGGCCACAAAACAAATCTTTAAAGTTTTATTTTAAATGAAATCATATCCTGTTTCTTTTTCTGAACACAAGAAATGAAACTGAGACAGCAGCAAGAAAACTTTCGAAATTATGGAAATTTATGGAGAACATATTTTTGAATGGACACTGGGTCACTGAGGAAATCAGAAGTTTAAACTTCCTTGAAACAAATGAAAACAGAAACACAACATACCAAAACTGTGGAATACAGAAAAAGGAGTACTAAGAGGGAAGTTTATTTAAAAAAAAAAAAGTGCCTACATTTTAAAAAAAAAAGAAGGATTTAAACTAAATAATCCAATAATGTATCTCAAGGTCTTAGAAAAGCAAATCAAACAAAATACAAAGTTATTAGAATGAAAGAAATAATAAAGATCAGAGCCAAAATAAATGAAATACAGTCTAACAGAACAACACAAAGGATCAATGAAACAGAGTTAGTTCGGTGAAAATAAAAACAAAATTGAGAAACCTTTAGCTAGACTAACCAAAAAGAAGATAAAGAAGACCCAAATAAATAAAATTAGAGAGTAAAGAAAAGGAAACATTACAACTGATACTGCAGAAATTGAAATGAACATTACGGACTATTTTGATAAACTATATTCTAACAAATTGGAAAATATAGGCAAAATAGACAAACTTATGGACACATATGACCTACTAAAATTTAACCTAGAAGATATTAAAAACACGAATAACTAAAAACAGTAATAAGTAATAAAAAGTCTCCTAACAGAGAAAAGTTCGGGACTGGATCTTCACTGATGAATTTTATCAAACTGTTAAAGAAGAACTAACACCAATGCTTCTCAAAATATTACACAGAATTCAAAGGGAGGGAACTCTTCCAAACTCATTCTATATGGCCAGAATTAAGCTGTTAACCAAAATGTGACAAGGACACAGAACCAAAAGAAGAAAGAAAACTACATATAAGTATACTTGATAAACATAAATAAAATCCTCAACAAAATATTATCAAATAAAACTCAACATCACATCAAAACAATCATGCATCATGATCAAATTGGTTTCATTCCAGGGTTCCAAAAATGATTCAACATGTATAAATCAATAAACATAATGCATCACATAAACAGGATAAAAACCATATGATCATCTCAACAGATGTATAAAAAGCATTTGATAAAATTAAACATCCTTCATGATAAAAGCCCTGACAATTTAGGTAGCAAAGGAGCATACTTCAACATGCTAAAGACTATATATGACAAACCCGTAGCCAATATTGTACTGAATGGGGGAAAACTGAAAGCATTTCCTCTAAGATCAGAAACCTGACAAGGGTATCCATTTTCATCACTCTTATTCAAAGTAGTACCAGAAATTTTAGCCAGAGCAATTAGGCAAGAGAAATAAATAAAAGGCACAGAAGTAGTAAAGGAAGAATTCAAATTATCCCTATTTGCAGATGATATGATTTTACACACACATACACACACACACACACACACACACCCTAAAGACTCTACCAAAAGATTATTAGAATAATACACCTATAATCCCAGCAGGTTGGGAGTCTGAGGCAGGAGGATCACAAGTTCAAAGTCAACCTCAGCAACATTCAGACCCTAAGCAAATTAATGAGCTCCTGTCTCAAAATTTAAAAATAAAATATGGTGGAATAAGATGGACATAATTATCCTAGGTTCATATATGCCTGCACATATGGTGCAATGCTACATTGTACCAGAAAAATGAAAAGTTGTGCTGCAATTGTTACAATGAATCAAAAATGCATTCTGCTGTCATATATACCCAATTAGAATTAATTATGTTAAAAAAAAAAGAATTGCAAGGATCACTGAGCACCTGGAGAACATGTTAAATAAAATAAGACAAGCACAAAAGAATAAAAATAAAAAGAGCTGGGGATGTGGCTCAGTACTTAGGTGCCCCTGAGTTCAATCCTCCCTACCAAAAGAAAAAAGACCAAAAAGATACCAAAGCAATCTTGAGCAAAAAGAACAAAACTGGAGTCATCATAGTATCTGATTCCAAGACAGACATGCTTGTAGACCAACAGAACAGAATAGAAAACCCAGAAATGAAATAAACCCACACATCTACAGCTGATTCCCAACAAAGATGCCAAAAACATACACTACAGAAAGAACAGCCTCCCTGGGGCTGGGGTCATGGCTCAGTGGTAGCACTCTTGCCTGGCATGCGTGAGGCACTGGATTCAATCCTCAGCATCACATACAAATAAATAAAATAAAGGTCCATCAACAACTTTAAAATATTTTAAAAAAATAACAGCCTCTTTAACAAATGTTGCAAGGAAAACTGAATTTACACAGAAAAAGTGAAATTTGACCCCTATCTCTCACCCTATACAAAAATCAACTCAAAATGGATCAAATACCTTAAAGTAAGACATGAAAACTACTAGAGAAAAAGGTAGCATAAACACTTCAAGATATTTTTGTAGGCAATGATTTTCAGGACAGGACTCTTAAAAGCACAAGAAACAAAAGCAAAACTTGACAAATGAAATTATATCAAACTAAAAAGCTTCTATACAACAAAGGAAATAATCAACAGGATGGAGAAAACCTGACCAATGGAAGAAAATATTATCCAGCTATTCACCTGTCAGAGGTTTAACATCCAGAATATTATTTATATATATTTATATAAACTTAACAACAAAAAGTAACCCCATTTTAAAGTAGGCAAATGATCCAAATAGATATTTCTCAAATGACTAATAAATATTTTTAAAATGCTCAATGTCAGTAAGCATCAAGAAATACAAATCAAAGCTACAATGACATTCCCTCTCACCCTAGTTAGAATGGCTATGATCCAGCTAACCCACTCCTTAGTACACATCTAAAGCAAGTGATGTCAATAAATACACAAGAGATACCTGCATGTTAATGCTTATTGCAGAATTCTTCACAATATGTAAGATATGGCATCAGCCAAGGTGTCCACCAACAGATGAATGGATAAAAAATATGGCATAGATTCATACACATACACAATAGAGTACTATTCTGCCATAAAGAAGAATAAAATATTGTCATTTGTAGTAAAATATCCAAAACTATTAAGAAATATCCAAACTATCATGAAATATCCTTATATTACAGATGAGGAAATTAAGGCACAGAGAAGCTAAATAACTTGCCCACCATTACTATTCAGTTTACTCTCTGGTTTACACTAACTGAATGGACAGACCCCCAAAGCCAGACTCCCTCATCTGTGCATTTAGCTGCTATTATACACAGTATCTTCAGATTTTAGATAACCTCAGGCTGCACTAAAATACACTGAAGTGCATTCTGCTAATCAGGAATGGCATAATCCTGCTTGCCTCTGTTTCAATAGTACACAACTAGAGACACTGTTTTTGATTCAGGTTCCAATTTTTCATATAAACTAGGTACACTGGGGTGAATTCACGATGGCAAGATGTGAGACCATGAAACAAATAGATGAGTGGAAGGAAATGGAAAAGTTTAACTTATAGGGTATGAAATGGTTCAACTAAGTCAATGGCCACACAGAAGTCAGACATACTCCACTCAGCAGCATCCAAACTGACCACTGAGATCCAGGTAGTTCACTAAATAATCTAATAACTTTGCTGGAAAATCAAGACAAAAGTTTCATGAAACTGTACTACTTGTAATATACTGATATTTTACATTCTATTCTATTCCCATTATATTGTGTTTCTTCCTCTTTTTTCTTCTCCCTCTTCCTCCTCTTCCTCCTTTTCTTCTTTTCCTTCTCCTTCTTCTTCTTCTTCTTCTTTTTCATCTTTTTTAATGTTAGTCATATCCAGTTAAAATTATCTCACAAATATGGATCTCAGCCTGAACTCTGAAAAATATTACTCAACCAAAGAAATGAAAATGCAGAGGATAGACATTATAGGAAAGTATATTTTTGCTCAACATAAACAGTTGCTAAGTAGCAGAGAAGTGGCAATAGGCAATCTCAGGACAAAGGAGTTTCCCATAATACAGGCAACGTGGGTGTCCCCTCTTGGGCTAGGAACACAGTTGAAGGGACTCAAGCATTAGTTAAATGATTTAAGTACAGGAACATTAAGGTTATTTCTAAACCTAAAGTTTCATTATTCTAAATTACATTTTCATAATAGAAATACTTTCCCTTCAACAATGACCATTTTCCAAAGATTTAGTTATGTTCCAAGCTATCAAGATAGAAGGAAGGAAGGGAGGGGGAAAGGAAAAGAAGGAAAGAGGTCAAAGAGAAAGAAGGTAGAAAGAAAACCATACAGAACTGAATAGTCTCCTAAGAAAATTAGAGTTTTGCTTTCAAAATAAAGCCCAAAACTCTAACTTTCCCCAGCCCAATCAAATTATAAATTGCTTTTATCCAGAGTGCAAAATTCCTGAATGCCCTGTATGAGTAAATGAAGGGGGAAAGGCATCTGAAAATCACTCTGGGCTCTATAATTAGCTCTGGTGGTTTCCTTTCAGATCTTTCTGGATGATCAAATCAGAACAGAAGAGCTGAGATGGCTCAGGACTCGATGTGTAAAATAGCTTTCAAAAGGGTTTGGCCGATTCTTTTTGACAGGTATACACACTGCCACAGTCTTCAAAGGCAACTTCTGGGACAGCCTTCTAACTTCTTTTGAAGATGATGCCAAGAAAAAAAGAGAGAAAGTAAGAAGAGAAATCCAAATAAGGACAAAATGAGTGAAAGGATGCAATTGCTAGATCAAAGATTAAAAAGTCCCTTGGACTGCTGACCAGCAAGAACCACGCAACCCACCATTCCCGAGGACTCACTGCACCGTAGTGCATTCTTGTCACCAGATATCTTTCTTAACCCTCAAAGCCATGTTCATAACCAGATTCCAACACCACTAGCACAGAACCAGGTTTGCTGGCTGAGAAATACACAAGAAACACGCTTGCCTTACACAAGCGTATACTATTGGTTCATTAGGGATCTTTCCAAAAGAGATAGAAGAATTCAAACTGGCTAAATGACCCATCAAAACTTCCAAGTGTTCTCTGGATGTTTTCCACCAAATTCGGTTTCCTTAGGAAGTCTCAGAGTGAAAGGGCTGCACAGACTAGAACACAGAAAGACCAACACTACTCACTAATTAAGCAAATAAAAAGAAATCAAAAGGTGATCCTCAACTGTAAACTGCCTCCTCCTGACAAAATGAGTGACTCAGCATTTACCCTCAATTAATCTTCTAAGTACTAATGTTATCCACACATAATAGAAAGTCTTTGGGATTTACATACTTCATAAGTGTTTTTAAATGAAGCAGAAAGTTAGAAGCTTTTTGCTAAGACCATCTGGGCATCCTAGAAATCTGAATCCTAAATTGGACTCATTCCCACGTTACTATAAACTGCCCTACAAGCTCTTAAATCAGGATAGAGTCCTTTGTGAAAAGATGAGTCCAGGAAATAAACTGAAACCAGACTGGAGTTTGGCAAGTCAGTGAGGACAGAGACTTGGAAACAGATGAAAACAGAATAGAGGCTGACATAATTCAGGTAGGCTGGAATTCAAAGCATGCTGGGACCTTGGTAACATAGACCAGCTGGACTGAGATGAGGCCAAGACCAGGCCAGGCACAATCTAGGAACACACACACACACACTCCAGGAGCCTGTCTGCCAAGTGGACACTTGCAAACACAATGCACCATGTCTACAGAGAGCAAGCATGTACTTGGTTCAAGCAGGAATCAGGAATAGGGGATGACCCCGAAGATCAGGCCCTGACCACAAAGTACAGATTAGCATCATAGCAAGCTTCTATCCAACAACGTTGTGCTCTGAGTACACAGAAAAACCTAGATTTGTTGGATGAAATAAAACAAAGATTCTAAATGCTTAGCTGAGCTCCCAGGGAAGGAAATTCTAGAATAGAAACCAGGGAAGAACATAAATATAGAAATGTCATACTTACACTGATATTTAGGCTGACCAGAGAGTATTTGTTGATATTCTTTTTTTTAATAATTTTTTAGTTGTAGATGGACACAATACCTTTATTTTGTTTATTGATTTTTATATGGTACAGAGGATTGAACTCAGTGCCTTATACATGCTAGGTAAGTGCTCTACCAATGAGCCACAACCCCAGCCCTTGTTGATATTCTTAACTAGGAAGCTTAGAGGATTTGGGTGTGTATGTTTGCAAGCAAGGAGAAAAGTTCAATGCCTAGGGAAGGGTACAAATGTTATATTATGATGCAATGTATATTTGTTTTTATAAAAAAAAACCCACAAACCTAATACATATAGCTTCTCCTTACAAAGTGGGGGGTACTCTAAACAATGCATATTATTAAATGATTATAATGAAAGTCATGGATGAGTTCAAATTCATTAACCTATAGACAATTAAACTCAGTAATGCCTAACTCATATTCAATCACAAGCTTCTGAACTATGGCCATTTACCATACCCATAATAAGGACTGAGGTATAATCACATCATGAATTTCATATATACATGATATACATAAATTTCATGATATACATGAAGGAACTTAGGTTTTCACAGACATATGGAAATAGATGATAAAGTCTTGAATTTGTTCAATGAAATAAAATGGAACAGAGCCCCTCTCTACCCTTCTTACACCTAAAGGGCTACTCTCTCAATGAAGAGATAAAAAGGAATCTGTCAATCAGCCTATACACTTGGTGGTGGAAAAAAGAAGACTCCCCAAACATGGGGTTCAAGTTTATATTACCCATATTAAGAACCCATATCTGAGAAACTAACATTAGAATGGACCAGAAACACACTCAAAATGTCTGTAAAAATCAAAAGCAAATTCTCTCTAGAGCAGTGATTCTCAAACTTGAGTAGAGGGTTTATAAACACTGTTGCCTTGCTCCCATGTGCAGAGGATCTGAGTTAACTGGTCTGGAGTCAATCTGCCCTCCTGATTTTCAGACTCAGTAGTCCTTCTGAAGTGCAGCAAAGACTGAGAAACTGCTGTAGAGACATGCCCCCTGTTCAGGAATACAGGATCTCCCAGGGCAGCCTACCACAAGCCAAAGACATAACTCATCTGAGCAAAAATAGGTAGAAATAAAAGAAGACAAAGACACCCCCTCAAGAACATTAGATAACACACTACATAATAGGAACATTTATATTAATCAAGAGTCAAAAAACAAAACAAAGCAAACCACCCTAAACTTCTGATATCAAAGAAGAACTAAAGGAAGAGTGAGACATCACATGTTCATGAATAGGAAGGTTCAATATGGCCGGATGTCAGTTCTTCCAACTTGATCTACAGTCTGAATGCAATCCCAATCAAAATCCCAACAAGTTATTTTGTGGATATTGATAAACTGGTTCAAAAACTTATATGGAAAGGCAGAAGACAGAGTAGCCAACTCATTATTGAAGGAGAACACACAGTCAGAGGACTGCCACTGGCCAACTTCAAGACTTACTACAAAATGCTGCCAATCCTTCAGTGGAAAGCTGAGGTCAACATTAAATTGAAAATATTTGAAATGAATACAGAACTATTTCAGCAATGCAGACAATTAAGTGCATTGTTGTGGGGGGTGATGCTGCTGGTAAAACATGTCTCCTGGCCCAAATATTTACTATTTTTGACAACCACGCAGTCACAGTTATGGTTGGTAGGAAGCCACACACTTGGGCTTTTTGATACTGTAGCACAAGATGACAGATTATGATGGCTGAGTTATCCACAAACAGATCTATTTCTAGTCTGCTTTTCAGTGGTCTCTCCACCCTCATTTGAAAATGTGAAAAAGTGGGTGCCTGAGACAACTCACCACTGTCCCAAGATGCCTTCCTTGATTCTTGGGACCCAAATTGATTTTCCCTCTGCCACTGAGAAACTTGCCAAGAACAAGCAGAAGACTATTGCTCCAGATAGTCTGCTGCCAAGCTGGCCAGTGACCTGCAGGCTGTCAAGCATCTGGAGTGTTATGCTCCCACACCAGCAGGCCTAAGGACTGCAGGTGTCAAAGAAATATTGGCTGTTCTGGAGCCTCCAGAGCCAAAGCAGAGCCACACATGGACTAAACAAGTGAAAGTTCCTTACAATCAGCCTGAAGTCATCCCCTCCACATCTTACTTTTTAGCCTGCTTTAGGTACTTAGCCCTTCACTTCTCCTAAGGCACAGCGGGAAAGGCCCTGCAGTGGGAGTTGGAAGCCCAGGTTCTAACTGGGGCTGCACCTCTGTAGGCCTCAGTTTACTCACTCATGTGTGAATTAAATGGTTGTCTACTCCCACTCACACACAGAAAATCCACTCTAAAGCTACAGTAATCAAGACACTGTGGTATTGGTGAAAGAACAGACATATCAGTAAAACAGAACAGAGTCCATAAATAGACCCAAATAAACATAGAAAACTAGTCTCTGACAAAAGAGGAAAGAAAACACAATGGAGCCAAGCCAGTCTTTTCAAGGGTGCTGAGACTGGATGTTCGCATATTTAAAAATGAATTGTAGCACTCCATGTAAGATGCAATATTCTAAAACTCCGAGCAGACAACATAGGATAACATCTAGGTGACCTTGGATATGGTGGTAACTTTAGATACAGCACCAAAAGCATAATCCATGAAAGAAATAATTGATAAGTTGAACTTCATTAACATTTAAAACTTCTGATCTATGAAGGACAATGTCAAGAGAATGAATTCTCATTCAAGCCAAACGACAGGATAAAATATTTGCAAAAGGCACATTTAATAGAAGACTGATATCTGCAATGTACAAAGAACCCTCAAATCTTGGCCATAAGAAAACAATCCAGTTAAATCTGGGGAAAACACCTGAACAGACATTTTACCAAAACTGAGATGTCAAATGAGCATATGAGAAGATATATCAACATCACTTGTTCTTAGGGAACTGCAAATTAAAACATCATGACACCACTATACACATATTACAATAGCCAAAATCCAAAACACTGACACTACCAAATACCAGTGAGGATGTGGAGAACAAGAACTCACAGCCATTGCTGGTGGGAATGCAAAATAGTACACTCTGATTTCTTATTAATTTAAACATAGTCTTACCGTATGACCCAGCAAACATGCTCCTTAATATTTACTGAAAGCTTACATGAACAACAACAAAAAAAAAAACCCTGCACACAGCTTTATTCATAACTGCCAAACCATGGAAGCAACCAAGATGAACTTCAGTAGGTGAATGGATAAATAAACTGTGGTACATCTAGATAATGAATTATTAAGCACAAAAAAGAAATAAACTATCAAGCCATGAAGAGACATAAAGAATCCTCAAATACATATTAAGCGAAGGAAGCCAACCTGAGAAGGCCACACACTCTATGATTCCAACTATATGACATTCTGGAAAAGGCAAAACTGCAGAGATGTAAAAAGACTTTGGTTACCTCTGGTTGGGAGGAGGTGGGACGAACAAGCAGAGCACAGAGGACTTTCAGGACAGTGAAACTGTTCTGTATGATACTGCAATAGAGGGTGCCTGCCATTGTGCATGTGTTCAAGAACAAAACCAAGAGTGAACTCTGCTGTAAACCATGGACTTCCGAGCAGTAATGAAGAATCAGTGTGGGCTCCTGGCTTTTAACAAATACACCACTGCAGTGCCAGATATGAACAAGGGGGAGGCTCAGGGAACACGTGGCAACTTCCCCTCAATTTTACCATGAACCTAAAACTGCTCTCTAAAAATAAGTTGATTTTTTTTAAAAAGAATTAATTATGGATACACAATCACATCAGTGAAGCTCAAGCACATTATGAGGACTGAGAAGCAAAAGAAGCCAGAATTTTCATACTTTGTGATTCCATTTATAGACAGTCTGGACCTACAAGAGATCAACTTACGATTTTTTAACTTTACATGATATGAAAGCAACAGTCATTCAGTAGAAACTACACTTCAAATTCTGAATTTCTTGGGGTGGGTACTGAGAATTAAACTCAGCGGCACTTGACCACCGGCACTTGACCACTTGACCACTGAGTCACATCCCTGTTGAGAGCCACAGCCGAAGGGGCCCCAGCAAACTTCCAGCCGCCAGTTGATTGGCTCCTCTGCAGTGATGCTCACTGGGCTGTTTCCCCGCCCTTTCAGACCACGGAGCTGCTCATTGGGGGACTTTTTTGGCTCCGCCCACGGACCCAGCCAATCCGCCTCAAGAGCAGGAGGAGTGGGGGGGTTGAGAGGCTTGTGGGAAGGCGGTGGTGGAAGTTGGGCTCTGAGGGAATTCCTGAAGAGCTAGGGTGGTGCAGCGTGTGTGTTCTAAAAATAAAGTTCGTTTCTGCTTGATAAGTGGCTGGTGAATTGTGCCCAGCCAGACTACGGCAGATCCCCAACCCTATTTTATATTTTATTTAGCGACAGGGTCTCACTGAGTTGCTTAGTGCCTCATTTTTTGCTGGGGCTGGATTTGAACTCAGGATCCTCCTGCCTCAGCCTCCCGAGAGGCTGGAATTACAGGCATGTTCCACCACACCCGGCAAATTCTGAATTTTTATCTGTTCTCAAGCTAATAATATACAGAATAATACTTTCTTGAGAATCTGGGCAGCTTCCAGTAAGCCATACCATCTCCAGGGTAAAGAACCAATACCTTTCAGTGTACCATCCTACTGAGTCGCCACATGCAGTAGGTTAGGTATATTAAATGCACTTTCAACCTATGATATTTTTAATGCACAATAAACTAATTAGGATAAAACCTCACCATAAGTAGAGGAGCATCTGCATGTGAAACTTCGGGGGGGGGGGGAAATCTAACCCATAATAATATCAAATAGATATTGTTTGCCTAGCGCCATTGTGGAGGGTGCAATACGGAAGGAGCCCAACAGATACTTGGGGTTGATGGAGATGCTCAGTATTTTTATTATCACAGAAGTATATACATTTGTCAAAACTCATAGAACTACACATTTAATACAGGTCCACTTTATTATATGTAAGCTATTTCTCAGTAAAGTTAATTTAAACACTTTCTTTCCCCTTTCCCAGAAACACTTGCAGCTATTTTCTATGCATCCTCATCATGACATGATTTTCCTACATTTTTTTTTCTTTCTTAACTTTATCGTTATCTCACTTTTGAAGTAATATTTTTTTCATTTACTTTAAAATTAAGTAATAACATTGGAAATTATTTTGTCTTTGCTCAAAAAGTAGGATGTGACAGAGGACTTAGGGCATAAAGGAAAGAGTTTACCCCCGGGATTAGAGTGCTCTGAGCCACTCTACCCAGTTCTGTCAATTACTCACTGTGTGGTCTTGAGTAACCAACTCTGAGCTTAAATTTCCTCATCTGTTAAATGTCAATTATTATAATATCCACCTTTTAGGGATATTAATCATATAGAGATTTTTGCCCAGAATAGGAATTCAGTAAATTATACTTACTGAATTATGTTTTCGTTTAAATTCTTCATCATTTCCCAGTATCATTCTGATACCAATATCAAAAACTCCATTTAAAAAAATCTGCAGGTGTGTTAGTCAGTTCTTTGTCACTGTGACAAAATACCTGAGATGAACTATTTAACAGGAAGAAAGATTTCTTTTGGCTCAGTTTTAGAGGTTTCAGTTCATTGGTCAGTTGGCCCCAATCTCTATGGAACTATGGTGAGGCAGAACATCATGGCAGGGAGCAAGTGACAGAGCAGAGCTGCTCACCTCATGACAGCTGGGGTGCAGAAAGAAGAGATTTTATAATATAGCTTTCCTCCAAGCCTATTAAGCTATGAATTCAAAAATGAATTAATCCATTCATGAGGTCAGGGTCCTCAGCATTTAATCATCCCCAGCAGCCCCAGCTCTGAAACCACTCTGGCAATGGGGACCAAGCCTTCAACACATGAGTTTTGGGGGGACAACTAAGATCTAAACTATAACAAGAAGTCAATATCACTAATGGACATAGATGCAAAAATCCTCAATAAAATAATAGCAAACCAAATTCAACAAATCACAAAGATCACACATCATCACCAAGTAAGATTTACTTGGATGCAACATACGCAAATCAATCAAGATGAGACATCATACTAACAGAATAAAAAAACTACATGATCATCTTAAAAAATCATGACAAACTTCAACATCCTTTTGTGATTAAAAAAAAAACAGATATAGAAGACTTTCTTTCAACACAACAAAGGCCATTTATAAAAAGCCCATAACTAGCCTAACAATCAATGGAGGGAAATGGAAAGCTTCTCCTCTAAGAGCCAAAACAAGGCAAAGACGCCCACTTTAAACATAGTCCTGGAAGTATCAGAAGACAAAGAAAAAGAAATAAAAGGCATCTAAATTAGAAGGAAGGAAACAAGATTATTCCTGTTTATAGATAACAGGATTCCATAGAAGAAAATCCTAATGAATCCACAAAACAAATTCATTAAGTTACTCTTTGTTGAGAACCACAGCCGAAAGGGGCCCCAGCAAACTTCCAGCTGCCAGCAAACTTCCAGCTGCCGGCTGATGATTGGCTCACAGCTTTGTGGGCAGCTGGAAGTTTGCTGGGGCCCCTTTCAGCTGTGGTTCTCAACAACTCTTCCCACAATCAACAAACTGTTATTGTATCTTTTTCTACCAATAACAATGTATCCAAAAGGGAAATCAAGAAAACATTTCTGTTTATCACAAAGAATAAAATACCTAAGAATATATTTAACAGTGAGGTAAAAGATCGATACACCAAATATTACAAAACATTGATGAAAGAGGTTGAATAAGACATAAGTAAATAAAAAGATGTCTCATATTCATACGTGGAAAGAATTAATGTCTGTATTACCTAAAGTGATATACTGATACAACACAATCCCCTGTCAAAATCCCAAGGGCATTTTTTATAAACTCTAAAATTTATTTGGAAAACAAAAGACCCCAAATAGACAAAGCTATCTTGAAAAAGAAGAACAGAGTTAGAGGCATCATACTTTCTGACTTCGAATTATACACAAAGCTATAGTAATTAAAACAGCATGGAAACTTTTATGGTGCTGGCATTAAAATGGACATACAGACCAATGGAACAGAATAGAGAGCCCAGAAACAAAACCCAAGCATATATGACCATGTAATTTTCTTTTTTTTTTTCTTTTTTTTTAAGAGAGAGACAGAGAGAGAGAGAGAGAGAGAGAGAGAGAATTTTTTATATTTAGTTTTCAGTTTTTGGCAGACACAACATCTTTGTTTGTATGTGGTGCTGAGGATCGAACCCAGGCCGCACGCATGCCAGGCGAGCATGCTACCGCTTGAGCCACATCCCCAGCCCAAGATCATCTAATTTTCAACAAGTACACCAGAAATACATCGTGGGAAAAGTCTCTTCAATATATAGTATAGGAAAACTGGATACCAGATACAAAAGAATGAAACTGGACCCTTATCTTACACTACACATAAAAACCAACTTAAAATGGATTAAAGACCTAAACATAAGACCTGAAACCATAAAACTCCTAGAAGAAAACTGGGGAAAAGCTCCTTGACATTGGCCTTGGTAATGACTTTTTTTGGAAATCACACCCAAAGCTCAAGCAACATCAACAACAACAAAAATAATAATAAGAAGAAGACTGTATCAAGCTAAAAAGCTTCTAGACAACAATCAACAAAATGAAGACTCTTTTCAAACCATACATATAATAAGGCATTAATATTCAAAATATATAAGAAACAACATAACTCAATAGCAAAGAAACAACTAACTCCACCTAAAAATGGGCACAGGACCTGAATTGACATTTTCCTAAAGAGAACACACAAATGGCCAACAAGTACACAAAACAGGGCTCAACATCACTAATCGTCAGGAAGCGCAATCAAAACCACAATGAGATACCACCTCCCGCCTGTCAGGATGACCATTATTTTAAATAAATAAATGAAGAGCGCTGATGAGGACTTAGACAAATTAGAACCCTAGGGCACCACTGGTGTGAATGTAAATTAGTACAGTCATGAAGAACAAGATAGAGGATCCTCAGGAAAACAAAAACAGAGCTACCACATGACCCAGCAATATCCTTCTGGGTAAATATACAAGGGCAATGAGATCTGCACTTCATAGATACATCATCAGTCCTTTGTTCATTACAGCAATGTTTACTCAAGTAACCAATACACACACACTTAAATGTCTGCTGATGAATGAAAAGACTCTTTTCAAACCAAAGAAATGTGATATATATAGGAAATTGATAGTGTGTATAAAAATAAATAAATAAATATATATATATATATATATATATATATATATATATATATATATATATATCAATATATATATATATATATATATATATATATATATATATATATATATATCAATCATATGTTTATTTGAAATATTGAGCTTTAAATAAGAGATGCTACCATTTACAAAAACCTGGATAAACCCAGGACAGTATGATAAGTGAAATAAGTCATTACATGTGGAATCATTAAAGAGCTAATCACATAGAAACAGAGTAGAACATCATTTACCAAAAGCAGAGATGGAGGTATAGGGAGATGCAGGTCAAAGTATATAAAGTTGTGGTTATATAAGATGAATAAATTAATAATATTGTGCCCTGGAAATGTGTTAAGAGAATAGATTTCAGGTACTCTTAACACACACACACACACACACACACACACAAAACCATGTGAGGAGATAAAATATATTGATTTTCTGGACTGTAGTAATCATTTCATTATGTATATGCACATAAAAACATCATGTTGTACACTGTAAAGAGATGCAATAAAAATTCAGTTATTAAATTTTAAAAATTCTTCATTATTTATACAGTAAAGTAGCCAGAGTAATAAACCTAAATAAAATTTAGTAGAACCCGGCACAGTGGCGCACGCCTATAATCACAGCAGCTCAGGAGGCTCAGGCAGGAGGATCCCAAGTTCAAAGCCAACCTCAGCAAAAAGCAAGGTGCTAAACAACTCAGTATCTAAATAAAATACAAAAATAGGGCTGGGGATGTGGGTCAGTGGTCGGGTGCCCCTGAGTCCAATCCCCAGTACCCAAAAAAAAAAAAAAATTTAGTGGAATTAGCACGAATCTGTCTGGAAAGGTCACTAGCCAGAATAGAAGTTCACAATGACTTAAGGAGGTCAAAGTCCATCAAACATGATCACTCCAACCTGGGTCTGTGAGCCCTGCAAGCCCATACATTGTTACCAGTATGCAACAAGGTAAGAACAGAAATAAAAGCATTTAGAAACTTTTATGGAAATTTGGTACAACCTGATATCCAAGTATATGATCAATGTTTAAAAATGTGATTTCAAATATAAGATTCTTGTAGGAGAAGGTTCTGATGACACAGCTGCAATGACAGGAGGAAACAGTCCAGAGTAATTACTCGAGGATACAAATTAGGGAGCTTGAGTCAGATGTAAAGCAACACACTGCTTCCTTCATCAAGAAAGCCTTCCTTATGGAAAAATAAAAGACCCAGAATAGCAAAAGCAATTCTAAGCAGGAAGTGTGAATCAGGCGGTATAGCGATACCAGATTTCAAACTATACTACAGAGCAATAGTAACAAAAACAGTATGGTACTGGTACCAAAACAGGCGGGTGGACCAATGGTACAGAATAGAGGACACAGAGACCAATCCACAAAATTACAACTTTCTTATATTTGATAAAGGGGCTAAAAGCATGCAATGGAGGAAGGATAGCATCTTCAACAAATGGTGCTGGGAAAACTGGAAATCCATATGCAACAAAATGAAACTGAATCCCTTTCTCTCGCCATGCACAAAAGTTAACTCAAAATGGATCAAAGAGCTTGATATCAAATCAGAGACTCTGCACCTGATAGAAGAAAAAGTTGGCTCCGATCTACATATTGTGGGGTCGGGCTCCAAATTCCTTAATTGGACGCCCATAGCACAAGAGTTAATAGCTAGAATCAACAAATGGGACTTACTCAAACTAAAAAGTTTTTTCTCAGCAAGAGAAACAATAAGAGAGGTAAATAGGGAGCCTACATCCTGGGAACAAATTTTTACTCCTCACACTTCAGATAGAGCCCTAATATCCAGAGTATACAAAGAACTCAAAAAATTAGACAATAAGAAAACAAACAACCCAATCAACAAATGGGCCAAGGACCTGAACAGACACTTCTCAGAGGAGGACATACAATCAATCAACAAGTACATGAAAAAATGCTCACCATCTCTAGCAGTCAGAGAAATGCAAATCAAAACCACCCTAAGATACCATCTCACTCCAGTAAGATTGGCAGCCATTATGAAGTCAAACAACAACAAGTGCTGGCGAGGATGTGGGGAAAAGGGTACACTTGTACATTGCTGGTGGGACTGCAAATTGGTGCGGCCAATTTGGAAAGCAGTATGGAGATTCCTGGGAAAGCTGGGAATGGAACCACTATTTGACCCAGCTATTGCCCTTCTCGACTATTCCCTGAAGACCTTAAAAGAGCGTACTACAGGGATACTGCCACATCGATGTTCATAGCAGCACAATTCACAACAGCTAGACTGTGGAACCAACCCAGATGCCCTTCAATAGATGACTGGATAAAAAAAAATGTGGCATTTATACACAATGGAGTATTACGCAGCACTAAAAAATGACAAAATCATGGAATTTGCAGGGAAATGGATGGCATTAGAGCAGATTATGCTAAGTGAACTAGCCAATCCCTAAAAAACAAATGCCAAATGTCTTCTTTGATATAATGAGAGCAACTAAGAACAGAGCAGGGAGGAAGAGCAGGAGGATAAGATTTACATTAAACAGAGACTTGAGGTGGGAGGGAAAGGGAGAGAGAAGGGAAATTGCATGGAAATGGAAGGAGACTCTCATTGTTATACAAAATTACATATAAGAGGTTGTGAGGGGAAAGGGGAAAAAAACAAGGGAGAGAATTAAATTACAGCAGATAGGGTAGAGAGAAAAGACGGGAGGGGAGGGGAGGGGGATAGTAGAGGATAGGAAAGGTAGCAGAATACAACAGTTACTAATATGGCATTATGTAAAAATGTGGATTTGTAACCGATGTGATTCTGTAATCTGTATTTGGGGTAAAAATGGGAGTTCATAACCCACTTGAATCTAATGTATGAAATATGATATGTCAAGAGCTTTGTAATGTTTTGAACAATAATAAATAAATAAATAAATAAAATATAAAAAACAAAAACAAAAAAAAAAGAAAGCCTTCCTGTGGACAGAGCTGAATTACAAAATGTGATTAGGGATGATGGTAAAAACCATGGATTATATAAAGGCTAACGCATTGCACTTGAGGTTTTTCTTTTATGTGATAATATAGAAGCTGGTCATCAACAATTATTATTTAATGTTGAGGTTTATGATACATAGGAGAAAAGTTCTATGATACATTGGAGAATGTTTGAACTATTTTAAATAAACTCTTAAGAGTTTCTGCTGGATAAGAAACCAGTTTGGGTCCAAATTTTTAAAGACTTGTATTGGATAGCCAACCTTATTTGTCTAAAACCTTCAGCACGTTAATAATCCTAGTATTTTCAACAAGAAGGAAAACCAACATGTTTTTCAGTAGCAGATGACTGAAAGGACAAAACAAATATTACGAGTTTGGAAGAACAGTTTCCACAGATTGTTATGTCGTGTTTCACAATTTAACAACCACAGTCAATGAAGCAGGTAATGATTTTGACATCTGCAAAAAGTGATTGTCAAATAACAGATGAAATTGATAGAATGTTGGAAATTTTTATTCTCTCTCAAAGAAAGACACATGCCTAGGAAATTCATGGAGCCATAATCCATGCCTTTCACTGATATACGATTTAAACGTAATATAACCTCTAAGAATGTCTTAATCTCCTCCTTGATATCTTTTGCAACCCATTGTTCATTCAATAGCATATTATTTAATCTCCAGGTGTTAAGAGTAGATTTTATTTTTTATTTTATCATTGATTTCTAATTTTATTCCATTGTGGTCTGATAAAAGGTAGTATTCTACCTTTTTATGTTTACTAAGATTTGCTGTGTGGCATAACATACGGTCTATTTTAGAGAAGGATCCATGTGCTGCTGAGAAGTGTATTCACGCACTGATGGATAATATACTCTATATATATGTCGGTTAAGTCTGAGTTATTGATTGTATTATTGAGTTCTATAGATTCTTTGTTTAGCTTTTGTTTGGAAGATCTATCTAGTGGTGAAAGAGGTGTGTTAAAGTCATCCAGAATTATTGTGTTGTGATCTATTTACTCTTGAACTTGAGAAGAGTTTGATTGACGAACGTAGATGTTCCGTTGTTTGGGGCATATGTATTTATAACTGTTATGTCTTGTTGATGTATGGTTCCCTTAAGCAGTATGAAATGTCCATCTTTATCCCTTTTGATTAACTTTGGCTTGAAGTCTACTTTATTTGATATAAGGATGGAAACACCTACTTGCTTACGTAGACCATTCTGTGGGTGTCTTTTCCCATGAGATGAGTCTCTAAACTTAATATAACCTAACAGAGTAAACTGTTAAGACTGATCACTAATAAAGGATTATAAATGAATTTTTTAAATACCATGTCATATACTTCATTTTTAAAAAAATGTTAAAAATGAATAACTTGGGCTGGGGATGTGGCTCAAGCGGTAGCGCGCTCCCCTGGCATGCACGGGGTGCTGGGTTCGAGCCTCAGCACCACATACAAATAAAATAACAATGTTGTGTCCACCGAAACTAAAAAAAATAAATATTAAAAAATTTCTCTCTCTCTTTAAAAAAAAATGAATAACTTGAGTTTAAGTTGCTTTAAAATCTCTTTCTATATTCCCATCTATATACTTCTTGAGACTGGCTTTCTTCATTATAATAATATTAAAAGAATATGGAATAGGTTAGATATACATTATATCCTACAAATAGTGCTATAATGAATTCAACATAGACTAGATAAAATAATAAACATGAAGAAAGCTAGTTGGTCATAATAAAAACTTAAAAAGTAAATATACAAAGTGTTTATAAAATGTGTGTATTCTGGATAGTAAATAGAGAGATTTACTACCTTCTTCTTAACTTTTTTGTTTAATTACAATTTGGGATATAATGATAGTAATAGTGATTCTCTATGCTAATTACCTATGTACATACTTTCTATAAATAGTACATATAGTTTTTTACAATTCTCCTTTTCCTATCTTATGTTTGGTCTGTTTACATTTACATAGCGATAGACATATAGACCAACAAAACAGAAAAGAGGGCTGGGGTTGTAGCTCAGTGGTAGAGCACCTGCCCTGCATGTGTGAGGCACTGGGTTCGATCCTCGGCACCACACAAAAATAAATAAATAAAGATATGGTGTCTATCTACCACCAAATAAATATTAAAGAACACAAAAAAAAAAAAAAAACAGAAAAGAGAGCCCAGAAATAAACTTAGGCACATATTGTCAAATGACCTTGAACAAGTGTGCCAAAACTACACAATGGGGAAAGAAGAGTCTCTTCAACCAACACTCCTGAGAAAACTAGATACCCAAAGCAAAAGAATGAAACTGGACCCTCATCTTATACCACACACAAAAATCACCTTGAAATGTATTAAATTTCAAAACATTGAGACTTAAAACTAAAACTTCTAGAAAAAAATAGGAGATATAAGCTTTATCGCACTGGTCTTAACAACGATTTCTTGAATATGGCACCAAAATCACAGGCAACAAAAGCAAAAATAGTGTTCGATTTTTATTTACTGAAAGGTAATTAAAAATTTTTATAGATGTTTATATTTATTGAATGAATTATAGAAAAGGGGATTGTGATTTCAATGTCTTTACTGGTATTTATTCTGTAAAATTACTTTTATTGAGCTTTTAACAAGTGTTAGTATATGATGGCTTTAAACTTACTGGGGTCCTACCACACAAGTTGAAGCCTTATTTAAAGCATCCATACAGAAGAATAGATGGCGCCTTCACCATCTTAAGCTTCCCCAGCATAGTTTTAGGAGTCTCCTTTAATTCTAACATTTGTTCTGTTTCCGTAGGGAAATAGGGGAAATCAACAAGGAGGAATTCTGAGTCTGTGGCATTAGCAGGACTGGGTGATCCCAGAGAAAGCTGTGCATTGTTAAGACTCTGCTGCCACCGTGTGGCCATTTTGTTTATGACCTGTAGGTAGAAGATGCAACCTGAAGCTTTTCTTTGTCTCTCAACCTCAAAGCGTTTCCTATTCTGTCTTTCCCATCTAATTACCCGGTAAGCTCTGTGAAATCTAGCAAGGCCTCTGCCTTTCTCTATTTCATGCTTGCTTTTTAAATTCACTCCCTGTTTTCAGGGAATTTATTACTGATAAATGAATGTGGGCAACCAAAGTGTCACCCAAACTGCAACAAAGCAATGAATTATGCAATTAATTAAAGCACATCTGTGTTCAAATAAAAGTTTTAAGATTGTAGCAATGAAATATAAATTATTTTAATCCCTGTCACCCAGAGAGAACATCACTTCAAATGCAGCAATTAGCAAGACACAAGCCATCCTGGATATATTTCCAATTACGTTGCCAGAAGGTAGATTAATAATTTATGGAGTGGTAAAACTGAGTAAAGGTCTTTTAAAATGTAATGTTTGGAGAGTTTGGCTTTCCTAAATCTCCATTATAATCACATAGTAGTTTTACATTGATAATATACATTACACCTCATCTGAACAGAGATGAAACATGTCTGATTAACAAAAGAAAAGAGAAGAATGGAGTCTGTTTCAGAAGCTAGAGGCTTTTTCCCAAGCTCTTCCTTCTCTGTAGGTATCTTCTTAATAGTAAGAATCATGAAGAGGATCCAAGCCAAAGCCCATGTTTCCTTGTGACATGAAAAAATTCCACTTTAAGTCATTCTGTGCAACCTATATGGAACTTTGCAAAGTCAATCTTCCTTGGAGACTTCCCACATACATCAGAAAACTATTTTTGAAAAATGTTGGCACTATGCCAGACACAGTAGCACTCACTAACAATCCCAGTGATGTGGGAAGCTGAGACAGGAAGATTCCAAATCCAAGGCCAGTCTGGAAAAGTTAGCAAGACTCTGTCTCAGAATTTTTAAAAATTAAAAGGTCCGGGGATATAGCTCAGTGGTAAAGTGCCCTGGGTTCAATTCAATACCCAGCATCAAAGAAAAGAAAGAAAGAAAAAGAAAAATGTTGGCACTATACAAAAAAATCAACTCAAAATGGATCAAAGACTTACATATAAGACCCCAAATTGTGAAAATACTAGAAGAAAACAGAGAAATGCTTCAGGAAATTGATCTGGGAAAATAATTTTTGGATATGACCCCAGATGCACAAGCAACAAAAGCAAAAGTTGACAAATGGGATTACATCAAACTAAAAAGCTTTTACACAGCAAAGAAAAGAATTATCAGAGTAAAGAGACAGCCCACAGGGGCTGGGGATGTGGCTCAAGCGGTAGCGCGCTCGTCTGGCATGCGTGCGGCCCGGGTTCGATCCTCAGCACCACATACCAACAAAGATGTTGTGTCTGCCGATAACCAAAAAATAAATAAATAAATATTTAAAAAAAAAAAGAGAGACAGCCTACAGAAGAGGAGAAAACATCTGAAAATTATTCATTCAATTAGGGAGTAACATTCAGAATATGTAAGGAACTCAACAGCAAAAAATAATCCAATTAAAAATGGATTATTAAATGATCTGAGTCAACTTTTCTCAAAAGAAGATATACAAATGGCCAACAAGTACACGCAAAAATGTTCACTATCACCGATCATCAGGAAAATGCAAATCAAAACCGCAACAAACCTCAATTTGTCTCACCCTAGATAGAATGGCTGTTACCAAAAAGATAAAAAATACAAATGTCGGCAAGGATGCAGAGAAAAGGGACTCTCCTGCACTGCTGATGGGAATGTAAATTAGTACAGACATTATCGAAAACAACATGGAGGTTCCTCAAAAAATTAGAACTAGAACTCCCAGATGACTGAGCTACTTCATTATGGTATATATACAGCCAAAGGAAATGCAATAAGTATGTCATAGAAACAGCATTCACACGTTTACTGGTATTCACAATTGCCAAGATATGGGATCAACTTAGGTGTCCATCATGGATAAAGGAAAAAAGAAAATGTGGTATATTTACATAATATAATAATATTCAGCCTTCAAAAAGAACAAAATCCTGTCATCTATAGCAAAATGGATGGCACAGTCCCATCACTTATTTTCAAGTGAAATAAGTCAGGCATAGAAAGAAAAAAATCATACATTCTCAGATGTCGAAGCCTAAAAAGTTTATCTTGTAGAAGTAGAGAGTAAAATCATGGTTACCAAAGTGTGTGGAGAATGCAGGACAGTGACAGAATATTAAAAGCCACAGGATGCAATTGGATAGGGGAACAAGAGTTGACAACCACTACTAAAGCTTTTCAGAAGAGAGGATTTTGAATGTTCCCAGCCCAAAGGAATAAAAATGTTTAAAGTGATGGTTAGGCCAGTTACCTTTATCTGATCATTACACAGTGTATACGAGTATGGAAATTATCAGAGTTGACCTCCATAAATATGTACAATTATCATGTGGCAATTAAAATTTTTGAATTTTTTTTAAATGTTGGCTACTTGAGTTGCCTATCCCTAAAATCATCCTAAAATTGTACTGGTTGATATCCTAATGGATAGAGGCTCATTTTTCCTTTTTCTTGAGGCTTCACTTACTTATTGGATCATGCACTAGGCTTCTAACCCACCATTGAAGGTGCACAGTACACATGAATGATGGCACAGGGCTGCTTTCTTTTTCTCCCCTCCCTGGAGCCTGTTAGATAGCAAAAACATTGTTATGGAACTATCAGAACAACTTTTTATAAGTAAGACTTTTTAAATATTTTACAATGACGTATCATTTATTAGGGTTAAAATTAAAGATAAGCTATGAGGATCAACTTTCAGTTTTATATTTTCAAGTTCATTCAATTAGGAAATGCTATGAAATGGAGGCAACAATGGGAACAAGGACGTGATCCATGGCAAAGGAGGGGAAGGCATGAGATGCAATGGAGCAGGCACCGAAGAATACCTGGGGAAAACAGAACTAAAAACTAAACTCCCTGGGGAGCCCACGAGCTCCCCCTGACACCCTCAGAAAGCACAGAGGTCAAGCAAAATATCTAGCCTAGAAGAAGCCACTTAGGCAAAAGAAGACATTTGCAGTAACAGGTACTGCAAGAAGGCAGAATGTGCCTTCTGGGTGCTAATTATCCCTCAGGAGTTATTTTTAGAGTACAGATGCTCATGGACTTCTGGTAGTTAACTAATGGACATGACATACATGACCACCACCACCACTCACTCATTCAAGTAGCCCCAGAAGAGCAATGAGAGAGCACATTGAATCATGACTATCAATATGTCTAGCGTCTAGAAAATAGTGAGTGGTGGAAGGGAGGAGGGAGAAACAATGGAGAAGGGCCAGTGGCTCGTCCTTCGGCCATGGGGGAAGGGCTACATCTGATCTGGGAGCAAAGCTTGTCTTACAAGGAAGAGAACTATGTACATACCAATAGTAGGAGTCTCCCTGGGAATTTCATACAGGAAAGAAACTGCTAACACATAATAACTTAGGTTTGCACAAACTGAAGAGCTCCTCCTTCCGGGACTGTGGACCTCTTAGTTCAAAGTGTCACCCTTCCCCGGAAGTCAAGCCGAGCCTCCCAAGAAGAGGCCTTGGCACCTTCACAAGAAACAGAATCTGCAAATCTTGACCATACCCCATGCCAGCCACCTAATGAAGCCAGGAGGAAGGTGCTGAGCAGGGAACCTCAGACTCAATTCGTTCAAGGAGAAAAACCCTAACAAGTTCACTGAAATAGTCAAACATCATCTTTTTATTCAGACTGGAATATGCAGTCATGTATATTTTCATCTTTGGAACAGGTGGTTTAATATGCAAATAAAGTAATAAGTGTCAGAACCGTATCCTAGCAGTAGCTACTTTGCAAACGTTACCATGGCACCAATTCAACAGTGTTCTTAGAGGCAGCCACACCTCAGCAAGGTCTTTTTAACTTGGGACAGCAAAGTTCAAATGAACTATTAGACACAAACTGCAAAAGAGTCCTGAACTGAGTTAGGAGGGGAATCTTTACAGCACGATTGCCCTCCACAGCTACTAGAAACGACATGGAACTTTAAGGAGAGAAAAAGAAAATGGACCATCTCCCATAACACCTGGAATGTGATCCAAGCCTGGAGACAAAATGATGGTAATTATAACTGCTAACATTTGTTTTTAGCTGCTAACAGATTGTGCCCAGATTGCGAAGGGCAAACTTCGTTCTCCAATTACTCTTGTGCGAACTGTGCTTTGACAGTACTCACTAAATCCTAGCTGGGTGAAAGGAGAGCCGACTGTCCTCGCGGGTGGTTCATTTATGTTAAACTAAGAAAGGGCTGTCCTCCCATAGCCCCAGTCCAGGGCCACTCACAGTTGGATGTGAGAGAGCATCCTCCAGCAGAATGGGCTCTAACATGTGTCTAGTTCTCACTGCCAGCTGATCTGCTCTACAGGGGGTGACAGGCACTTCCCAAGCACAGACAAAGCAGAAGGTGAAGGACTCAGCAGGAGGGATGCAGGCTGCCAGGGGAAGGCACCTGGCTTGTGAACTGGTCAGGGTCACTAAGGTAGGCCCTGGGCTACCACAAAGCACATCCCCTCCTGGTTAGGGGAGAATGAAAGGTTAACAATAAAGATAGTCTGTGATCAATGACTAGTGATATAAGGAGCTCTTAAAATTCTTTAAGAGCTCAAAGGGACAGGAATTCTTTTCTGCTTACTCAGAAAAGGGTGATTAAAGATAGAGCTGGGGGTGGGGGACACTAGAAAAAGTAAAGACTTCATCATCAGGGAACCATGGTTGGTTGACACTGAAAAGCCCTCACAAGAATGAGAGTCCCCCTCTTATATATCAAAGCCACTGCTCAGAACGATCTCACTAAAATAGTAACATGTATCTTATGGCTAAAATAGAAAAAAAGGGAGAGGTGAGGAAAGGATTGTTCAGAAAAGCAATCAGGAATTTCTATTTTGCTGCCTTTATCTTCAGACACAAAAACTTTTGCTTTCATAAAGGGTAATTATGAGACCATATATAGAGTTAACTTCACACATACACCAGTTTAAAATACAATAATTAAGCAGAAAAGGGCCTCTTGGCATGGTTTCCATAACATTTTTAGCCAAGTCAATCTGCAAATTTTCTGTGGGTGGGTTGGATTTGTAATCTCAGTGGCAACCTGCACATTGGGTGTGCCACCCAGCGGCTCGCCACATTGAGGGCACAATATTCAAAAAAGTGAGAGCTTGATTTCATCAAGTTTTGATAACCAGAGAGATGCTATGTGATGAGCAAGGCTGAAAGGAGATCAAGAGAGAAAACAACACTCAGGAAATAGTATTAGGTTCCAAAAGATGGGCCCACATCAGGGATTAGATCCAGTTTGCTGGAGGAAAACCTATTACAAAGGCCAGGAAGCCTCAAGGGCAGGAATTCAGTTGCGTCAGGAAAATACAGCACTAAGGAGGAAATGGAAACAAATGCCCAACCCTGTGGACTAAGCTGATGTGGCAGAAGTTGGGAGAAATCTGCAATCTGGTGGATACATGCTACCAGAGCTACTGTAGGGATATTAGCCATAGGATACCAGTGACAGGAATGAAGCCATATTTCACCCACATCTGGATCAAGTCTCTTAAAATATTTTCTTCCCAGGACAGGATTAACACAGGAATTCTGTAGCTCTCAGCCTTTCAAATACAAGCTGCATCAAATACAGCAATGACAGAGCTTATCTAGGCTGAAGAAGACACAATTGATCAAAGTGCTTTCATGAGGGAAGCCATAATAAATATTTGAAATGTGTTCAATTAGATTTTGAAAAGCGAAAATTATATTTTGTTGCAATGGTCAGTTTTACCTCATTTGTGTTTTCTGCCTTATCTGTTTTGCTATCTGGGCAAAGTTAAATGTAAACAATGAAATTATAAACAAAAAAATATAGAGAATTTTTTAATATTTGTTTTTTAGTTGTAGGTGGACACAATATCTTTATTTCATTTTTATGTGGTGCTAAGGATTAAACCGAGTGCCTCACCTGTGCTAGGCAAGCACTCTACACTGAGCCACAGCCCTAGAGAATATTTAATTGTGCTTTGATGAGGAAGGGTTTTCTAAATACAACAGGAAGAAATAAATTGAAAGATAAGATTGGACAACATAAAAATGTAAAATTTGGTCCAATTTAAAATATCAGCATAATTAAAGGTAAAATATTTTCCAAAAAAATGAGATAATATTTGTGATGCATAAAGAACTTTGGCAAATCAATAAGAAAAACTTTGAAAAAATAGGTAAACAATCAAGAACGTTTCATAGAAGAATAAACACTATAGACCAATAAGCATGTGAAATAGTTCAACCTCACTAGGAATAGAAAAGGTATATATTATAACATCAGGAAGACACCAATATCACTTCTTAGACTGGCAAATGGGGTGATAAACATCAATGCGAAAGAATCTGATAAGATTAGTATACTTTCCTAGGATAATTTGACAAAGTTTGACCTAATACTAAGACTTCATAGTAATCTACATTAAGAATCAGAGTTATAAACAATTTATAAAAATATTCATCAGTCATTTATAATAATTAAAAGAGGCAAGAAACTGAATGTTATAATTATATCATAAAATTCTAATTGGCCATGAATGGTGTATTTCAAAGAATGGGGAAATGCTATGACACAATATAAACTGAAAAGGCAGGGTATAAAACATAACTTTAGTGCTGAGGATGTAGCTTGGTGGTAGAGCGCTTCCCTAGCATATGTGAGGCCCTGGGTTCAGTCCTCAGCATATACACGTATCTGGTGGGAATAGACCTGTTATCAGTGATTGCAATACAAACTGATAGGTTTTTTTCTCCTTGTACATCAGTATTTAAAAAACAAACAAACTATATTATAATGCTAGGTAGCTGTTCAGAAACAAGAAGGGAAAAAAAACCATTCCTTTCAGATCTTACCATTTAGGGTTTAATATCCCAGAAACTATTGATTTGAAATATTCTAAACAACCCATATTTGCTTTCCATAAGAGTTATTTTCCTCTAACAAGTCCCACCCACCATAAATAAGACTCTCAAATGCCAGTGGATAAGTGTCCATGACCCAAAGAATCACGATCAGCAATTCCTTTTTTTGTTTTTTTTTCTTTTTATTAGTGAATTATAATTACACAAAATGGTGGGATTTGTTCTTACAAATTCATACATGCACACAATATAACAGCATTATTGGTCAGTTTCATTCTCCAGTATAAGTAAGAATTTCTTTTTCAGGGGGGGATTGAACCCGGGGCCTGCCCATGCTAGGTGAGTATGCTACCACTGAGCCACATCTCCTACAGGTGGCAATTATACAAGAAGTCACTACCATTAAGCAAAACCTACCCTATGGTCCATTTCTTAAAAGGATAATACCTCCATATTATGCTAATGGTTTTAAGAAATAGCTCATTTCAAATGCAAGCACACTCAAAACCTCTGCACATAGTTTAGACACTATTATATGCAGAGAAGCAACAAAGGAAGAAATCATGAACAAAATGTAAAACCCATGCTTATTTCTTTGGATTTCCATAAATGGAAATCATCTGGATAACCTGGGGCTCGTAGCATTGTTATATGTCAGGCACATAGTGAGGCATTTTCTATGTATTCTACTACTCAAATCCTAAGACAACCTTATGTACTATTGTTGTCTTCACTTTGAAGACAAGGAAGCTGTGGCTCTCAGATATTAAATAACTTACCAAAAACCACTAGGCTGGTAAGTGTCTGAGCCCAGATTTGGAACAAGGCAGTCTGTTTCTAGAACTTGGCTGTTAAACGCATTTGCTCTATTTAGTCAGAATCTGTGCGACAGGTAAAGTTGTATTCTGCATTTCTCTTTTGCCTCCTCCCTGCCCTCCTAGAACCTCAATAAAGAAAAACAAACCCTAACCTTTTTAATCCATTCATATATGTCACTATCTTTTAGAGTCAACGATGCTACTATAGTTATTCTGCTACTTCCTTCAATGAAAGCCATAGGGCTTAATGAATGCATGACCTTCAGTTTTTCCTGCGATGGTTTTATACATAGTTTCTCTTCCCTATTTAGGTTTGCAGCTAGAAGACAATAAAACTAGCAATGGAACCACTATATGAGGAATACCTAGCACATGGTGGAACAATAGTCAAACCTTATTACTGGCTAAACTTCTCCCTAGATTGCACCAACTGTCCTTACCATATTCGGACAGGTGAGGAAGCAAGAGTCCCCTACACAGAATTTCATCAGATTTTTGGATTCCCTTATGGGCCAACATATCCTCAAACAAAACACCTCATATTTTATGAACTCAAAAATTCTTCTGGTAGCCTGGTGCAAAAGGGCCATGCCAGCAACTGCACTGGGAATGATACCCACCCAGAATCAATGCTGTTTGAGACAAATGGTTATCTTGACTCAGCCGCGCACAACAACAGCAGCATTAGGCACATCATCCTGTATTCCAACAACTCCCCTTGTAATGAAGCCGAACACTGCTGCATCAGCAAAATGTATAATTTCCTGATGACGCACCCAGACGTCACTCTTAGTATTTACTTTTCTCAACTCTATCATACTGAGCATGAATTTCCTGCCTCAGCGTGGAACCGTGAGGCTCTTCGGAGCCTGGCCAGCTTATGGCCCCAGGTCACTCTGAGCCCAATAAGTGGTGGGATCTGGCACTCTCTTCTCGACAACTTTGTCAGTGGTGTCTCGGGACCAGCTGTTTTCCAGCCCATTTTAACCGGGAGGGCCCTGGCTGACCGGCACAATGCTTATGAAATCAACACCATAACAGGAGTGAAACCTTACTTCCCAGATGCTCTTCCCCAGAAAAAAGAGAATCAGAACTACCCCTTAAACCATGTCCTCTCTGTACAGTCTTTCCAAGGGACAAGTAGACAACCACAGTCCAGCGTGACTCCAGACCTCAGGAATCCTATTGTCTTTGTGCTGGTCCCTTATAGAGACCTACCACCAATCCATGTGGGTCAAAACCCTCACAAACCCAGGAATGTGGTAAGGCACTTAAATATTGCCTCAAATGTCACTCCAGGAAAACAAAGACCTCAGAAAGACCAAGGGAGATAATGGAAATCAGAATGGTTTGCAAGGAACAAAGAGGCAGAGGAAAAGAAGAAGAAGAAAGAACAAAAATAAAATCTACATGTTATGAATGCATGAAGCCAAGTGCCAGGAGACTTACTAGCTGGGCAACAAAAATCTGAAAATCTCTCTCTCAGATCTGATCAAAGATGAGGATAAACTGATGCATAAGAGCAAAAACTGAATTATATACCATATCCACTATTTTAAAACCATACTTTTTCTAACATAATCTAAAATATTTCCATAAAACAACATGATCTCTCTCCTTTATTTTGAATGTGATAATAATAAAATGGAACCATTAATACCTTGCTCTAATATTTTGGTAAAGATTAGGAATATTGTTAGTCTACCCACATCATCTTTCCAATAAAAAGAAAACATGGATTAAACAGCTTCTTAAATTGGTTTCAGCAGAAAAATTTACTATAAATTTATAAAACAGCCTGAAGTTACTGATGTTAAGTGCTATCTCAAAGAGTAAACTAGTAACATTCCATTTATTGTTAATTGTGGATGGAAGATTTTAGGCAGCCCACTTTTTCCAGAGTAATTCAAAATTATTTTGTGTGGGGGGGAAAAAAAAAACTCTTCTGTAATGGATTACATATAGTTATAAAAATTGAAACGTAGCCACCTACTCAGTGGACCTTTTCCAGCTCAGAACTCTCCCTCCTGAGCAAATGACAGGGGCTGGATGATGCAAGAGAATCACCAAAGGCCCCCCCTTCACAGGCCACATCACCAGAACCACTCGCACTGGCTCCCAGGGCTCCTTGTTGCCTTGTCTCACTGGTAAGATTTTAAGTTCTGTAGGACAAGCTCATGCTCTGCACCACCACCCCCACTCCCCGCCACCTTAGATTCTCCTTTAGAATCTAGCACAATATCCAGGCAGAATGTGGATAGCAAGGTTGAGACTGCATCTCAGTAAATTCACCAATCATTACTCCCCAAGATCTCTTCACTGCTGCCAAGTGCCTGCTTAACCACCCTCCAAGGGACATCTTTTTGTTAGCACCCATTTCCCCTTCTTCTAATTCAGATCACCAATGCATAATTTGCATATACTGATTTCCCTTTTCTGACCCCTTCCTCTTTACCAGTGTATATCCGTAACTTAAAATCTAATTCAAAGCATACTCCTTTAGGAAGCACTCTTTGACTAACCTTTTGAGTCATTTAAAGGAAACCACTTTACTTATGCTTAATTCACATTTGCTATCTCTTCCCTCTCAGAAATATGTAAAGATGAATTATAAGAAAATGTATACTCATCTTTATAGAACTTGCCTTTATATTAAAATACACACACATGCACACACAAAAATGCTAAGTTAATAAGATATTTCACTATTACATTAGAGCACATAATACTTCATGAAAAAGGGGAGGAGGAAGAGGAAGGAAGAAATAAAAGAAAAAAAGGTTTTAGGAATAGAAGTTAGTATTGTGTAAAATAAACATGAATAAAATTATTAAAAACAAATTTCTATTGTTAGCCTGCAAATTTTTATAGAATTATTGGAATATAATTTTACCATGGGTATACAGTGATTATTATTTAAAAAGGTGCTACTGAAGTTTATTATCAGCTCATGGACTCATATGTCCATTATTTGGAATGTTATGATAAAAAAAAAGATCCCAACATGACAAATCGGTCATTTCTGATTATTATAAAATAGATCCAAGGGGGTTGAGGTTGTAGCTCAGTGGTACAGCACTTGCCCCACATATGTGAGGCACTGTGTTTGATCCTCAGCACCACATAAAAATAAACAAAATAAAGTTATTAAAAAAAAAAAAACAGATCCAAGGGCTTGGGGTATAGCTAGCTCAATGGCATGTACAAAGCCCTAAGTTCAACACCTCCCCCAGCAAAACCACACACACACACATACATCCAATTTGTTGGCGTGAAATCTATCTCTAATATGGTAAAGTAGACCACAACATCACAAAGGATCCATGGTCTAAAATCTAGGATGAACTTTTATGGTATGTAACAAAAAAAGATATGTTGCCACAACAACAGGAAGGAAAAATTCCTTTCTCAGTTACATTTTTACACTGGCTAAGGCAAGACTGGGCTGAGTAAAAGAATGTTACTGACAGGTCAGAAGTCCAAGGCAGGACAGTCAAGCGTAAGATAAGAGACTAACAGAGGGCATAAAGATAAATGGTCCAAGGTAAGTCATCCCTTTTTACCCATCTGTGAAACAAGAGATAGCTGTTAGTTCATCTTTAAGGCTCCTTTCAGCTCCATCTGCTATAACAAGGCACACAGCAGAGCAACCTTCCCACAGAGTGAGACCTTACCATGCAGTGATCAGTCTTCCTTGCTCGCCACACAATGGGTTCTGGGTCATGTTGGGCTGGCCCAAGGATGGAGGGAGAGAAGCTAGAATGCTCTACCCCTCTTCAGTAAACCAGCAATGGTGATATTGAAGAATATCATTGCCACCACACATATGGAAATTCCAAATAAAAGAATAGAAGCCAATGAGTTAAAGCAGGTAGCAATACAGAGATGTGAAAAACATAGGGATGTATCCCACGAGACCAACAAAGGAGAAAAGAGGGCAGCATTACCTTGGTGAATCTCTTGACTACCCAGTCAGTATAAGAAGGATGGATTTATTAATCAGGGGCAGACTTGGATTAATAAAGCTCCCAAGATAGACATATAAAGGTAGAATGCTAATGTATTGATTTCCCGTGAGACAACTGGACATACAAGCAGATATCAAAGTCATCCATCCTATATTGCCTTTCCACATAGATAAGCTTCCTGATATTACAATAAGAAGGTTGCTTTATGGGACTAGAAGAGTTCATCATATAATTCAAACACTTAGTGCTATCAGATTTGAATTTGTAGTGGAGATACATCTGCCACTTGGAAAGAAATAGTGTAATATGTACAAGGATGTCTATCCCTGGATAGTATTTGGGTGAGCCTAGGCTGTAAGAGACAACACAGACCTCTATAACTCCTTTTGTGACTGATAGCATCTATTTTCTTGGGGGATGCTAGGGACTGAAACAAGGTCCTCATGTATGTTAAGCATACACTTTACTATTATGCTACGATCCCAGCCTGATTTTCTACAGATTTTGATGTTTTGTCAAGTTAAAATCTAATCTTGCTGGCCTGACTTGAGAGCAGATTATATTTCTTTAAACAGCTTTTAAATATCTGTTTTGATTCATGGTGCATGCAATCCAAAAAACTTCACTTGCAGAATGGAATCCTATTCATTTCATTTCCAAGGATTTTAAGTATGTGGTACCTATACTAATTTAAAATAATATTCTTACTATCAAATATTTAGTGAGAGCTATATAAGGTGTTTATAAGCACTTACATAGAGTAACTCATTTAATCTCCCAATAATTCTACAAGGCAAGTATTATTATAATACTTATTCTACAAATAAATAAATTGCAGCATAGAAAACTTAAGTATCTGCCCAAGTAGTAAAGGCTGAGCTGATAATCAAACCCAGGAGATCTAATTTCAGAATCCATGCTGTTCATCATTACATTTTGATGCCTACCTCAATAATAACAATGCAGATTCACTAGAAATCTAGGAAAAAATTAATATCCCTTTAGTATGTGTCCTGTGGCTTTTCTGTAATTTTGCTCAAACCATGTTACCCATGGGAATCTGGTATACTAAGGGAGTCAGGTAGGATGGGCAAGTTAGGATAGAGAACTTAAGTAAATTCTAGATCCCAGAGCTTTGGCCCTCAACCTTGCCCTACTTCCTCTTTTCCAGCCCCTCATACCAATCACACATCTTGGGGATTATTTTACTTTGGATATCCCTGTCTCTCAGGGATGTATCAAATAGAGGACCCAAGGCAATGGAACACTGATTTATTGTTCCATGCAGTTAAATTAAGTGGAACTAGTTCCAAAAACAAAATCAAAACAAAACAAACAAACAAAAACCTCTCAAAGAGAATTACCGTATGATCCAGCAATACCTCTTCTGGGTATATACACAAAAGAAAGCAGAATCTTAAAAGATATTTGTATACCCATAATTATAGCAGCATTATTCACAACAGCCAAAAGCTGGAAGTAAACCAAGGTCCTGGACATGTGAATGGATAAAGAAAAGGAAGGAAATTCTGAAATGTGTCACAACATGGATGAACCTTGAGGACATCATGCTAAATTAAATACATCAGCCATAAAAAGATAAATACCATATGATTCCACTTATATGAGGTACCTTAAGAAGTCAAATTCAAGAGACAAAAAGTAAAATGTGGCTGCCAACAACTGGGGAGAAGGAAAAATAGGGAGTTACTGTTTAATAGATAGTTTCAGTTTTGTGAGATTAAAAAAAAAAAAAAACATCTGGACACGAATGTGGTAATGGTGGTACAACAATGTAAATGTGCTTAATACCACTGAACTGTACACTTAAAATGGAAATTGTTATATGTATTTTACCATAATTTTTTAATTATATGGAATTACTAATTGACATTAATGATTTATCTACATGCCAAAAAAAAGTGACATCTTTTGTGTTAGAGTAAATATTAGAAAATAGGCTCTATGACTACTCACAAAAAAACTGAGATAAAGTAGGGAAAGTTTATTGAAATAACTGAAAACAAATATCTTTTAAAAATCATTACAATAAGCTTTTTTTTTAGTTTGACACTTTATAGTCCATTTCAAGCTACTGTGTGGATTTATTTCAACCACTGATACTTAGTAATATCATTATTTTAGAAAAAAGGATAGTATAGTAGGCAATCAGAGAAAGACTTGCTGAAAGTAGAGAGTGGTAATTAAAAGCATAAAGTTTGGAATCTTACAGAACTCATTCCCATATCAGAATGCCAGGAGCTAACTGAATATTCCTGGCTGAGTTATATACTATCTCTGAGCCATAATTTACTCATCCATAAACACTAATGGGAACACTAATTCTTAAGCCCTATAGATACTACAAGATTAAATAATGTAAATAAATGGATTATTTACCAAGTATCTGACACATTAAACAATAAGTGGTTGTTTGTTTTAAATAAAATATTAGCATGATAATATTTTATAGGAAATTAGTAGGAAGATATAGAGATAGTAGGAAATTATAGAGATTGCAGGATCTCTCAAATTTTATCAAAATTATGAATCTGAGCTTACTTTTTATTTTCTATAAGAATCAAAAAAACATTGCTAGAATTTGTAATAATCAGATTGGAAGAGAAATGCTTTTAATATGCTGCTTAAGTAGCAAAAAGAAAAGCAAAATATCTATGGTCATGGAGTATATTGAAAAAATTTTAATATTTTGTGCAATTTCTGATCAACAAATTGGCAATCTAGATGAAATACACAATTTTCTAGGAAAACATAAACTCTAAAATAATGAAGAAGAGAAAGAAAACCAAATAAATCAATAACCATACAAGAGGAAGATGATCAACAATCAATGGTCTATTTCTAATAATATCAGCAAACCCAGATAATTTTGCAGGCATATTCTACAACTTTCAAAGAACAAATAGCATGGTTATTTTTTATCATTCAAACTATTCCAGAGCATTGGGAAAAAGCTGGAAATCCTCTAAATTCATCTTCAAGGCTAGGTACCCTAATATCAAAACTGGATAAAGACAGCACAATGAAACTATGGACCAATCTTACTTAAAAATATACATTTGAAATCACTTTAAAAGGTGTAAATGAATTAGATCCAGCAAGTTATTAAAATAGTAACATTTCATAACCAAATGGAGTTTAGTCTAAAAATAAGGGAATGTTTCAGTGCCAAAAAATATGTAAATATAATTCATTACATTTGCAAAATAAAAAATAAAAATTATGATTTGTGTCATTAGATTCCCCCCAAATTGGATGATTACAGCAGTCATTCCTAAAGATAGTAAAATAATAGTAAATATAACATCAACTGTAAAATACTAGATAATTCCATTAAAATAGGAACAAAGCAGAGAAGCCTATTATTACCCAGTTTTTCAACATTCTTCAAAATTCTAGCTAATGCAATAAGATAAGAAAAATAAATGACACAAAAATTAGAAAATAAGATATTAATTATTGCTACCTCAGTCCCCCACAGGGGCACATGCCTGTAATCCCAGCAATTTGGGTGGCTAAGGCAGAAGGATCACAAAATCAAGGCTGGCCTTGGCAACTTAGTGAGACCCTGTCTCAAGCTAAAAATAAAAGGATTGGGATAGGCTGGGGTTGTAGCTCAGTGGCTGAGCAGCGCTAGACTCGCATGCGTGAGGCACTGGGTTCAATCCGCAGCACCATATAAAATAAATAAATAAAATAAAGATATTGTGTCCTTCTATACTTAAAAAAATTTTTTTTTAAAAAGGGATGGGGATATAGCTTTGAGACAGGGCACTGCAGGTTCAATTCCCAGAATTACACACACAAAAAAATTATCTCAAATATAATGATTGTATACTGTGACAAGAGATACCACCTTAAAATAACTGTTAGCATTATGATATCCCAGTGATGGGAAGGAATACAGGATAAATATGTTGTAAAATCCATAGTTTCCCTTTATATCATAAGCAGTTAAAACATTAAATGGAATAAAGGCCTCATTCATGGCAATATTTTTAAGAAAAAACAAGGTTTATTCTTCCATTTGGCATTAAATTTTTTTCCTAAGAGTACAGATTTATAATTTTTTGGATCTTTGAAGTACTCATAAATACATCACATAAAGGTCTTAAATAGTTCTCCCTACCTACTTTACCTCAGTGTGTAATCTTAAAATTAAATAAAGTTATAACTAGTTACAAAGAAAAAACTTGAAGTTTAAAAGGCTGATATTTTCAACACAGCACTAGTTGACGGAATATTAGAGGAAGCATTAAACCATAATATAGTATATGGGTAACATACTAAAAATCTTTTTATACTGCAGTAACTATGGGGCTAAAAAACCATGTTACTAAACTCTATCATTAGCAGAACTGAAATTCAAATATTTATATCATTATACAAGTTTGTCATATTTGATTAACAAAGTTCATTTCCATTTCAAATAATAATAAAAAAAATATAGTGCCATGCTATGGCGGGGTGGGGATGTGGCTCAGTGGTAAAGCCCTTGCCTCGCACATATGAGGTACTGGGTTCAATCCTCAGCACAACATAAAAATAAATAAGAATATTGTGTCCATTAACAACTAAAAAAAGATATTAAAAAAAGTATTTAGGAGCTGGGGTTATAGCTCAGCAGTAGAGTGCTTGCCTTGCCCATGTGAGGCACTGGGTTCGATCCCCAGCACCACAAAAAAAAATAAATAAAATAAAGTAAAAATATTGCATCCATCTTTTTTTTAAAAAAAAAGTATTTAGTGGCAAGTTTGGGGAAATGAAGCACATAAGAGAGTTTTTAGTTTAAAATAACTGATAAAAAGACCTATCATAGTATAGTTTTATTAAAATCCCTTCTAACTAAAAATATCTTTGACTCTGCATCATCACAGAAATACATAGAGAGCATTAACCTTGGGAAAATTCAGTCTTGCTTTATTATTGAATCAAACCAGGTTATTTGCACAATCAATAATATATCTCAAAACCTTATGGATCCTTTATATCAAGGAAAAGATGCTCATTTGAAAAATTAAAATAAGGAGAATAAAATTACCTTAGATTAATTAAGCATCATTGTAAACATTAAAAATTTAGGTTTTGCAAAGAAGTAGAATAGTGTGTATTTTCTAATTAAAAGATAAATAAGAACAGATTTCTTCACGCACAAAATTTCCTTAAAGCTTTATATTAGCTAATGAGGGTAGGGAGATAATTAATGTATCTGTAAAAAAATGCTCAGTCTTAAACATTATTTCAAGATTAACTTGTCAGATCATCAATTCATTGGATAGAAATGTGTTGAGCATGTGCTATGTAGCAGACACTTGGATCATTGTGAAGCAATATCAAACACACTATTACATTTAATACATTCAACATACAGAGCAAACTTATGAGCAATCAAGACAATTACACCCTTGAGCAACTGATTTTTAAAATTCTTTCCACCATTCCATTAAGTTGATTTCTATCCCAGGATTCTCTCAGTTCTAAAATAAGAGAACAACAGTAACAACAACAAAAAATACCACCTAAATACGGCAGTACAAATAATAGAAGTGTAAGAGAAAGGATGTATTAAGGCTTAAACTCTTGCTCCCATTTGCACTCAACAGTGCATCTAATGTTCAATTTTCTCTTCAAAGAAAATCTTGATTTAAAAGAACAAAAAGTACAATCAGTTCAACATCTAAAAAAGTAAGCCAGGTAGCTTATACTAAAGTTAGCAAAAGATAAAAACAGAAAAACATTAAAACAAATCTTTATTCTAAGTTATATAATGCCCTGCACTGTGGTAATGACCTTACACTTGGCTATATACATTTTTAATAAATATTACCAACAGGTAGAAAATATTCTAAATGTTCTTTTGCTGTCCTAAGACAGTCCTAGTAGAATTTTTACTCATAATGTGAATATTAATTTAAGGAAATGTCACTTCTATTCAATTCTATCACTTAAATGTTACATATTCTGGAAGGATGATTTATTTGGGTGTGGGGAAAAATTCTACATTGCTCTTCAACTTCCTCCCCAAAAAAGGATGCATTCTATTCTTGAACAGCTTTCTTTACATACATGCACACACAGAGACGTATGTGTGTACGTATATGTGTCCAACAAAGGCTTGATTTTGAGATTTCCCTTCCTCTTTTAACTGATTCACTAATCTCAGTGTGACTCGGAAACTGTACTGCTTTTCACATTTCATTCAGTCATCAATCATGTATTGAGTACCTTCTGCATGCCTGGCTTTATGTCAAGTGGAAGGAAGATACAAAAGAAAAATAAGACAGTCTCTGCCATTCAGCATCTTGATATTTCTTTCAAGGGCAATATAAGATGATATATAAATATAATTTATGAAATTAGTACCCAAACCAATGGTATAGGTATCATGCATTTTACATTAATGTTGAATTTTAGAGACTTGAAACACTTTTGTGTTCACAAGATTGTCCTGAGCACAATCTTGTGAAGACACTTTATTAGCCCCATTTTAGTGATAAGGTACCTGAGATTCAGAATTTTAACCAACATGCCTCAATCATGCAAATTTTGAGTGGAAGAGTCATGAAGACCCAAGCCAGGGTTTTCCAAGCTCAGTTATCTTTTTAGTACAGCATGGGAAATCAAGGATGAGGTACTCAAATACAAAATAGTCAGCCTTCGGCTGGAGGTGGACCTGCACCTGGGCAATGTCCAGCAAAAGTCCAAATTAATATTATTCTGCAAATACCTATACTATAGTGTGATTCACAGATCTCAACTACCATTCCTTAATCTTAGTGCCTTGACTTCCTTAATAAGAGCTCTGCTCTCAGAAATGGAAATATGGAATATAATCTAAAAATATGGCCCATAAAATCTTAAATCATAAATACCAATCTTAAAAATCTAGTTTCTATTAATTCTTACAGATTTTGTTTTCCCTCAGCACTGGAAAGAATAACTCGCCTACCCTTTTCTCACATTCTTGCTCCAAATAACCACTTATTTTAAGATACGAATGATCGTCTCTGCCTCGAATTCTACAAGTTCACCCCACTTTTGCCACCCAGCCCCAACCCCTGCCCAGACACCTTCCTCTCCCTCCCTAAGGATAGGATACCGAGTTCAGATTCTCCAAGTCCGGTCGTTCTGCTGTCACACAGCTCTGAAAAATAAGATTTGACCTTTCGACTCCGTCCTTGGGGACCTCCCGCTGGCCGAGCAAAGTAGTTTCAACCCCGCGAAAGGGGCTTGGAGCTCAGGAACGCAGCCCCAGGCAGCGCAAGGTCCGAAGCCACGACTCCGAAGACTAGAATGATGCTGGGCGCCCGGGCGTGCATCACTCTGTCCCATACTCCTGCCAACTGCAGGGGACTAGGTCCTGCAGCCAGTCCATCCCACCCCACAGGCACATCCGGACGGGCCCGACCTTATGCAGGACCCCGAGGACAGGTCAATGCCAGCGACGGCGGAGGCAGAAAAAGCCAAGGCCACCCGCCCCCGTTGCCCATCGCCGAAAACCTAAAGCCCCCAAGACTGGACCGCAGAAAAGCGTTTCTATGGGAACCTCCTGTGGATCACGTGACTGACCCGGCAACCAATCGCCTCTTACCTCTGCCCGCTGCCTCGCTTTCTGC
>NW_026000019.1:10639899-10724731 GCF_001458135.2 Marmota marmota marmota
TATATATATATATATATATATATATATATATATATATATATATTGCCCATATTACAAACAAACAAATAAAATGGATCCTAAAACATCATTGCACTGTCAGTGGCTATTTATATGTTGTAGAACCTCAAAACTCTCCTTAATTGAATAGTAGTACATAGCTTAAATAAATGCATGATAATTATTACCCAGGCAACATAGTGTTTCATAAGGTTTTTATCACAGCTTGTGGGTGGGAGGTTATAACTCTGGGTACACAGATATTTTTCTAAATCAGATCATTTAAACTAGAGATAGCAATAGGTGGTAGAAACATTCTGTAAAATCTTGACCAATAGGGGATGCCAAAGATAGCACACTGTGTTGAATTATTATGAAAGGGTCAATTAAGTGTTCCTTTTGCTTTGCTAAATGGGTTATTTTTTTTTTTTTTCCTTGCTGTTAGAGAAGTCTTTTACCAGAAGAAAAAGGATCACCAGGAAGGAATATCACTATATCTCATATCTATAGATATAAAAAAAATAAGTTTTCTAAATATTTTAAAATAAAATTTTAAAGAAAAAATTTCTAAAGCATAGTTCAAAGTAGAACTTCAAACTAGTTTCCTTGTTTGATAGCATTTTTTTAAGACTAAGAAGTGAAATTTAAATCTGTTTAATTATGAAATTACCACACCAATCTGTTATCAGCTCTACCTCCAATTATGTCAGGAATCTATCCACTTCTCACCACCTTTTGTGCCATGCTAACCCAAAACCAGCCTGTATTATTGCAGCCACTTACTAACTGGGCTCCCTGCTTCTGCCTTGCTTCCCTGCACCCACAGCTTATTCTCAACATAGACAATAAAATGATTAAAATGTGAATCAGATTATAGCAATGCTCTTAAAACCCTCCAATGTCTTAGAGTAAAATCCAGAGTCCTTACAATGGCCTGGAGGCCTTCCATGATCTGCCTTCCCAAAACCTGACTTCTGTCCTGCTACTCTCTGACCACTCTGCTCTAACCTTATGGGGTCCTTTGAACACACAGAACCCACACTACAGCACTTGTTCCTTCTCCATCTGAAACACTTCCATATCCCACAGATTTCCTCTTTTGCATCTTTCAGGTCTTTATTCAAATGTCACCTCAGGGTGACCTTTCTAAATTGTAGCCCCTGGCATATATCTGAATGTTTATTATATATTTACCCCCCAGGATCGGGCAGGCAGCATTGTCTTGAAGGTGCTCATCTCTTTTAAAGCTAATGATATCGAAAAGGCTGTTCAATCTCTGGACAAGAATGGTGTGGATCTCCTAATGAAGTATATTTATAAGGGCTTTGAGAGCCCATCTGACAATAGCAGTGCTATGTTACTACAGTGGCATGAAAAGGTAAGTAATAAATCTGTACAACTGTTTTCCTTATAATAGAGGATAACAATGCCTCTCTCACCTTAGTGACTACATTGGCCTGACTGTACAACACATTATTACCAATAAAATGCATGAAAATAAGAAGTTCAGGTATGTGCTTACTAGCCTTGGTCATCTTTTAAGAGATTCTGGTGTACAACACATTTATTCACGTATACTAAGCATGTATATTATGACTCATTAAACCTTGTTTTTACTTTAAATTAAATGAAATCTTTGCAAAAGAAAATAAGGAGTAAAAACCAAGAATTATTTTTATAGTGATCAAAAGAAGGAAACAACCCAAGATAAACAGATAAAATGTAGTACATACCTACAGTGGAGTATTATTCATCCATAAACAGGAATTTGCTATTAGAAAGCATGGATCAACCTGTAAAACATTATACTAAATGAAATAAGCCAGACCCACAAAAAATATATATTATAATCTGAAATAGGCAGATTTAAAGGTACTGAAAGTAATTAGAGCTTACCTGAGACTGGAGGAAGAGCAGAATATGGAGTCACTGCTTAATGGGAGCAGAGTGCCTGTTTAGAGTGATGAATAGGTTTTGGTAATGGATAATGGTGATGGCTGCCCAACACTATGAATATAATTAATATCACTGAATTTTTATACTTAAAGATGGTTAAGGACTGGGGCTGTAGCTCAGTGCTTGCCTCATATGTGTGAGACACTGGGTTCGATCCTCAGCACCACATAAAAATAAATACATAAAAGATATTGTGTCCATGTACAATTAAAAATTTTTTTTAAAAAAAGATGGTTAAAATGGCAAATTTTGTTATGTATTTTGCCACAAGGTGGGGTTTTTTTGTTTGTTTTTGTTTTTTTTTTAAAGAGAATAAGGAGGGGCTGGGGCTGTAGCTCAGTGGCAGAGCACTTGCCTAGCATGCATGAGGCACTGGGTTCGATCCTCGGCACCACATAAAAATAAACAAAGGCCTTCTGTCCATCTACAACTATAAAAAATTTTTTTAAATGGGAGAACAAGGAAAATCAATAATTTTTAAATCCCTTCTTCCATTTTCATGCATTTTGTTGAGAACTTGGTATATTCCAGGTACTCTCCCAAGAACTTTCCATGTTAATTCATTAGATCCTCATAAAAATACTAGGAGGAAAAACTTGCCATTCCTCTTTATAAATGAGGAAACTGGAGGCATGTGTCAAGTCTTCACTGCTTCTTATTGAGAGTCACTGGGTTTTGCCACTCTTACCTCCTAAACACTTCTCAGATCCATCCACCCAAGTGCATCTCTAACACACCACCCGGTTCACAGCATCTCTCCAGTCTGTTGCTATAGCTTCTGAACTGGCATCCCAGCTGCCAGTCTGCCTCCCTCAAATCTGTTCACCGAGCCACTAGAATAATCTTTTTAAAACCCAAATGTACCTTTGTCAGTCACCAGAAGAATAAAGTCCAAGTTCCCAAGTCTAACCTCTGCCATGTCATTGTTCCCTTGAGCTACAGCAAAGCCAGCCTTTTCCCTTTTCACACCTCCGTACATTTGCTTGTGGTTTTTCTGCTGTCTGTCACCTCCTTATCCATTTAACATTGTTTGTCTCCCTGAAGACTTACCTAAAACATTCCTCTCTGCTGTCAGGCTGGGCATGTGCCTTTTGTTTTTTGTAGCACTCTGTCATAACTCTTGCCTTTTCATATATTACATTAAAATGTTCTGTTTATAAGACGGTTTCTTCCCAGCAGAGCAGAAGCTACTAGATGTATTCATTTTTTTATCCCCAGCATCTGACACAGCGCTTGAAACATAGTGGTATACAGCAAGTATTTAGCAGGTATTTTTTGAAGTAACCAGAGTTCCTAATACTGTCTTGGCCTTCAAATTTTCAAATTACAAAGTTTCTAAGTTTTTAGCTATTAAATAATATCTTCCTACAAACTCACTAATCTAAATGGAAGTTAGATTGTTGATCTCAATTTGATTTTCTTCCTGTGATGAGAAAGAAATACAGAATGTCCTCAATTTATATTTGAGCATCTATTTTAGGTAAGAACATTATGTTACATATTTTCAAAACATGATTTAGAAACAATGTACTAGAATGTAAACTAAGTTGACTAGAATATAAACTCCGAGAAAGCAGGGATATTAAAAATTTTATTTATTATTATATCTTTAATGCATAAAACAGTGTCTGGTGTATAATGAGTGCTGAAGAAATACTTGTTAATGAATTCACAGTCTGTGGCTATACACATTCCTTCTTGAAGGAAAAAAAATTATTTATATGAGACATAGCCTTTTGGTATTCTGTGAACCATTTACATTTGGTTTGTTATAGGCACTCGCTGCTGGAGGAGTAGGGTCCATTGTTCGTGTCCTGACTGCAAGGAAAACGGTGTAGTCCAGCAGGAACTGGATCCACCGCAGGAGTGGGAGTTGCTGGTACAAAGACCAAAACAACCAAATGCCACGGCTGCCCTGTGGGTAGCATCTGTTTTTCTCAGCTTTGCCTTCTTGCTTCCTTTTTCATATCTATAAAGAAGAAAATTACATGCCAGTTTTCCTTTCATGAAAATTGGGATAATGTGGAGGAAATTTGGTTTCAGCAGGATTGTTTCATCCTCTCGTAACCATTTCAATGATGTTTATACCAGTCTGTGTAGAGTATCATTTACATTCAGATTTAATTGTGCAATCTTAAACCCCTATCAGCTGGTTACTGTGTTGTTGGTTTGTTTTTTTTCCCCCCCCCGACTAATATGAGGGATCTGATCAGAATTTGAGGCCAGTTTCCTAACTCATTGCTAGTCAGAAAGTGATCTTTATTAAAAAAAAAAATATATATATATATATATATATATATATATATTTGAGAAGCTGGCAGCTATTAACATTGCAAAACTGGACCATACTTCCCTTATTTAAGCAAAATGTGTTTCTGGAACAAGTGGTGGGTGAAAACCATTACTAATTTCCAATTTTATTTCTCCTTGTCTCCAGATTATGCTGTGAGTTTTAAGAACGCTACTTCCTTTCAACATTCAATTATCATGGCCTCTTGATTTCTTTGTGGTCACCCAGGGTCCTGAACAAGGAGTCTTGTTCTATACAGGTGTATCTATAAAATATCAGAGCCTGTTTGGCTTGATATTAAAGCTTTGGTGTGTCAATAATGTGGCTCCCTTTGGGGAAATTACTCCAAATCAGAAAGGATGAGGAAACTATGATGTAGTTCAAACTCTGGGCAGTCTCTGAATGAAATACTGTTTCTTTAGAAAAACAGTAGCTGCCTTAGACATTATGATGACAAATATAAATATTTATTATACCATTTAGTATGCCCTATAAATGTCCTCAGTGTTCTTCAGGGTAATTGGGATCTCAAAAGATTTGGTTCAGATCCAAACAAATAACATATTCTGTGTTCAGCTCAGTGTTTCTTAAAAAAAAAAGTCACACAGCAAAAAATTGTTTACTTTGTTGGACAAACCAAATCGGTTCTCAAAAAGTGGCCGGTGCTTATAAAAAGCTATTATTTCAGAGTAGCTCCAAAAAAAACCACCTGAAAGCATATGACCAAGAGGGAAATTAGCCTGTGTTTAATATTTACATTGGCTACCAGTTTCATAATCACTGACTTATATGAAAACTGGTGCAGAAATTCTATAAACTCTGCTGTTTTTGATACCTGCTTTTTGTTTTGTTTTGTAAAAATTATAAAACTTCAGAAAATAAAATGTCAGTGTTGAATAATTTATTTTTCTTACTGTAATGCTTATGAATGTGTGGTTAATTAAGAGGAAAGGTTTCCTGGTGCTACCACCATGTATTGTACTCTTGACCAGAACCGATTTTGTAGGGTTTATAAAATTATTTTATACACATACAAGGTAGTAGAGAAGAGGAGTAAGTAGTTAATGGTGTCAGGGCACTGCTGAAGCCTTCAGAGTGATTCCATAGCCCCCTAGATACCACAGAACTACTGGAAGCATCACTGCCCGAAGATCTAGGCACCCAGCAGCTGCAGCCATTTACTCTCAGCATCTAAACTCTTTCTCACACCTCAAACCTATTTCATATATTTGTCTTAGAGCAACTTCTGTTTGTTTTCATCTGTACCTAACTAACTTCCTACTTTAAAGCCTTAAAAGCTACCAGGCAATTTAGAGGGCTATAAGTTAGGAGAAACCAAGCAATAGGTATTAGAAGTAGGTATAGCATAACTATTTTTAAAAATGAAAAAAGGCGGGGGAGGTACTTTTTCATAGAGTTCTTAACTCATTTTTGAGACTGAAGTTTTGGGGGAAATTCTGGAATTCAGTATTCTATATTCATAAGAATGGATGTGTTTAAAATCTGCCGCCTATCAGCCTTACTAAGGGAAGATAGTAAAAATACAGTGAGCAATACAGCATAGGGACTGGACCAATAGCTAGCAGCTGGAAACCTCTGGCTCAACTGATGCATCCTAGCTACATGCCAGCCTAGGCTGTAGTAGCCATGACAATGCCATCACTTGGGAAGAATTTAGATTAGTTGTGGGAAAAAACATAAATGCCAATTAGTACTTTTACTCAGATTTTTTTAGGTAAAGAGGTTCTTTACCTACCACTTCTTTCTACTTTAATATTAGTGATTTATTATTTTGCCATTTTTTGAAAAGGAAAAACAGCAAACATACCCTTTTTTGGTTGTTAGGTAACAGTTGCACAAGCTGAGTATGAGAACTCAAGGAAATCTCTTGCTATACACAAGTGAAATCAATGTATAAACTGGTACAAATTAACCAATTCTTTTAAGCATTTAGTGGTTTCACCAGAGTCATAAGGGACACAGCAGAAGAGTAAGGTCTGGGTCTTTCTCACAAGTTGCTTTCAGCCTATTTGGGAAGTAAGATGTAGGTACTATTATGGTTTGGATCTAGAACATCCTCTCAAAGGCTCATGTACTTAAAGGCTTGGTCCCCAATGCAGCAGTGTCTAGAGGTGGACTTTTGGATCATGTGGACTTTAGCCTCACAGTGGGTTGATCTGTTTGACATCTTGGTGACTTGAATGGATTATTGGGAAATGAGACCCAGTTGGAGGAAGGTGGTCACTGGGGCCAAGCCCGGGGAGGGGGGCGGTTATCTTGTCCCTGCCTCCCCTTACCTCCTGTCCACTTCTGTCATAAAGCTGAGCAGCTTTCCTCTGCCATACCTTTCCACCGTGATGTTCTGCTTTCGCCCCAGAGCCGTTTAGCTGAGCCAACCATGGTCTTCATGAAACTTCTGAAACCATGAGCCAAAGTCTTCTCTCCTTTATATTGTTATTGTCAGGTATTTTGGTCACAGTGATGAAAAGGTGATTAATGTCCTGTAGTTTAATATTTGATTGTAAATGTAGTGTGGAGAGAACAGTGAGATCAGGGCAGACCATAGTGCAGTGAGACAGATCAATCTGAACTAGGCCTTGCAGGAGCAAAAGGACAAAAAAGTTGAAGTGACATAAACAATAAAAAGTTGAAATGGGTTTCATTGTCATTATTCTTGTGATTTTAATGTTTTTTAAAGGGAGTAAAATTCTAGATAGGTGTGTGTGTGTGTGTAAAATCTGCCTGAAGATCAGAAGGTTTGTAGGTACCAGAGCCAAGATTCCAACTCAAACCTGCTTGACTCCAAAGTTCTGTCACACTTCTTTCTCAAGCCTGCTGCTTGGGGAATGAAAATCGTTCTAGGACAGATGAAGACTTGGGTTTTCTCTAGGAACACCACCCTCAGTACTGCTGAGAGGTAAATCAACTCAGGATCCCTTCATAGAGACAAAAGTTCACAGATGGAAAAGTCAGAAGAAAGATTTGGAGAAGCATTACCACAGCAGGCTCAGCAGCACCAGCACAACCTGCTCCTTAACTATGAGTAGTTTTACCTGCACGTTGATGGTGATTTCTTGTTTAAAAACAAAACAAAACAAAAAAACACAGAAGCACTGTACCACTGAGCTACACCCCCAGCCCCCTTTTATTTTATTTTGAGGTAGTGTCTCACTAAATTGCCCAGCCTGGCCTTGAGCTTGTGAACCTCCTGCCTTAGCCTTTCAAGTTGCTAGGATTGCAGGTTTGTGCCATTGTGCCTTACTAATGATTAGGCAGAATTAAGTCACAAAAGAAAATGATACTGATTTAACAGACCCAAACTTTTCAGTCCCTTTTTTCTAGGAATTCCATTTATTATGGATATTAACCTCTAACCTCATTTTAATAAATTCCCTGAATTGTTTTCAGAGACAATGTATTTTATTAGTAAACTTATTTTGATTAATTTTGTTATAACACCATTTAGCAAGAATCAGAGCTATAATTTCATGTAATTATCCAGACTCAAAAGATTATTAGTCATAACTGGAATTTAGATGCTTGGTTGAAATCCTAAAAATCAGTTTGGTCCACCTCACTTCAATAAACTTATATGGGGCTCCGTTTTGGAGGTCTTAAACTTCAAGTGGGAAGTTTTTCTCTGGGAGTTATTTTCTGGAGTGCCCTCCCATTCTAATTTCAAACCAGTTGACAATTAGAAGTTTTGCATGGGAAATCCCAGGAAATGTAAGATCTCTGAGATAACTCTGGACTCAAGGAAAACAGGATCCAAATCGTAGACCTGCATGGATATGAGACCAAAACAACATTCACCAGCACCAAAGAGCAAACGCTTCCATTCTTCGTGTTTTACTCCATTGCCTGCTGCCTTTGGTAGAGTTGGTATGAGATCCAACAAGTTTGAACTGGCTCTTGTCTATCTCTAGCTTTTCCACTTCTTGTTTTCAGTTGCCTCATATCTTTTCCTTTCCCTAATTCTATTCTCTATATTCCTTTTCTCTCTTCTCAGTCCATGCATCTGCTGCCTGCCTATGCTCTCTTTCCTCTCTACTTCCACAGTCTCATCTTTCCAATTAGTTTATGCTCAGGCCTAGGCACTTGGAGCCATTTTAGTAATTAAACGTGGTTGTTCAAGCAGGGTAGTTTAAGTGATGCCCTCCCACAATTCTCCAGCTGACTTAAAGTTTTTAAATTGCTTATTTCTAAACTGTAAATGCAGGGTTTTATTTTCATAGGTTGCCTTGGCCTGCAGTTGAATAAACAGCCTAAAATCCAAAATGGTCCAATTTTTAAATAAACTGGTATTTAAAATGTATCAGAGGGTACTTGACCTCTAGCCTCCATTTTAATAGATTCCTTGTTTCCTATGGCTTCAGAAACAATATATTTTAACAAACTGCTATTTCAATTAATTTTTACAAATCCATTTAGCAAGTACTAGAGCTATGATCTCATGTCATTAGCCATGCTGAAGAGATTATTAGCCGTAACTAAAATGTATTAGATTTACACATAACTTAACCCTACAGGCAAAATACTAGAAAGCACCAAAATGACTGGGGATGGGAAGATAGGCCCCAATTAAAAAACATTCAAGGGTCTCTGAACATTTTAGAAAGGGGTACTCTAAAGGCCCCTCTGTCCATGTGCCTACCATGGGTCTCCCCACCCCACTCCAGCCCAACATCCCTGATAGAACATAGGAAAACCCCCAAAGCTTCCTGTGGACTGCTGTGCAGTGTCTCGTGCCAGTCAAGGACAGAGGCCACCAGGGGAGCCCACAGAGGTCCAGCAGAGCCTCTTCCCCTAGGTGGTGCTGCTTCACCACATTAATGATCCAACCATGGGACACAACTTTTGCTTTGACATTTCTGTTTTCCTTTCATTTCCTTGGAAGTCTAAGGATAATGAATTATCTTTACTTACATCTCTTATTTCTCTGAAACAGCTCCCTCTAGTCCCTATAGCTTGATACATGGCTAACCTGAATTCCACAGTCCAGGCTTCTAAGAAGCCCATATTTTCTGGCCTGGCATTTAGCTCTTGCTCTGTAGGGCTCAGCCTCCTGATCTTTCTACTAGACCCTGTAGCCCCCTTGAAGTCATAGTAACTATGTCTTACCTCTGATGTCCAGGCAATATCTATTGGTTGCAAACTGAGCCAAGTCGCCTGATACGTCCCCAAGTCATATGCAAGACTCCAGTTACCTGAAATACAACATACCAGAAGCACAAACTGAGAACTGTGCAAAGTAAAATAATCCTCCCCCATACCCAACCAAGTTTAGCCACCAATTCATTGAATTTACTTCAATACAGACATTTTTAGCAGAGAATTTGTCAGAAGTAGGTAGACATCAGAGCCTCCCTGGGTAGCATGGATAGCCCTGTTGGTGCTCAGCTCTGCCAGAAGTCATCAGATAAAGGGGTCAGAATTTTAACTTACATCTGGCTGATGGTAACTCCATGGAAATTTATATCGTACAGCATTTATTATTCTGTGGCTTCACCTTCTGAGATCGGAGATGTGTCCGTCCATCTCCTTAAAGATAAAAATCATTAAATAACATCCACAAAATTATATCACTTTTCTTGATTGTTCTTGGCTTTTTCTAATCATGTCAACCCTTAGGATAATGAACAACGTTACCATTGAATAACATTAGGCTTCCTTTGGTTTATCTCATAATTGAATCAAGATTCCAGAAGCAACTGTCACATTTTCTTCAATTTGATTACTGAATTAAAAGTCATCATATCTTCACTGATCAATGGTCTTATATTTTTATTCATTTTAATTTTTATTTACTTCTTTTCAAGTAATTTGCTTGTATGGTTCAACACTCAAAAGGTAAAAGATGTACCGTGGCGTGGCAATTATCCCTTCCACCCTAGTTGCCTTTTTGGCAATCAACTAATATTACTAAATTCTTGGGCAACCTTCCAGATATAATATATGCACTTACAAATAAATACGTACATATTTCCGCCCTTTAGTTACATAAATTCTGCCATATTATATGCAGTGTTCTGTATCTTGCTTTTTTCATTAAATGTATATTTTGTTGGTTCCCTAACAATATATAAAGAACTTTTTTTTAATTACCTGTTATTCTACTAAATAAGAAAATGTACCTGACCACTTACCTATCCATTTCTCTATTGATTTAAGTGGTTTCTGCTCTTTTGCAATTATCCTAATGCTACAGTGAATAATATTGTACACAAGTCATTTAACCTATGTTCAAGCCTATTTGTAGATAAATTCCTAAAAGTGAATTTTCAGATCAAAGAGTATGTGCATTAATATTCTGAGAGGTATTGCTAAATTGCCTTCCTTCAAAGTCATATCAGTGACAATTTCTCTAGCAATGTAGAAGAATGCTTATTTCCACCCCATTACCTACCCTGTGTATCATCAAACATTTTTTTATCTTTGCTAACCTGATGAGTTTTTGAAACATTGTATCATGTATTTGCATTTCTCTATTTTTGTATTTTCTTTGCCCATTTGCTGGTCTTTTCCTTATTGTTTTGTAAGAACTCTTTTTTAATCATAGAAAAATAAGCCTTTTATTTGTGATAGAAATGTTGAATACTTTCTCAATTTGTGTTTTGATTTTATGATTTTAGTATGAAGGAAAACATATTTATTTTACCTTATTTTATTTATCTTTTCATATAGGACCTAGGGTTTGAGTGTTAGTGAGAAAAGTTTTCCCAGCTCAAAAATTAAAATTGCTGTTCCAAATTTAGGGATCCAAATAGTTTGTCCTGGGATTAAGTCCCATGTGACATCTAATTGATTAGTTTGTCTGCCTGTCTCAGGATTTTAGGGCATTTTCCTTAAGAAATACAGCTAAAGCTACCCAAAGTATTTCCAATGTGAAAATACACTTTCACTGTCATTCAATCAAATATTTACATGCCAGGGACTACTTACAATATTTAAGATATGCTCTTTATCTTGCAGGAGGTAGATTCTAGGAAAGAGATATAAAGGCAACAGCTAAAATTCACTAGGAAACACAGTATAATGGAGAATAGAATCAAGTCATGTGGAATAACAGAATTGAAGAGATTACTTCCCTCTAAATGTTAGGGGAAAGCTGTGAAAGCAGAACCATTTCTCTGGATATGAAAGTCTATATGAGAGTTTGACAACTAGAAGCAGAAATGGGATACTAAGAGGAGAGGAGAACATTATACCAGAGATTGAGAATCCTGGTATTCATTCATTCACAGTATGGTACAGTTTAAAGGCTGGTTCCAAATTTTCTTGATCCTCAGATGAAAAGCAAAAGATTTCCTTGACTTGGATGTAATACCAGTGTTTATTCTAACCAGAGGGGAAACATCGGCCACCAAGATGCAGCCACTTAAGAATGACATGTTACAGCTGTTGTTGGGACAGAAAGTATGTGGGCAACGTATCTGCTGGATAGTGACTCAGGAGTGCTGTGCTGAGTGGGCCCCATTGGGGCTCAGCCGGGGAGGGGGACCATGATCATCGGGGATGTCTGCTATAGGTTTTAGAAGGGTAGGCTCATAGCACACCGGATCCTCCTGATCTAAATTATATTTAATACCTGAGTATCTGGCCTTGACCTTTAACCTACAACCCCATCCCCAACGAAAACTCCCTCATGGCCAGGTCCAGAGAACATCATTCCTGCCACCTAGTTGTGCTTCAAACAGTACCTTCATATGGAAGCCTATGTCTACATGGCGCTCCCCAGAGCTGTACGTGACATTGACAAAAACTCTGCCCAACTTTTACATGAGAAATACTGAAAATTCATATCTACGTTTCTCTAAAGGTCTGTCCCGTTCCTGTTTCTTTCATCCCCCAGCCTCCTCTTCTTTACCAGACCCACCAGCAGCCCCTCGGTGTTCCACTTTGAAGTTCAGGCACCCAAACCAAACTGACTTCTCCACTTCCAAAGTCCCAGGGAAAGATTCCCACTGGTCCAACTTGAGTCTAGAACCAACATCCGGGCCAATCAACTGTAAGAAGTAGGCTGGAGTATACTTTATTAATACAGTGACTTAACTAAGGAGTTGGGGTATTGGGAAGAAAAGCTCCCAAAACAGAAGATTCTTATTATGTAAAAAAAAAAAATTGCATTTCTATATTGGTTCTTCTAGGGCAACATCTATGTATTATTTATCTTTGGTCACTTTATAAAACCTTGCACATAATTGGGGCCACTCCTGTATTTACTGATTAAGACATCTTTTGGTGAGTGACCAAATAAATACAGATGTTATTGCCCCTCTGAATGAGGTTAGCTTGGAGACATGTATTACCTGGAGGAAAAAAAAAAAATATATATATATATATATATATATATATATATATATATATATATATATATATATATATAACCTGGTGATCAAGAATCTGGTATTTAACAAGATTTTTACCACTACAGGAAAAATTCCAGAGGGAGTCTCCTAAGACATGTGGTATAATAAAACAAGTTATTACTTTGAAAAACAAACAGATTCAACAAGCTGTGTGGTCTCTGTCAAGTTACTTAGCCTTTCTGAGCCCATTTCTTCATCTGTAAAATGAATATAATATCATCTACAACATGAAGTTGTTAAGAGGCACAAATTAATAAGGAGTGTCAAGCTCCTGGAACACTTATTAGGTTTTTGAGAAATGTTAATAATATGTCCTTTAGGTACTAATTGATTGAGCTGGGTCTTAGCTGGAGTTAGCTCAATTTTTTTAGCCTTTAATTAATTAATTAATTTATATGTGGTGCCGAGAATTGGTGGCCTCACACATGCGAGGCAAGTGCTCTACCCCTGAGCCACAACCACAGCCCCAAGTTCTCAATTCTCCATCTTGCTTGTCTTCCTGTTACTCTGTTTGACCCTAACATTGCTGACCGTTTAGAAGGGAGACTCCAAGAGGCCAGAAACTGTGTCTATATTAAGCTTACTCTTTTTTAAAGAATACTAAGCAGAAGGCTGCAAATGTAAACATGCTGCTTAATAACAGACACTGTATTACTGAAATAATTTCCTCACTGGTTTCTGATGCCCTCCAATTTACTCTCCACAGAGGGAGATTTTTTTTTTAAATCAAAGATTTTTAAAATCATACTCTAAAGGCCTCAAAGACATCCCATTGCTCTTAGTATAAAGTCCAAACTCCTGTATTTTGCCATAAAACTCCACATAGATGGCCTCCATCTCCCAGCCTCACTGCCCATCCTTAAGCCCTGAGCCTCAGCCACAGTGACTTTCCCTGGCACATTCCTCCTGGCACTGGGCCTTTGCACATGCTGCTTCCTCTGCCAGGAATGCACTGGTCTTCCCCTTCCTAGTCATGTAACTAACCCTTCATTCGTTTTACTTTCTCAGGAAAACCATTCACAATCCCATCTGACATAAATCAGGTCCCCCTCACAGCCTTGAGTAACTCAACCCTTTCTTGCATAGCACTCAGCATTATTTTACTTTGCTTGTATTTATATGATCATCTGATTATCTATGTCACTATTACATGGTCCACTGCATGAAAACAGGCACTGTATCTTTTCTCACTGCAGCTTGTCCCCATACCTAGCATCTAGTATGAGTTCCTGGTGTGTTACTAGACAAAGTAACCATTTTTAGTTACCCAATACATAGCAGGTTTGCAGAAAATATTTGATGAGAAAATGAACCTTAATCAATAAAAATGACCAAGAGGGTATGTTACCTATTGCCACATAACAAATTTCTCCAGAACCCCTGACCAGGGACGGGTGGAGCTGAGGACTTTAAAACAGAAACCCGGTAATTCCAGCAGCCGAGGAGGCTGAGGCAGGAGGATTGTGAGTTCACAGCCAGCCTCAGCAAAAGTGAGGCCCTAAGCAACTCAGTGAGACCCTGTCTCTAAATAAAATACAAAATAGGGCTGGGGATGTGGCTCAGTGGTCGAGTGCCCCTGAGTTCAATCCCTGGTACCCAAAAACAACAACAAAAAATCCAGAAACCCCTCTAAACAGCTGGCACCTGAAGACAGACTCTGTCTTGGACAAATATTGGCCATATTTGTCCCAGTTACAAAACTACACTCAATGATCTACATTTAGGAAAGGAAGAGTTTCCATGGTGACGATGGGGTGCACACACAGGTGAGAACTCACTAAGCTACACTTAATACGTGTGGGTTTTATCAAACGTAAATTTTACCTCCAAAGAGGAGAAGGAGAATAGGAAGGAAGGAGGGAGGGAGGGAGAATGGAAAAGAAAGAAAAAAAGGAGGAGGAGGGCAGGGGACAGGGGTCGGGACCCCCACAGCGCATCCTGCCTGCTCCAGTCCTCGCACACCTCTCGCAGGGATGCTGAGGGAACGGCAGACTGTGAGCCTTCTGCTCACAGATACCAAGTGAGCCACCGGGGGGCTAAGTCACCTGAGGGGCTCAGCTCAGTGTGCCCGTCATTGACGCTGGTGCACGCGATGGAGGGAGAGCAGAGAGAAGAGCTTCGCCAATACCACACTGCGCCTGTGGTGCTGGGAAGCAGGGGTGGATGACCCAGCCCCACTCCTTCCCGTTTGCAAACTCTCCCCCTATTCCTGTGGAGAAGACGGCCATTTGTCCCAGAGGAAAATCGTCATGGTGGAATCAGAGAAGAGAGACAGGAAATGGTTGGCTTCTAAATCCCAAAGCCACGGTCCTTACGTAACAGTGAACAGTAGGGTGGAGAAGGTGGGCAGACCAGTCTCCTCCACTGCTCACCATCTTCTCTCCTGGCTACAGCCCTGCCCCACCCTCCCCAGCCCTGAGAAGGTAAAGAAGGGGGAGAGCCCAGCTGGAGGAGAAGCAGGAGTCATGCTCCAAATGAGGGTCAAAGGAGGGGCACTGAGGTCATCCTGTCCCCAAAGTAGACTGCTTCAAATAGAAAAAAAAAAATGACAAACTCCTGAGAAAAGTTGGGGGACTTTAGAGAAGGGCACCTTGAGTGAATTTAAACCTGAAAGGTCTGCATGTGCTTGGAACTGAATAAGATTGTGTTCTGCCTCCAGAAGAAACAGTTCACCAAAAATCGAGAGTTTTGAAGAATAAAGACTATTGACTGTCTTGGGCATTGCTGTGTCAGTGGGAAAATGCATATGTGCCACCAAAGGACAATCCTCTGAACTGCAATGTCTTTGCCTTCATTCTACATCAACTTGGTCGCGACAGCACATTTCCCAAGCCTAGACGTGACATATGTGTCCTTCCTGGTACAGTGAAAACAACAACTATGGTTCAGTGCAGCGCTCTAGAGATTTTTATCCAGGGTGTCAGCTCAGATACTAAGTGGGAAAATAAAGGACATTTGATTTCCCTGCCACCCTTGCCAAAAAGATAGGATTCCCAGGCCCCTGTGCCCAGGCCTGCCAGACCAAATTAGGAAAAGCAAACCACATGACAATGCAGCTCATTCCACAGCCCTCTTTACTTTCTCATCCCTAAATGTGACTCAGGAGATACCCAGGAAGAGGGGGAGGGCCAGAGGGTTCCGTTTATCATTTAACAGGTCCTGCCTGATGGTCGCGATGGCTGGAGCAAAAAGTCAGGCGGTGAACAAGAACTTCCCCAGCCTTGATCGGCCACCAACGCAGGGCCCCTCCTCGCCTTCCTCGACCACCCCCCAGGTAGAAATGCTCCTCTTGTTCAGCATGGTGTCTTGCCTGGTGGGAGGTGGTTCTCTTCTAACAGCTGAGCTGGGGGATGCATTAGGCCAAAGTTATAGATCTCCCCCACTCCTCAGATTCTTGAGGAGCCAGTGGCCCACGACTCTGGGCTCAGAGTGGTTGTTGGCTGAACAAAGCATGGAGTAATCACTCAAGGGCAGAAACCCAACCTGGGTGACTCAGCAGTTGGGAAATTACTTCTAAAGCAACAGCAGCCATGCTAACCAACTGAGTGCTGCTCAAGAGCTTGCAAACTGGCCCCTCCCGAGCGGTCTGAGGCTTAAACAGGTGTTATAGCTTCACCGACCTTAGAGAAGGCATAGAAAAATCTGATTGAAAACCTGGGGACTAAAGAGCACCAAAAAAGGAATTCCTTTGGTTCGAGGAAGAGATGGCCCTTCAGAACAGCCAATCTGTTGGAACACTTTAATTTGCCCAGAAGGCAGAATCACTTTGTATCTATTTGTGCAAAATCCTAAAAAAAATTAAGCACAAGGTAGTTACATCTTCTAAAAGTGGGGTTGAGGGCTCATGACCCAGAGTCTATTCCCAAATGCCCTGATATTGTTGCCTGATGGTTTTACCTGACCCCATCTATCATTTCAAATCACGTGAAAGTTTTTCAGGCCCCTGGCCCTGTCCTAGCCTGTGTGCAAGAGATCACTGGAGTATGCAAATTGAGACAATAAGTATTTGAGGACTTAACTAAGCTTGACATCAACTTTGGATTTCAGGTCTCCTTTTCCTGTTCTCACTTAGAACAATAGCAAGGACACAAGTGATAGGAAAATGATTACTGTGTAGTTTGAGAGACAGTTGATTCAGAGATACACTGCTGTAACATTTTGCCCAAACAAAATAAAAGTGAACTGCTAGAACTTGAATTGCTGAATTCAGAGCATGAACATTTGACATAAAAAAAAAAAAAGAGCCCATTTGGGAATCATTTGCCTGCAAATGTGTAGAAAGCATCTGATATCTAAAGGTACTTCATGGTTAACTGAATACATTTGGTGAGGGGTGTAACTGGGGATTGAATCCAGAGGTGTCCACCACTGAAATATACCTCAGGTAGTTTTCTATTTTATTTATTTTCAGGCAGGGCCTCGTTAAATTGCTGCAGCTGGCTTGAACTTGCAATCCTCTTACCTCAGCCTCTCAAGTCACTGGGATTACAGAGATGCACCACCACACACAGCCCTACTAAATACTTTTTTTTTTTTTTAATTTTCTCAGAACTCTTACCTTGAGGGAAAACATTTTTTTTAAGATCTGCAAAACGGCATTTTCCTCTTCATGGATCCTGCAGTACTCTTCCTCGGGTCTGGGAGTTCATCCCTGCTACATCTCTGGGTCTCCAGCTGGTACCCAGGTGTCTATCATCCCAGAAGCAAACTCCAGTTATACTTGAGGAGTCTCAGCTTGAGGCCTGAAAACAACTCAGCGGGAACACCAACCAGTGGCACAGGTTTTTCCTGAAAGTTTAAAGTGAAGGCCCCGGGGAGTAAGGGTTCACCTGCTCCCTCCTCAGGCAGAGAAAATCGGAGAAGTTAAAAGCTTGTCTCTGGGTGGCTTTGGTGAATGGCACTAACAGAGCTTTATCTGAGGTTCCACAGATAACTTCAGGAAAGCTAGGCGTCCCCAAGCCCCAGCCCAGCCAACAGGATAATTGACTTTCCTGCTTCCCTGTCTGTCAAAGTACCCCAGCCCACGTCTGAGAATTCTGGGAACCCTAGGGTGGCCCTGTGGGATTGAAGAAGGCACCTGGGCCCAGGGAGATGGCTCAGAAAAGGATGCAGTCCCAGGCCTCATTCCTTTAGCTAACATGAAGGCCAGGCCTGTGGGTCAGCTCCTTGGGAGACCAGAGTGCTGGAGCTGGGGGAAAAAAATACAGAACTGTGCCAGATACGCTAAATTCCAAATGTCTTGGGCATTTTTTTTTTTAAAGTCTGGCTATTCTTACATTTATTTTTCTATTTATTTACCTTTACAGAATCTCATTTGGGGTCATGAGGTAAGGACACGTTTCTAGTTTATTTAAACTTATAAAAAGTTACAGGACTGTGAATTCAAGCACATGGTTCCTTCAAGGTACGATGTTCTTGGCAGACCCTGGATGACAGCCCCTGACCTCTCCAGCCTCTGGCCTCCTCTTCCTCAGCTGCTGAGATATGGCGCCCCTGCTGACCTCTGGAAGTGAGGCTTCTGTCCTTGGGTCAGCAGAAGGAGTTGCTGGGTCTATCAGGCCAGAGTTTTAGGACACCTCTCTAGGTCCCTAAGTAGGATAGTGCCATTCTTAAAAGAAATGTCCCTGTTTTTGTGCTTGTGTTTTTGGGGTTTTTTTTTTTTGGCTTTGAGTTTTAAGGAGCGGGTACAGTTCACACCTGACACCCCTATTTGAGCTGTTATTGTGAGTTGGTTGCTTGCCCCTCCTGCCCCCAGGGATTCTAAGCCTCTGGCAGCGGCAGCAATTAGATACACAATTGTCCTCAGGGTAAAGCTGGCAAACATGGCCGGAGGCTCACCTTTGGGGCCAAGATGGCAAACAGAGAGCACTGCTGGAAGGAGGGGCCATGGAAGGGATTCTCAGAACTCCTGCTCAGCTGGCTTCAGCCCCCTGTTCCTGAACTTTATTTACCCGATAAAGTGGGCACCCGAGGTGACCCGTGCACCTCCCACCTTCCTACTTGGGGAGAGCCCTGCGGGTCGGTGGCGGGCTTCACTTCTCTTCCACGTTGGCAATTGCCTGTGAGGCACATCAGACATGCAAATCTGGAGCTCAGGAGGCAGGAAGCACGTGTGGATAAGGTCTGTATCATTTCCCTTGGCCTTGGCCTTGCAGCTGGCCTCTGAAGGACTCCCCGAGGCCCTAGCCACTGGACCCCAGGCATTTGGTGGCTTATTTGGCGAACGCTGTGAAAGTGAATTTGGGGGTTCAGCCTAATTCAGCTCTTCTCAGGAGGAAGGCAGCTAAAGATAACAGAAAAGGAAGAAGAAAAACAAGTTTCATCAGTGGAATGGGGTTGCCACACACTGGCCAGAGTTTTAGAAAGACTCTTGAACCCGCACAGGGCCCAGCATGAGGAAGACACGGAGGCCAAGGGCAGAGGGCTGCGGACCCAGGGTCACCTGTCTTTCCCCTGTGCCTGTTCCACCTGCAGGAGCAGCAAACCTACTAAATGTGGGATTCACCTTCTGCCTTTTAAAGTACACGGGAAAGCAGCACCTTTTACGTAGCTGTAGCTCCATAGTCCTCATGGCCTGACTTCTGCCTCCTCCATCCACTGCCCCAGCTCTGCCAGTGACCTTGCCCTGGCCTTCAGGTCTCCCCTCCCCCTCGATCCCTGAAGAGCTGGTCTCCTGCCCTGGGAGACACTTCCTCACAGTCCCCACTGGCTCCTCTTTCCCAGAGCTCCACCCGCCTTGTTAGGATCTCCCCAAAGGGCCACGTCACCCAATCTCAGATTGATGCTCTGGGGACACAATATGGCCAGAAGCGTGATTTGAAGAGTTGTTGGTATAAAAGTGTGGGGTGAGATGACCTTTCATTCACTGAGGCCACCAGGAGGGTCACCAGCCCCCAGCTCAAGCTGGGAACCCCAAGGGCCTCCTCTCTCTCTCCGACTCCTCCTCTCCTTCTCCCTGTGCAGCTCCGGCTCTCCCTGGGCTTTAATCCTCTCTTCTTACAGCTGCCTAAGCATTATTATTATTTTTTTTTTTTTGCCGGAAACATTGCAAAAGCTTCTTCTTAATATGCCTCCTGACCCTGCTGGAAACCACAGCTCCGGGCTTTCAAACCCTTCACTGCCTGATCTTCCTTCCTGGACTTTGACCCAGTGGACAGGGACAGAGGGGAGAGCAAGACAGAGACAAGAGCTGTGGCTGTAAGGCACAGATGTCTCACCTGCTGCTCGTAAGCAGGCAATCCAGAGAGGGAGAGACAGAAGAATGAGGAACTGTGTTGAGTGAAAAATTACAATCGATGCTAAAGCCATACAATGTTTTGTGTAAAAGGGGAACTTCCACAGCGTTTAATGACCTTAGGTAGAGTGTCATGAATTTTATGGCTTTAATTGTACCACTGTGCAATAAAGTATTCTGCAAAGCCTTTGTGTGCCAGGAATTCTAAGGAGGAAATAGTCCCAGCCCTGGAGAGAAAACTGCCTGAGTGTGGACAGAGGTGGAATTGAGTGTCCACGAGCTGGCCCGGGAGGCGGTGCCAGCACACTGTGAGCCCTTGGCTCAACTCAGCCTGGCTGGAGTAGGAGGGTGGAATGTCAGAGGGAGGGTCAGCACCCCACGAAGGAAACAAAGACGGATTGTTCATCTTCCTGTCATGAATGCATTTCAGTCTCGCAAGTTGGGTATTGCTTTTATAACCAAGTTGCAGATGGTTAAACTGAGGCTCTTGAGAATAGAAGGGACTTGTGAATGTTTACCTCGGTAGTACAGGACAGAGCCAGGGTTTGAATCCAGGATTTGTGAGCCCGAAATCAATGCCTTCTTGGTCAAAATGCAGGACAAGAGGGGCACAGGAGGCTAAGAGTTCCATGGAGCACAGTGGTGTCCTATAAGCCACTGAGGCACCTCAAGACCCAGAGTCTGATCAGTAAGGGCTCCCTAGAAATCTCGGGGACCTTGGAACCAGGACCCCAGAGTGTCTCCCCTGGAGTGATGTTGGCAGTGTCCTCTGGGGAAGTCCTGAGAGACACAGGACCAGGATAGATGAGTTAGCGGATGGGGCCCAGACCACAGTAGAAGTGACCACCTCAGCTGAGCCCGCGGGCAGCGCTCGACTTAGCAGCTTTCAGGAACAACAGGAAACAGTCTGTGGAAGTGGCTGTGGGTGGGAGGAGACCATGTGGATCTGACTGTCACACACAGGACGAGTGGCAGATTTTCAGGGCCTCACGCAAAACGAAAACGTGGGCCTATGATTCAGAATTATTAAGAATTTTAAGATGCTGATAGCAGAGAAATAAATCAAGCGTGGGGCCCTTCTAAGTGTGGGGCCCTGTGTGATTGCTCAGGTCACACACCCTAGCATGTGCTGTGTCTGCCTTATGAACGTGCTTCAGAGCAAGGGTGTTGAAAGGGGAAGGATTCAGACTTCTCTCTTTCCCAAATTCCCTTGGAATAACTGGATTGCAAGAGACCGACCTTATCAAGTAGGTGCTCTGCTCAGGCACCTGGCTAATATTACTCTTTCTCAACACACCATGGAATAAAAGTGAGGCAGCAAGGGACCATCAGCCCCACAACCAGCTGCAGGAAGTCAAGATTCAAACCCAGGACCCAGGAGACCCTCAAACCCTGCAGGAAAACCCAGCTTGTCAGAGCCTCTGTCAGGGAAGTTGATATTCTACATATCTTTAGTTGAATCCACCAAAGCAGTGCTTCTGCAGTAGGAATATATACCATCCATGGCTTGTGAATGATTTTAGGGAGTACGTGAGCAAATATATCTATTATAATGATTATTGTATTCTTTTAATTCATTTAGCTTTTGACACGTGATATTCCTTGTGGCTCAAGAATTAACAGTGCTATCACTGTTTAACCCTACCTCTGCCCATTAGAAACAACTTTTATTGGCTCATTGGCATTCTCAGAGAAGATTCTAAACACATACAAATATAGATCTCCAGCCCGTCCTCCTCTCTACATGTACCATTTGAAACACAATCCTCCACCTTGCTCTTTTCTTTTAGCCATTGTTCCTTATCAGTGAGTAGGACCCTTCCTCATTCTTCGTTCATGGGCTGTGTAGTTTTCCATTGTACAGAAGACAGGTCATTTCTTTTGTATCACAATAATGTTGCAATCAACAAATGTTCCTATCTATACATTACTTTATAACATTTGTGAACATATTCATAGGATATGTTCACAAATAAATAAATTCATAGAAGTAGAATAACTGGGTCAGAGGGTATGTTTCTTTTAATGCCTATTGGAAAAATCTATAGTTAGCAACCAAGTTGACAATTTTGCAATTAATAATTTTTTTATAATGAAAGAAAAGAAAATTAGTAGCCAGGTCCCATCGTACCAGGAACCTGAGGCAGGAGGATTGCAAGTTTGAGGCCAGCCTCGGCAAAACTGCCAATCATCTGTCTCAAAATTTAAAAAAAGAAAAAAAATCTAAAGGCTAGGGATGTAGCTCAGTGGTAGACTACACTGGGGTTCAATCCCCAAGTTAAAAAAAAAAAACAAAAAACCTAGCAACACTGGAGGTTTGCAAATAAGGCTAAAACTTATGAAAATCATATGTGGAAATATCAACTCAATTCAATTACCTGGTGATGAAGTCCAAGATGCTGGTGTCCTAAAGCCCAAAATGGAACCTAACCCCAGAGAAGGGGGCCTGACTCTAAAGAAAGCCCGGTACAAAGGCTTTGGACCCTTGACTCAGTTGGTGTTTGAAAGAGTTTTTCTGGCTTCTGAACACCCTTAGGATCAACTGAGGCCTCTTTTGCAACCACACTGTAGTTTAACTTTGCCCTGTGCTGAACTCTTCTTTTCCCTCTCCTCAATCCGAATTACAACATAAATCATGTTGTTTAGATTTATTATCATTTTCTCTAACATTTTCTTATATGAATTTTTAAAGGGAGAAAAGTTGAAAACTCTTTACAGGGATTCTGTGTATCTACCACCAATATTTTACCCATCTATATTTTCCTATACTTGTTTACCATGTGTCTATTCGTTTACCCATCTTAGATTTGCTATTAACATAGGAATATTTAATTTAAAATTGCCAATTGCCATAAAATGTAAAATTGCAATAAAACCTAAGGTAGGGGCTGGGGCTGGGTGGGGCTCAGTGGTAGAGAGCTTGCCTAGCATGTGTGAGGCCCTGGGTTTGATTCTCAGCACCACATATAAAACAAACAAATAAATAAAGGTCCATCAGTAACTAATAAAAATATTTTTTAAAAAAACCTAAGGTAAAAAGAAGAAGAAGAGGAAGAGGAGGGGGGGGGGTGGAGAATGCTCCAGCCCTGGCTGCTTTGGCATTCAACTGTGAGCTGAGAAGGACAGGGTTTGAAACAGGAGCATCGCAGACAGCGCCTTCCAGTCGGAACCAAGCGAGAGCAGCTGCCGTTCTCTGGACGTCACAAGCTGGGGAGTTGGTACCAGCCTCCTGCACTGGCCAGCACAGCGATTGCCAGGCCTCTGGTGGGTGGTTGAGTCAGGAGCCGGCTGACACAAGAAGTGGTTGTGTTTACGTAACCGAAGGTTGCATTACCCACTTAGGGCGACCACAGGGCTCGGTTGACTCCTAGTGGGCTCGAGGTCCACTTAAATGGGCAGATCTTCTGCCAAAGCGCTGTTCCACCAGTCAGTCAAGTGGTCCCTGTCCCTTAGGAGGAGCTCTTTACTTTAATCCTTACCAAACTAGAACTTGGAATTTGTGTGAGTCAGGCAGTTTTTGAAATGATCCTGTTGTACACGTCAATGTTCTCACTCCAAGCTTTGGGTTATTTGTAAAATCGAACCCAGGTGGCTTATAAAAAGTCTAAAAGCAGAAGTGACATTAATATGAAGAAGACTCTGCAGGCATAATATTTAGACAACCAAACTGTAAAATATTTAGCCAACAAAATTTGTTAAATTGTCCTAAGGAGTGCCTAGTCCAGATGTCTCACTGACATTTGCATAAGGTACTTTCCTGATCTACCTATTGGGAAAGTCCTCTCAGAAAAGGAAAAAAAAAACAAAAACAAAACAGTTTGTTTTGATCTGACTTGTTTTTATCAAACTTGCCAGGTCCTAAAGATGCCAGCTTTCTTTTTTTTTTTTTTTGTTTCTAATACCTTTATTTAATAATCTACATTTTAGAATTCCTTCCAGGGGTCGGCTCATAAATCTTCGATGCTTCTAGAATTCACGGATTTGGAAGAGTGGAGCCACGCTCAGCCCATGGCAGCTTCCCAGCTTCTATCCCAGCCTCCGGGTGCACAGTATGGGGGGCGGGGGTTGGAGACCACACTTGCAAGTGCTCTTGGTTCCTGGGACTTAGTGAGTCTGCAATGTCTTTAAAGCAGCTAGCAGCTTTCTCACCACCCACCCTCTGCATCTCCAACTCCCTGCGTAACTTGGAAAGAAAATAAGAGCGAGGAGTTCTGCTTTTCTCTCTGACATCTGTTACCTGACACCATCTGCACCAAGCCAGTCCCTCCCTTCCTCTTCTGACTCTAAGAAGACCTTGGGTCATCCTACTTGTTTTTTCTTTTTTCTTCCCCCTTATATTCTGCCTTTGATCTCTGCCAAGCACTTGGGTTTTTCCTTGGTCAGGAGCCACCTCTTCCATTATTTGTGCAAGCTTGGCTCCTTAGAGGGTTCCCTGGGGAACCCCACTGCCTCCCCCCATTTCCTTCATCTTTGAGATTCCTAATATGTGGTTGTGTTTGCTCCTGAGAATCTCTCAACTCTTCAGCAAATCGATGGATCTGGACGCTTTGGCCGGGAGCTGACATCTACTTTCTTTTTCCTCTCTGTGTGCGGGGAGCAGGGGAAAGGCATACATCAACCCCCATCAGAGCAAACTTGATTGTACATTGAAATTTCTTGTAAGGGCCTAGGCTTGGGGCAGGAATTCAGATGGGTCTCAGGAAAGGCTGGACTCAGGAACTGCCTGCAAGTTCTCTGTCTCTTGTCCCTCCTCTCCCTGGCCACCTGCTTCAATCTCTTTTTTGTAGACTGGCCACTTCTGCTTTCCCGGGCTTCAGGGCAGAACATAGTAGAAACCTCCTGAGTATATTATACCCGTCAGCCCTAAATCCTGACTCACAGGAGAGGAACCTCTTGGACATATAGTTTGTCAGGTGCCCACCGTGGTCCAACCAGCCAGGAATCATGATGGCCAGGTGGCCAAAAGCCCTGCCTTTCTCCTGCTGCGCCCCAGTGAGGCCATTGCTAGAGAAGGAGTGGGAGCCCTTCCGAATAGGCGACTACTCCTCCCTGGCGTTCATCATTCATGCAGCAAATGATGAGCCTGTGTCCTGACACTGTTTGGGGCTTTAGGGACATTTCAGGGAACATGAGCGAGAATCTATTCTGCTACATTTCTAACTCTGCTGCACACGAAGTTTTCGCACCCACAACACACACACACACACACACACACACGTCATAATTGAAATAGTGTCCCCTCCTGTGACATCAGGTAACTAACTGTGTGGCTTCAAACTTCCTTCTCCTTAGAGGGCCCCTGGCTCCGAGCACTCACCTGAGGGAGACATGGCAAACAAACACGCACAGGAACTATTTGGAGACCTGTGCCTTCCTGGAAAAAAAGACCCAAGGAGTTTTAAGCAAGTCTAAGAGAGCTCCCCAGCTCGGGACGGGATTGCACTTAGTGCACCGGTATTCTCAAAAGAAGAGAGAACCACCAAGGCCAATTGTGTTCACCAAGAGAAAGTCACCCAAATGTCCAGGACTCAACTCAAGCCAGACCAGCCCTATTCTTTTCAGCTTTTTTAGATCAGCACGTATTTATTAAGACTTTGAGAGGAGACATTGGGCGATAGATTCTGTGGAACATGTAAAAAATAGCACACTTCCTGTCTTCAGAAAAAATATAGCTAGCCAGACAGATGTGGTAGACAACAGCTTACCACAGATGTCGCAGGAAAAAAATTAGAGCACTTGTGCTTTGGGTTTGATCGTAGAAGATGACAAAAGAACTCAGAGAAAGGAAAATTACTGGGACTCTCTTAGGTCAGGAAGGGCTTCAGGTAGGAGGTAAGTCCAAATTGAGCTTTTTTGTTTTATTTTTTGGAGGTACTGGTGATTGAACCCACTACCACTGAGCTATACTGAGCTACATTCCCAGACCTTTTCATTTTTTTATTTTGAGATGGGGTCTCACTAAATTGCTAAGGCTGGACTCGAACTTGCAATCCTCCTGCCTCAGCCTCCTCAATAGCTGAGATGACAGGAGTGCACCACCATGCCCGGCTTAAACTGAGCTTTGAAGGATGAACAGGATTCAGATGTATGGTGGAAAAGTGAAAGGAAAATTTTATGTTGAGGGTCCAGTGTTTTACTTGCCACAGTCAATGTGCAAAGTTTCTATTATTCACCAAACTTTTCCTTAGTGCCTCCCCCATGTAGGAGCAGGACATGGTGTGCATGAGGAGTACCAAGTAAAGACGACCTTGGTCTCTAGGTGCTTAATAGGAGCATACGCCCTCATTTTGATTTAAAATGATAGACCTAGTACACGTAGCCAGGCAAATTAAAAGCACCTTCCACAAGGTACAGGTGGCCAACAAATATATGAAAATGTTCAACATCATAGCAATTAGGGAAATGAAAATCGAAACTACACTGAGATTTCATCTCCCACCAGTCAGAATGGCAGTCATCAAGAATACAAATAATAATAAACACTGGAGAAGATGAGGAGAAAAAGGAACACTTTTACACTGTTGGTGGATTGTAAATTGGTCCAACCACTATGGAAATCAAAGAGCAGTGGCAGCTGTCTTGTGAGGTTCCTATGTCTATGGAGGTTCCTCAAAGACTAGGCATGGAACCGTCATATGACCCGGCTATACCACTCCTCAGTATTTATCCTAAGGAATTAAAGTCATCGTACCACAGTGTTACATGCATCCCTATGTTTATAGCAGCACAATTCACAGTAGCCAAACTATGGAACCAACCTGGGTGTTCATCGGTGGATGAATGGATAAAGAAAACAGTGGTTTAGGTAGACAATGGAGTTTTATTCTGCCATAAAGACGGATGAACTTATGTCATTCACAGGAAAATGGATAGAACTTGAAAATATTAGGTTCAGTGAAATAAGCCAAGCTCAGAAAGTCAAGGTGCAGATGTTTTCTCTCATATGTGGAAGCTAGAGAGGAAAAAGGAGAACAAAGGTATGGTGGGGGGATTGCATGGGGTTTCAGAGAGCTTGGTACAAGAGAGTTAAAGGGACCCGGGGAAGGAGGAAGGGAGGGAATGGGGAAATACTGGGGAATGATACCGACCAAATCTTTTGTTATATTGTGCATATGTATGAATATGTCACGATGAATCCACCACTACGTACAATTATGACGCACCAAGAAAAATATGGGAAAAATTAAACTGAAAAGAGCACCTTCCACAGCATCAATATTTAACATGTATTTCAGGAACTCACGACAGGCACATGATAGTCACAAAAGACACAGTGGAAAATCAGACAGGAATGAATCCCGTACTTCATAAAGAAGGATGAACTTAGGCCATTCACAGGAAAATGGGTAGAACTTGAAAATAGACTGTGACCCCACAGTCTAGTTGGGGTCAGTCAGGTAAATGATGGCACTCACACGTGGTTGACCACACACTAAGAATGGTAGAGAGAGCTCTCTGAGAGCACATGGTAGGAAAAACTAACCTAGTCTGTGAATCAGAGAAGTCTGGAACTGTATGGTTGTGACAGGCAGAATTCTAAGGTGACCCCCAATGATCCCTGCCTTTAGGGAATCCCCTCCCCTTGAGAGGGAAGGACTTGTGACTTGCTTTTAAAATATGGCAAAGGTAAAAGTATTTTGCACACAATAATTAATGCCCCTGACTTTAAGTTATCCAAAAGGGAGACTATGACTATGGCCATACTATCCCAAATGCACCTGATCTCAAAAGAGAGACTATCCTGGGTGGGCCTCACCTCATCAGGTAAACTCTTTACAAAGGTCTGGAAGTGAGAGAAGCAGTTTCTCCCTGCCTCCACTGCTGGCCTTGAAGAAGCTTCCAGAGAGCTGGCAGCAATAATGAAATGAACCCTGACAGCAGCAGGAGAGAGCTTGGAAGTCAATGTGTCCTTAGTCTAGCCTCTGGATGGTATCGCATCCTGGCTGGCACTTTGACACCCTGGGCAGACAGATGGCTGTGCCGCACCCAGACTCCCAGCCCAGGAGACCTGTGACAAAGTAAATGTGTGATATTTTAAGGCGTTCAGTCAAATACGAGGGTAGATTAGACAGAGCTGGCTTTGGGTGTCCTCCTGGGCAGAAGCACTAGAAGCCGAGGGTGTCGGTGGCCTTGAAGCTTCTGTATCCTGCAGGTGACATCTAGGCCAGATGCATACATAGCAAGCGAGGTCTGCCCGCCCACCTCCTGGGGGCTCCCGACCGGTGTGTGAGTGCCTACACTCTCGTGTGTCAGAATGTCTTAAACTCTGATATAAAACCCCATTTGTGTGGCTTAAATAACAACTTCATTACCTAACTAAACAGGAAGTCCTGAGGTAGGTCAGGCCCACGTTCTGTGAACTTATAAGCTCACTAACATGATTAAGGGTCAGGATCCTTTTTGCTTTTCCACTGTCTTCTCCTCAGGACAATGGTTTGTTCATAGTTCGCTTTCCTCGTGGTCACAAGACAGCTGCTGCCACTGCTCTAGGCACATCTTCATAAGGCTGTCTAGTGGAGAAACAAGTACTGTATCTCTGCATGTTGCCTTTCTTCTAACCGGTGAGAACAAATCTTCCTCAGGCCTCTCCTAATTAGCATCTCATTGACCAGAACTCTATCTCATGCATAGGGGCAGAGGGGACAGGCCACTGAGAACATGGAAGGAGGCCCGTGTGGCTGGACTGAGTGTGGGGCAGCCGGAGGGGCTTCCTGCTCCTTGAGGAGGAGCCTGGGTTGTACCCCAGGAGCCACTCAAATGCACCGATGGTTTGAAAACAGGGCCACGATGTGATCAGAGTTGTGTTTTTAAAAACTCAATCCAGCTGCTGTGTAAAGAATGGACGGAGGCACGGGGGACATCAGAAGACCATGGCATTAGCCCAGAGCTGATGATGGTGACTTGGCTTGGGCAGTGACAGAGGGAGGGAGGACGAGTGGACAAGCTGAGCCTCCATGGCATTGCTAGTGCCTCGGGGGACACCAGGGTGGTGTGCCGCCTGCTGCGGGGACTGAGATTCGCCTGTGCAGCCAAAACCCCAGCCTGGAGGGTGAGTGAGAGCCACGTGGGAGGCGCAGGGAACTTAAAAGAAGGTGAGGGCATGGGGCAGGGGTGTGTGGGCAGGCGTCATCTCAGGGCCACAATGAATTTTGGGGAAGAGGTGACACGAAAGGGGAAATTCTCTCCACTACCTGGCGTGTGGAGCGAGATTTCACAGAGAAGGTGACATATAAGTGTCACTTGAAGGACGGGCCTCGAAGGATGAGTAGGAGTTTGCCAGGCCAAGAAGTGAGGTGGGAAGGTCTTCCAAACACAGGGAAGGCTCTGTGCAGACGCAGGTCTTTTCAATTCTCACCCCTTCATCCCTACAAAGCCTGACAAGCCGTGGGCTCTGACAATTTCTACCAAACAAGAGGTGACATCTAAGCACTGACCTCAGGAGCACGCATTTTTACCAGCAGGAAGTGGGGATTTTCATCAGTCTCATGAGTAGACCCACGACCCCCGGTTATTCCTCAGAAATATTTTAGTGACTTTCACTTTTCCAGGGCATCAAGGAAAGGATTCTGAAATCAGTTTCTTTTGAGACTAGGAAACTCATTAGTCATGGATACAGGGCCCTGTCTCTTCCTGTTTCACAGAAAGACAGGAAAAGTCGTGATTCACCCTCCTATCTGGCTTCTAATTTTGGCGTTTGCAGGAAATCAGTCTGTTATGGTTTAGATGTGGTGTCCCCCAAAAGCTCACATGTAAGACAATGCAAGAAGGTTCAGGGGAGAGATGACTGGGTTCCAGCCTTAACATAATCAGTGAATGAGTCCCCAGAACGGCAGGCAGGTGGAGTGTGGATGGAGGAGGCGGGGAATGGGACGTGGATTTGGGGTATATATTTTGTATCTGACCAGGGGAGACCTTTCTGCTTCCTGATCACCATGTGAGCTGGTTCCCTCTGGCACACTCTCCCTCCATGATGATCTGCCTCACGTTGAGCTCTGAGGACTGGAGCCGGCCTGCTATAGACTAAGACCTCTGAAGCTGGGTGCCCCAAAATAAACCTCTCCTCCTTTACAGTCGTGGTCGGGTCCTTCAGTCACAGTGGCGAAAAAGCTGACTAAAACAGTCCTTTCTGAACTTCCTGAGAGTTCGTGCAAGTTTTCTCCAACCCCGAAAGATGCTCAAGAACATTCGTGCTGAGGCCGAGGTGTAATTGCTCATTTCACTGAAAATAAAAACGAGCCTTTCAAGACAGTCTGTGAGGTTGAGAGACTGTGAGCAAGGAATCCATTCAAGACTGTGAAGGCCTCTGCTCTTAGCCCACACCATCATGTGACAAGTGTGGGCACTGAGGCAAAGGTGCCCCTGGACCATGGGGCAGGGCCCTGACCCCAAGCTGCCCCAGAAGGGAGTGGGAGGCAGAGAGAAGGAGCAGGGTGACAGCAGAAGCGTTTTGAGGAACTGGCCCAGGGCAGGCATTTCAGACGCACTTCCTCTCCCCTCCACACCCCGCCTCCACCCGCCCTCTCTCCAGACGCTCCTTTTCTCTCTAGTGGGCAGGTCATGCATCGGTTGCTGACAGGTGGGGACATTTCCTGACACATTTGCAACATTAAAAAGTGTCCCAAGACACGGAGAAGGCCAGGCCCCATTCTGCACACAAGGACAGAAGACCAAGGCCGCTGGGGCAGCCCTGCCCGTCTCCTGGTCACCCTCTTGGCCTCCTGGTCTCCACCTCACCATGTCCCTGGCTGAGGCCATCAGCCTGTGGAATGAAGGGGTGCTGGCAGCAGACAAGAAGGACTGGAAGAGAGCCCTGGACGCCTTCAGTGCCGTCCAGGACCCTCACTCCAGGATCTGTTTCAACATCGGTTGCATGCACACCATCCTGGGAAACATGCCCGAGGCCGAGAAGGTGAGTACAGCTGCCTCCTGGGTCTGTCTCTGCCTTGTAATTACGGCTCCGACCCCCTGCCCTTCAGAAACCTGAGCTCCAGGGAGTTTGCAAAGAACAAGTTGTGCAGGCCCCACCCCCTGAGGTCCTGATTTAATTGGCGTGAGGAGGAGCCGGGAGCCACCCCTGGGAAAGCTCCCCGCTGGTTGGTGGTTCTCGTGGGCAGCCAGGTCGCTGGCCCTGTTCTCCTTTCTTTTCCATCTACTAAATCCAAACCATCCTGCAACCAATCTTTAACAGCTTTAGGAAGACTCCCCATGACATCTTCTTCTAGCCACCCTGCTGGACACAGGATGTCTGTCTATCACTGCCACACACCTGATCGTTAGGTGCCCTTTATGGCTTTCCAAGAATATCACATGCATCAGCTTTGCCTGCCCAAGAGATCAGGGTGAAAAGTAGGTTCCATCCTCAGTGGCAATTCCCATCAGTTACGAGGGACACTCTTCTAAGGGTTCTGAGGCTGTCAGAGGAATTCATACCACGATTGGGTTAGCGGTGTCGGCCACAAGCATGGTATGGGGTATCTTAACATTTTCTAAAAATACTTTTTCTCTCTTGAATGCCTTCGAACCAGTTGAGCATTCTCAATCATCACTTGTTTAGATTGGTTGTGCTAAAGTGGAAGGGCACGGAGTTTGGGAATAGAAGATCTAGTATCAAATCCCAGCTCTACCTCTTCTGGACCTATATCATAGCGCAAGCCCTAATAAGCTTCTGTCTTTGGGCATCGTGAGACTTTAAATATCACAAAGATTAAGTGAGATACCAACTATTAAAGTGCTGTGTAACTTCCCATCCCGAATTAAATTTTTGATTTTTACCCTGTCCTGCCAGCCTTTGCAAGGTGTAGACAAATGATCACTCCTCGGTACTCCTTAATGAACCAAGTCATCCTGTTACCAGCAGTGAGCAAGCCTCAGTCACGCCCTCTAGACGGGAGGAGAGACCCAGGGCTCCAAACGCTCTCCCATCTGACAAGTGGTTCTCAGGCTTCAGAGAAGGGGGACAAGCTGTGCTGAGGGCCTGTGAGGAGACCCTCCGCTGCTGCTGCACCTCCCTCTGGGCCTGCCAAGGGGCTGAGCAATCAGCACGGTGCACCTGAGTGCTTCAGGGGACCGAGGGCTGCTTGTTGGGGAGAAGAGATTAGCGAAGGCAGCGGCAAGCTGCAGGGTCTGCTTGCGTTTCAACCTGGGTGGGGGATCCTTGGCCACCAGGGCAGACCGATGCACCCCACTCGGCTCCTGCGCTCACTGCCCTAGTTTCCCCTTGCTTTCTCCTGCCGCCTGCCCTCTCAGTCCCTCTGCTTGCCTTTGTTTTTATGCTTGGGCCCTTACTGCCAAAATGTTTTATATATATATTTGTTACTATTTTAATTAAATAATACATTTATATCACAAATACAATGATTTATGTATTTTAATTACACTATTTGCATTTTAATGAATTTGACTATTTTGTTCCTTCCAGTCATCTTGAAAGGCAGGTAGTGATATCCCCATTTCACAGACAGAAAACCGAGGTTCATGGAGATCAGATAACTGGCCACATGCCATGCAATGAGGAAGTGACCATCCAGGGCGTTCTGACGCAGGGTGTCGACGCCCTAGGCTTTTTGGCGCCTTGACCTTTATCGTTCTCGTGCCCCTTCCTGACCTGCCCGCTCCGGCTCACCTCCCACTTCTTCATGGCCTTGCTCCACATGACCCTTCTCTCCACAGGCCTTTACCAGAAGCATCAACCGGGACAAGCATTTGGCGGTGGCCTACTTCCAACGCGGGATGCTCTACTACAGGACAGAGAAGTAAGTGGTCCAGAGTTGCCCACGCTAGGGAAGTCCGGAGGGACACCCAAAGAATCTTGGAGCTTTCGGGCCTGGTATTCCAGCCTCTGTTGGGAAAAGACTGGGCCATTCTTGGGAAGTGAAGCAAGAATCAGCACCTGAGGCCGAGGCTCCTGCGGGGAGGAGGGCAGGCCTGCCCGGATTATAAATCCACAGTGCGTACTCACGGGGCCTAGAAACCTCCCTGCTCTTCAACCAGCAGGCGCCCGCCAGTGTCCTCGATGGGGTCACCCATGGTGGCTTACCACTGTGAGGTGCTGAGCTGTCCCAGAATGAAGATCATTATGAAACCACCTCAAAACCCGGCTTCATCCCACCAAGATGTGTCCTCAGAGCCTGGTTTAATATATTCAGTCACAAAAACTAGAATATGAACTACTAACAGTATTATGTCTAAGAATAATTTATACAGAGGAATAAGCAGTATATATATGTATATTAAAATGGAAAAGTTCACAGTAGACATCAAATTTTTTTAAAAAAATTTAAAAATGTATAACACAGTTCCATTTGTATCATAGAAAAGACTGGAAAGACATATACCAAAATATTCTTGGTAATTCTGGATGATGGAATGATTAGGAAGTTCATTTTCTTCTGTCATCCTATCTGCATTTTGCGGGGGGGAGGGTGTTTACAGTAAATATGAAATAATTAGTAAAAAGATAATGACAAAGTGAAAGTTAGTCTCAGTTTCTACTCCCCCTTTCAAATGGCCAAAGACCCAAGATATAAATAACAGAGGAAAAATGTTCTAAGTGACAGAAAACTCATTCTTCATGGAAATTGTCCGATCATTTGGCTCAGGTCACTGAAGACCTTTCTAGCAGTGAGTCATGGTGTGTGTTGGGGTGCAGGTGGACGGGGTGTTGACGGGGAGGGTGCAGAGGATGGGGGAGGGGTTGGCTCTGATCCTGTGCCACCTTGGAAGGCTTTGATCCTGGGGTTTGTGAGAAACACAGCTGGTAATGTCCTGTGTGTTCAGCGGTTGCTAGGGGCAACCACAAGGCACTCAGAGGACTTCAAAGATGGAGATGTAGCCAGTTACCTGAATGAGTAAGAAGTCTTCCCCAAAGAAAAAGCACAGGCAGAGACCATCTGGGAGAGAGAGCCTGCGACTGGGATAAGATGTGTGGCTCTTTCCTTTATTGGCACTGTCCCTGCCTGTCCCCTTTCTTCACGTCCTTCTCATCCCCCACTTCCTGCACCCTCTGTATTCTCCAGATGGATATAACATACAGGGAGGCCAAGCGCCCATCCTCCACCCTGTTTTCAATTTCAAAAGACAAACTCTAAGGCTATCCCTTTAATTAGCCTCAGTAACCTATAATGCGGAGGGGAGATGGCAGGAGTTTCAGCGTCCAGATGGAATTCCCACATGAAAATGCCCACAGACTCCAGATTCTGGAAGGCTGAGATTTTGAGTGAGTTAGAAGGAGCTAGAAATAAGATCCAGAATTCTGTTACTCCACTTGATAATAATTAAACCGAGAGAAAAATCTAGCAAATTTAATCTATAGTTCAGCAGCACTTTGATGAGGACATAGATCTCCACCCTGACCTGGCTCCTTGTCCTTTGACCAATCCATAGGAGCTGGGGTCCCCCTCCCTGACATTCTACTCTCAACCCTTTGTCCTAGTATGATCACAAGAGTGGCTGTTAAATGATAAAAAATACGTGAGCTCTCTCTCATGAAACAATACGCAAGCACATGCCTTCTGTGATGTCCCATCTCAGGGGGTACCGACATGGAAATCCTCCTGCGAACCTTCACTGTCTATTTCTGGGCAAGGCTGCCCTCTCCCAAAGTACTGGCCTCCATTTGTAACCACCCAGCTTAGGACATCTGAACCTGGATCAACCCAGAATGTCCCTAGTCCTGACCTTGTCAGGGTGACCTCCAGACTCTATCTCTTTATCTCATCTGCCTGTCACTGCCCTGGGTGAGACCCTCATTTTCCCATGTTCCAGAGTGATCTTTAAAAGAAGGAAATCCATGAGGTCGGCTTGGGAACCCAATGCTCCCCTTACTGGGGGACACAGTTCCTCTGCGGTCCAGCAGCTGCCCGCCCGTCACTCATCCTCCATGCCTTTACCACACTCAACCTCAGGGGTGGCAGCCACACTTTCTCTTGTGCCTCCTTTCGTGACATCTTCTGGTCTATGGCAGATATTTGCTTACGTGATAGTCTTCTCCACGATTACTCTGTGTCCCTTAGGAGAAGAAGTCTTTACAACTTCACGCTGGAACTTCAGTCCAGGTAGTAGTTACTCAATAAATGCTTGTTGAGTTGATAAATGGAAGTGAGCAAGTGTTTGCTTCAAGGAACTCATAGATTAAAAGGGGAGAAAGAGCCACCAACACTGGTGACTGTGGCGCAAGAAGTGGCCAAGTGTTGTAAGCCCTGGGATGGAGCCCCAGGGGCGTTCCACCTCTGAGCCACATCCCCAGCACCCCTCCCTCCCCTCTTCTTTTGAAATAGGGTCTCACTAAATTGCTGAGGCTGTTCTCTAACTTGAAATCCTCCTGCCTCAGCCTCCTGAATCACAGGGGTTACAGACATGCACCACCAGCCCAGGCTGTAAGTGCTATTTTTAAGTGCTGTAGGGATCTAAAGAAGGCTTCTTGCCGAGTGGGCTGGGAGTTCCCTTTGATCATAGTGGGATTTGTTCTAGGGCGATAACGTCATGGATGGTGCTTCTTTCTCTATTTTCCCACTCTTGATTGTTATTGGTTCTTCGGTCACTATCAAGTTCCAACAGAACAGAGTTAGAGCGTGTATCTGAAGAGGCAGGTGGTGTCTCAGGGATGACCAGCTGAGCTGTCTTGTCATCTAAGGAGCAGGGGCTCTAAGCCCTGTGCCTCTTGAATCTTAGGGGTGTGGAAAGAGAAGAATCACAGACCCTTTAGAGGGACCTGGCTTAAAGAGGCCAGCAGCAGGCTTCTCCCTGCCGACTTGGAAATGGAAAGGGCAGGACCTGGGTCCCCTCAGAGGAACAAGCAGGAACTTCAACGGTCACCTTTACAGAGTCTGTTTCAAAAATGATGATTAGGAACTCTCTCAAGCTCTGGGCCTGCAAAAAGATTCTGCATGTTTCTCACTTGGGCAGGGAGTTCCTGCAGGGGGAGTGGAGGCCAGGGCACAGCATAGCACAGCCAGGGTTCTCCAGGGCCTCACAGAAGCCACAGGAAGCAGGCAGCTACTTGGCTCCTCAGGAGGCCTCTAAATGGCACCCAAGGGAACTTTGGAGAAGGGCAAAAAGGAGTCTGGGTTATGCCCAGGTTCCAGGGACACAGGCTGACGAGCTATTTCAGACCTTTCATTCTGAGCTTGTTCAGACCTGCCCAGCTGGAAGCAGAGCTGTGTGTCAGAGTGGACCCCCACCAACTCCCAAGTGCAGCAAGTAGAGGACCGAGGAAGGCCAGCAGAGGGAGGGAGGGGGCCGCCAGGCCAGCAAATGAGCTTGAAGAACTCCTAAGAAGGGACAGTTAGCAGGGATCCCCCCTAGTCCATTCCCCCCACCCCTGAAGCAAGCACTTGGAATAATTTGTCAGTGGTTTCTCTCTCCCTCCCACGGAGCCCAGATCTTTGGACAACTTCATGGAGAGTCACAAGGAGGATTTTGCTAGGCTCCTGCAAAAACAGGAAGCAGCCAGGGGACCTGGTTGGTCTCTTCTCAGCTGAAATCCATCTGCTTAGGGAACTCAGCAGGGAAGAAGGCGCGTTCCTAGGTCGATGCTGACCGGCACTCAGAGAGCACCTTCTGAGACCTGGCATGGCCGCTGCGGAGGGAACAGGACACCTGCACTTCCACCTGCCCCCTTCTCTGTGTGGTGAAAGGAGCCAGTGCCCAGCCTTGGTGGAGCTACCTCTCCCCCTTTCCAGGATTGCCTGAAAGACGTGTGGCGAGGCCTTGAAATGCCCGGTGCTTCTTCCGGAGTGGCCTGCACTTTTTTAATGCATTTCACAATCATCCATGTGAACAAGGATCCTGGCGGTCCTGTTTCAGGCCCAGGCCGTCCCCTCCCACCCACAGATGCCCTGCTGTGAGCTGCTTCAAACCTACCTGGGACTGCAAGTCAAGTCCCCACCCCAAACATCCCTAGGACTCTCTTGGCCCACCAGCCCTCTCGGTCAGCTCTGAGCCTCCTCCAGATCAAATTTCCACTTCTCCACAGTCGATTTTTAAATCTCCTGATAACATCTAATGCCATATAGAGCTTTAAGTGAGCAGGTGATAAATGACTGATGCAGGGTGCCACTGGGGTTTCAGAGAGCCTAAGAACTAAATGAATGACTGGGTTGCCAGGTCCTAAGTGCCTGGACGCTTCAGGTCTGCACTGTTAGCATCCTCCTATTCTAAAGGCGAGGAAACACATTTAGAGAAGCAAAGTCATTTGCCATTCATCACCAGGTCACCAGACATCAGTGGCAGAGCCTGCCAGGACTCAGGCTCAGTTTACCTTGACTTCAGAAACTGGATCTGGGACTACACAGTAGCAAGCTCCTCGTGTTATATGCTTCTTGTATACAGTATGCTCCCATGTTATTGATGTGCCCCTGAGGCCAGAGAAGTAGCTTGCTAGGGTCTCCCACTTAGTGGCAGACCTGTGGATATGGTGCCTGACGCCTGGCTCGGCTCCAGGGTCCTTCCCTACACCATACTGCAAGAGAAGTCCCACATGGCAGCTCTGATCACAGTGGCCTGGGGGCTTCCCAGCTCAATTGCTCAGGTGGGGGTCACAACCAAGCAGCCAAGGGGGCTGAGAGGAGCCATAGGTAGGGTGGCTTGCTTTTGCTTTTCCCACCCCCTGCAGCCTAGCAAGGGCTCTCTCTCCCCAGGGCCTCTGGAAGTCAGGGTTAGGCCACAGCCTGGGTTGGCTTCCAGAAAAGTGTGAATCTAGGTCCTGCCCACTGGACCCCTGCACCTTGTGTGTTTGGGATCCTTTCTCTGTTGCGATTCAAGAATAGCAGCCCTGATACATCTTCAGCTAGTCAACAATGCCAGTTCGACAGAACGCAAGGCCGTGCCAGGAGCAACATTAGAAGTACCGTCTGGCCGCCGGGGAAGTTACCTCCTCCTTTTTTCCAAATGTGTGGAGGAGGTAGGAGTCGGGAGGAGAGCCTAGTTGGAGTCAAAGGAAACCCCAGGAGAAGGCTGTGGGCAGGAGGGTGGTGTCACAGCTGTGAGAAGCACCCCTCGTTGCTGTGCCAGGCTGCTCTGACCTTACACAGGGGGTGGGTGGGGTACAAAGCCCGCTGTGCTTCAGATCAGCTCTAAGACCTGCAGGGACGCAGGTGGGCAGGCGTGGCTCTGCCTGGAGCACTCAAGAGAAAGGAATAAGCGCTATATTTGAAGGTGACAAACCAGGTGGCCAGAAAGGTGAGAGCTATATACAATCCATAGAGAAGAAAATCCCAGGGACAAACTGGGGGCATCCCAGCCCCAGGGGAGAGTTCCCACCAAGAACAAGAACAAGAACTACAGAATCAAGAAATCCGAAAGGCCTTTTCTCCCAGTAAGCTAAATGGGAGAGACAGACCCAGGAACACTTGCTTTTGCATTTATCCCTTCGAATCCGGGCCGGGTTTATTTTCGCCCTCTTTCCTGCAGGTACGACTTAGCTATTAAAGACCTTAAGGAGGCCTTGATTCAGCTTCGAGGGAACCAGCTGATAGACTACAAGATCCTGGGGCTGCAGTTCAAGCTATTTGCCTGTGAGGTAAGCTATTTGCCTGTGATGGCTCGGGTAGGTACAGACAGACGGCTGACAGTTGGGATGCTCAGTGGTCTGCAGCGACTTCCAAGGGCTTATGAAAGCCATGTTGCTTCCCGTGCCTTGGGGCTCAGGTTTTCCATTAAAAAGAAGATCTGGATGGGCTGGTAGGATATCTCAGTGGTAGAGCGCTTGCCTAGCACGTGTGAGGCCCAACATTTGATCCCCAGCGTAGAAAGAGGAAGAAAGGAAGATAGACAGACAGACTCAAATGAGTTCAGGGTCATCAAAATCATTAGTTGGTGTGCATTTTGTTACTATCAGGCTCCAAGGGCCTTGCAAAAATGAGCCCAATGGGTTCTCCAAGGGAGATGACAGGACTGTGTCACCCTAAGACAGCATTCATCATAATTGGCGTGTTTTGTTTAGCAATCCAGGTTGACAAGCTGTTTGCTCAGCACTCACAAATCCAAACTCCCAGCCTCACTCTCCACGCAGCACCTGCCTTGACCTTGCTATTTCCACACCACACTCCTACTATTAGTGGTCTCGCCCATGTGTTTGGTTGACACCCAAAGAGAAAACGAGGATACTTTGGCACAAATCTGTCCCCTCTTGCTTCCAGAACAGCTCAAAGCACCAATTTAGGTCAAGGTTTCCATAGAAGGACAACTTTTTTTTCTGTATCACCAGAAAGGACAGACATGACTTGGCAGGGTCATGTCATTTTTCCAAACAACCTCCCCACCCCCTCCTGCCCCCAAGTCCACACTCGTAACTTTAAAAACAAAAATCCCTGCAAATGTCAAGGGTCTTTATTTAGAAGAATCTCTGAAAAAAAGTCTCCTTGCTTTAGTTTCTCAGGCTCAAGAAGTCAAGTGTTCCCAGGGTCACTCAGGGCTAAAAATAAGAGTCCACAGCTGCCCAGGGTCCCTGGGGACATATGGCCTCATGTCAGCCCTAGAGCAGGCTAGCAGCTTTTCTTTACCTCTCACAGACTGGACAGATGAGGCTTGGTATTGGAGCTGGCTCTTCTAGAGACAAGCTGTTACGGTGGACCGGGTGATGCTGGCCCCTGGGCTCTGCCCTCTAGATGCCAGAGGCACCCTACCCTCAGTTGTGGTGGTAAAACCATCTCAACATTGCCAGTCACCCCAATACCACTTACGTGGAACACAGGGTTGGGGGGTCAAGTGGCACTAGAGAAAGGATCATGCCCCAGTGGCGTCCCAGCAGAACTCCATGAAAGGGACATCCTCCCTGTAGCAGGGGTTGAAATGACCTGAGGAACAGGAAATGCTGACTGAGAGGGTCTCCTTGCACGTGGAGCTCCATCTTTGGGGACCTGAGGCCCTCTATGTCACAGTCATTTCCCTATTTCTAATTCCGTTCCTCTCATCCCACTGGGTTTCACCTCCTCGCCTTCTGAGAAATCACAGCGGTCTTGTCAAGGAGTCTCAAGGTTTTTCTAGTCACCGAGTCACAAAAATTGTTGTGGGTAAAGGTTTCAAGAGAAGGTGGCTGAGAACCAAACAGGAAGTTCTGAACCCCCTCGAGTTCTCCTTTCCTTTCTACCCATGGTTAAGAGCAGCTGAGCACATACAGATGCTTCCAGACCTGTGCAGCTCAACCCATCTTAAATTTAAAGTACCCTAAGTTGAAAATGTATGTCATGCACCTGACTTACTGACCGTCACAGCTTGGCAACACGGTCCACTGCAGGGTGGGGACTGTTCCCCCATGATGGCTGGGTTACTGGGAGCTGGGGCTCACTGCCACTGCCCAAATTGCAAGTCTGTTGTAGTGTATATTGCTGGACCAGGAAAAGATCAAATTAAAAAAATTGCAGTACCTTTTCTGCTGGATGCACATTACTTTTATACCATTGTAAAGTAAAAAAAAAAAAAAAAATTGAGTCCTTTGTGTAAGTTGTGACACATGATAATAAAACACACATCTAGAAACCTACAACTCAACTAAAGGCCTGGAATATGACAAAGGTCAACCTGCCACCTCCTCACCCAGGACAAGCACTCGCCTAACTCTTTGCTGTCTCTTCCTGCTCCACTGCACCTTGCCCCTGGAGCTTCCTTATGCACATTGCTAGATTACAGTGTTGTTGACGCCTGTTCTAGAACCTTCTCTCCACCCTGCACCTGTCCTGTGGTTCAGCACAGGCTCAGAGGCAGGAACTGGACTGGGAGGCCACACTCCTCTCTCTGCCTCTTCAAGGGGCCTTGGGCAAGTCACTCATCTCCATACTAAAACCACACAGTCCCCTTGAGCTCTTGTCCCCTTGGGCCCCTTTGGTTTTGGAAGAACATAGAGACATTGACTGACACGCCACGAGACGCTATCTTAGCACCAGGCTAGTGATTGACAGAACTGGGTAGCAAGACTAATGTGCCCTTTGCTGGCACCTTGATGGGAAGGAGCCTCAAGCTTTCTGCCGTGGCCTCTGCCTTTCCAGGTGTTGTATAACATCGCTTTCCTCTATGCCAAGAATGAGGAATGGAAGAAGGCCGAAGAACAACTCGCACTGGCCACCAACATGAAGTCTGAGCCCAGGCACTCCAAGATCGACAAGGCCATGGAAAGCATCTGGGTAGGTGTGTGGGGAGGGGAGGTTTCCACCGTTCTCACTGCGTCAGGGCTGAGTCTGGGCTGCCCTGCTCCACGCTCAGCATGAGGCCACTGAAGCTTTGAATCTGGGCTGAGAAGACAAGGACCAGAGCACAGGGTGGCAGAGCCCTTGAATCCCTTGTAGTGGGGATCCTCGGCAGCCTGGCACCCCTGGGCGGCAGGATGTTGGAGGCTGAGCAGGGCTGTGAGGGCAGAGGCTGCTTGCTTTTGAGTCCTAGCAGCCTGGCACAGAGCCAGGCACAAAATGGCCCTCCACAAAACGTCTTGATTAGAGGAATAAATGGTAAAAATGAATGATAGTCTGAGCACATTGGGAATGAAATTTTAAATAGGATTTTTTGATGGGACGTACTGGGGATTTAAACCAGGAGCACCTTACCACTGAGCTACACCCCCAGCCCTTTCTTTCTATTCTTTTCTTTTTTTTTTATTTTTTATTTTGAGACAGGGTCTCCCTAAGTTGCTTAGGGCCTTGCTAGGTGGCTGAGGCTGGCCTTGAACTTACGATCCTCCTGTCTCAGCCTCTGGAGGCACTTGGATTACAGGTGTGCACCACCACACCAGGCTTAAGTAAGATGTTTAAAACACCAGGAAGAGTGTTCATATCATACATCCATATCACCAACGCTGGTCCCAAGACAGCAAGGGAAGGCTCTTGACATTTTGGTCAGCGGCGGATCCCATGTCCAGCAGTGGCTGTAGCATCTAGGGCTGTGTGTTGTAGAAGGAGTCTAGTGAGGGCTGTGGAAGTAGAGGGAGTCCTCAGAATCCTGAGAAGTAATGACAGAACTGAGCCTAGATGGTGTTGTTCACACAATGACCAGACAGCACATGTCTCCGAGGGTGTTGCCATTGCTAAGTGACGGGTGACTGTCCTTTGCCGTCTGTGTTTCAGAAACAGAAGCTGTATGAGCCTGTGGTGATCCCCGAGGGAAGATTGTTTCGTCCAAATGAGAGACAAGTGGCTCAGCTGGCCAAGAAGGATTACCTGGGCAAGGCCACGGTAGGTGGGATCACATTCTGCCTGAGTCCTGTGCCCAAGGCCGTGCAGGGCAAGGTGGGAAGGACCTTGGAGGACGGGGTGTCCTCTGCGGCTGTGTGGACAACGGCATTGCTTGGTGAGGATGGGGCAACCTCTTGGGCTTATCTTCCCAGGCCCCTCTCATTTCTCCCTCCCAACCTGACGAGTGATCCCTGAGGGTGGCTCTCCGGGTGCTGAGGGCTGGGGCTGATCCAGGGGAGGAAGGCACAGCCACATGGGCTCCTAACTGCGGAAAGGACCAGCGTGACAGTCCTAGGCTCAGTTCTGTCATTCACTTCTCAGGATTCTGAGGACTGTCTCCACTTCCTCAGCCCTCACTAGACTCCTTAAACTGGATTCCTTGTGAATCGGGTTGGAAATCCTCTTGGCCATGATTCAAAGTGTCTCATCAGTCCCCTTCCAAACTGCACCCGACTTTAATACATTTGGATGGCTAAGGTGCTCGATAGCTGGACAGCTGGGATTGGCACAGTGGCAGAGGCCAAGAGAGCCTAGGTTAATGGCAATACCCCAAGTGTCTGTCCGTGGAGGAATGGATAAGCAAAATGTGATATGTCCACACGGTGGAATATTCCACGGCCGTAAAAAAGAACAAAGTACTGATATATACTTCAACATGGATGAGCCTTGAAAACTAGACTGTGTCTGAGAAGCCACACATTTAACATCACATGTTATAAACTTTCTTTTATGTAAAATATTTGAACAGATAAATCACAGAGATAGAAAACAAGGTAGTGGTTGCCAGGCTAAGGGAATGCAGACTAACTGCTAAATGGGTACAGCTTTTTCTTCAGGGGTGATGAAGATGTTTTGGAACTAGTAGAGGTGTTAGCTAGACAGCACTGTGAACCTGCTAAATGCTACTGAATGGTTCACTTACAGAGATTAATTTGATATTCTATGAATTGCACCTCAATTTAAAAATTCTGTTTTCAAGAGAAGGCATTGGGGATATAGCTCAGTTGGTGGAGTGCTTGCCTCGCATGCACAAGGCCCTGGGTTCAATCCCCAGCACCACAAAAGAAAAAAAAGAGAGAGAGAGAGAGAGAGAGAGAGAGAGAGAGAGAGAGAAATATTGGGATATTGTAGCTCACTGCTATAGCACTTGCCTAGCATTCAAAAGGCCCTGGGTTCGATCTCTGGCCCTGAAAATTAATAGTAATAATAAATTAAATTTTAAAAAGCGAGTTTGGGTTATCGGTGGTGAGGAGAGTACTAGTCTCTCTGGTCACTGGAACTTCTGATCTGGAGGTCAGTAGGCAGATCCTTAGCCACCGTGCACTTCTGGAACCTGCACGAGTGGGCATGGACCTGTGATGTGGGGAAGGAGGGGTCTTGGGGGAAGCATCTGGCCGAGCCCTCACGCCCCGCTGCCCTTGATTCCAGGTTGTGGCGTCTGTGGTGGATCAAGACAGCTTCTCCGGGTTTGCCCCTCTGCAACCACAGGTGAGCGCCCCGACCTCTCCGTGGATCTGGGTCTTCAGGGCTGTGTGGAGCGGCCCCGGGGAGGGCAGTGCTGAGCGGCCCTACTGTAAGGCCTCCGGGTGCCGCTGAGAGTGTCCACCTGCCCATTCTCAGGCCCAGCTCCCAAGGCATAGGGGGATAAGCCCAGGTCAGCGTAACTGCATGTCCTCCTGCTTCCCCAAAATACCAGTTCTCACTTCTCTAAGTCCAAAGAGATCAGTTGATTATCTTGTGAAACCTTCCTTGACCGTTTTCTCAGAAAATTGAAATGCAAGCTGTGGAAGGCTTTTTATTGTTAATGTGCAGGACTGGGGATCGAACCCGGGGCCTCTGACTGGGTCAGTGGTTAGTGGAGGAATCCTGTGGGCCCAGGGCCTGAAGTCTTGGGATGTCCTGGTACTGTCCATTTGCCGGTGTTCAGGGGACACCCCTGTATATACATGAGCCCTGTTGTGGTGGAACTGTGGTGGGCGAGACCTCGGTTAGCACCGACTGAGGGACCCAGGCTGCAGTCGACACACACCCTGTACACTCCCAGGGCCACCGAGGGTGACCAATGCTGGGACTCTGGGGCACAGGATAAGTCAAGAAGGATGCAGAAAGGCCAGTGTGTGGGTTGCTTGACCTCAGTTTTCACAATAAAGTTGAAGAAGGCCTTGCTGGGCCTCAGTTCAGCTAAGGACAACCAGAGGGTCAGACACCCAGATGACCAGATTGTGATATTCAGTGTAGAAGAGGGAACATGTATTGAAAGCAGATTCTTTCCTGATCAGCGTATCCTGAGTTGATTTTAAATACCAGACATGTCACGTGATACCACAGACATTAATTATAGAACATTTTTGGAAAGTGTCCTGGGAAAAGGTCAGAGCTCAAGGTCATAAGCCCTCCCTTGATGCCACGTTGCCCTGTGCTGGCTAACCTCCAGAAACCAGCTCTGGCTTTATGTGCATCCCATGTGCAGGGAGCTGACGAGAGGTAGAACTTTGTTTTGTTCCATCAGGGTACACCGTGCCTCCCCCGAGACAGTGTTCCCATCAGTCAGAAATGCAGTCTTGGATTCTCTCGTCTGGAAGAATGTTCAAACTACCATTAATAGTCTGCTCTCTTTCCCCTCCTTCCCCCGCTGTCCTCCCCTTCTTCATTTCTCCTGAATGTACCATAGGCAGCTGAGCCTCCACCCAGACCCAAAACCCCAGAGATCTTCAGGTAAGTTGGATTCAGGTCCAAATGTGGAATAGCCAATCGCCAAGCCTGCGTCGATGGTAATAAGAGGGTAAAAAAGCCCTAACTGGGGTCAGGTCTAAATCTGTTTCCAAGGTTACATCAGAGTGATAGTAGGAAGGGGGGGTCTCGACTGGAGCAGGGCAGAGCTGCTGCTACGTGGCGTCCCCATGTCCGTGGGCACAGTCACCCCCATACTGAGGGGTTGTTGAAGTGCAGCAAGGTCCAAGGTCCCATGGAACATGGCCCAGGTCAGAGAAGAGGTGGAGGTCAGAGGTCTCTGAAGTCAGGAAACTAGAATGGTACCCCCTTTCCTGTGTGGGTGTTTTCCATTCTCTATTGCCACATGTTTTCTGAGAAGTAAGAGGAAGGACTCAAGAACAGGAAGTCATTCTTCTGTAAGACGAGAAGCAAAGAGTGACATAATCTACAGCTTTCTTCAGAATTTCCTCTCAGTAAAAAAGCAAGCCCAAGCCGCGCGTCCACACCATAAAGGAGGTTAGAACAGTGAGCAAGTACCAAGGTGACAGAAGGAAGTGGGGGCTGGACGAGGTCCTCTCTAACTCTCTGGCTCGAGGAGACAGGAATAGCTGGGATGTTTGAAATCTGAAGGGAGGTCTGTGTGGGCCGTGGACTGGGGACCTTGAAGCCAGCCTCACCCACACTTTCCGAAGTGCACCACTGAGACGCCCCAGAGTGTGGAGGAGTCGAGTGGACCCTGAGCAAAGTAGAGGGGAAGGCCGTGCCTGGCACAGCAGCTGCAGGACCCTCCGCACACATCTCGGACTTCCCACGCCTCGCCTCTCTCCATCCTCATCCTCCTGCCCCTACCCTGGCCCCAGCTGCTCAAGGAGACTCTCCTCCCTCAGAATTCACCATCCATTTCCTTGCTCAGCTGCTCTCACCTGACTTCCACCTTAGCCAGTCCCCTGCCTCACCCCCGTGACCCATCTCTGCCCACACTTGGGACCTGGCCAAGCTTACCCTGTCAGGAAATCTCCTCAGAAGAGAAGAGATTGTAAGGTCCATTACCTATAGCTATTTTGATTTTTTCTTTAAAAAGTTTTCCTGGATAACTTTATTCAAACAAGCATAAACCTGTCATTCTTTGTCTTTTATTCTTGTCCCACTGCGTGTATAGTTGCTCCCCTTTAACTGCAGTTTGGCTTTCCCCAGTTTCTGTTTTACCTATGATCTACCACAGTCCACAAATATTAAATGAAAAATTCCAGAAATAAACAAATCATAAATTTTTAATTGCATGCCATTGGGTAGTGTGATGAAATTTCACTCACACTTCACACTCTTAAGCTGTCAATCATGCATTTGGTTTGTCCAGTGTATCCACTCTGTATATGTTACCTGCCCATTAGTTGTTTAGTAGCTGTCTATGCAATCAAGATTATCTCAATATCACGTTCAAGAAGCAAGCTCAAGGGTGGTGATACCAGCAATTTGCTTATATAAAGAGAAGCTGTAAAATGCTTGCTTCAAGTGAAAGAAGCAAGTGCTCACCTTAATAAGGAAAGGGTAAAAAAGTTATAATGCTGACCTTGCTAATATCTACAAAAGGAACAAATCTTCTATTTGTGAAATTGTGAAGAAGGGAAAAGAAATTTGTGCTGGTTTTGCTGTCATACCTCAAACTATAAAAGTTTTAGCCACAGCATGTGAAGTGTTTAGTTTCCTATACTTACAGTTATGTATGTAGATATAGGAAAAAAAATAGTATTCATATAGTTGCTGCCTCCAAGTCCATTTATGCTTGTCTCACAGCACCACATGAGGGGGTGTGGTCCAGGCTCAACAGTGCAGTGTATCTTGTGTCTGCCCCTGCAGGGCTCTGGAAGGGGAAGCTCACCGGGTGCTGTTTGGGTTTGTGCCTGAGACACCAGAGGAGCTCCAGGTCATGCCAGGGAACATCGTCTTCGTCTTGAAGAAGGGCAATGATAACTGGGCCACGGTCATGTTCAATGGGCAGGTATTCAGAGGATTGGGGGAGGTTTAAGGCCACAAGAACCCCGCAGCAATGGCAGGGCTTTCTGCCACCTCATTTGCAGAGTGGCCAGGTTCTCCTGTCTGTGTGCAATCCCTCCCAGAAGCTCTTGGTCTTCTGAGGTATGGACACTGACAAGCATATTTTTTGTTTTCTTTCTGATTCTGTGACGTTGGGCTGCAGAAGGGGCTTGTTCCCTGCAACTACCTGGAGCCTGTCGAGCTTCGAATCCACCCTCAGCAGCAGCCCCAGGTAATCAAGTGCTAATGCCCACCCACCTCCTCCCTTCCTTTGCAGAACTCCCTCTGGATGGGAGAAGGTAGTGAAAGAGATGTTGGCGCTGTCACTAGTTGGTCCTGGGCTGGATGAGTTGCTCAGAGCTGAACCTGGGGACGAGGGAAATGGTCAAGATGTGCTGAGTGGGGGAATCTATAGGACCCACGGGGCCCATCCATCTCTGAGACCTCTGGGGTGACTTAGAAACCAGAGCCTACAGTAGACAAGGGCTAGTCCTCCTAGATCTGGCCTCTTCATCAGGAAGAAGAGTCAACATGCTGGTTGGTGAGATGCCATTAGAAACAGGAGAGGCACTTCAGAGCTTTAGAGCTGCAGAGCAGCGCTGAGTCAGAGCAGTCGCTGCCTCTGAAGCTGCTACCCAGCCCTTCTGCCAGACTACAGTGTACTTTGTTGGCCCTGAGCAGATGTGTAAATGATCCCATGGCAGCGGAACCTGTCTCCCTCCAGACCCTGTGACCAGTTGTATATGGGCTCAGCCCTTCCTGGTCATCACCACAGCCAGGTGTTTTGAAAACTTTCAAATGTGATGCAGATGGGACGTGGAATCTTTCCTTTCTTGTGCCCTCTGCAACTGAGACAAGAGCACAGCCTGCTACCCCATCTCCAGTGGGTTTCCAGTACTGCGGAGGGGATGCAAGGCGGAAGGGCTTCGTAGATGGCTTTAGGATGTCTATTTCTACTCTGATATTTCACCTCATTGGGCCAAGCTTGCCTCCTCTCTCAGCCAGCATTTTCCTTAGTCTTCCTGAGTGACATCACCACCCCAACTTTTAGAAAGTCATTTGCATCTGGCTCCTTTCATGACCCCTTACCCCCAAGAATTTTGTCCTGATGAAGGTCCTGACCACCTCTTGCTGACCTCTTCCAGGAGGAAACTCCCCCGGAGTCTGAAATCCCACCTCCTCCTAGTTCCAATGCCCCAGGGAGACCCCAGTTGTCTCCAGGTAAGTGGCCCAGGGGCCCTCCAGGCTGCTTCCCGACTAAGGTGCTCTCCCCATCTCCCAGGAACTTCTGGTTTCTCTTCTAGGAGCAGCTTATGACCATCGAGTCCCAGAGCCCCCTCTTGCCTGCACTCACCCACCCAAACCCGAGACCCACGCCCTAGCGGGGATGAATGTGCTGGTTTCAGCGCAGTGTGTCAGCCCTCAAGTAGGCACCAAACCCCTCCTTTGTTAAGTTCAGAAACCGCTAGCAGAATAAAAGGATCAGCAATTGCGCCTTTTCACCTCAGAGGGACTTGGATGGCTTTAAAATATCTGAGGAGCTGTACCTTGGAAAGAAACTGCTCTGTAGTGCCCTGGGGCATGGACAGAGCCGTGGCAGATGTGAAAGGGACATTGTTTCTCCAGGAGCATCTCCCCTGAGGTGGAGAGGGCTGTCTGGGGAAGTGGAGGGATTTTTGTTACTGGTGCAGTTCAAGCACGTTCTCATAGAGAGAGCTTTGTCTTTGACCTCTGGTCACCAGAATCACTCAGGTTGTACCCTCCCGTGTTTTTATTTTGAAAAATTGCAAACCTACGGAAAGGCTGGAAGTAGCGTGTAATAGATACCAGAATGTCTTTCACCTAAGTTCACCAATTGTTTTCATTTTGCACCAAGCACTCGCCCTGCTTCCCTCTCATTTTCCCCCTGAGCCTTGACTTTCCTAAAACAGTGCAGTCTTCTGTGGGACCACAGCACAATCTGGGACATTCAGCACTAACATAATGACTTCATATAATGTATTTTCCACATGTAAATTTCTTCAATTGCCCTGCCCACCATATCCTTATAGTTTTTTTTTTTTTAAATCTTTTCTGTCTAGGGGTTCATTAAGGATGACTTACTATCCTAGAAGATTTTAAGAGTATGGATTCCTGGGTCTTTGATTCTGATTTTTTTTTTTTAAGACAGGAATGAAACTATTTGCATTTTTAGCAAAAACTCCCCAAATTATTCTAATAATCAGCCGAGCTTAAGATCTGTTTTTTTAATGCACCTCCTATAGTATCTTATATTTCTTGCAAATAAATTATATGCATACTACATTAATACATTATGTATGTTAAAAAACATACAAAAAATAAAGGACAAGGTAAAAATAAGTGGTTATTTCCTCTTGAGGTCTCTGACTCATCCCTCACTCCCTGCTTTTCATGGCTTTGGTCCCACTGGTTTACTGACCTTGGGGACTTATGCTAACCCCTGTGGTGTAAGGATGTGCTAGTCCTTTGAAATTACCCTCAGGCCCCTAGAAGCAGAAGCTGGGTTGTTCAGGTGTTGGTGACCTTCATGCTCCCCCAGGGTGAGCTTTTCCCACAGTTCCCTATGGCTAACAATTTCCCCTGAGGTTCTAGGTAGGAAGCGGGTGCTGTATCCTAAGAGGTTCCATTAGCTGGCCAGGAGAGTTCATTGACCACCTTCTTTTGTTTTACTCCTTACCTTTTCCATTTAGGTCAGAAACAAAAAGAAGAGCTCAAGGTGAGTTTTTCCTTGCACTACTTCAAGTGGCAGAAGAGGGAAGAGCTGGAGGTGTCAGCCATGGAGTCCCAAGGGAAAGGTGGAACCAGGTGCCCTCTGGCAGAGTCCATGGGCTGGGGACCCCCTCAGCCATCACCCTCATCCCCCATACACATTTTGTCCTAGCTCATAGCTGGGTGACCAACTTTGGTTCCGTGGCCTAGAGGACCTCTGCAGGTTGCAGGACACTAAGGAACCTGGGCTTGCCAGTCTCTCCCTGCAGCTGGGTTACTTCCTGGGCCAAAGCACAGCACCACGGTGATCCAGGATGGTGCTGAAAGCCGCGACACTTCAGGAGTTCCCTTTGCTTCCTCCTCCCTCAGGAAGTGAAGCTCAGCGTCCCCATGCCCTACACACTCAAGGTGCACTACAAGTACACGGTGGTCATGGAGACACAGCCTGGGCTCCCATACAGCCAGGTCCGGGACGTGGTGTCTCAGAAACTGGACTTGCTGCCGGAACACACTAAGCTGAGGTGAGCTACCTGCAGGGGGCACTCAGGGGCAGGCTGTGGGCCTCGTGCTGGCCCAGAGCACAGAGGGGGTGTCTTCCTTGCTGATGTCCTTACTTGTGGTCTCAGCTATCGGCCCCGGGACAGCAATGAGCTGGTGCGCCTTTTGGAAGAAAACATGAAGGATGCCTGGAGCCAAGTGAAAAACTACTGCCTGACTCTTTGGTGTGAGAACACAGTGGTGAGTGCAGTGAGCCCTAAGATCCCTTCCACTGAGCCACTTCCTCAGGCACCTCAGAGTGTGCTTAGTGTTGGGGATACGGTGGGGAACAAGTTGCAGCTCTGACTCCTTTTTATCTGCATCTTCACCCCAGCTGGGTCCCCCCCACTCAAGAGAAAAAAGCAGGCCCCAGAGGCCCAGCCGCCCACACAAAGCCTGGTCCCCCTCCAATGGTTGTCAGGCCTACTTAGGACACGCATCATGCACATCACTATAGGACAAGGGCTGGAGCAAAGTCACAGCTCGAGGCTGAGGTCACTGCCATTCTTCATCTTCAGCTTCCATGGGGGAGGTACTTGAAGGTGCAGGAAAACAGAATTTATTTCACAAAGAGATGGTTAGGGCAACAGCCTCCTATTAATAGCAAACATCACCAAGAACTTCCCACGGCCAGATACTGTGCCAGCATGTTCTGTATATGAATTCTTAGGATCTCCACAACTCTACGAGGTACACGATCAGGAATCAGGGCAGAAAGAGGTCAAGCAACTTGCCCAAGGTTGTGCTGCTGGTCCCTAGTGGAGCCAGGGCTGTGGCAGGCATTTTGACTCCAGAGCCTGGCTGTGTTCACAGGCACCAGGCTGTACTGACAGGACGAGGGTAGGTTATCTTAGAGCCCCGAGATTTGTAAAAGTTACCTTTCAAGTAAAAATGATGGGAATCAGAAGCAAAGTGAGAGGCTAGAATTGGTAACCAGGAGGTAACATGCTTGAAGTTTGTCCCTTAATCTCCAGAGGAAAAGTTGCCCTTCTTTTCTGTTGTGGATGTTAATTCCACACTCCCCCGGCCCCTCCCCTCCTCCCCCCCCAAAAAAAACTACCCATAGAAAGCCCCCAGCGTCCTTGATGTTAATCCCTCCCCAGAAAACTATCCATCTGCTTTCTGTCAATATACTGTTCTCTTATATCTCATTATAAATGGATTATACAATATATATGGTCTTTTAGATTTCAGTAATCCAGTAATAATCCCTTCCTTTTGATTGCTAACTGGTATTCCATAGCATGAAGACCACCATTTATCTATTTACCTGTTGGTAGACATTTGCCCAGAAAGGGCTCTTTACTCTAAATGTGAACAATTTCACTTAAATAATTTTTAAAAATGAATTTTTTCCCCCTGTGATGAGGTTAATCTGTTTAGTGACTCTATGTACCTCCCCATATTCCAAATGCAGTCTTTTGGAACTCGATCCAGGCTCAGGGATCACTGTTGAATGCTCTGTCATCAACTGTTAGCCTGAAGGCAGTAAGTCAGTTGGCTCTCACTGAATTAACAGGGCCTTTATTTCAGGGTGACCAAGGCTTTCTCGACAAATCCAAGGAACATGAAAAATGTGACTCTAATCAGAAAACAGAACCTCAGTTTAAGGAAGGCAGCCAAGTGGTAGCACTCTTCAGCTACGAGGCTACCCAACCGGAGGACCTGGAATTCCAGGAAGGGGACGTAATCCTGGTTCTATCAACAGGTAAGTGTTACTTCTTGACCACAGAACTCAACTCATACATTAGCAGAAACAAGGTCAAGGGCAGAGAGAAGTAAACATTGACATCCCACAAACCAAACTTCATAGGGGTTTCAATCTCCTTTCCCTGTCTGTCCTAATAGAGAAGCAACATGGATGTGACTATGATCACATTTTACTATTAAAAGACAGCTGAGCTTTGGAACCATGGATTTTCACTCCAAGAGTTAACAAATTGCCTGGAATCATTTTGCCTTTATACCAAACCATAGATCTATGAAGTCACACACTTCCCAAAGAGGAAGAGAGGAAAAGAAAAATTTTACCTGAAAAATCTCTCTGGATTCCATTAGGATGAAATATGATATGTCAAGAGCTTTGTAATGTTTTGAACAACCAATAAAAAAAAAAGAAAAAAAATGGATTCTGTTAGGGATCAAAAGATTAAAAAATCAATCTGAGCCAAGCACGGTGGTGCATGCCTATAATTTCAGCAACTTGGGAAGCTGAAGCAGGGGGATTACAAAATTTGAAGCCAGCTTCAGCAATTAAAAGGGCTCTCAGAATTAAAAGGGCTGGAGGTGTAGCTTAATAATAAAGTGCCCTGTGTTCAATCCCCAGTCCCGCAAAACAAATAAACAAAAAGAAAGTGGAGTAGAGTTCTAATTTAGTAATTCTCAAACTTTAGTATGCCCAAGAATCCCTTGAAGAGCCTCCTGAGTGGAGTTCCTTGGCCTGCTTCCCAGATTTTGGTTCAGACCTAGGGAGGGGCCCACAAATTGGTACTTCTATAACCAGTTTCCAGGTGATCTAGGCCTACACTCTAAGAAACAGTCCTAATTCATGGTTGGGTAGTCCCATTTATTTACCTGGGTGCAACAGATTCCCATCCTGAAAAGCCTTGATCACAAGATTAAAATGCTGTGCATCAGTGATGCGAAGTAGTGAAAAACCATTATAATTACAGTAGAAACCCCAACAGATTAAGAAATCAGTGAGAGATTCTGAAGTTAATGAGTATACAAGTGTGTGACAATGAACTCAAAAAGAAACAGCAGCAGAGCACCCTGCAGTACATTTCATTCAGGGGACATTGGAAGCTGGATCTGAGAACCTCAGTGCCTTTTTCTAAGGACCACTATCAACCAGTCAGCCAAACTGTTCAAAACGTTTTAATTTTTGTTTTTGTCAGTGACGAGATAAAAATGAGAGAACATGCAGGCTGAGGATGTAGCTCAGTGGAGTGCATGCAGGAGCCCTAGGACTCATCTCCAGTACCACAAAAGCCCAAACCATACATATGCAAGAAAACCCTGGGAAGAGAAGGCAATGTACTTCCTACTCTGATATGAACACGTCTAACTGGTTTAAGAAACCACCTGAGGGTACTCTTGGAAAAACTGACGCTCAACCACACTCCACACTAATTACAGAATCTCTTGAGGGCAGGATCCATGCAGTTGAGCTCTGTCTTACACTCACTCAAAGATGAATTCTGAGTGGCTTGTGTGGTTGGTAGATGGGCTTTGGAGGTTATACCCAAGTCATCTAACATTTACTGGTAGAATGGCTCTGAATAATCTCTGGGCCTCCTTTTCCTTAGCAAAATGGGGTAAAAGATAACTTGAGTAATTATTAAGTCTGAGCGTATGTACACCCTCATACATCTATTTTTCATTAAAGGCTCAAGAAAGGGGCTATGAACCCATTAAGTCCCAAGTTTTCAATTCTACAATTATTTCAATGAAATTGACATAGTTGCACTAAGTTTGGAAATCACAATCAGGAGTTCATCATATAACTCATCATCATTAATAAAAGAATGGTAAAAATTCAAAGTTACTGTAAGTGGCATGTTTGTTGCTCAATTTGTTTTATAGGAATTCCATATATGAGACAATGGGATGTACATAATAGGTCAAAATTCTTACATTTTATAAAATGTACTAAACTATCACTAGTTCTAACTCCTAATGTTTTGATGAATTCTGTATTGGAAACTTTCATTTTTAATATATTTAACCAATGGCATGCCCCCTTTTCTGTCATCAAAATGAACATTCCCAGCAAAGCTCAGATGGTCCATTTCTTTCACCTTATTTCTCTATCTGGTAACTTCTTGAAAAATAGAATTCAGGGCTTGGGCTGTAGCTCAGTGGTGGAACATTTGCCTTGCACGTATGAGGCACTGGGTTCAATCCTCAGCACCACGTAAAGATGTTGTGTCCATCTACAACAAAAAATACTTAAAAAAAATTCAACTCATTCTTCTTTTACCCGTTATCATGTTTAAGACAAAAATCACTGAGATGCTAAAACCTATGTTCACTCTAACATCAAATCCCTTTCCAATACTGTCTTCCCCGTTACCACAATGTGGGGGAAGGGTTACTGACAAAAGATAAGCATGGAATACCTGAAGGGGGTAATTTTCCTCCTCTGGATTTAGTAATTGATATGTACTTTCCCTTTTTTCAGTGAATGAAGAATGGTTGGAAGGGGAGTGTAAAGGGAAAGTTGGCATTTTCCCTAAAGCCTTTGTTGAAGAGTGTGCAACTACAGACTTGGAGAACACTCCTAGAGGAGTCTAGGATGTTTCACAATCTACCAAGAAGAAAAAGGTCTATCATTTGTTTGCAAGATTTACCACACCTCTGACGTACACTATACTGCGACATTACAGTTTGTAAGTGTTCACTAACCTAAATTTTCCCTGTTAAAGTTGAACTATAGACAATGATATGAGATCTTCTCAGGATGAAGATTTCCTGGTACATGGAGTGGGGGAATGAATGTCTGAAGATTTCCTGGTACATGAAAGGGGGTCCTCAAGGATGTGACAATATGGTTTTGTTTAGTGCTAGCTATCCAGATGGGTTCACTTTGTGAAAATTGAGTTGCATGTGTAATTGGTGCACTTTATATGCATGATACCTCAATAAAAATCTTATCTCACAAAAATAAAGCAAGACATCCAGAGTCCAGGCTCAAGAGCTCAGTGGAAACATTCTTCTTCTTATATCATTAATATCACATACTGAGGCCTGAAAGCAATTTCACGTTATTCAGAAGGCGTATACAGACAAAATAACTTGTTCTTTTCTTACTAAAAGTTTCATTGCTTAATCAGAACCTAAACAGAGTTAGGTTCCCACAGAATATAACATTCAATTCCCCAAAGAACTAAAATACTAGAATTATATCCCTTTATGCCTTCTCAGAGGGACATTTTTATAAAGAGTTCAATATTGAATATTTGCCGCTAACACTTGAGTTGGTTAATAGTATTCTATGACTTTACACATTATAGTATTATCATAATAAGAGAGATACATAATGTCAGGTTTATTTGGTCATCATTTGGGGTTGACTCAGGTGAAGGATTCAATAAATACTAGACTTTAGGACCTGACCTTAATTTTCCTCCACCCCTTTTTCATGTAGTTATGTACGGCTTTGCTAACACATTTTCAAGTGTGTAGATGCTTGTGAAAAGCAGAGTTAGGAAATGAACTATGAGTGAATCAGCACCAAGGTGAAAGGACAATCAGTGTGAGCAATGGCTTCCAGCACACCGCTGAAGGCCCAGCAAACCACCAACGGGAACTCTGAACACAACTGGAAGACAAGCCACCACAAGGCCAAGAATAGTAATTACTGTTGATGGTAACCAGATTTAGTGAATTTTATAGGCCCAAAGGATAAACTATCTCTGAATTGACTCATTAACAGAACAGGGATAAAAATAGTGGGTATTACATAATTCCTTTACATAAGTCAATCATTCTTCCTTAAATAAAATAATTTTGAAAACTTGTTTCTTTGTACCTCCCTTTTGATAATAATTCATTGGTATTAGTTTGAATGATACAAAAAGCAAAAATAAACCTGTAAGTTCTGACCATCTTTGCTCTTCCCTAGACTACTTCTGCATAGGTGAAATTCTTTAAGTTGGATTTCCTTCAACACTGAATCTGTTAGGATAGAAAAGAAACAATCCGTACACAGATGTGGTTGGAGAGAACATGGTTTAATTAAAGGCAAAGCTGATTTCAGCAGCTGCAGGTCTCGCACAGACATACAAAAAACAAAACAAAACAAAACCCAAAACAAACCAAACAATCAACCCATAAAAGTAAGTTTACTACACAAAACCAATTTCTGATGAAGATTCTCCTCCCTCTCCTCATTACTCCACAGAGAGGATGACAAGGCGAGGAGCCCTGCCCCAAGAGTCAGAAAACATTCCAAACATCAAATTCTCATGCAGAATGGGGCTGTAGATGGGAACTGGGTACTACTGGGAGGGAGATGATAAAGCCTGGTTTGCTTGTCTAGGGTGCAAGAATCAGTGACAGTTCAAACACTGGAATGTTGCAGCTGCCTGAATGCAGAGAGCTCAAACACACAAACTGGGTAAGGCAGTAGGGAAAGAGGCTTAGGAAAGAAGGAAAAGGAAAAAGGTGGACACAGTGAAGGGGCTGGAGAGAAGCACAAAGGGTTTCATATTGCCATTGGGTGGGGGCCTTCACCCTTTCAGACCTTTCAAAAAAAAAAAAAAAACCCAGAAAACAAAAATCCCAACACCATGTCAAACTAAAAGAGCAATAATGTAAGCACAACCGGGACTCCAACCACTCTTTCTTAAGAGCAATGAGCATTATCTCACCCCTTTCAATTGCTGGGGTTGCCCAGACTCCAGTGACAACTGGGGCTCCTGGATGTGCTTTGCTCTGAAGCTGTTTTCCAGCTAAGTTCCACACTAACTCACATGCTCATACCCACAACCCCGTCCCTCTGGGAGAGCAGATGGGCATGTGTGAGCACTTGTATGCACACACACACACACACGCACACACACACTCACACACACAAACACAGGAGAGACCTCCCAGGAAATAATCCCTACCACTAGCACAGCAATTGGACATTTAGATTGTTTCCATAATTTCCCCTTAAAATATTACTTTTCCAGGAAACGACTAACAGAAACGCTGTCCTTCCGTTTCTACACAAGAACATCTTCAGTCCTCTTTCCTCCTAATAAATATCAAATAAAAAGTTTATTTTCCATTCTTTTGCCTTTTCCAAAACGGCCTTCGTTGTGTTTTCTTCTGTTCACGACGTGCATGTGTCCATGTTGCCTTGAATCTCACTCTCGAAGTGGAGGCTGGGAGGCTGCAGCTGGGCAGGGGCCTGGCCCCTCTGCGGCTGTGCAGACACCGTCACTTCCTTCTTCAGACTGTCTTTTGGGTTCCAACTGCTGGACCCCATGCTGTTGCTTCTTGGCAAGATGTTGTACACATTAAGAATAAAAAATGATTACTAGCAAACAGCACAGGATTAAAAAGGGATGGAGACAGGCCAAGGAGGCTGGTAAGTAGGATGGGGGCACAAAAACCAACCAAACAAAAAATAACCACACTGAAAGCTTCTACCCATTAAAATGTATCAGGCCAGAATGGATCAGCCTGCCTTCTGTGGGACTGTTTGCTAGGCTACCGCAGAAGGTACAGGAATCAAAAACGTAATTTGAAATCCTACAGCAGTCACCTGCTAGTCCAGCCCAGCACCACTACCCATACCGTATCTGGGGGCTCGAGCACCTACAGAGTGAAGGGCATTTCCTGCTGGAATCTCCAGGCCAGAAGAAGGTCCTACCCAGGACCTTCTACGAGGCCCTGTACTCTCCCTTACAGAACACTTCCACTGGCTAAAGAGGTCGGTTCCCCATCCTGTCACCACCAACCTCTCACAGGAGCAGTGAATAGGGCTGTCCTTGCTACACACTGACTAGAAGCACACCTGTGTATGGAAGAATTCAGTGTGATAATTTACTACTGAGAGTAATAACAATAATAAAAGATGTTTAGGAATAATTTCAACTACATTCTCAGTCAGCAAAGCAATCATTAATGGATTCCTATTTTATTCCCCAAAGAGGAAAAAAGGACTGAGAAGTTCCCATTGGCTTCTCCCATCTGCCTTCCCTTCTCAGCTTTCACTTCCCATGTGGCTGGGGACATGCACGATGGAGAAGGTGAGAGGCGGTGATATCAAGTAACTGAGTGAGACAAACAGCAGTTCCTCTCTCCCTCCGGAAGGACCTGGGGGGACGGAGAGTTCCTGATGGATTTTTCTTTTTGTTGCACTGCGAACATTTCGTGCACACTCAGCGGGCTGGTGGAACACTTACACCCTCTTGATAGCAAGAAACAGACAAGAGGGCTGCCACCTGCAGGGGACTGTGTGGGCCAGTCCTGCAAACCCAACATGCCATGGTTTATGGAGCCTTCATTCCCAGGGTTGCCACTTTGGCCTCAGTGTGGAGGGTTCATGGTGCCTTGTCCCCGCTGCTGTTTCTGCTTCTGCTGCATTAACAACTGCTCCAGAGCGGAAGGTCCAGGATGCATCATGGAACTGGACCAGATAGACTGAAAAATAGCCCAGATCTTGTCAACAGAGGTCAAATGCCTGGTTGTCTGACTGGGATTTGTATATTAATCCCAGCCAACTATAACATGATGTACTACCAAAAGAATGGGATCCTACTTAGATTTAACTTATACTCTATGCATGTATAATACGTCAAAATATACTCTACTGTCATGCATATCTAAAAAGAAAAAAAAGACACGTATGTCCCAAGAACCCTACTTTGCCCCCTGAAACAACTGCTATCACAAAGTCATTATAATACTCTCAAGGTTAGTTAGTTCTTCGGGGTGCAGTGGTGCACACCTGTAATCCTAATGGCTCAGAAGGCTTAGATCATGAGTTCACAGCCAGCCTCAACAACAGCAAGGCGAGGCACTCAGCAACTCAAAAAAAGAAAAAAGGGCTGGAGATGTGGCTCAGTGGTTTAGTGCTCCAGAGTTCAATCCCCAGTACCAAAAAAAAAAAAACTAGAGTGGAAGGTCCAGGATGCATCATGGAACTGGACCTGATAGACTGAAAAACAGCCCAGATCAATTTTAAATTGGAAAAGGTGAAATTATGTTTTAGGTAAAATCTCTTTATTCAGCTCCATGTGGTACCACAGGGTATATTTGTAGTAGTCTATTTTAGGTAAACAAAAGCATTTCTAATATGATATACTTTTCTTTCACTTGGTCAGAAAAGGTTTAAACCAAACACTGAAGGTGAATCAGAATTTTCTTAACCTTAGAATAAAACTAAAGGCTTTATATTTTGGATCCTGTGATGATATTTAATCACTAGTGATTTCATAAATAATAAAAAAAAATCCCCTCCAAATTGCTAGGCTTCACGTGTTCCCAGGACTGCACTACACATGGACTCTGCTTTAGGCAGCTCTAAGGGCACAGAAGCAAGCCTACTTACTTATGTGAACAAAAGTAGAAATTATCATAGCTGCCAGTTCCGTGGCTCTTGTTTTGGAAGTCTACTCACCTTTAGACTTTCCATGAGGACAGCAGAGGAATCCTCCATGGAGGGGCCATGGCCTGTCCAGGTGCCACTTGGAGTACTGGCCTGATGCCAACTGTTCTCAGAGGATGATGTTGCTGAGAGATAATCAACGCCAAACCCACCCATGGCTAAGAGATAGAAAGAGATAAGAATTCAAGATGATGTTCTATCATTGGCAAATTCCAAACCCCAGGTAAGGTTAGAGCAAGTTATCTCATTTTTTTCTATATAATAAAGCCCGGATCTCACCTGGCTTATCAGTTTTCCACCGATCTGCAGTCCTCCTATCCCTGTTGTCTGGAGTCCCAATGGGTCCAAAATTGGAAAATGGAACAGAATTATGGTTGTGTGTTGGAGGAGAGCTGGGCAGACTGCTTGGGTTAGAGGAATGAGGAGACTGGCTAGCTGGTGTTGAGTGATCTATTAAATGATAGCAATACAGGTTATTTAATAGATGTTTCACAAACATACCAAGAACCAATTATTTCCTGCAGATCCAATCATCCAAATTTTATTAAAAATAACCCCAGGGCTTTGGCAGAGAGGTAAACCCAGGACCCCATAAGGGAGCCTGTGTAATGTACTAATTTACCTTAGTATGCCTATCTAAGGCACATTCTTTTCCTTAAATAGTACACAAATTTTGTCAATTGAACATTATTCTGGCTTGTTTCAGATAAGTACTTACTTGATTCTCCATCAGAAATAAAATTTCTTGGTCTTTTAAGAATATTATAAAGTCAGGCAATAAAATTGAGATAAAAAAAATCTTTACTTTGAAAAGTATAACTTTCCTTGCAAAGAATGAATATCTATAAACAAAACTGTTAAAAAGCTGAAGCCATATGATATAGCCCATATTTCTGTCTCTTATATGCTGGTTATCTAGGATATAAGAAGCTTTTTTCAGTAGCATTTACTACACAAACTGGTTTATCAGTTCTTTTCCCTATTTTCTTTCAGAAATTACTTTTTTACAAAACCAATATATTTGTAATTACAAATCTTAGTCAATTTGAATGTATGAGAATGGCAACATCTATAATTTAAGATTAGTTAATACCTGAACTGGCAGGAAGTGATGGAGACCATGGAGTCCCTTCAAAAAGGGAGTACAGTGATGTTTCCTGGGGGGCCATCGAGGGATTGAGTTCTGCTTTGGAACTGGATGTCAGGTTTTTCCCATATACCTCATTGAACATACTGTTATTTGGGTATCTTTCCTGAAAGATATGACACTCAAATTACAAACTTCTCCAACACAAAGAGATTAAAAAAAAAAAAAGAAAAAGAAATGTCATATTCATAAATTCTTAATACACCTAAAGCTTTTATTTTCATTTCCCCTTTTGCTTTCTCTCACCCTTTATTTTGCTCTACATAAACTACTCACATTATACAGGTCACTAATTTGACCCAATCAGACACTAGGGGATAAACTCAAATTTCCGAAAGATATCAATATATGGAAAAGAAGGGAAAGAGAAAAACAGTTGTATTGAAAAAGAATAGGAAAAAGCATCAGCATAGAATAAAAGTACAAAGCAAGATTCTTAACTTTTTACCTACCTGATTGAGAGAGAATCCGGTGAGGGACAGGAAAGAGGATGAATGTGACATGAGCTCTGAGGGTTTCTCCAATAAGGATTTCTTCACAGTCCCAGAAAGAAAAGTAGTTAAGTTATGCCTTCCATTTTCTTAATATTAATCTTAAGACACTACAGAATCCAAGTAAAAGACCACCGTTTAAGCATACTTGTACTCATTCAACGTATACAATATAATGAATGCCTAGAAGATGTGAATTCGAAGCTGAAATACCATGACGCTAGCTAAGCTTCAATTGCCACAGGTGAGTTAGTCAGAACTCTTCCTTATCAGTGTTATCTAGGCTAGCTCAGAGATTCTGGTAGGGACCACAGAGCCAGGAAAACAGCAGGAGTTCTGAGTATTTTTAAGGCATGAATCTCAGGAATTCCTTTATCAATAATTGCTTTTAAAACAAGAACTGTTCTACCACTGCTTACTCCCTAAATTTTAAAAATACTGACATGGATGACATACAAAAAAGCCTTTCAAAGCTGACAACTGGTTTTGTTTACATGTTTCCTAAGCAGCTATATTTGTGGTGTATGAATATACTAAAAGTCTAAATTACATTTATTGGCTCTAAGAAAAATATGGGGAAAAGAAAGCTGAATCTATAATGTTCACTGCCACTAAACAGTGGGTCAACAAATCATTTACTGAATACCTACTACATGCAAGGCATTTTCATATATATTATATTGTTAACAATGAGTTTAAGAAGGGTTACTGTTGAGGGCTTTAAAAAAATCTGTTTTTAATGGTTGGTTTTTTAAAACACATATAAGAAAAATAAAAATGGACTGAAACCCCCACCACTTGCTCCACTTCCAATGTAAGAGCAGGAGAAACAGGAACCCAGGGATATGATATGGAAACAGGTGGACAGCCAGCCAGTATTCCCAGTCTCTCAAGCCACTCCAGCAGAAAAGGAACAAGACAGGCACAAACACCCAGGCAACAGTACAGCAGCTGGGCTTTCAGCTCGTCCCTGCTCCCGGGTGTAGCACTAACACCAGGGGTCTTAGTTGCTAACTTGGGAAGAGGCTTTCATTCTCATTCACCCAGGCAAATTCCTAAGGGAACTTTTAGGTACTAGGGATGGCAGCTAATGTCATGACAGCTGTTTTTATTTCTCTTGATACTACAATTAATGCATCTTAATCTAATGTTTAGAATGTTTTTCTTGCCCTGTGTTTATGGGAAAGAAACACCAAGAAAGAAAACTTTTTTTTTTCCCCTGAAATGTAGTGAACAGTGGGGTAAAGCCTCATGGCATACATCATCTTCCCAACTTTTATACTCCCTGCCCTCAGTAAAATATAACGTAAATGCTCATGAGCATGAAGAATGTCTTTGAAATGCAGTCTATGTTGTAGAAGATCACTTTTAAAAAGACATGATTAATCCAATCTTAAATTCTAAAATTGTCCTAGTTATTTATCTTCATATTGACATGGTACTCCATGTCAATATGGCACTCCAACAATGTTTACAAATAGAATCCTCTTCAATTTTACTCAGTTTATGCATCCAACTCTTAATATCAGGGCTCTTTCTGGGTTCAGCCAGCTAAACAGGAAAGAACTAAATACTGTTCAATAATTTCAGTAAGAAAAATCTAGAACATATTTCCTTTCATATTTTGAATACATTTAAGACCAAAAATCTCACTTCCCCTAGGCAAGATTAAATGACACTTAAGTTTCTGGGTCCAGATGGAAGTGCCACCTGGAAAGCGAGTAGGTTTGCTAATACCATGGCCTGAGCATGACCAGCCCTGCAGGATGCTTTGTGGATAGCACATGTATCTAGGCTCTGTATGATTCTACGATTGGAGGAACCAGAGTCAGAATTTTTTTTTGCCATATTGGATTACCATTTTAAGGTTAGTTCCAGGCAATGAGGAAATATATTTTATACTTCATACTATAAAAAAGCCAAGCCCCGGAAAGAAGAAATCACCTATAACGAGTAATATAAAATTTCAGAAAAGCAGCTGGGGTTAGAGCAAGAAGCAGGATTATGTCAAATACATACAAAGAGGCTTCGTCCAGGAAGAGAGGCGAGAGGCCCCAGCAGAGCTGGGTAAAGATCAGGAGGGTTAGAAAAAATCAGCTCTTCCTCTTCCTCCAAGGCAGCCAGACTCTTTAACAGGTCCGGAGGAAGCAAAGGGGAGCTCTTGGGGTCCTAGTGACAGAAAGGAGCACAGTGAGATGCAATTAGGTATGACAAAAGCATAATGGAGTAGTAGTAGCGTGATTACAGTGGATAAGGCAACTAAAAGGGTGGAGAAGTAATCAGTAGGGAAATAGTTAATGCAAAGAGAAAAGGCTGTGAAATATAAAAGCAAAGTGACACAGGACATGGTTGAGAAAGACTAAGACAACAGAAAGAAGCAAAGAAAGATACAGATAGAGCAGAACATAAAAGATTAATGTAGTTAGTAAAACAAGGCAATGGAGCAAATGATTAGCATATTTTGTGCTAACAAATAGAAAAACAGATCTTTTAAAAAAGTTTATAAGCACACCTGCTTCTCATGACTAAAAGGGCAAGAAAAGGGAATTCCATTGTCCTCGATAACTGACTGACTTTTTTCCTCTCAGAAAGCAATTTGTTTAAATGCTCAATAAAACCATTTTTAAACTCAGTGACTCGGCCCAACTAAGAGGAGCTCTTTGTCTCAGAATTCTCGAACATGCTGCATTAGAGATTCCTGTACATTTCTCACCTGAACATCATAGTTAAAATCAGTTATAATTCTTCAGTTCCCCTAATTGAACCACACTATGTAATTTTGAAGAGACTAAGTGCTGTAGTACCAATGGACCAGAGTGATCTTTTATAATATTTCCTATATGTATTTTTATGTGTCAACTTGAAAAATATAAATAAATACAGTATCTAATATAGAAATTAAAAAGATAAGCAATCTTAGACCCAGCTTTACAAGAACCTGGTGATCGGAAAGGACACACACCTCAAATGGCATCCTGGGCACAGGATCCTGCTCTGGACGGAAGACTCCTGGTGACCGTTTTCCCCTGCGGTCCATATTTGCTTGCTGTGCCATTACAGCTCTATTATCAGCCATGCTGTAGGAAGAATCCCAGTAGAATTCTGGGACTTTGACTTCTGAGGGATTATGGTTATATGGCTCCATGGGAAAAGGCTTCATTTTTTTCTCTAGAGGCTGCTGCTGCATTACAGGAGGTTGCAATGACGGCTCAAACAGTTTTATGGGGTCTTGGGACTGAAGGTAGTAGGGCTGTTTCACAGGCATGATTTTCCCTAATGGGCCTTGAACCTGAGGAGGATTCCACAGCTGTTTGGAGGCATCTGCCTGTTGATACTAAAAAGACAGATAGCTATGACCAAGGTGAAGATAATATGCAATATTACAGAAAATTAATGCTAAAGAATCACAGAAAGAACCAGAAACCAAAACTATAACCAAACCAAAACAAACCAAATTCTCTGTGTGTGGGTGGGCAGGTAGAGGGGGATATAAAAATCCAAAACCAAAACTCAGCAATGCAGTAGTTTCCTTTACTCTTCATTGTTTTTCTCAATATAGATTTTAGGAAACCAAGTATGGGCAATGAACTCATATTTTACTTTTTCAATTCAATTATTTAAGAGGTTTAATGAATGAATATATATGAGAGACTTTCTGCTTCAAGTGCTATGGGGATAACATGTAAGATTGGTATCACATTCATCATAGCACTTCATTAAGACTATGATTTTCTTTTCATTTTGCAGTTTATATTCAAATAAGAGATAATTATTTAAATAAAATCTTTCCTACAAAGCTCATAATTAGCACTAGCAAAGAATGACAGTGAAGATTATCCTTTATCAATAGAGAAGGAAAATATTTATTTTTCTGACAGAGAATACTTTTGTATTCCCACAATAATAAATTATAAGTCTAAACAAGAAGTATTTTTAAAGTTTAACATTTTTTAATTAGTCAAACAAATCATTTTGGCATTTCCCCTTATTCAGGGTGGTCAGCACACGTGACTGCAATGTACCTGTTGGAATCCAGAGTGGTGAGGAGGGCTTTTCCCCAAAGCTGGCACGGCTTTTGTAGGGGATTGCTGCTGCTGAGCAAGAGCTTGAACCTGCAACTGGCTTGTGGACTGTGCTGTTGGCTGAGCTGGTAAAGATGGAAGGGGTTGCTGGGAGGGTGGCTGTGACTGTTGAGGTCCCTGGTTCATTGGCCCTGGTCCAGAGGGCCGTTGCTGGCTGTAAGGAATGTGGGACTGTTTCCCAGCTTGCACCTGGTTTCCTGCTGGAGAGTGAGCTGCAGGCTGAAGAAAGGTTCCTGGGACAGAAACACCAGCTGGGAAGGTGTAACCTGAGCCCATAGAAAATGCCACAGGAGGGGGAATAACATATGTTGGGGGCGGGAACCCTTCAAAATAGAAGAACACAGCTTTAGTTCTAAAGAAAGTTAGCCAAAAAGGGGAAAGTCTTTTTTTTTTTTTTTTTTGGTGGTGGTGGGGGATTTCTAATACATTATAAAAGCAACACATCAACCATGTTGTCAATCTTTAAGAATTCAAGAATTAAGAATTAAATGCACACTATTTTCTAATTTTCTTCTGTCCACTGAAGTAATAAGCACATTCTAAGTTTTAGATTTTTTTGCAGTGCTGGTAGTTGAACCGAGGTTCTCACATATGCTAAGCAGCAACCTATCCCTGAGCCACACCCCCAGCCCATTTGAGTGCTCTAAAGATGGCTTCTCAAGTTTAGTAATAGGAATTCCTTCATGATAACAACATGCACTTGTATATGAACTACAAAAATAATTTCATAAGTATTAGGGGAAACTGAACTTCTTTCTACTTGATAACATTATTACTCTAAGAGAATAAACTACTCAATGAGTGAACAGAAATCCCCAGACACATATGGAATTAAGTACAACAAATTACAAAATGCATTTACCTGGCCGGCTAGGAAGAGGCGGGAAGGCTCCAGGGTGATGAATGGGGATGAACTGGGAGTTACTTGCTTGACTTGGGGTTTGAGTTACAGGTGTTTTCCTGGCTTCAGACACTGGAGTCTTTCTTAGTTCTGCCTGGGATTTCACCTATGACCAACAGAAGCAAAACTATCAATAAAAACATGGAATTCTAATGTGTCAGAAAAAGTACCTATTCCTAAGAAAGTATGTTGAAGATATTTAAATTCACCTAAGTTAAAAATGAAAAAAAAATTAAAAATTATTTAATTGTCAATAAAATAGATAAGGATTTAGTTTAACTAATGTAGTAATTTTGCTTTCATACAATCACAGAACCTCTAAATATGGAAAGGACTTCAATGCCCATTTGTTTTACAAGTGATATACCTGATGCCAACAGGTTATCAAACTTATCTGTGATCTTAAGCTGCCTACTGTGGGGCCTAGGGCTCTTTATGCTGAATTATGAATTAATTAAGACCATCAGCTCTTGGTGATTTTTTTGGCCCCCAGTTTAATTTCATCTGGACAGGCTTAAGTGTAGAGTCAGGTATCTACCCTCAACCCTGCAACCTTATCACTCTTTGGAATAAAAAAAGGATATTTTCAGCAGAGCCAGAAAGTATCTATATACTACTCAAGGTTGAGCAGGGGGAAAAATATTAGCATTTACGAAAAATTGCGATGAGGCTTTTTTATGGGTGGATTTAAAATGGAGAAAGGAGATTTATCAATTTGGACCTTACTGGAAGGCCATGAGAATGGAGAAGGACAGGCAGAAAATGCTAGTCTTGTGTGGGAGGCCAACCTTACCGGTGACTTAGTTACACTCTCCAGCTGGGTGCTGAGGCGCTCAGTTACAGAAATGGGTGTGTCTTGCTACAGCCCCATGGGTGAAGCTACGCTCACCTGTCCCTTTGTAATATAACCCCTTGCCCTGTTTAGGATAGAATCTTCCATGGAAGTGCCTTGTGTGTGTCCCCTCCTCTTACTGTGCCCTTGGGTGTGGCCTACCCAGGTGTCAGTCAACCTGCTGACAGTGGACATCATGAAGATAGACTCAGCCCCCTGAAACCCGACCCCTTGCCTCATTTGAATAGCTTCTCCTCAATAAAAGGGGTCAGGGCGTGCTCTCTCTCTCTCTTTCTGCGGACCCTTAAGGTCAGAGGAGCCGTCACAGCAACCCCAAAGAAAAAGGTATTTGTGTCTCTTGTGTGGTTATTTCGTGCAGCCCAGTTAGCCCAATTTAACTAGAGTGACCCCTGAGCCTTTTAGTCGTGAGAACAGAAACCTGGCAGTCTTGATATTCCTAAAACATGAGTCCTTTGGTTTTCTATGTTTTTTTTTTCTTTTCCCAGGACCTCTCTTTCCATGTCTTTTCTCAATTTCCACCATTTTCTTCTCTGTTTCTCTTCCTACAATTAATCTGAAAATGAAAATGAAACTATTGTTTTCTTATTTCTCCCTTTCTCAAAAAAGTTCTATTAGGGAAATAAATTGAAGATACTGTTTATTTGTAAGCAGCCTTCAATAATGTAACGTTCCTCCTGCAAACACATACGTTTGCTGAAACCTGTTAACAAATCACATGGCTACTTAAGTACTTATTCAAAATTAACGGTATTGATAAAATCAGCAAAGAGTAAATACCCTCTGTTAATATGAAATTATCTGTATTTCTTTAGAAAGATATAAAGTAAAAAAAAACCCTCAGAAATAACTTAGCAGAGTTTTTTTTTTCCCCCAACAAGATATTTTGGGTTCTTGTTTTACAAATTCCTGTGAATCAGGTATTAACCAAAGGACTCATGTTTTAGGAATATTACCTAAAGGACAGTGCCATTGGCTGGGACAGGTATAAGTTCAAAGATGAGAAGCTTTTTCTTGACATTTAATCAAAGGTGACTATTGGTTTCTCTCCTGTGTCTCAGCTGTTGCTTTGTAATTTGGATAGTGAATCTTAGCAGAAAACAAAAGATCACACAAACCTTAATAGATCTTGGATCTACAAAAGACCTCAAATCTTTGCTTTAACATTAACAAATAGTAATTATAACCTTATAAATAAAAATCTAATCCTGTGTGGAAATGACGGCTCTACAACCAGTCAACTCAAATCACTAAGACAGAATTGATAAGAATTTCTTATCAGATTTTTTTTTCACTCACATTATAATGCCCAAGAATCAATAAAGTCACCACAGCTTGCCTTTTTTTTTTTGGGGGGGGGGGTATTGGGGACTGACTGAACCCAGGGTCTTACACATGCTAAATGCTGAGCTACACCCTCAGCCCTACCATAGCTCTTTACATACCTTACGATGAATTCAAAGAATTCATGTAAACTTCACAACAGCCAATGTTGAAGGCTTTAGGAATAAAATGAGAAATCTTGCCTTTTGTGTGAGCCTGCCTTCCTCTACCTGCTCTGTAGTTCAAATACAGCTTACCTGCACTGCCACATTCTGCTTTCCTGTTTCCTGTAACTTTTCTAAGGTGCATTTCTTGGTTTCAGTTTTCCTCTTGGTGTTGTCCTTCTTTCCATTATTCTTAGTTACAGTTATTCCTTTGCTATAGTCCCTTCTCACCTCTTTGGGAGGAAAACTTCTTCCTTGGTCTCTGTTCACTTCTCGTGGCTTAATGTTCTCTTTGAAGGTGACCATTGGTTTCTCTCCTGTGTCACAGCTGTTGCTTAGATTTCGGCCTGTAGACAGTACTGATTTCAGTCCTGGGCTCCCATCAGCAGCCAGCGACTCTATCACAGGTGTTTCTTGTAGAATGAGGTTCTCTTTGGCTTCACTGGGGTCTTCCAGTATTAATTCTGGAATTTCTGTGATAAATAACAATTTCCCTACCTCATTTTCACACTGAATCAGCCTAAAAAAGTAAAAATAAATCCATATATGAAAAACATAAAACTAAAAAACAGTAACTCAACTGTGTATGATTCAAGAGTCAGTATGTTCCTGGCCCTGAATATCAAAGAAACAACAGGATATAACTGTGAATCCAGGTCACATAGAAAATACATAGAAACTCAGATTTTTTATTAGCACACTTAACATCGCAATACATTCCACTATCCTTTCAATATTTGCTAATAATTAGTTATAACTACTGACCATGTTTTAAGTACATGACACTAGTCTAAGCCTCTTAGCATAAACTGTAAAGTGGCTATATATAAGCCCTATTTTGCGGGTGTGGAAACTGACACTCAGAGATGAAGAGTTCACATGAAAGCCACCTAGAAAGTGGCAGAACCAGAAACTGAATTCAAACCTATCTGATTCGAAAACTTGTTTTTTCCATTATACCAACTGTCAGATCTGCTTTGTATTTAACTAGTACTAGCACCATCCCAGCTAGTCCTGACGGAAACCAACCAGGCATGCCCTCGCCCAAAGAAATCACTGTGAGAACTGAAACTCAGATTTATACAGACGTTTACAAGCTTGAGCAAAAGCTCATGACAAACAACGGAGACACGTCCAGTTCCAGTGTACTGGGGGAACAAATTTTTAAATAAAATGTATACTTATGATCACTTGTCATAATTAGATGTTCTGCTACAAATATTTTTACTTAGTTCATAATCGACAGTATTTATGTCAAAGCCTGAAATACATGTGAGAGAGCGGGTATGTACAATTTGATTCAAAGGAGTGGGCTAGAAGGCCAATGGACATACCTTGGCTGATTATCGGCAATCCATTTGCCTATAGCTATCAAGCGTTGCTGTCGTATTCGCCGTTGCTGACCTTCTTTGTCTCCTGTAATACCCTGGTGGCCTTTGGAAAAATCCAAGTTCCTAAAATTCACACAACAAATTACAGAAAATGAAACTCTAAAAATAGTTTCCAGGCAAAAAAATTCACCTAATTAAATGCAAAGTACATGTTTTCCAGACAAGTTAGCTACTTGATGGCATTTGTATGAATTACACTTGCAAAGACTTTAAATACAATAAAGCAGAAAACAAAAATAAGAGCTCATTACATTAATGGAATACTTTTGCTGCTTCTATTTCATTTTCTAGTTAAGAAGCTCAAATCAATCACTTTTTATTAGGATTCTTTTGTCACTGTAATAATAAAGTATTTTTTGTTTATTTGCTGTGCTGGGGATGGAACCCAGGGCCTCCTATGTGCTAGGCAAGTGCTCTACCACAGAGCTAAAACCCAGCCCAGAATAAAGTTTTATCAACACTTAACTTGCCTTCCAAACAATTTGATTAAAATAACCAAGGCAATGCTAAGAGTCTCTGAGGTGCCTATTATAATAAACAGCATTAATCTATCCATTTTTAAGATGGCCCATTCTAAATCAGAAAAAAGCATAAATATCATGAAGTATACAGATAAGAGAAGGGTTTGTCAACCAGAGAAAGTAAATGTTTTTTAGTTCTCTTCTCACTACACTTTCAAAAAAAAAAAAAAAAAAAGGTTAGGCAGAAGGGAGGAGTTTAGTTTGAGGACATCAGCTATAATTATGATTCAATCTGATAAATAAATTATGATTCAATCTTATAGTAAAAACTATGCAAAGAATAAGGGAACAAAGTAAAATAAGGATGAGAGCCTTCTCAGCAATTCTGGAAGGGTTTCAGAGTAAATGACACTGAGCTGGATGTTAGCAGATGGGATAACTGCTTACCAGGCTAGTAGGGGAAGGGCCGGAGAAGAGGAGGGAATGTTCTAGGCACAGCATGAATAAGGTGTACGGAGAAATAAGAATACAGAGCTAACCTAGAATAAAACAGAGTGAGTGCATGGTGTGTATAAGTACCAGGGGTAAGGGAAGAAAGCAGGTGAAAATAAATCTGAAAAACTAAGCTAAATAATATTAGGACTTGGGACACCAACCTGAAAGAAATACTGCAGTGACTGGGGATGGGTGAATCTAAGTTTTTAGATTAGTCACGGAACAGCATCAGTTCTACACTTGGAAAAAAAATAATTCTAGAAGCAGTAGGGGCTATAGGAAGAGAACTGTAGGAGGCTTCTTATGCTCCAAGTAAATGGTGATAAAAACCTGAATTATGGGGAAATAAAAGGTGATGAAGCTGACAGGCATTTTGGCCACAGAATTACTAAACTTGGTGAGAAATACTAACAAAAACAAGAGCTTTTCTGATTTCTAGCCTGGTGGACAATTTCTAGCTTGGTCTACACAAGCACAGTTAAAAAAATATAGAAAGAAGATTAATTTTAATGACCAGATAGGAAAATATAAATACAATTTTGGGCATAATATAGCTTAAAATGTATAAGGGTCATTATATTTTTAAAAATAGGAATCCAAATTCCAAGAGAACTTAGAAGTAAAACTTTGGGAATTACAAAACAAGATAAAAACTCAAGACAGGGATGGATCTGATCACCAAGGGAGGATGGAGAAAGTGGGAAGGAAAGAACAAGGAGAGAATCCTGGAGAACAACATTTAACATGTGTGGTGCAAAAGAAAGAGTGAAAAAGACTAAGGGCGGGAAAAGAAGAGTAATGTCACAGAGCCCCCCAAGGTTTTGTCAAGGAAGGGGATCAATATATTCAATGCTGGAGATTAAAAAAGGATGAAAATTATGCAACAGCCCCAGGAATTTGGTATCTAGGAGGGCACTGACAGTTCTAAGTTGCTGAAGGCTGAGAAATGAATAAAAATTGAAGATGGGTCAACATGGTTAGCTCATACTAATTTTAAAAAGTTTAATGAAGAGAAAAGATAAGACAACAATGAAGATGGGGGTTGTAAATTTATTTATTAATTAATTTATTTAATTTATATTTGAGGTACTGGGGGTAATACCAGGGATGCTATATCCCCAGCTCTTTTTTTAATTTTTTTAATTTTGAGACAAGGTCTTGCAAAGTTGCTGAAGCTGGCCTCAAATTTGTGATCCTCCTGACCCAGCATCCTGTGTGTCTGGGACTATAGAGCATGTGCCACTGAATCCAGCTTTATTTTATGTAAAAGAATGGAGCATACATAAGTGATACTAGGCTGAAGGGAACTGTTTGGTTTAAAAAAAAAAAAAAAGAAGAAGAAAGAAAAAAAAAGAAAAATGATATGGAGAGGAGTAAAAGATGAATGAAGGCGCCAGAGGAGGTAGAAAGGGATGGGACCAAGAGACATAAGATGACTGGGAAAACCAGATTACAAGTAATAACCTTTGGTTTACATCTGTTTCCCTTTTTGACATTTACCCTCTAATTTCAAGAAAAGTTTGAAAGTTCATATCATTCAGTGAAAAAATATTACTTGGAGAAGCCATTTTCTTTTCCATTCCTTTCTTAAACACTTACTATTGGTATTATACAGGAATTAAAGACATGACATACATGAATCCATTTCACATCAACACACTGTCATTATTAGTTTTTGTTATGAAATAAGAACAAAGCAAAGGTTCTACATACAAACTTAATTCTTTTTAATTATAATACTGCAACCACTAGCAATGCAATAAACCTCCTTCAGCAGCCACCTACCTGAAAGAAGGTCTCAAAGCCAAGAATCCTTGTAACTCAAACTCCTCTGGAAGTGGTGTAGCTAAAGGGAGCAAATTTTTATTTTATTAAAATTTTATTTATTTAGTATTTTAATTAAAATAATATTATTCAAACAATGCTCACTAAATTTTAAGGATAAAATAAAATAAATATGCAAAGAAAGTATCTGTAATGCTCAATTCTGTAATCTTCATGGTAATCTTAATAAAAATAACTTACCCATCAAAATCCCAGAGTATGTTATCTTTGGAGCCTAGCATTCTTCTACTATTCACCTAATAGTCAATGTGCAGGAGGATGGGTATACAGACTTTATTATCAGCATTTCTAAAAATTCTTAGCCTCAGATTTAGTAATCCCAATGTTTATATCATTTATCTCCTTTAACTCCAAGTATTGATGAGCAACATTCATATCACCAAGAACTTAAAAAAAAAAAAAAAATACAGATTCTTGGGCCCCCTCTCAACCTACTGAATCATGTTGAATTTGAACAAGATCCAGGGGATTCACTTGCAAGTTAGCATTGAGGACTACTGATCTAATGGAAGATAATCAGAAAGGAGTCAAGCTATATGTTGCTCAATGCAGCACTACTTATTAAGGGAGAAAATGTTAAAAGTCATAGACACTGAGTAAATAGATTATGGCACATATATAGGATACAATACCATGAAGTCAATGAAAATTGTTTTCAAAATGCTTAGTGAAAGAGTCTTAACAATATAATGTTAGTTTTAAAAGCAGGTACACAGCTGTATCTGATATAATACATTACATTGTTACCTATAAGAAAGAGGCTTGGAGAAAATATACTATCATGTGAATGGTACAAAGTACTACAGGATAACTATGGGCAGTGTGTGTGTGTGTGTGTGTGTGTGTGTGTGTGTTTGCATGTGCCAAATTTTCTGATGAGTAGGTATTAATTTGACAGAGTGATATTCTTAACACCCCCACCCCTTTAAATAGTATGAATGAAGAGGAAAGAAAGATGGAAAAAATTTAAAGATATTCTTTTACTCTCTGAACTCCTACTCAAATGTGGCTGAGCAAGAATAAGCTGCTTGAGGGGCTGGGGCTATAGGTCAGTGGCAGAGCACTTGCCTAGCATGTGTGAGGAATGTGTTCGATCCTTAGTACCACATGAAAATGAACAAATAAGGCTGGGCACAGTGGCACATGCCTTTAATGACAGTGGCTTGGGAGGAGGGGGCAGGAGGATCACAAGTTCAAAGCCAGCCTCAGCAATTTAGCGAGGCGCTAAGCAACTCAGTGAGACCCTGTCTCTAATAAAAATACAAAACAGGACTGGGGATATGGCTCAGTGGTCAAGTGCCCCTGAGTTCAATCCCTGGTATGCACCCCCCCACCCCCGCACCCATGAACAAATAAAGACATGCTGTCCACATACAACTTAAAAAAAAAAAAAAAAAAGATGCTTGAAGAACATCATCTCTACTTTCACCCACTTAATCTGTATAGAGCTCAAAGTCTCTTCTCAAATACTGAATTTAAAGTCAAAGACTTTTCACCAAAAACCTATTTTTCTCTGGCCTTAAACGCACCATTAGTGATAGAGAAACTATAGCAAAAATTCATTGTTACCATTAGTACTTGAGAGATCCTCTTCGTGCGGATGGAAACTATTCAGAAGAGAAATTAGCCAGGGCCAAATGCTGTAAATTAAAGAAATATTTCAAATTTAATTTTTATACAAGATAATTAGAATACTCATAAACCATGAAAATGATGTCTACAGGAACTAGTCTTAATGTATTTTTCCTTTTCAACATTTCAAGTTTGTATTAATCCCCAAAATATATTTTCAAAGATATTGCTATAAAGATGTACCCAGAAGAGTCAAATTTCCATGACAGAGACATACTACTGAAAATTGTTTTCCAGGTTCCTTATTTAACAAACAGCAAAAATGATGTTAGTTTTAAACACTGAAAATTGATGTTTATTGAGAAAATTCTAATCAGAAAAAAAAAAAAGATATTGCGTTTATATATATATATATATATTTTTTTTTAAAACATATATTAGCAGCTATGGGACCCACTGGTAGATCTTTTAACCTGTGACGGGGTGAGGGCACATCACATTCTCTCTTCTAAATGATAAATAATGCCTTCTTCCTTATGGTACATACACACAAAAAAAGTCTACTCTGCTCAATATCATCTCTAAACTCTGGGCCAATAGGATAATTGTATAGGAACAAGGCCTATATACAGAAACGGCCATCCCTGTCCATAAACACGAAAACCCTATATGTAAATGATAAAACAGACTTCTTTCACAGTATTACTGATACAATTTATTAAACCAAACAGAAGTTTGAATTCTACATATATAAAACTGTATAGCCTAGGTTTTTTGATTTGTCATAGTTTAACTGAAATTAAATTTGATATTGAATAAACAACTTCAAAAGTTTTATAATAAATATCCCAATATTTTGTGAATATAGCCTAGGTTAAGAAAAAAATTTTATTCAAGACAGTGCCTAGAAATCTATATAACAAATACCTTTGCAAATATTAAAAGGAGATGTATACAACATGGCACTATGTTCCCAAACTCCACTAATAATGTCAAAAGTGATGGAGCTAGCTTATAGTTAGGTGAGAGAAAAAAGGAAAGAGAATTATGAAGTAGAGGGATCACAGGGTCTCGAATGAGGCCTTTTCTTAAGTTGTGATCTTCGTCAATGTGATGGGCCACAGATAGCAATTTCAGAGATTTTCCTTAAATTTAGCACCAAAACACACAGGGAAGGAACTTCCTACTCACTGCAAAGCCTTCTTGAAGGTATTTACCTCTAATACTCAAAGGTAAATTGAAAGTTTTCATTTGTCACTGTGAAGTCAACAGTTCTGTCAGAATTACTTTGAATACAGATCACAGAGAAAATGGTAAGAGTAAAAATAGCTTTCAATCTTCTTCTGTGCTTAAAATAAATACAATTCAAATTGGGTGTTATTATAAAGCAACATCAAATAGTTTTAACATACAGAAAATAATGAAAGAATTAAGAATCCCTTTACAATCCCTTTTCCTGAACAAAAAACTGAGGCACAAGGTATTTGATAAGAAACAAACTGATTGTATGTCAAGTTCATCTTGAAATGTGAAAATTATCTTTTCCTCAGGATGGTAACTGGGAACAGGGAAGGGCAGAGAGAAGCACAAATTCTTAAGACTGTGCCTCACATGAAGAATTCAAACAAATAAATGGGAAGCATACAAAGAGGTTTTTAGTTCAATTTCCAGAGTGTAGGCAGAAAATACAAAGTCTTCCATTGTTTGAATGTTGTGTTGTTTGAATTGTTGTGTTTCAGAAGGCAGTTTTCACATATCTATGAATATCAAACAAACAAAGCATACAAGCTATGATGAAATTACAAAACACTTACTACTGTCTTTCATCTACCACTGCCTCCTGAAAGACTCTGGGTCTGAGTCTTAGCCAGTCCATGGAGACCTTGACAGCAGGAAGGGGATAGGCATTGTAGGACTCCTCCTGAGACTCATTCTGCAGAGGACACTTGCACAGGATGCCAAGAAAAGACACTTAAAGAAAAAAATGTATTCACAAAGCATAAGATATTTGAAACTGTATACCAATCTAAATTAAAATGTCATTATGAGTCTCCTCCTATATTCTACTGAATATGCAAGGCTTTTCAAGTTTCTTCCTAAAAGGGCATTTTTTTTTTTCCATGTTAAAATGTTGTAAAGTTGGTGAGGGGATATCATCAAGTAAAAAGGAAAGAACTTGGGGTCTGGGGCTCCTGATTTAATATTAACAAAAACGGAACACATTTTTGTACATCATTCTGTTTTGCTACACTAATGAAAATGCTGAAGATTTTGCTTTTCCAAGATGATGCCTGTCAAAGTTGAATGATGTAATACTCACTAAAGAGGGCCAGCAATTGTGTCCAACATAGCTGTTCATCTTGGCTGTAACTATGCTGCTCCGTTTCATTACTAAAGTCACGAAGGTGATGAAGTTGAAATAGGTTAATGACAGTGACATGAACTAACTGCTGAGAGTTGAAAGCTTTTTGGAATAGCAGTCTCTGTAAAAAAAGACAAAAAATACTGGTATATTATTAAGAGCAGAATTAAAGAATTAAAGACTGGTAGTCTGCACTTAAGACCACATGGGTAATAGAATTACAGATGAGTAAATTGTTTCACTTTTCATCCCAGTATTTTAATTGGGTCTAACATTTCCCAATCCGAATAATTCTCAAATGAATTAATCCAGAAACTACTGAGTTGTTTGTCAAACAATCTTTTTATCCTAAGAAACTAGACATTTGTAAATATGACTTGAGAAAAAAGTTTTGGACAGGGATCTATCCATAACTTTACACAGTTTAATTCATTAGATATTGTTTTATAAAAGATACAAATATATTAAAATACCAATAATTAGAAAGCACATAAAGGAATTTATTTGATCTGATCAACAGCATTACAAAGAAGTTGTCACCGATTACTCTCAGCTGGCAGCCTCAACTTAATTACCCTTCTACTTTAATATCTCAATAGTTTTAGACTATCCCCCAGTAAAATACTTTTCAAAGAGAAGTTCTTAACAAAGTTGATAGCTACCAGAAGCATTACACTGGTTTCACCCTACCTTAGCTACAGTCAGCTTCCTTCCCTCCCCAGGGAAAGGTTTTGGAGAGAGCAGAGATTTGCATCTTTAGTCTTATGGTTAGAAATAACAACCTTTACTTACAGCTATATCAGCAGCAATAAAAGAATATACCCAGATTCACAGTTGCCTTTGACTATTCTGAGTTTTTGTTTCTACATAGTTTAAGAATCTGAAATACCCAGAGTAATCTCTGCAATTCTAAGCAAAGTCTTTCACATTATTACTGTAGAAAAACACAATCCATTCTATTTTTTCTATCACAACTTTCAGCCCCCTTGCAATCTGCCATCCCATTGTCTTTACCTACAATGCTCATCCCTTCTCTAAAGGCCACAAAGCATTTCTCTTTCTTTCCCAAAAATTTTCTAAAATTCTACCCCTGTTCTCCAGAATTTTTACAGAAAAGTTCTCCTTCAACCTCTAGATCCAATCTTCTAAATAAGCAAACCGTTTACACAGATGACACTGTGAGTTCAGTACCCTGAAGTTTATATGAGGATGATATTAATTATCTACATGTTTTAGAAACACTTTTAGAAATTTAATCCACTATGCTAAAATTTGATTCTAACAAGATTATTCTGTTATTTTAAAGTTGGATCTTGTAGTTTGGAACTTGGATGTCCCCCAAAAGCCCATGTGCTGAAGGCTTGGTCCCCAGCCTGTGGTGCTATTTATTGGTAGGTGGAAGAAAATCTGGGAGGTGGGTCCTAGTGGAAGCAAGTCAAATCTCTAGGGGTGTGACCCTAAGGGGACACTGGGACTCCAGCCTCTTTACCTCTTTGTTTCCCAAGAGCCATAAGGTGAGCAGCTTCCTCTCATGCTCCCACTACGATGTGTACTGACTGCTTTGCCACAGGCCCCAAATCAATGAACCAACCAACTATTGGACTAAAAGTTCCAAACTTTCCTCTTTTTCAGTTGATTATCTCAGGTGTTTTGCCACAGTAATAAAAAGCTAACATAATGGGTAAGGTTTCAAATAGACCTGCTAATCACATGTGTTGGTGATGATACTTCAAAGTATATTTTAGCAAATGGCCATCTACATTCTTACCTACAGAAATATATATATTGAGAAAATATTAGCATTTGAGGTTCTACTAAATGCAAAACTGACTGGGTTCAAACTAGAAAAACTACACAGTGAAGATCACATTAATGCAGCTCTCATAGAATCAGAGCTAGAAGCAATCTCAAGATGTCATCTAGCCCAATGACTTGCCCTTTAATTTGAATTTTATCTAAATCATGCAAGAAAGATGACTGTCAATCTGATACCTAAAATCTCCAAAAAAGGAGAATCCGCACTCTCCCTCAGTTACCTATAGCTCTCAACTTAAAAATTTTAGTTTTGACTTCAAGAAAGACAAAGATATGTTCTCTTTAAATAATCCTTCATATATACGAATACTTATTAAAAATCTAGTTAGATTTTTTGATCTTTTCCAGGCTAAATAGCCCAGAGCATCATCAAAGTTACGTTGTTCCTTTCACATATCCAACCCAACAAATGATATATCATGAGCTAAGATTAAATAGGCCATTAGGAGAAACAGAGAAAGGAGGGTATCCCAAAAGTTTATTTTAAAACAATTTCTATTAGAATCTGTTATACATATCAAGTACCAACAAAAAAAATTATAATCTTTAAAACTACTTCAAATGACTATATCTGGATAATCCACGTCTTTAACTGTCCATGTTCGAAAACATGTTAGAATGGGAGACTTTCATAAACCACCACCACCACCGCCACGGCCACCACCAGGAAGGCATTTCTAAGCAATTAGCGTTTTAAATTCTAAAGATAATAAACACATTAAAATTAATTTTAAGATCACTAAAGACAGAAAAACTTTAAAACAAATGAACTATAGGATTATGTGTGAAGTATCCACATAAATTATAGGAACTGTCAGGTAGTTATAGACAATTCCCCAAGTGTATAGATAGAAAGAAATAATCAAGAAATATAAAATGTTGAGATTTGTCTTTTGTGCTCTTGATCCCAGTGCCTAAAACAGTGACTGATACATAACAAACATTTGTTGCATATATTAATTAAAAATAAAAGTTAATACTTAAATTTGACTAGCCTTATTTTATGTATTATACTACATTTAAACAAATAATTTCTCAATATAGTAAAAAAAAAAGGTCATTTTCTTATATAAATAGAACAAAGGTTATTTAATTTTATTTCCTTATATAATTAGTAAAATAAGTATTTTTGTTGGTGAAGTTCTCATTACTTTCCTTCAAACTACCAATACACCTGACAGATTGAAGCACATTAAGAACAATGAGAATGGTTTGTAGAATGGCAATGTCTATAAAATAGGCATTAGAATCATATCTAAGAATGCAAAACCAACTAAAGTAATACTTTCCAAACAAGACTGAAGAGTTAACACTTTTTGCCAAATGGCACTACTCAATTAAAACATTGCTACTGTATTTCTTTTGATATTATACTTTAGTTTAAATGACGAAATGTATATGCAAGAATTTCATATTCTTCCAATTTAATTTTTACCAATACCTTGGTTAAGTTTTGTCATAGAACCAGGAGTCAGTTTTCTCCAAATGTTAGCCTTTCTGATTTAGACAAAAAAATTTCTCTATTTTTGAAATCTAACCTTAAACTGTTGTTCCAATTTCTCTCGAAGAGGGCTCAGCTTCTCCAAGCTCTTACTCAGGTATACATGACCATGGAATTTAATAAAAGCCTTAATGAAGTCAGAAACACCCCATTTGGTTTTCACCTCATCCCGGCTGAAAAGAAAGAAAAACTTTTGTGAATCTTAAGAGTAAAATATAATAAAACCACCTAAAAGAGGTTGGGCTTGCAAGAACAAGTTATTTGAGCACCTGATACACGAGGCAAGAGTTGCACATTTAATTAACTTTTCAACTTCAGATAAGTATTTGGCTGGGAACAAATCAGACACTGGGTAAAACTCAGTGACTGTACACATAACTATTATGAAGCATCTATAGGTTTAGGAATGAACGAAGAGAAGCACAGGTCACTGACTATTATTTCCTGTACGCCAAAATATGAGGAATTAATCCAGGTTACACAAAGTCCTCTTATGGGGCGGGGGGTTTCAACCCTACCTTTCCAGTGCTTTAGAAAGTGCTTTTTGTAGATTCGTGGAGGCAGCTGGGAAAGGGAACTTCACAGCAATGCTTCTGCAGTAGTAGAAAATTGTGGTCAGATGGTCTCCTTTGGAAGAAGCTAAGATAGCCAACTGATTGTAAGGCTGACCTAAAGGAGAAAAGTTCAGATTCTAAAATAACCCAAGAACCACAGTCTTGCTATCAGAATACAAATGTTCAGTTTTTAAATCCTTAAATTAATAATGGCAAGTATTCTATAAGACAAATCTCATGACTAATTACAAATGAACATAATGTGAAACAGCATACTTTAACAATGATATGTACTATCATGTATAGGTTTAAAAGTCATATATTTAGGGTGGAGAGCACGAAAAGCATTTTTCTTTTTTTAAAATATTTTTTAATTGTTGATGGACTTTTATTTTCACTTATTTGTATGTGGTGCGGAGAATCGAACCCAATGCCTCAAGTATGCTAGGCAAGTGCGCTACGCTAAGCCACAACCCCAATCCATGATAAGCATTTCAAATAAGGGTTCACAAAGGGCTAGCTAGTAAGTATTTTTTTGCTCTGCAGGCCAAAGGGTCTCTATCACAATCACTCAGACAGCCAAAGACAATACGAAATGAATGGTATGGCCAGACTACCAACCCTACTTTAGATTCTTCTAGAATTAAAAGGAATTTCATCATGGCTTAACACCAATGATTTAAATCATTAAGTATATGATTCAATTTCTTTAATTCAAGAATCACTGCTAGGGCTAGAGTTACAGGTCAGTAGTAGAGCACTTGCCCAGTATGTGTGAAGCACTAGCATCCTCAGCATCACATAAAAATAAATCCATTAAATAAATACAGAATCACTGCTAATGACTATTTTGGGACCACCAAAAGACTAAAGTACTAGCTTTTAGATAACTGATCATTTCCAAAGGGAGAAATGGTAGTATTAAAGAGATAACTATTCCACAAGCAATTGAGGAAGCTACAGATATAGAAACAATATTAGATTACATTAATTAATTCTGTTATTTTACTAACAAAAGTAATCTTATTTGAAACTTTTTTATCTCACTTATATGGAATGTACACTTTAAAGGGCAATTACAAAACTCAATATCCAAACTCAACATCTATTGCTTTTATAAAACTTGAAAGATGAGCCTTTAGTTATCCGTTATAGTGCTATAAAGAACAAAGTGTCACGGCCAACCTCCAGTTGACAGACCCACTCACCGTTGGAGGGGACAAGCTGAGCTGCATGCCTATAGTAGGACTCTGCCTGGCTGGTCTGGTTTCTATATCGAGCTAAGAATAAGAGAAAGAGAATTTAGTTAAACACACACACACACACACACACACACACACACACACACACACACACCACCAGGAGGGCATTTCCAAGCAGTTAGCATTTTAAATTATCTGAAGATAATAAAGACATTAGAATTAATTTTAAGATCACTACAGACAGAAAAACAAATGAACTATAGGATTATGTGTGAAGTGTCCATCCGCTTTCCCTATTTGGGACAGTCAGCATGTAACCAATTTTAAAGCTTACCTAGCCCCCATTTTCAGGTCCTCCAGTGTCATGCATCACCAGCTCCCACTATGGACTATGCTGGTGACCTGGAGCCGGCCCACAAGAAGGGGTGACTTATATGGCACTTAAAAACAAAACAAAACAAACAAAAAAAAAAAACCACTATACAATATGATCTGAGAGTTATGCAGTTCTTCAATATCTTATAAAGTGATTTTTGAAAAATGCCTTATAATCTACTGCAATATTAAGTACGTGTGTGCAAAGAATACATCAAAAGCAAAAACAACTCAAACATACTATCCCTGAATCTCCTTGAAGAACTCAACTGCTTATTTTGATGTAACTCCTCTCATGGAGTCACTGATTTAAGAAACCTAATATCTTTAAACAAACAAACAAACAAAAAAAAAAGTTTTCCATTTCTTGTTATTTTGAGGACAACAAGCAAAACATAATCCTATAGTTAATTTGTTTTATAACCTTTTTAGGTCACCTTAAAGGAATAACAAGAATAAGTAAGTAATATAATACTCTCAGATAAAATACATGTAATGGAAATACACATTTATCTTTTAAAAGGAAGCAAAGTTAAAAATGAGCTTTTAACGCACTAGTAAGAAGGAAAATAGGGAATTTAGCTCTAGAAGAAATAACTTACAAACTATTTATTCCAAAAGAGTACAGACTTTCAATTTAGAAAATATGGTATCACTTTGAAAAATTTTGTTCTGATTACATTTTTGCTGCTTATTATTTTTCTACACCTGCATAAAGTGTAAATAAAATTTAAATCTTAATATAAAAATTATTTTCAAGATTATCTGACAATCCCAAAACCTTGAGAAATTCTAAGTTCCTAAAAATACATTTCATAATTTTCTCTTATGATAATCTAAATTACATGCACATACTTACGGCCTAAAGGAAAAGTTTTTTCCTATGACTACTCCAAAAAAAGAAAGGAATGAATATATTATGAATTTCTTTACACCAAAGGCTCACCAATGTCTCCAAGGTGGACGAGGCAGTGCTGGCAGATATAGGAACAGGAGCTAGACTGTGGCTTCACTATGGCGCTGGTATGCGTCTGTTTATTGCTGATAATTCCCAACTGGGAAGACTTCACACGGCATGGTAAATCTACATTAAACACTGTACACAGTTCTTGTAATAACTGAAAGAAAAACATAAGCAAAACTTAGTAGAAATTTGGAAAGCAGTATGGAGATTCCTTGGAAAGCTGGGAATGGAACTACCATTTGACCCAGCTATTCCCCTTCTTGGACTATTCCCTAAAGACCTTAAAAGAGAGTACTATAGGGATACTGCTACATCAATGTTTATAGCAGCACAATTCACAATAGCTAGACTGTGGAACCAACCTAGATGCCCTTCAATAGATGAATGGATTAAAAAAAAATGTGCCATTTATACACAATGGAGTATTACTCTGCACTAAAAAAATGACAAAATCATGGCATTTGCAGGGAAATGGATGGCACTAGAGCAGATTATGCTAAGTGAAGCTAGCCAATCCCTAAAAAACAAATGCCAAATGTCTTCTTTGATATAAGGAGAACAACTAAGAACAGAGCAGGGAGGAAGAGCATGAGAAGAAGATTAACATTAAACAGGGAGGAGAGGTGGGAGGGAAGAGAAAGGAAGGGAAATTGCATGGAAATGGAAGGAGACCCTCATTGTTATACAAAATTACATATAAGAGGAAGTGAGGGGAAAGGGAAAAAAAACAAGGGGGAGAAATGAATTACAGTAGATGGGGTAGAGAGAGAAGATGGGGGGGGAGGGGAGGGGAGGGGGGATAGTAGAGGATAGGATAGGCAACAGAACACAACAGACACTAGTATGGCAGTATGTAAAAAAGTGGATGTGTAACCGATGTGATTCTGCAATCTGTATACGGGTAAAAATGGGAGTTCATAACCTACTTGAATCAAATGTATGAAATATGATATGTCAAGAACTGTGTAATGTTTTGAACAACTAATAATAAAAATTAAAAAAAAAAAGAAAGAAGTGTTTTAGCAGTAAAGTCTGTGTATATTTATTAACATATACTGCTAAGACCTGAGACTATATGAAAATTATATGGTAATCTTTGATAGGATAACTAATATCATTTATTATAAATCATCTTTTGGATTCTCAAATATTACAACATTCTAGGATGTGCATTTAAGAGGAACAGAAGCACTTAAACTGTACCAAAATAAAGCAAGAAATTCCACAAAGTCATATATTTACTTCTCTCAAAAACACAAAATCCATTGAAGACTAGTTGGTTATAAACGTCACTTAAATAAAAGCTAAGGTATTTCTTATCTGACATTTTAAAGTTCTAGCCTAATTCTTTGTATACAAAACAGAGCTCATGGTATCACAGGCCTTACATACATTACATTCTTTCTTCCTTCCTTTTCTATTCTTCAGAGAGTGAGGGATCTTTCTCCTGGTCAGAGCTAACTCACCTGCCTGCACATGCCTGCTATACCTTGTTTTTCTCTCTCCTGCTTATCACTCCCACCCACTCCTCTATTCTTTCATCTATTTCCAACTTCTCATGCATCTGTCTGGTGGCCTAAACCTATCGAGATTTTCTATAAAAAAACAAATATGATAGCAAAAAACAAAAAACAAAAAACAACAAAACACCCTCCTTTGACCCTAGAATCCTTCCCAGCAACTTTCTAATAGTTCCTCCTCTCAAACAAATTCCTTCAAAGGAGTCCATTTTTCATATCTGCTTTGCTAACTCCTATCCACCCTGAATTGATTACTATTTGGTTTCTACACAACCCTGTTCCCACTCCACCATCCACCACTGCTTTACTAAAACTGATAATTCACTATTCACAGTAGTGAAATACAATGCTCATCTATTAAGTAATCATTGTATTGGACCTCTCTGACAGCACTTAAAACAGTGGATCTAGGAAGGGCATAGGGGAATATACCTATAATCCCACCTACTCAGGAGGCCGAAGCAGGAGGATTCTGTCAACTTAGTGAGATCCTGTTTCAAACTAAAATATACTAAAAAAGAGCTGGGCACACGTATAATCCCAGTAGCTCAGGAGGCTGAGGTAGGAGGATCACGAGTTCAAAGCCAGCCTTAGCAAGTCAGTGAGACCTGGTTTCTAAACAGAATATAAAAAAGGGCTGGAGATATGGCTCAGTGGTCAAGCACCCCTGGGTTCAATCCCAGTACCAAAAAAGG
>NW_026000019.1:10724751-10748145 GCF_001458135.2 Marmota marmota marmota
GGGGGGGGGGCTGGGGTATAGCTCAGTGGTAGAGTGGTTACCTAGCACATGTGACTATCTGGGTCCAACCCCCAGTACCAATAACAACAACAACAACCCAAAAAAAAAAAAAAAAAAAAAAAACACCCAGTAGATCTTAATGTTGATCACTGAGCTTTTCTTTTATATATTTCTCTAATTAAATCTTTTCAGTTTCCTGCATTCCTCCCACCTTGTCAAGGGCTTAATCCTTGGTCCCTACACAGTTCTTCCCATTCTATTCTCGTTTATTAAACTCTCAGAAATATATTCATTCAAATATTTTTTCCTAAATATTATTATATTCATTCAACGATTTGCCTACCCTCTCAGGCAAAGATTAATGTGGTAAGCAACAGAAATACAAACATGAATAAGAAAATCTGTGTCCCTGAAGAGCTCATAGCCAAATGCACAAGTCAGGTAGATAGAAAAAAGGGACAGGAAAGAGGAAAAAGGAAAGGGGAAAAGAGGAAGGGAGAGAAAGGAGGAGAGGGAAGGAGCGAAAGAAAGCAGGATGAATAGCATAAATCAATAGAATATTCTATATCTATAATAAACTTCATTCCCTAGATTATTTTGTCTCATCCTTTTGATAAAGCAGCAGCAACACAGTGTATGTAGCTATACAGTTCCATTTTTTTTTCAGATAAGGATGTAAGAACAAATATCTAGTGATTGACTAAGATTACAGAATTAGAAATACCTGAATTCTATCATCACTCTGGCATGTACAGAATTCACAATCCAAAATAAAACACCATCTAAGTACCTAACTCAAGTATCTGAAAGGTGCCACCTTTTTCCTAAGATACCTCCATAACGAAATATAAAGCCAGTGAGTGCTTCCTCATTAACTATCCACTTCATCTTTCCTTGTATTTGTACATCTGTAATGGGCAAGGAACTTGCTGACATAATATTACACTAAAAAGTGGGAAGTAAGGAAACAGAAAGCACCTGCCCACATCCATGGCCCCTTAAAAAAAGGGAAGCAAAACCCAAAACTCTGGAATATAACAAGAAAACATGAGAGGATAAAGAACTGAGTTCAGTAGTTACTGAAAGAACAGACTGAGAAACTAGGCAAGGCAAAAAGATAGATCACCAAAAAAAGTAAATCAAATACAGATTTTAAAAAATCATGTAGAACAGCTTTGTAATAAAATATGCCAGAATCCATGAATTATAGGTAGAAATATCCAACAGAACAAAAGTTCTGCTGGTAAAAAGGTTCTGGGAAAGACAACTCTGTTTTATTTAGAGGCAATAACAAGGTGGAACCAAAAAAGAGGAAGTTGAACAAAACTATATTTGGCTTTTTTTTTTGAAACTAAAACTATATCCTATCTTTATATATGATCCTGTATCCTATCTTTATAAAGTATCCTGATGTACTTGGCAGCAGTTTCCTAAAACTAGGTGTGTGACTAAGATAAGAAGCTGTTTAGTTCATTTTATTGTAGCATTAACCAGGAGATACTCCTAAGGGTAGAGGCTGAATAACTAATGCTTTGTGTTCTCCTCAAACTCCAATCATAGAATTGCCCACCCTACTCTTTTCACAGATCAGGAAGTTAAGTACCATAGAGGTCAGTGACTTGCCCAACTGTCACAGTTAGCACTAGAACAGTACTAGACAATATGTCCTGGCTTCTGACTCATCACGTGCTCTTTATACTGTTCCATTTCTCCTCAGCTCTTCACTCTATGCCAAGAATGAAGGACTGATTATGAAGGTACAGAGTATCACCTTCACTAATGTAGAAACTTAATCCCTTTTTCGCTCCCATTTTCTTAGAATAAGGACTACTATTCTTTGATATATAAAAATAACTTACAGTAGAATGTTATATCTTTACTTTCACCAGGAATTTCGTATCTGCTTCAGGCACTAAGCTTTAATTTGTTAACAAAGTGACAGCTAAGAAATCAAAGGATCTTTGCACAAAACCCAAGTGTGAATGATCACACACAGTTTTCATACTATTCCAATCAGACTATCATCTCCTCTCTGCTGAAATCATAAGTTATAAAATGAGCCATTCATTATTTTATACAGTATGGCAAGAAAAACACTGTAAATTAAATGGTGACTTGCCGTTAGTCTTATATACTGAAATCTAAAAAGTCTACGATAAACTTACCTCTATTAGAATATGAAAAAGGTTTAGAAATGAAGAAATATGTTACTTATTAAGCCCACTAATGACGTCTATGTTTTCAAATCTAATTGGACACTTTTAAAATCTTAATTTACTTCTTACCAGCACTCAAACGGGGTTGATCACTTCCTTTCCTCACTGAAATGTTCTTGTTTGGCTCCCAAGTCCCCTTTCCCTGATTTTCTTTTACCTGCAGCTGTTATTCCTCTTGAGCTAAACCTGTTCCCCACTAAGGGTTCTGTACTGTAATCATAAAATTTATGACCATGACATTTTTACCTTTTCACTGGGTTCCAAACATGTTTATGCAATTACCTATTAAACAACCCTCCTTTAACATCAAATGGGCATCTTTCTAATTTAACATGGACAAAGTTCCTTTCCTCCTGGTGATTCCCATCTTAGTAAACGGTACAACCATTCAACTAGCTACTCTTTGATTTATCAGCTTTGATGACTCCTTTACCCTGAATTCCACAAACCTAACCCAATCCATCAGAGGAAGCCCTATTGGCCATACTTCAAAATTCATTTCTTTCCATTCAAACTAGCTTCTACCCTCAATTCCAATATCAAGTAATCTTTTAAAAATGCAAATCAGAACATGTTATTACTCTCCAATGGCATGCAATTATACTAAGGATTAAAATTCAAAACTTCAGTCTATGTGGTCATATAATGATCTGGAATTGATCTACTTCTTTAATCTGATAAACGAGTCTGTACTGCATATAACCAAGAAAGATGTATGAAACATTTTTGTTAGTAACACTATTAATTGTTTCAATGGTAAAATAAGTCAAAATAAAATGCAAGTCCTAATAATGTTAACATCTGAAAAGTCTAAAAAAAGCATAATGTGAAAATAAAGAAGTTTGTTGGTACTTATTCTATCATTCATAATTGGTCAACCACTGCCTGTAGAATGCAGGTAGGAAAGAATCAATGCTTATAAAAACTTCAAAAAATTAATTTCAAAATTAAATTGTCCTTGTATTTTCTCTTATAAAATATGAGACACTTGAATGATTTTATTATTCACCAGCATACAGAACACTTTTATAAATACCATGGTTCCTCAATAAAAATGTACTTTGCATATTTGTTTTGATTTACCAGTATCCAATCATATGTATATCACATCATAAAAAAGGTTAAGAATTAATTTTAAGATAACAAACCAATCTGTCTAATGGCTATTGAATGTATTGCAGAAGGTAAAGAGTCTTCCCTTTCCAGAAGCATCCGCTTACACTGCTAAAAGCTGGCGTAACACTGAAAATGAATTTTGAGAATATGAATTATACTTGAGTTCTTTCAATTACGAATTGTGATGAATGTTTTTGATCTAAATAAAACATAAAAAACCTCTATAAGATGACTGATGTCTTCCAGTACAGAAATGTTTTTATTTTTCTTAAAAAAAAAAAAAAAAAAAAGAATAAGAACATAAAGGCAAATATAGGTAGGTAGCAAGCAACATAGAACTGGCCCAAGACTTCAGTATAAGATCTATATTATATTATGATGCTAGTTTATATATAAAATTTTATTAATTAAATTACAAATTGATAATATGGGAATTTAAAGGATTATGCTTATAGCAAATAAAATTCCATGGTCAAAAATAAAATTTATTCATTCCTTGCCTGATTTTTATCTGGATGTGACCAAGGAAAAGAAAAATCTTGTGAAAATTATGAATAATATCTTATTACTTAAACTAATAAAAAGTTATTCCATTTTGTAGGTAGTTTAAAACATTTCAAAGCCAAGATAAATTCTCCTATATAAATAATACTATAACAAAAACCCACCTGATTTTACAAAATTTAATTACTACTACTACTATTACTACTCTCTTTATTTTTTTTTTTTCTTTTTTGTTTTGGTACCATGGATTGAACCCAAGGGTGCTTAAACACTGAGCCACATCCCCAGCACCACCACCCGCCCTTTTAAAAAATTTACTTTTATTTATTATTTTGAGGCAGTCTTACTAAGTGGCTTAGGGTCTCACTAAGCTGTTCAGGCTGGCCTTTGAACTTGAGATTCCCCCTGCCTCAGCCTCCCACATTGCTAGAATTACAGGTATGCACCACTGTATCTGGCAAAATTTAACTACTTCTTATCTAGAAAATTTAACTACTTCTTATCTAGCATAACATAGCTTGCTTTCATAACTATATTCATACCCATAAACTCACACTTGGAACTGATTACTTCCACTGTTTGACTAAAACTTTGCTTTCATTGCCCCTTTTCTATTCATACAGTTATACCTCCAACCTATAAGCCAAAACCAATCAACTTAAGAGTCGAGTCTTTAGTTTTTAAAAATCTTCTGGGAAATAATTTTAGAAACCTGTATTCACTTGAGATTATAGATATCAACCCCTAGATGATTCTTACAGTGGTTATACAATGTGTTTAGATGAAATAAAGATGTGTGAGAAGAGAAGAATATTTACTATTAATACTAGGAAAATTGGTGTACAATGAAGAACTCACCTGGGTATAGAAGCCACTAGCTGCCTCTAGGAACAGAGAAAGGTTTGCCTGAACTTCACTCCGATTCGGGTTTGCTCGATTCTTTGCCTGTCCTTGTAGTGTTGTGATCTGATTCTTAAAGGCATGATTCCAGCTGAAAACAAAATGTAATTCTATTTGGTATAGCAGTGACTCACTGGGCAGACACTGGTCCCCCTGAGAACAAGAAAGAACTGTTTGTTATAATTATACCACACTGGACAGTAAACCTGCATTAAAGTTATTCATGTATTTAAATAACTTTATGTTCCCCCTTAAACAAGACTAGACATGCAGTAGAATCCAACATTTAGTAAACACTTACCAAATATTTAAATAATAAGACTGTAGCCTCAGCTATTAATCTTTTAGAGCAACTACAATTAGAGCCTATTCAGAAAATCTAGTATAAAAATCAGAACTACAGTGGCAAGATTATAAAAATAAGCTATTAACAAAATTCCATACATTGTGCCAAAAATACCTAACTGTACCCTAAGAAGTGACAATGTAAAGGGGAGGGGTGTAAATATTAAGCTATGCTTTATCTCTTATTTTACCAAAAGCCATTTCCCATAGCACTTTCTTCCCTCCATAACTAATAGTTTTAGAGAATCAGTTTACATTCAGTTTTGGTGAAATACAATCTGTAACTTGAAAATCATAGTAACTAAAAGGAGGTAAACACAAGAGTTATAAAATTTTACTAAAAAAGCACCTAATTTTAATTAAATCAACATCAACTTAAGGTACTAGGTTTTTTTTTTTTAATGATTTAGGAGGTCATCACTCCCTCATTATTGCTACTAAGATCTCATCTTGACTCTAATACCACAGACATGGATTCTGATTAGTTGCTATTTAGCTCTATTAACTAGGTTTCCTAAAAATATAAAGTATATAAAAAAGGTGAAACAAACGGGAAAAACTTATCTTCACCACAACTTAGGGTAATGGACATTACTAGACAATATCTCTTCACTGACTTTCAAATTTCCACTAGGTTAATGTCCCTGATCCAATTTTTAAGGCAGGGCCTTCTGCAAGAGGTATTTATTTACTCACTTGGGAATCTGGTTATCTGTTATCTTACCCTTCATAGAAAGAACAAATGGAATAGCATAAATACACAAAATCTTTAATTTGTATTGGGAAGGAAAAAAGAAAATGTCAATTTATTTGATTAACTTTCTATAATGCATATACATTTTTCTGCTGGAGAAATTTATAGGATCACATTTACCAAAGAAACATTTTTCTAAAGTTTTTTTGTTGTTGTTTAAATCATGACTTAAATGTAGGACTGAAAACAGATAATCAAAAATTCTTAGCACTTGAAATATGTTTTTCTGATATGCTCTAAAAGACGGCCCTTTATAAGATTCCATTCTAAACATTTCTTTCTTACCTTTAAAACTGTACCTGAAATATCAATGGCCAGATATTTTGTTTAAAAAAAAAAAAAGTTACAAAAATAATTAATTTCTTCCTACCAAAAAAGTTTGTTCTAAGGTAGGTTAAAAAATAACCAACCAGTTTTAAAGTCTTGGTGAGAGTCTTGATCTTACAGGAACATCCCAAATGATAATACTTACAGATCCTGTTCTACTTTCTTGTCTAAAGCGTATTCCAAATCAGTAACTAGCATTTTCTGGTACAGGTCCTGCAGAGCCTGCCTGGATGTCCAGACCTCAGCTGGACCCAGCTTAGAATCTGAGTAACAAAACAAAAATACAACACACAGACAGGTAAACAATAATTCCTTCCCTTTCCATTCCCCAAACCAAATTTACTCTAAATATATTCCAGGCAGAAGTTTTATATTACCACATTTCAAATGTCCACCTTTTAGCTAATGGCTGTGATTTAAGATGCTTTCATTTTTGTTAATCTTTTAGTTTTGAGATAATATCATGAAATGAAATGGCTAAAAAAAAATATGAATGGTTTATCCTTTGCTACTGGTTTGGTCATATTCATACCACTGGAAACCATATGCTTCACAGTAAGTCACTCTATTTGAAATAATGGACAATCAAGTTGGAATCTCTACACTCCCGTTATCTCTGTCCAAAGCGGACTTTTCCTTTTTATTTTGAATTATTCTCAACAGTGTTCACATAGAATTCTCATATTGGCTCGCCATCCAGCCGTTGCTTGGATATTTTGCTGTTATTCCTATTTTATACATGTCGATCTAATAAAGCCATGGCAATAGGAATTATCTTAATGGGTGATCAATTACTCTAAGTCACTTTTGTGAGCAATCCACACCTGCCATTTAATGTGAAGAATGGCCAGTAAAAGACTGGGAGTAAATTCCTTATGAGGCCAGATGAGAGCCTGGGTGTAGACTAAAATCAGGAAGTTAGACTATGACTATACATATTGTCATACTGTATGCCAAAGTCCTTCAAGGCATTTTAGGTATCAGTTATTATTTGACAGCAAGTTGCTTCAGTAGAAGAACTTAATAATGGACTTTTGAATTATACATTTCCAATAAATACCAGTTAAGGTATTTCATTTCTTTTAGGAATCCACTGCTGCACAATGGCTTAAACTTTACTCCTCTTTAGGTTTGCTAATCGTATCAATAACCACCACAATACTATTCTGCAAATAGAATCTCCTATATATTTGAGTTAATGCTCAAAAGAGTTTACTGACTAATAAGAATAAAGTCTATTATAAATTAAGTTTTCAATCACTAATAGATTAATAGATTTATTTAACCGTTTTGATTCATTGATAGCAAAAAAAGGGGACTATCAGAGATCATTAACTCTATCACATTGATTCATTTAAGCAAGAAGATTTAATGTTAGGTAAAGTTTCTGGACAGCTAAATGTTCCCTATAAAAGTCAAACTCTAAGACTATTTACTGAGGCTGTTAAATACTTCAAAAAAAGAAAAGAAAATGGCATAGATAGCCTGATGCTGCTCCATGAACTATTTTTGTCAGATGATTCAGATTATGCCTTCCATGCTAATTCAAAAGCAGAATACAGTAGCTGTTCAGAGCTGACAATGATACATACAATACGGATAATAATAAATCTATAATAGGCCTTCCTTTTTTCTCGAATAAGATGACAGTATAACCCATGAACTCCAACCATCAGCCTGTGATTCTAGAAATTGAGAAAAAGGTACCTCAGCAGTATTTACCTTCTTGAATTGTAAATCTTGGCAGGAATGCTAGTTATCAAAACAGTTTAATTTTTCATGGGTTTTACTGTAGAACTAAAATCCTTAAAAATTATAGTGAGATCTATTATCACTGGAGGATACACTGATCACTACATAGTTATTACTAAATAGGTTCTTATTTTGGAGTTAAAAATCTGCTCCTGTCAGTGGCTAACCCAGGAATTCTTTTAAAAAGACTTCAGCTATTATTCAAAGCAGCAAAGATATGGGGAAAAAAGAAAGAAATGTGGCAAGACAGCTCAATGAATTAAAAGCTTTCAGTAGAGTTTTCCTGTAAACATTTTTTCTGATGGCTTATTCCTACTCAATTTGGGTAATTATAAATAGGAAAAGAACACTTTCTCTAGGAAAATAATAACCAAACACCATAATTTTATGTTTTTACTTATATGGAATATAAATTATTTTCTGAATATCTTAAATTGATGATAAAAGTTAAACTGATGATAAAAAGTTCATAAAAAATGATTACATATATTAAATTAGGTAATATTCAATTAATTGTGGCATATGTTATATACAATTCCTGACAAGTATATACGTAAGAATTCAAAGTATAAAAATAACATATACAGCAAACAGCAAACTATCATCCCTTTTGGCAACTAGGTCAGGATTTAGTGCTACAAGTAATATAGGAGAGAGAATATGCTTTCATTAATTTAATGGTATAAAATAAGCTGTGAAAAAGAAATAAGTTAGCCAATACCTGTCATATCAGCCTTCAGGACTTCTGCCTGCCTAGATAGGGGAAGAAAGAATATCAGTTAGAAACAAACTAGGCCTGACCAACATAAATAACAATATAAATTAAGTGAAACAATTTATTACAATATAATTAAGGCTATTATATGTTCTTGCTTGAACATCCTGGGTAGCTAGCACTAGATCTTGACAAACAGGCCATTACTTAAAAGCTTACAGGATCATCAGTGACCTCTTTTATCAAGTAGTTGACTTTCTTGCTGCTTTCCTTCAATCTGACTTTTTAAAGGTAAACATTAAATGATTATCCATTAAAATTAAAAAGTTTTCCCTTGCTGCTGCTAAGGATCCTACTGTGTTTCTCATATACTAGTTATCACAGCTATTTCAAATTTTCACTCTTACCAAACTGTTGTTCCCCTTCTTCACTTCCAAATGACAGACCTATTTTATCTCAGGGAAATCAATTGACATTTACTAAATACTACATGTATATTGTCCTCTCCTTACCTCTTGTTAAAAAGATCAGAGGTATAGTACCTCTTATTTAAGACCAAAATTCCACTTATGTATGCTCTTTGTAAGGGCTTGCTCCTTTAATCAACACCTATCCTTTTTGACAATTTTTAAACTTCTACTGGATCCTTCCTTTAGCATTTAAACATGTCCAAACCTTTCATATATTTTAACCCCCACTCCCACCTCAGCCCTACACTTCTCTCTAGCTGATGCCTGTTTTTTCTCTCTCATATTCTCCAGGAATTGCCTGTATTCAAGAAGTCCAAAATCAAACTTATGGTCCATCCCCCAATCCCACGCCTGGTTGTCTTTCTAACATTTCTTTTTTTTACCTTAGCAAATACATATGGCTTTGCAGTTGTTAAAGGCAGAAGCTGGTAAGTTATCCGCTGCAACTTTCTTCTTTGCCTGAACTGCTACAAAGCCATGAAACTGCTTTCTCCAACTCTCACTTGCTCCATTTCATTGTGTTCTCCCACTGCTGTCAGAAGGCTCTTTTTAAAAATGCACACCTGGGGGCTGGGGCTACAGCTCAGGGGCAGAGCATTTGCCTAGCATGTTGTCAGGGAGGCAATGGGTTCGATCCTCAGCACCACATCAAAACAAAATAAAGACATTCTGCCATCTACAACTACCAAAAAAATTTTTTAAATGCAAACCTGATCTATCAATTATCCACTTACAACTTTACATGAATGATTTCCCACTGTTGTTGAGGTGTATAACAAAATCTTTGTTAAAGTGTCCTACAAAATTGTATAGTCTCAGAACTCGACTTTTACCACTCTTCCCTCCTTGATCTCCATGTTTCACTGCTGGACTTCTAGACCTTTGTAAAGGACAGTCCCTTTGCTAGGAACACCTCCTCCTCTTTGTCTGGTTAATTATGACTTACTCCTTCTCTTGAGTCAGAACCCATCTAGATTAAGGACATTCCTATTTATGCTCTTAAAGCACTTTGTATTTTTTCTTTATAGTACATATCATAAGAATGCTCACCACTGCAAAGGCTGCCTACCAGCACAGTGCCTAGCACACAGCAGGCACTTGACAAACATTTTTCCAATGAAGAAAGGAAAAGGTTAAGTCATTTTTGTATACTCTGCTTAATGACCTCATTCATATGTGGATCTAAAGAAGTTGAACTCATAGAAATGGAGAATAGAAGAATGGTTATCAGAGGCTGGGGAGGGTAAGGGGCAGGAGAGGATAAGAAGACACTGGTCAGTGGACACAAAGTTGTAATTATGGTGGAGGAATAAGTTCTGGTGTTATGTGGCATAGCAGGATAATCATGGTTAACAATATGTATTAAATATTTCAAAATAGCTAGAAGAGTGGATTTTGCATGTTCTCACCACAAAGAAATAATAAATGTTTGAGGTGACACCTATACAAATACCCTGAGGTATGATTATTATACATTCATTGAAACAACACACTGTGACCCATAAATCTGACAATTATACATGTCAACTAAAAGCAAAAAATGAAAAAAGTAACTGTAGTAAATTTCATTTAAAAAATAACTTTTTGATGTGAAAGCTAGAGATTAAGGTTCTAAAATTTTTACTGTAAATAGTTACACATAACGTTTTAGGTATTTAACAGAAATTACGAATTTTAATTTAACTAAAACAAAGTGAGCCCTTTTATTTTCTTAGTCTTTATGAAGATATGTTTAGTTTTAAACTAAGCTTTCAAATAAGAGAATCACAGTGGGGTACCACAAATCTCATGAGAGCAACCAATACAAAGGAACAGTATTAATTAGTTATGTTTAGTCCTAAAATGTGATATCATAATCATCAAATTCCATTATCCACACAGCCTAGGACCAGGTATCAACTTTTGGCATTAAAAAAAAACAAAACAAAAAAAACCTGTCACAAGGCTATTGGCTTATGCTCTTAGAATCTAAGAGCATATCATGTTTACTATCCTACCAATGTCCCCTTCTCTGCCACAATATGGAATACTGCCTCAATGAAGTATTAATTTTCCTTTTTTATTATGTACAATATATAAGAAATAAAATAAATAGATATGTGATCTTATGCAAAAGCAGGACAGGACAAAGTTGGCTATTACATTACTTTATTTCATTAAGAAAAAAAGTACTATACCTCAATTGTTCAATTGGTTTTAAAGACTTACGGTACAGGGGCTGGGGTGGGGGGTGGCTCAGTTGGTAGAGTACTTGCCTTGCATGCATAAGGCCCTAGATTCAATCCACAGCACCACACACAAGGGGGAAAAAATATGTACAGTAGATGAATAGTTTAAAGCCAATGCTTTTGTAAAGAGACAAAATATTTTCTCTTGGTATAGGGTACGGCAACATGAGTTTTCTTTCATTCCTGCTTTAAGCTAAATTAATGAAAAGAATGAGCCAAGAATCTAAAAAATTACATCACCATGCCATTATTTACAAAACACTTTTATAAAATATAAAGCTTTCAAAACATTTACTATATTGTCTTATTAAATAAGAGAAATTAATCACTTCTATCAAGCAATAAAAAGTGATTAAAAGACTGAATAAAGTCTGGATCACTGAGTGACAAATATGCTGAAGACTAACAGTCTGAAGCAGCACTCCTGGAGACATCATCATCTACAAGTAATTTCATGAATTCTAAGCACCATGTACTGTAATAGCTAACACTATACGCAGAACTTACTATTGTCAAACACTGTTCTAAGGGCTTTATAGAAAGTAATCATTTAACTCATGCTACGTAGTACTGTCCCCACTTTATCCCTGAAGAAAACCCAAGGAGATAAGAGGTTAAGTAACATGCTGAAGATCAAAGTTAGTAACCAGTAAAAATAGCATTTGAACTCAATCAGTTTGGTTCCAACACCTAGTTAGTTCCTAATCATTACATTAGAATTCCTAATACAAGAGTACATAGGAAAAAAAGATGGAGAATGTTTGATAGTAACAGTCCAGAGAACTGGGGATTTTAATACTTAACCATTTTAAGATAATTTTTTAAAAAAAGAAAAAAGAACCCTAAAATTTGGGTTATCTTTTTAAACCAATTCCTTGATCATACACAGCACTTATATAACAATGCAAGGTAACAAATAAAGATTACATTCTCTTAAGAACATTCACTCTAAAATTCATGGTTTAAATACAAGATATTTCTAAATTGGGGGCACATAAATAGGAGATTCCTTCTATCTGAACTCCAGATCCACTTTCTCTATAAAGAGAATTCAGAAATATAAACCCATATCTTCTAAACTCAAAGCTATTGAGAAAAGGCAAATCACTCCCTTTTTTTCGGTGGTGGTAAGAGTACCAGGGATTGAACTCAGGGGCACTCAACTACTATGGCACATCCCCAGCCATATTTTGTATTTTATTTAGAGACAGGGTCTCACTGAGTTGCTAAGTGCCTGGCTAAATTGCTGAGGCTGGCTTTGAACTCTTTGATCCTCCTGCCTCAGCCTCCTGAGCTGCTGGGATTACAGGCGTGCGCCACTGGGCCTGGCCCACCACTCCCTTTTACTCTGAGAGAAGAGGTTAATTTCTTTCCTTGGGGGGTGGAAGTAGTGTGAGCAACGGCCAAGGTAGATTTTCTTATTGTGTTAATTTGTTTACTTGTTTCCAGAGTTCTAAGGAGTAATTAGGGGTAACAATATTCTGTAATTATATCCATAAATCAAGAACCTAATCATAATAATTTACACTAAATAAGAGGCCAGATACTATAAAGTGAGTGTAGTACACTTACGCACACACTCACAAAACCACATATGCAATATATAGTTTTCTCAGACATCAGTATGTCTCATGATGTTAATCACAGAAAACCAAATCATATTTCGGCATTGTTGAATTTTGCTGAGACTCAAGGATCCAAAGCTCCTAAAGGAACTTTTCTCAGTATCTTAGTAAAAATACTAATCAGCTTTCTCCCTATGGCACTTTATCAGGCATTTTAAAATTTCCTAATACTCCAAAGCTCTATACCATAACATTCACTGCACAATCTATATTCTTTGAAAATGTGTACCTAGTTTTACTTATTTATTTTTAAACATTTCTGGTTTAAAATGTGTGTGTGTGTGTGTGTGTGTGTGTGTGTTTAAGTTGTAGTTGGACACAATACCTTTATTTTATTTATTTATTTTTATGTGGTGCTGAGGATCTAACCCAGCACCTGGCATGTGCTAGGCAAGTGCTCTACCGCTCAGCCACAACCCCTGCCCATGTACCTAGTTTTATTAAGAGCCAGTTGTGATCTGGAAATTTCAAGGAAGAGAAGGCAAAAGAAAATAACACAACAATGAAAAGCAAAGCTAAGTCAGTGAGTGAAGATGACTGGAACACTACTTGGTAGGAAGCCTCAGAAGATGAAGCTGGAGAACACCAAGGAAGACAGGAGATTGTGAGAAGCATTGTATGAATGTTAAGGAGTTCAAATCCTACACTGTAATGAATAAAAAACCAAAGCTTAAGTTTATGTAAGGTATATAGCATTGTTAGATTTGCTATTTAAAATGACTTCTACAAGATTTTTGAAAGATGGATTTTAATAGCTCAAGACTGGAAATGAGAAAGTGATAATACAGGTGGATGGAAAAACTCAGACTGAACAAATATCTGGAAGTTAAACTAATAGAAGGGAGATAAAGCAGAGGAAAGAGCACAAAAATCTCTCCCAGATTATTAGCTTAGACAGCTGGGTATCTGAAAAGGTAAATGTGTGTAAGCAGCCATTTGGAGATGAGATACTATGGGGAATAAATAAAACAAATTCCATAAAATAACATAAGTGATCCCTCAAAAAGGAGAAGTCATCTGACTGTGACCACCAAATTACTTTTGCTCATTTGGTTACTGACTGGCTAGCCAAATGTCCACTCCCCCTCTACTGCTTCATGGGATTCCTTCTGCAGACACATTGGGTTGAAGATTTTTCAAGGTGGAAAAATCCTAGGTTCTCTACCACCACACAATGCCAAGTGACAAAAGAACAATAAACTGTTTAGATATCATGAAGACATAATAGTATGAACAGAAAATAAATCCAAGAAGGAGTTAAAGAATTGAGTCAGATGTTTTTCTTTTTTTTTTCTCTCTAAACATTAGTTGTCATTATGTCGTTATTTAGTATTTTAAAAACTGGATCTGATAATACAAACTATAAATTATAGAAATGCCACGCTAATGATGAAATGCCACGCTAATGATAACAGACTCTAAATCCATCTGTTAAAAATTAATAATCTAATAATACAATTAGATCATGTATGCTTTCACCTATTATAAAATCTTTGAATTGTACAGCAATTCTACCAAGTGAGATATAAGCTCTCCATTTTGCTAATGAGGAAATGGAGGCGCAGAGTGGTTAAATTTGTCCAAGGTCACACAACTAAGAAGTTCCAGGGCTTGGGATCCACCTGCAATCTACTCCCAGAACCAGAGCTCATAAGCATTATAGAATAATGTAAATCTTTTGAAACAGCCTCAATACAGGTGTCACTGTCACAGCACTGATTTGCAGGAGCAACTATCACCTCTCAGTTAAAGGCCACATCTATAAAATTAAGCATCTTCCCATGTTCTGTCATTATAAGATGCTATAGCAAAGAGTTACTAACTCATCATGTAAAAGACTTCTCTAGTACATTATCATAAACATATTTCTTTAGGCATTAGGGAGGCTTAACTGCATCCCATGCTAATGTAAAGAAACAAGAGCTGATGTCTCTGGCACGCAAATATATTACTATACATGTAATTGAAGCACAAAATCTTCATTCTAGAGAATAATTTACAAGATAGATCACATCTCTATGCTTATAAATATTCAGAAAACTAGTACATAACATAAAAATCTCTTAAATTTACTTCAGTAAATTTTTAAACAATTGTTCCTTGGATCACAAGATACAAATGCTCATGACAAAGTAAACATGCCAAAGTTCTCATAAAGCCACATAGGTTAAAAAAAAAAATCTTTAGCATGCCCCTCCCCCATCTTGGTCAAAATAAAATCTTTCACAAAGTCTCCAAGTCTTCCATTAGTGTTCATGAAATACAAATACTTTAACATACATCTCTAAAAAATGAATAAAAACATGTAGAAATCCCTTGTAAGTTTTATCCTACCTAATATTACTTGATTTCAGATGCTCCTCTGATTTCAAGTTTTCGGTCCTCATCTGGGACTTAAATGAAACGTTTTCTCCCACAATGACTATCTGCAAGAACATCCAATTTCTCATAAGGTAGAATGGTTTAAGACATTCTAAATAGAGGAGAGGAGGAAAATATGAGTTAACTCACAAAAACAGATTCCCCTGGAATAAAATTATTTTTCTTTGAAATGATTTAATGTGAAAGGCAAAGAAAAAAATACCAAAGTTTTTTCTTTTTATATTTAGTTTCTTAGAATACACCCTTTCAAATTGTTTCAAGTATTTCTAACAGATTCCAGTTATAGACCAAAATGTTATCCTTTCCTAGTCTGTCTCACTGGTTGAAAGCTGAGTGATCTCCATAGGACAGATACAGGTTACCCAACAGGGGTCTTGTAGGACCAGGTAAGAATGCCCTGCAGAATACAGAAGCAGAGAGACTCCTTGCAGGAAAAAACAAGACACATGAAACAACTAAACCACAATTACAGGTGATACGGATAATTCTAAGATTAGTTTTTTAAATGTCAGATTTTTAACATCTTCATTCATAGAACAAAATTGGGTCATTTTTAATGTGCTAGCTGCTACATGAAGGTCTAAGTACACAATGATAAATGAAACAGATATGGTCCCTACCATAGATTTAAAACTTAATGTAGAGACAGATCAACTAGAAAGGAGGAGGCAACAAAAAGTCGTGGTTAAAACCATGGGCTGGGAAGTCACTGTCTATAATTAATGGTATGGCAGGGACTAAGTCAAGATACAGTAAAAACAGCCCAATTTCTTGAGGGTATCAATTTAACTCAAAGATTTAGGCAGTTAGATAAGTAACTATTGATTACATTTGTAATTATGTACTAGACACCAGGCCAAATGTTCTATATGCATGATCTGATAGAATGGGAGTATAATATGATATATTGTATGATATGATATATTAAGTTAATATGATATATTGTTAAGACAGCTAGGAATTAAAGCAAGTTCTGCCACTTGCTAGCTATGTAACCTAAGGTGATTACTTCTCTATGCTCTGGTTTTGTAAGATAATAAAATAATCTACCTCACTGAGATGGTTTGAAGATAAAAGAAAGTAGTAGAAATAAAGCAATTAGGACCATAAGCAAGCCCTCAAAATGTTAGTCACTATTATCACTGTTATTATCATCATTTACAGTTATTATTACCCCTTCCAACAGTTCCAAAAGGTAAATGATATTATCTTCATTCTAAATTAGGAAACTAAAGCTATGAACCCATACTATCAATTCCACAATTGACCACAAAGTTTTCATAATTTCTGACAATAAGTTACACCTTAAGCCAGGCATGGTGGCACACGCCTGTAATTCCAGCAACTTGAGAGGCTGAGGCAGGAGAACTGCACGTTTGAGGCCAACCTTAGCAACTTAGCGAGACCACCTCAAAATAAAAAATTTAAAAAGCACTGGGGATGTAGCTCAGTGGGTCCCTGGGTCATCCCCAGTAGAGCAATAATAAAACAAGTCTTAAGAGAAATTTCAAACACGTAGCAGTGGACTTTGCTGCCATATTTCCAAAACATATATTCAAACTCTTGTGACTTTAACTGTACTTTAGTGGAAAAGAATGTTATAAAATACTTCATGATAAAACAGAAGTGCTACACAGCACATAAGATTCCACAGCTTTCTACTTTGCATTTTATGATCCAATGACTTTACTTTTAATCTATTAATGCTATTTTGCCCCCCAATATCTTTTTATTTTTAAGTTGTAGATGGACACAATCTCTCCATTTTATTTATTTATTTTTATGTGGTGCTGAGGATCGAACCCAGTGCCTTGTGTATGTGAGGCAAGCGCTCCACTGCTGAGCCACATCCCCAGTCCCTTGTCCCCCAATATCTTTATTCATGCATTTTCATTCAACCTGGCGTGTCCTCCCATTTCTTTCTTTATCTGGTTAAACCCTTCTCATATTTTAAAATTCAGCAACTCCTCTAAGAAAGCCTTGGCTTGGCCAAGTACTGACAGCACATCTTAATGCCCATTTCAACTACCGCAGTCACAGCATTATAAGAACTCATTTGTTTACACATCTACACTAAACACTGTCCTATTCCACCCTATACATCCTATACCTAACAGTGCCCTGTATTACAGTGTGCTCTAACTTAAATTAATTTGAACTAAACAGTCTCTCAGTTAAAGGTCAAGATCCTGAAAAAAAAAAAAAATCAAGGTTTCTCAAATTTTGATAATAGTTTTCAAAGTCTTCAGGAAAGCAAGGTTTTTCCATCTGAAAAAGGATAACAAATTCCTGTTTAAGTTCAGAAAACCTACCATTTTATACAGAGAAATAGACGACTGTTTACTTGGCTCTCTGAAGATTCAGATTTTACTTTCATTTGTAGTTTTCATCTATACATCATACACAGAACACTAAATATTTCTCTAGAAATACAAAATATTAAATCTCAAATAGAATAATCCAAGTGAAATTTAAATGAAGCTATCAACTGGGAAGCTATTTCCCCTCATCTCAAATTTTACATTAGACAAGGTATGCCAAGAACCATGATTTTCAACCCCATCAAAAAAAAAAAAGTCCAGGGGCTGAAGATATGGCTCAAGCGGTAGCGCGCTCGCCTGGCATGGGCGGGGTCACTTGGTTCGATCCTCAGCACAACTTAAAATAAAGATGTTGTGTCCACCGAAAACTGAAAAAATAAATATTTAAAAATTCTCTCTCTCTTCTCTCTCTAAAAAAAAAAAAAGTCCAACATCTTCCTCCCACCACCCAATAATCCATTCTTTGACAATTTAAGAATACAAGTAACAATAAATGTTGACCAGGATGTGGAGAAAAAGGTTTCACTCATACATTGCTCTTGAGACTGCAATTGATGCAACCACTCTGGAAAGCAGAATGGGGAGAGTCCTCAGAAAACTTGGAATGAAACCACCAGTTATTCCACTCTCAGCATATACTCAAAGGACTTAAAATCAGAGATGCAGCCACACCAATGTTTATAGCAGCTCAATTCACAATAGCTAAGCTATGGAACCAACCTAGGTGCCCTTTAACAGATGAATGGATAAAGAAAATGTGGGGCTGAGGTTGTAGCTCAGTGGTAGAGGGTTTGCCTAGCATGCGTGAGGCACTGGGTTCGATCCTCAGTACCACATAAAAAATAAATAAATAAAGTAAAGGTATTGTGTCCATCTATAACTTTAAAGAGAAAAAGAGAAAATGTGTTATATATACATAGTAGAATATTATTCAGCCATAAAGAAGAATGAAATTATAGTATTTGCCAGTAAATGGATGGAACTGGAGACTACCATGCTAACACTAAGCCAATACCCAAATGGCCAGATGTTCTAATATGCGGATGCTAACACATATTACTGGAGGGAGGGAAGAATAGAAGTTCATTCGATTAGACAAAGGGAAATAAATGCAAGAGAGGGGTATGGGAATAGGAAAGAAAGGAGAATTAATTAGACATCATTTTCCTCTGTTTGTATATGAATAGACGACCACTGAAACTCTACATCATGCACAACCACAAGAATGGGAAGTATAACTTCATGTGTGTATAATATGTCAAAATATACTATACTGTCATGTATATCTAAAAAGAACAAAAAAAAGCCTTTATAAAATATAAATAAAAAGTGTTTTTCAGAGACAAGATATATTATAGTTGGAATATTATTAAAGTTTAATCTCATTAGCCAATTTATGTGTTTTGATTGGAGAGTCTGATCCATTTATATTTAAAGAAATTCCTGAAAATGTACCATTTCCGTTTTGTTATTATCTCCTGTTTCTTGTAGTTGTTTTTTTTTTGTTTGTTTGTTTTGTTTTTCTTTTTTGCTTTAACTTGTACTTCATTGATATATTTTTTAAAGTATTTTTAGTTATAGATGGACACAATACCTTCATTTTTACTTATTTTTTCTATGTGACTTAATTTCCATTTAAAAATTCTTTGGTTTAAAAAAAAATCAATTCTTTACAATAACCCCTGTACCTTCACAAAATGAAACACACATAACAAAATTAATATATTAAAATCTAATACAGGTAATAGAAAAGAAAGAAAAAGAAAGCAAGTTTGAATAAAATTAGTATCACCATAAATACAAAAAGATCACCTTAAAAGATAACAATGAAGTAAACACATGCTTCCATATGTGGCTAACAGAAGTAAAGTCAACAGAATCCTAAATGAGGATATAAAGTAAAGCAAAAATGAGTAGATACTAGAATTAAAAACAATTGTAATGTAAAAACACACTAGACCAAGAAATAGTAAGAATAAGTGAAAAATAACTGACACAGTAACAACATGACAAGATAAAGCATTAGGATGTGACGGAAGACAACAAGCATGTCAAGAGAAGTTTCCAGACAAATGGTTAAAGGAAATGTGAAATATATACACAGTGGAATTCTAGTCAACTATAAAGAATGAAATCATGTTGGAAAACGGATGGAACTTGAGAACATTATGCTAACTGAAATAAGCCAAACTAAAGAGCCACACGTTCTCTCTCATATGTGGAAGCTAGAGAGGGGGAAAAAAAGGTAGGGAGTGGAAAAAGGGGGAGAGATCTTAAGAAAATAGAAGAGAAAGCAATAGAGTATAGGAAGGGGACCAAAGGGGAAGCAGGAGAGGAAGAAAAGAGGAGGTCCTGGGGAATGTATCAATGAAATCACATTGTGTACATGTGTGAACATGTACTAATTAGAACACCCCTACTATGTATAATTATAATGCACTAATAAAAATTTTTAATAACACACAAAAATAATAAAAATGAGAAAATATCTGTAAAAAAACGAATTTGATAAGGGACTATTATACAAAATTCACAAGAACTCTTAAAACTCAATAGTGAGAAAACAAGGATATGAGTATATCCTTTGACAGGTGATACAGAACAAGAACAAGGTTGGAAAAAGAAATAGCAAACAGTCATTTATATAATGTAGAGAACCAAATAAATTTAAATTATGGAAAAATAAAATTCAACTTTCTATCTTGAAGTAGGTAGATAATATGGCAGATGGCCAAGTTAATTAAACAGCTAGCAGCAACATTTAAAATACTATTTGACTTAAAAGAATCTATAAATCATTATGGTACACATTGTATAGTCTCTTCTTGTAAGTGGTTTCTGAAATTAAAAATCTAAAGATACACAAAAGTCAAATTTGATTTTCAGAGAATCATTAGCCTGGGTTGGGGTTGTAACTCAATGGTAGAGCACTTGTTTCACACTTGTGGGTACTTGGTTCAATCCTTAGCACCACATTAAAAAAAAAAAAAAAAAGGGTATTGTGCCCATCTGCAACTAAAAATATTTTTAAAAGAATCATTAGCCCATATTTTCAACACAATGATTTTATGTAGATAGTTTTTTTTTTTCTTTTTTTTTTTTTTGGTACCAGGGATTGAACTTAGGGGCACTCGACCACTGAGCCACAGCCCCAGCACTATTTTGTATTTTATTTAGAGACAGGGTCTCACTGATTGGCTGAGCACCTCATTTTTTGCTGAGGCTGGTTTTGAACTCAAGATCTTCCTGTCTCAGCCTCCTGAGCCACTGGGATTACAGGTGTGCACCACTGTGCCCGACCTAGATTATTTTCTTATTTAAGTAAAGAAATAGGTGCTATGTTATAAGCAAACAATTTAACAAATTAAACATGACACAGATCAGAAAGAGTTTATGTGTATTGTTTTATTAATGGCCCCCAGTGAATCACATACTTCCTGGCACCTGCACCCTCATGAACTCCCTTCACTCAATGATCCTGGGCTTGGTCACCTGGCTTACCTGCGCTAACTGGGTTTCAGCAAATATGACACAAAGACTTGATAAGCACTTGTTCATTTTTGTAAAACCACCCACTGCATTATGTAACTGAGGATAAGAGAGTACTTGGAAAGAGAGATCTGTTTTTCCCAGCTATCACAGTCATCCCAAGTGAGGGTCCAGACATTTGAATGAACTGAATCATGAAGGTCAGGATCAACTTGACTTAGTCTGAGGGGTGAGAGATCTTCCAGCACAACCTCTGAAGATATTAAGATATAACATGAGCTAACTTAAGATCTACAATGGTTTCACCTGGCTGCTGTGTTACACTAACAGGCTTACCAATAACAGCAGTAGTAGAGACAGTAAGATGCAGTCAGACTCTGTCCAATAACATTTGTCAGCAGATTGATTGTTAAGTGGGGGGTGGGGAGATCAAGGACAATTTTCAGTATAAGAAGTGAAATCAAGGATTTACCATTTACTAACATGGGAAGGCAACTGAAAATTTAAGGAGAAGAGTGTTTTTGGGAAAACAATGTTTGGCACATGATGTTACATAAGCATTTGTTGAGAGCCACAGCCAAAGGGGCCCCAGCAAACTTCCAGCTGCCAGCAAACTTCCAGCTGCCGGCTGATGATTGGCTCACAGCGGCCCCAGCAACATCTAGCTGATTGGCTCCTCGGCCCCAGCAACATCTAGCTGATTGGCTCCTCTGCGGTGATGCTCATTGGACTGTTTCCCTGCCCTTTCAGACCACGGAGCTGCTCATTGGGGGACTTTTTTTGGCTCCGCCCACGTGACCCAGCCAATCGGCCTCAAGAGCAGGAGGATTGTGGGAGGTGGAGAGAAGCTTGTGTGGGAGAGAGAGGCTTGTGGAAAGCCGGTGGTGGCAGTTGAGGCTCTGAGGATTTTTCCTGAGAGGCTGTTTTGTTTGGCGTGTGTGGTTCTAAAAATAAAGTTAGTTTCTTTTGACAAGTGGCTCCTGATTGTGCCCAGCCAGACTGCGGCATTTGGTGGCCCGTACGGGGAGCGACTGAGGGTAAGTGAACTGCTCGCCCCTGAGGGCAGGGCAAGAGGATGGGTAGCCATTTTAAGATTCTTCTTTTGTTATTTTGTTTCACTTTTGTTTTAAGTTGCCTGTCCCTGGAGATGTGTAAGATGGAAAAAAAACCGCTCACATCTGAGGAACAGATAGGGAGAAAGGACGGATGGACATTTCAGGAGGCTATTATAATGATTTTGTGTTGTTCCAATTTTGTTTCACTCAGTTTCAGTTTTGTTAGGCGTTATCTTGTTGAGTTGTATTATAGTAGAAATACGGGATCAGAAATTAGTAAAAAACAAACTGAAAGAGTGTTAAGTAAATTGTTAGAGGAAGGAGGCATCTCAGTAAAATCAAGAACAATCAGGGCATACGTTGATACAATACAAAAATGTAGCCCATGGCTTTTTAAGGAGGAGTTGTTAAATATATCACAATGGAACCATCATGGTGAAGATTTAAAAAGAATAGAAAAGAAAAGCCCAGGGACTCTGCCAGTTGGCACATTGCCATTGTGGACGTTCATATCTTGTTTGCTTAGTCCAAAGCCTTCAGTTCAGACAATGGTAGAGGAAGAAGAAGACATAATGATTCAAGTAAAAGAGAAGGTCTCTCAAGTTAGTCAGACAGAGGAAAAGATTCAAGTAAAAGAGAAGGCCTCTCAAGCTAGTCAGACAGAGAAAGAAAGTGTAAAACAGAAAAAGCCATCAGGGGGAAAGTTACAACAGGAGACTGCTACTAACACCTTTCTATCACCAGAGGACGTAAGTGTCCAACTAACAAGGCCACCTCCATATGCTGGGAGGTCCCCAACCCCCGCAGTTGATAGTTGGGATCCTGAGACAAGATCTCAAATATTAACATGCCCTGTATTTGAGGCAGGAGGGCAGCGATTTTACCAAGTTTTAAATTTCAAAACAGTGAAGCAGCTAAAAGAGGCTGTAACAACCTATGGTCCTCAAGCACCCTTCACTGTAAGCATGGTCGAATCCATTAACAACTTGAACATGACGCCAGCAGATTGGGCTAATATGTGTAAAGCTGTGCTAAATGGAGGACAATACCTGTTATGGAAGGTTGCCAATGAGGAATTTTGCAAGGAGACGGCTAGGCGAAATGCAGCAGCTGGTTATCCTCAGAGAAATCTAGATATGTTGTTAGGAAAGGGACCTTATGAGGATCAGCAGCAACAAATTGCATATGATCCTGG
>NW_026000019.1:10751510-10774732 GCF_001458135.2 Marmota marmota marmota
TAAACGAAAAAAAAAAAAAAAAAAAAAGATATATACCATAAAGAGGAATAAGTTAAGAATCATGGCTGACTGCTTATCCAAAAAACAAAACAAAAATCCAACCAGAAGGTAATAAATAGAACATAGAACATCTTCAAAGTACTAGAGGGGAAAAAAAAAACTCCATCTATACTTTCACATTCTGTGAAAATATTCTTCAAAACTGCAGGTGAAATAAATACATTTTCAGAAACTTAAGAGCTAAGGAAATTTGATGCCAAAAAGATCAACATCATAAGGAATAGTTTAAAAAAAGAAAAGAAACATGATACTAAATGGAAAATTATAACTGAATCAAGAAATGAGTATTGCCAGAAATAATAAACATGTCAGCAGATACACAACAACTTTTTACACCATTTAAAAAATTGTATTTAAAAATTAACTGTTTTAAGAAGAAAATATTATATTTTGGAACTTAAGACATATATAGAAGATGTTTAACAATAATAAACAGAAGGGGAAATGAAAGTACATGTTACAACATGTTACATTAAATATAAAAGGGTATAACAGACCCCATACTATAAGTCTTAGAGCAACCAAAGAGAGGAAGAGGGAAAGGGAAAGACAGACAGACATGGCTAGTAATAAACCAATAGAAAAAACAAAACAAAAATCAGAAACAGAAAAGAGAAACCTCTCTCCGTAAATAACAGAGCAAGCAGGCAGAAAACCAGTAAGGTTTGATGAACACTATCAACCAAATAAACCTGTTATTTATGGAATATATTACCCAACAAAAGAGCACATATTCTTTGCAAGTGCACATGGAATTCACCAAGTCAGATCACATGCTGAACCACAAAACAAGACTCCAGAAATTTAAAAGAACTAAATCACATAAGTACAAATCAATACAGAAACCCACCTGGAATCAGATGTCTTAAGTTGAGGAATAAAGTTGTCTAGTTCCTGAGATATTTGGAAATGAAATAATGTATTTCCAAATAAAAGGTCAAAGTAGTAATCATAAGAGAAATGTGAAAACATTTCAAACCAAATGAAAGTGGAAACATACATAATGTGTAGAATGCAATAAAAGCAGTAGAGATTTTTATAGCTTTAAATGCTTATATTAAAATAGAAAAGTCTAAAAGCACTGATCTCAGCTTCTACCTTAAGGAGCTAACAAAAGCATATTATGCCCAATAAAGTGGAAGGAAGGAAATAATAAAGAGCAGAAAAGAAAAAAGTAAAAGCCAAAAGTTGATTCTTTAGAAATACTTATAATTCTCCCTATATTGATCCATCGTTAGAACACAATTCCAATAATTAAAACAAAACAAAACAGCAGGCTGTTTCAGGTAGAAACCAAGAGGCTGGTTTAAAAAATTTATTAGAAACCAATTTTCAAAAAAAATAAAGGTAACGAACTTACACTAATTTCAAAACCTAATGAAGAGCTATGAAAAATCAAGGGAACAGGGAGAGATCTGTATAAGGGCAGAGGCAGACCAATGGAATAGAAGAGGTCAGAAATAAATTCTACTTATGTATGAATGTATATTTGTATGTAGGTGTCTGTGTATAGTTAATTTTTGACCAAAGTGGCAAGGAATATAATGGGTTAAAATAAAATTTCAATAAGTGATGCTGAAACAACTGGATAAAAATTTAAAACTAGAAAAAAACTCAACCTCAAACAATACATAAACAGCATACATACAAATTAATGCAAAATGGATCCCAGCCTTGATCTGTAACATCTCTGGAAGATGATTTAGGAGCAAATTTTTACAACCTGCTATGGTTTGAAAGTCTATGTGTCCTCCAAAATCCATGTTGAAACTTAAGCTCCAAAGCAACAGCATTAAGGCATGGAGCCTTTAGAAATTATCAGGCCATGAAGACTCCACCATCAAGGATGGGATTAGTGGCTCATAAGGGGCTGGAGAGAACTAGAGAGCCCCCTTTTTATCCTTCTATTGCTTCCTGCCATGTGAACGCATAGCATTTGTCCCCTTTGGAGGATGCAGAAACAAGGTCTCATTTTACAAGCAGACAAGGCCCTCAGTAGAAACGGAACCTGCCAACACCTAGATCTTGGCCTTTACAGGCTCCAAAGCTGTGAGAAATAAATTTTTGTTGTTTATAAATTACCTAGTTTCAGGTATTGTTATAGAAACAAAAATGGACGACCCCAGAGTAAATAACTCTTAGATGATTCAATGAAATTAAAAATTAATAAACTGTGTTCATCAATATTTAATACTTCTGCCTTTTGGTCTCAGTCAATGAGATGAGAATTTTTCAGCTCCTGTATAATCTTACGGGACCACCCTTGTATACGCAGTCTGTCACTGACCAAAATGTCCTCATTGAACATTAACGTGCACAGCCACAAGTATCAAGAATGAAAATATGTCCATGAAAACATTTTTAAAAGAATGTTTCTACAAAGCTTTATTCACAATAGCAAAAAAAAAAAAAAATCAGAAACAACCTAAAGGTTCATCAAAAAGTAAATAGAGGGTCTGGGGTTGTGGCTCAGAGGTGGAGTGCTCACCTCAGCACCACATAAAAATAAATTAATAAAAAATAGTGTGTCCAACTACAACAACAAAAAAATGTTTTTAAAAAGGTGAATAGATGAACAAACTGGTATATACATGCAATGAAATACAATTCAGCAGTCAACAGGAAGGAACTACAAATGTACACCAACAATGTGGATGAATCTCTTTATGTCAAGCAAAAGAATACATACAAAAGAGTACACACTATATTATTCCACTATGAACCTGTGGCAAGCAAAAGAAACCAACAGTGATAAAAATCAGAGTAATGATTTGCCTGAGGAATAGAAGACGAAATGGTCAGGACTGACTACAAAGGGGCCTGAAAGAATTTTTGGGGGATCTGGAATGTTCTAAATCTTGATTTGGGTGATGGTTATAGGGATATATTTGTAAAAATTCATAACCATACATTTCAGATGAAGAGTACTCTGTTATAGAAAGATAAGAATTTGACTGAAAATAGTATATGCTGGGGTTTGGGGTATAGCTCAGTGATAGAGTGCTTGGCTAGGATATGTGCAGCCCTGGGTTTGATCCCCAAACACATGTACATAAAAATAAAATTTAAAAAAATATGCTTATGAGGTTATCATATATATTTGGGGTTTTTGTTCATGGTTCCTAGTTCATAATTCCCTCAACCTATGGGATCTGTGCTATTTCCAGGTAGACAGTGACAGAACTGAATTTGATCTGCTAACTTGCAGGTGTGCTGAGGTGGTCGGGGTTTATACCTTTTAAGGTCATGGAAGTCTTTTGCATTGACTTGTGATGTGTCAGCAGAGAAAAAGCAGGTAATTTTGTGGCTCTTCAAAAACAATGTTTACTCTAAAAGGCATCATCTGTATATAGATAAAATACAAATTTATACATTCACAAAAAGGCTGGAAGGGGTTGACAGCAGTGGTAGCAATTTTAATATTACAAATTTATTTCTCAATCCTCTAGTTTTATTCAAGGCACATATACATTTGTAACAACAATGGGGTGTTTAAAGCCATTAAGAATGCAAGTTGATTTTATTATCATCTAGCACCTATTCCCTGAGGATCTGGCCTTGATAACTTTATATAGTTATTCCTTGGTATCCAGAGGGGATTGATTCCAAGATGCCCCTTAAATACCAAAATCCACATCTTTTCATGCTCCTCATATAAAATGCTATAGCATTTGTACATAACCTTAACATATCCTCCTGTATATTTTAAATTATCTCTAGATTACTTATAACACCAAATACAATGTAAATGCTTTTTAAAAAGTTACTTTTACTGTACTGTTTAGGGGGTGCTACTCATCAAACTCAGGGTCTCATATATGCTTAGCATGTGCTTTACCATTGAGCTAAGTCTGTAGATTTTTTTTCCTGAATATTTTCAATTTAGGGTTGGTTGAATCCAGAGATGCAGAACCAGCAGAGGTGGAAGTCTGGCTGTACTTCCCTGCTTACAGATTTAAGTCTTACCACTAAAAGACAACTACAAAGTCCATAATTTTTAACCCAGCTCATGCTATGGTCTCATTCCAGTTGCCTATAGGGCTGTCAGCATAGACATTCCTTTAAAATTCCCTTCAATACATACATCTTTATTCCTTATTTCCATTAAAAGTTTACCACTTCTTCAAGGCCAACTTCAATATCATCAATGACTCTCCTGCTCCTTTACCCTTCATATCTAAACAGTTACTAAAATCCCACTGCTTATATCCCTTTAAAAATCTCTCACTAATGTTTCTCAGTGTTCTGATTTAGGTTCTTATTGTCTTCACGTGAATTTTGGCAGTTTCCACCAATGGTCTTCATGACTTCACTGCAGTTCCCAAATTTATCATACCAATTCTAAACACATCAATTTCATTTCTAGCTCAAAAACAGATAAAGTCTGAACTAAGTGGCCTGCTAAGATATTATTTGTGATTTAAATATCAAGATAATGAGGATGACAAAAAAATAAAGTTGTTTTTTAAAACATAATAAAAATCCTTTGGTGGAAACTCCTTATAGTATTACTACTGGCTGACAGAAAGAAATATGAGTACACATATAATTAAGTTGTAGCTACATTAAAAAAGAAAAAACACTGAATTTTAGTTAACCTAACATAACTAAAATATTAGCATTTGAATATGCAATCAATATTAACAACTGCTAAAAGATTTAAAATTCTTTCTTTTCACAATAAATTATCAAAATCTAATATGTATTTTACAATTACAGCACCTCTAAATTCCCCATCCTAGATTTTCTTTGGAAATACTTAACATAATTCAGATTTCACAAAATTTACTGTTGAAAAGATAGATTTTTTTACATGTCCAAATTGTTCTATACATATAAAAGCTTTCCAATAACATAATCAAGCATAGGTCTTTGAAATGTGAATTAATTAAAATTTAAAAGTCAGTGCTCAATAGACACAGGTGGCTAGTAACCTCTATACTTGATCAGTACAGGTATAAACCACTCATGAGGATCTCTTATTTTAACAATATGAAAAAGGAAAGATTACAAAGGTATCTGTTGCCTAAAACCATACTGACTGGGCTGGGATTGTGGCTCAGTGGTAGAGCACTTGCCTAGTACATGATATGTGAGGCACTGGGTTTGATCCTCAGCACCACATAAAAAATAACTAAAGTTATTGTGTCCATCTACAACTAAAAAAATTAAAATTAAATTAAATTTTAAAAACCACTCTGACTATAAAGTGGGGTAAGGGTGGGAAGGTTCTCCAGGGCAACCACCTTGCATACTAATTGCTACAGTTTGAATGTATCTCCTAAATTTCATGTGTTAGAAACTCCCAATGCAACAGTTTGGGAAGTGGGGGCCTAATAAAAGGTGATTAGGTAAGTCATGAGGGTTCAGCTCTCATAAAGAGATTAATGTTCTTGTCACGAGAGTAGGATAGTTATCATGAGACTGGGTTTGTTATAAAGTTGCCTTACTTGCTGTTTCCTGTCCTTCTGCCTTCTGCCACAGGATGACAGCAAGAAGCCCTTAGATGTGGGACCCCTGGACTTCCCAGCTTCAAGCACGGTAAGTAACAAATTTCTTTACAAAGTATTCAATCTATGTATTTTATTAGCAACACAAAGGGGAAAGACACTGATAGAAAAGTTGTATGTTACAATCTACCTCTTATTCCATCAACAAATACTCGAGGGTCCATTATATCTAAGACACTAATCTAGGCCCAGAGATATAAAGCAGTGAAGAAAGTACAGAAGACTCCTGCTTTCAGGGAACTTATGTTGTTGACCAGGGGTTGTAGGAGATAATTAGTAAGCAAATCCACATATAAAATAATCTAATGGGGATTATAGCCTGAACTTGACAAGAGATAAGGCTGCTGAAGACTCCCTAGGAAAATATCAGGTCTACCTTTGGAGGGTGGGCCTCAACTCAAGCTGCAGGACCTTGGATTTAGATGTATAACAGCTACAGTAAGCAGTCTCAGGGAAACTGTATTTTACCTTCTCAAGGTTATTTCACTTGACCTCCCTTGCCCAGCCCAAGCAGAAAAATTCGATATGAACTTGAGAATGAAGCCAAGCCAAGCCAAGCTTTTTCACTATCTTATCATTTAACATAACACTTGGCACTCTAGGCACTTTATATTATATAAGTAGAATTAAATAATTCAATTCCTGTTTACTTTGTTGTTTGACCTTTGGCCTGAGTTTCAGTTTCCTATATGAAAAGTGAAGGCTTGTTTTTCAAGGTTTGTCAGTGAGAACATTTAACACATGAAGATACTGTTAATGCTGAAGTACTTATGAAACAGAAAAAAAAATACTGTAATCATATCAGCAATGAATGCAGTTGAGGTGCTGCACAGTATCTTCACAGGTGTGATTTGAGACTTTGTTCCTGGTTGTATAGCTGTCATGGGAGACAGAATGATCCCCAAAGAAGTCCACAGCCTAATTCCCAGAAACTCTGAATATGTAAATCCGGAAAAAGAACTGTCCAGATGTGACTAAATCAAGGATTTTGCAAAAGGAAGACTATTCTGTATTATCTGAGTGTGCCCTATACAATTACAAGGATTCTAAAAAGTAAAAGAGGGAGGCAAGAAATTAAAAAAGATGTAATAAGGGAAATAGAAGGTAGAATGATAGGATTACTGGCTTTGAAGATGGAGGGGGGCCATGAGCCAAGGCAGCCTCAAAAGCTGGAAAGGGCAAGTGCCCATTTCAAACTGTGTCCTCCAGACCTGTGAGATAACATGTTTGTGTTATTTTAACTCATAATGTAGTGGTAATTTGTTATAGTATTAATGGGAAAATCCTACAGATGCTGAACCGAGGTCTCCAACTTCTGGATGCTTAAATAAACCAGAATGTTTCTGTTCCTCACAATTTAAGAATATAAACTCCCCTTATCCTTCCATCTTTACACCTATACTGTACTAGCACTTCTTAAAAGTCTGGGGTTGTAGCTCAGTGGTAGAGCGCTTGCCTAGCATGTGCAAGACGCTGGGTACAATCCTCAGCACCACATAAAAATAAATAAAATAAAGGTATTATGTCCAACAACAACTAAAAAAAAATTTTAAAGACAATGATACAGTCAGTTATTGCTTCTTTCCATTGCTTCAATCAAGTATACTTTGCTGTGTTTATGTCACAAGGAAGAATATTACTGATTATTCAGACTCTACCATTCCTTTAAGAACAAGGTATGTCAATTATTGTGAGAAATTCATAATTCAAAATGTTTGCATTAGTACAAGCTAACATATTATTAACCAATATTTACTGAATGTCAGTATGGCCCTCAGGTTGTACATTTCTCTTCAAATGCTAAATGGCAACAAAAAATGGTGAATGCACAAAAATAATATGACCAATAAAAGAGGATTAAGAATAAAGAGAAACACCTAGTTATTTATCTAAGGAAAATAATGCCAAAATGATTCAAGAAAAAATTTTCTGGAAGAAGGAATATTTAAAGGGCAACATGAAAAAAAGAGGAGCTGGGCATGGTGGCACACACCTGTCATCCCAGCTACTTGAGAGGCCAAAGCATAAGGATGCCAAGTTTGAGGCAAGCTTCTGTACCTTAGCAAGACATTCTCAAAACAAAAAGGGCTAGGGGTGTAGCTCAGTGGTGTAGTGCTCCTGAATTCAATCATTGGTACTACCACCAAAAAAAAAAAAAAAAAGTTAACACTGTGAAGTAAAAGAAAGTTGTCCTTTTTCTTGGGTTAACCACAGTCTTGCCATTTTGATTTCAATTGACAATATATTTAAGAAGGAAAATAGTAAATTCAAACATGTATTTTGCTAAATACAAAAGTAAAGCTTTAGTAATTTGTTACTTTAAAAAAGTCACACTTGGGGCTTAAGGATGTAGCTCACTGGCAGAGCACTGCCCAATTTGCAGGAGGACCAGCATCACAAAAATAAATTAATAAGCAAATCACACTGAATTTTTCCTTTTGAAGCAACTTACTAAATTTGAATTTCATACACACAAAACCATATCCCTTAGCGTTAGAAGCCAGCACATAAATATCTCTATATAATAATTCTACCTAGTCAATAAGGAAAAACAGAATTCCAATCTTCTCTGTAGTTTAAAAAAAAATCTGGAAGTTATTCTCGACTTGTCCTATGAACACAGGTGGGTCAGAATCACTTGCTCCCATTAACAACTGTTTTTCAATATTTCCAAAGATCCTGGTAAATAGACTGTATTTAAATATCATTACTAAAGGCAGAAACTGGAGAAAGGGTAGCTATAATAGGGAAGAAGTAATACGTCAACTAGTCAGTAAGATGACTTAAAGCAGTCTAAATAAATTTATTTCAAATAGTAAAGAAAAAGTCTTCCCTTTTTTGCTTCCCTCAATATTGATAAAATTATCCCACCCATTCTTTACTGTTCACAGAAAATAAGTACATTGGAAAGGTTGAGATTGATGAGAAATGTTTGTTTAGATCATTTAATTATGTGTTTTATGTAAATATATAATAAACATACAAAATAAAAATAAAAATCTTACAATCCTAAACAAATAAGAATATAACTATGGAAATACAGTTGGCATGATGTATGGTTAAAAACACAGATTCTGAAACCTGATTTCTGGGTTTAAAACTTGGCTCTGTCTTTTTGTATATGACCCTCAACTACTGTGAGCCTCTGTTTCCTCACTTGTAAAACAAGCAATATTAGTATACATCCCATAGTACTCCTATCGCAATTCAAAGAATAAAAATGAATGTTTAGAATAATGCCTGGCACAAAAATAAGTGTTGGCTATTACAAATCAAGTCAAAAGAAAAACAGCCTCTCCATTCTATAAAGTTATTCCTCACTACAAATCTATGCAGGCCTCAAAGTCAGAACTGAAAAAGCAAAAAGCATATCAGTGTCTGCCAAATTACAGGTGAATAGGAGAGTTAACCCAGGACCCATGACAGAGTCTAAGAGCATAATCATCAAGAAGGCTTTCAAACAACAAATAGGTCAAAATGATTCCTAAAAAACATTGTTTATAAAATCATAAAAAGAAGTGCCAAAAGATTTTAAAATGAAAGATATTAACTCAGGATTCCCCTTTAAAGTTTCACAAAGATATATATATGATTACATCAGGGTATGCTACAAACATCTCCCAAATCCAACACAAAACAATAAATCCTTACAAAGGAATGCAATTCCCTGTAAGCATTTAAAATAATGGAGAATCACTCATGGTGACACGTTTTTGAAAGCCGCCATCACCAGTAACTTTACACCAGCTGCCAAAAATAGTGGAGAGGAAAAACTAATCATTAGTTCAGTATGAGTAAACACTGGAGGTAACAAACAGAAAGCAGAAAATTTGATGGTTATTGTGGCATAATATGAAATATATTTGGTCTTTGTCTCTATTTCCTCTCACAGAGTACCAAAACCCTTGGAATTTCCTGACTGACAGAAATGTCTCATTATTCATAATAAATCCCTTTTGGTCATATCTAAGTTTTATGCTAAAAAAGTGACTCAGGTTAGGGCTGGTCACCAGAAAGACCAAATGGTTAGAGGGTTAGAAATTTCATGCCCACCCACTGACCTTTAAGAAAGGGGAGTAGAGCTGGGCTTGGTGGCACATGCCTATAATCCCAGCGGCTCAGGAGGCTGAGGCAGGAGGATGTGAGTTCAAAGCCAATCTCAGCTACTTCGAGATACTAAGCAACTCAGTGAGACTCTGGCTAATTAAAATATAAAATAGGGCTGGGGATGTGGCTCAGGGGTTGAGTGCCCAAGTCCAATCCTGGGTACCCTCCCCCCACAAAAAAAGGAAAAAAGAAAGAGGAGGAGAGAAGGATCAGGAGATCAAGCACTATAAAAACTATAGAACAAGGAACTAATGGATTTCCAGATTACTGAATACATGGAAGTACTGGAAGGTTGTGAACCAGAATGGGCAAGGATGCTTGTGCTTCCTCCTCACTGCATATCTTGCTCTATCCATTTCTTAATCTGGATATTATAAAGCATCTTTTTTTTATAAAGAATATTATCTGTATGATGCTTTATCATATCCTTTATTATAATATCCTTATACTATCTTTTATTTGAAAAAAAGATAATGTAAATAAATTGTTTCCTGGGTTCTGTGAGCCTCCTGACAAATTATCGAATCCAATGAGTAAGGCTGTGGGAAACCCAACTTATGCCCTGTTGGTCAGAAGTATATATAAGTGACAACCTACTATTTGTGTTTGGTGTCTGAAGTGGAGACAGTCTTGTGAGATGAGTCCTCAACTTCTGGGATCTGAGAATAACTAGCTTCAGAACTGATCTAAATTAAGATACCCACTGGAAAATAGCTTGGTGTGTCGGGAAAACTTTCCACACATCTGGTCACAGAAGTGTTCTATGCTGTGGTGAGTGAGATTAGAAGAATCACTGTTATTTTATTAGGTTGGTATCACATTATATTATTTTCAAACTCACTTTACAATACATGGTTGAAATTTCCAGAATCTAAATTGTCCTCTTGTTTGCATCTCACTTCACATGGGAATTTAGGGATCCGAAAATGAGGCACATTAAAAAAAAAAAAAAAGTCTACATCTGGGTCTAAAACAAGGAAAACTCATGTTTCACCAAGCATCAAAAGATACACCTACTTTAACAGGGTTCTTGTGTGAAGATGAAATAAATAACAGTCACTCAATCTGGACCCTAAATCACTTTTCACCTGGATCCTCTCTAATTCCCTCTGGTTCTATTGCTTCCTGCTTAAAACACTACTATGACTTGCCATAGCTTTCAGGATCAAATCCAAACTATAATGAAGTTCATAATCTGCCACGTGACCACCTCTCAAACCCATGTCCTTACATTCTTCCACACATCATTGATGCTATAGAGAAAAACAGGGAGTAATGGAAAGAGTCCATGGACTTTAAAAACAGGTGAGGCCTTTGGTAACCAGGGCAAGTATAGATTCAGTGGAGCAGTAGGGGTAGAAATCTTAAGAGCATGAGGTGAGGATGCAGAGTCGGCACAAACCATATTTTTAAGGTGATAACTGAGGAAGAGGAAATGATAGGACACTGCTAGGAAAGATGTAGAAGTTAAGGGGAGCGTGTTTAAATATTTATGATGAAGCTCCAATAACGAGAAAAAGGTGAGACAGAACAAACACTGTGAGATCACAGAGACAACACCTTAATATGGAGGAAGCCAACTTCTTCCCATTCTGAGAAGAGGGGACAAACACCAGACTAGTGAAAGGGGGAGCAGAAATAAGATAAGTCCCACCAAAAGGCTTTGTGCTATAAAGTCATCTGCTAAGAATACTACAAGAAAATAGTAAAAGTTTAAAACCACTGCTTTAAAAGCAAATCAGAGAGGGAAAAACAACTAACAGATACCAAAGTGAAGACTATACATTTTAATAGCAATGAACTACTCTGTAATATTTTTTTTCCCATGTGGAGTAACCTGTTAATACCCAAAGAAGGACATTGTCAGAATCATTCTGTATTGAATTTTCCCAAACAAGTGAGGTGGAAGGACAATGGGACAAGGAAGAAGGACACGGGTAAGATAGTAAAGTGACGTCTAAAGATGAGCAGGGAGGGGAAGTAAAAACAGAAGGAAGAAAATGAAAAAGTAGAAACTTAACTAATAAAGAAAAAGGAAGAAAAAAAAAATCAATACACTGGAAGCCTTAACCAGAAGCAGTTAATTTAACAGAGATGAAGCTGTGGTCAAAACAGAATGGCTGAATTTAAGATTTTAGAGATAGAAGAATTCCAAAGAATGATGAATTCTAAGGTATGATTTCAGCATATATGAAGACTGAGTATATTAACAAAATGTTTAAGAGAGAAAAGATCTCAAAAGGGAAAGCACCATTAAAAAAAAAAAAATCAATCCTATGAAATGTGACTTAACTTTGGGAAACAATAAAGTACATCTCCCTCCTTAAGTTCACAGCACATAGCATTTTGCAAGTAATGAGAAATCCTATAAAGAATCCAAATTAAGCCAATTTTCTCAAATTTATTTTTGCCTTAGAAACACTGATAAGCCTAGTGACCATGAATATACCAGAAAATTCATGTTCAATAAGATACATTTTAAGAATTGCTAGAGTACTGGATAGTTTTGCATACATGAAATACAAATAAAGACATCAAAGGGTCTGCTTAAAAACAAAAGTGAGATGCATGAGACCCTCATTACTGATGAGGATGTACAGAATCAGGTACTTTTAAACAATGCTAGGGACAGATTAAACAGTTTGAACTTTGTGATGATTTATGGAAATATCTATTTCTTTAGTTTCCTATTGCTGCTGTAACAGATTACCACAAACTATGTGATATAAAAACACCACAAATTTATTATCTTACAGGTATGAAGGTTAGAAGTTCAAAATGGCTACTAGTGGGCTAACATCAAGGTGTTACCATGCCTAAATTGTTTTCTGAAGGCTCTAGGACAGAATTCTGGTTTTTGCCTTTTCCTAGTTCTAGAGGCTACCTGCATTCCTTGACTCCTGGCCCTTTTCCATCTTCAAAGCCAGTAGGATGTCATCTCTCTAGTTTTGGCTCTTTTATCTCACTCTTCTACACTTAAAGGTTCCTTGTGATTACATTGGATCCACCAGATAATCCATAACAATTCCTTAAAACCCACTGATTAGCAATTTTAATTTCCTCTGCAACCTTAACTCTCTTTTGCCAAGTAATATGCAGTAATATTCACAGGTTCCCAAGGTTCAGATATGGACATACTGGGGGTAAGTAGGATACGTCGAACAAATACTTTTAAATGTCAATATACTTTCCACCTAAGCAGATGTACAAAAATGATAGACATGTACAGGAATGTTCGTAATCACATTTTTTTAAATAATAAAGTACTGGAGACAATGTAAATTTTTATTATTAGGAAATCAATTCAAAAAATTATAGTACTTCAATACAATAGAACAGCATGCCAGTTTTTCAATAATATAGGTATACCATTATGAATACATTTTTAATATGTCAGGTGAAAAAAAGATTACAAAACCATGATATAGTACAGTCCCAGTTTTCAAGGTGTACACATACATATGCACATACAATTATATCCCTAGATGGTAAGGTGATCATAGTTGCTATGTGTCTTGAAGAGTCCAGACTTAGGTCTGATGTCCCAACAGTGGCTAGAACTATCATATATATGGTTATGCTTACCATATTCTGATTTTTGTTTTATTTCAAAAAGAAGTAGATACTAAACGTGGCAAAGACGATAACTATACTAACACTTGAAATTTTAAAAAATAATTTTTAAGAAATATCCTTTTTAATAGATGAATTTGCAACCACCTAATTGTGCATCATTTAAATATATTACACCACTTAACAACATCAATAGTAAATGTGAATACTCAAACACGTTTTTTCATTTTTAAATTCAAGTGCATGAAGTCAAAGAGGGAGTAGATTAAGACTAATCCCAACTTGTGTATTAAGTCTTACTTCTCTATAAAATCCCAATCCAATTATACAAGGTTACTGTGTATATTTAAGAAGAGTATATGAAAAGTATATTGAGGGGCTTAACTTTGGGAAACAATAAAGTACATCTCCCTCCTTAAGTTCACAACACATAGCATTTTGCAAGTAATGAGAAATCCTATAAAGAATCCAAATTAAACCAAATTTCTCAAATTGAGGGGCTGGGGTTGTGGCTCAGTGGTAAGGTGCTCGCCTAGCATGCATGAGACACTGGGTTCAATCCTCAGCACCACATAAAAATAAAATAAAATACTGTACCCACCTAAAACTAAAAAATAAATTTTTAAAAAAGTATATTGAAAAGTACAAAGTACTAATAATATCTAAGAATGTATTCTTGTAGAATAAAGAAGTCTGCTTTACAGTAAAGACCCCTCAATTATCCTACAGCTATTTATATCACAACTGTTCTAATTCCAAGACTAAACTTGCAAACTTATAAGTTATATACCAATGTTTTTAAAATGCAGAAAATTAAATCAATGCAGAAATTAGGCTCTTTACTCATCTGAAACTATGCTGTACTTTATACATACACATATATTGGTGAAATTCTCCTGGTAATCCATATATATATTATACCCTAGCATTTTTCAGATAGCAAAACTAAAATAGAGGGTTACAGCTGTAGCTCAGTGGTAGAAAGCTTGCCTCGCATGAGTGAGGCACTAGGTTCGATCCTCAGCACCACATAAAAAATAAATAAAATAAAATAAATGTATAAAAATACAATAACATTACTTAAAAAAAAAAAAACATAGGTTCCAGGTCATATTGCTAATAGCTAGCAGACACAGGATTTGAACTCAGAACAACCTAAACAAGGAAAATGTTAATTCAAAGAACTTACTCTTAAATTTGCTACACCATAATGCTATTTTAGGAAGCCAAAAAGATCCTAGTGTATGGGTTTATAGACAACCAAATTAACAAATTACTTTTTAAAATAGAAAATTATTAATCTGTCACATTTCTTTTGCTTTCCTTATAGAAAACAGAATTTACAAACAATATGCCTTATCACTTAAGTTATGTGTCTTAAAATGTTCTAATCTTTTTTCATTAAAAAATTATTATTTCAACCAAACATCATTTGTTTTTTTAAATTAAGTAAATCTGAAAACAATTATATAAAATTAGGTATTAAAAAAATTGCCTGGTGTGGTAGCACATGCCTATAATCATAGCTACTGGGCAGGCTAAGACAAGAGGATCACTAGTTCTAGGACAGTGTCAGTAACTTAGCAAGACCCTATGTCAAAATAAAAAATAAAAAGGGGCTAAGGATATAGCTCAGTGGTCGCATGTCCCTGGATTCAATTCCCAATACCACAAATAATATCAACATTTTAAAATTACACTTCAAAATACATTATACAAGCTACATGTGTGCATACATACAAAATTTTACCGATGCCCTAAGATCCTCTTTTAATATTTAAGCTTAGTCTGTGATGGTTCTCTTAACACTATACTTTTTATCTGCTTTTCACCACTTAATAGAAAAATTCCAAGACAGAAGTCTTAAATGTTTTTTTCTTTGAGTACCATCTTTTAGTTGCATTTTGATTATCTCACTACTGCTTATCTCATAGCTGTACAGTACCTTTAAAATTTTTATTTAGGTGATGGGCTGATTAAGAAAACTAATAATACATGACATTTCTTAAGAAATAGTATTAGTAAAATAAACACTAATTTGCTATATTCCAACCTACATACCCCTGAAATACTATGCCTTTGGAAAGAATAGGGAAGGAAAAAAGACTCAATTTCTGTGGTCTGTGAACAGTTTTAGGAAACAGACTGAGGATATTAATGCATCATTATGGCAGTTACTTAAATATATCAGAATTAGAATCACTTAAGATATCATGGAATTAAAATGGCATCAAGAACTGTGATAGTAAACTATGAGTGTAGCTTTGGGATAGAATACTTGCCTAGCATGCATGAGGCCACGGGTTCAATTCCCAGCATGCATGCGCATGCACAAAACCTGGGAGAGTAAAACCCCAATCACCAAAACACAGTATGCAAAGTATTTTGACAGATTTCAGTTAAATCCAACGACTTCACTTAATATCAGTAACTAAAGATTTCTAATGTTTCCCCTTAATGCTACAAAACTCATCTCCATCTCTCTTCTTTATCTCAAGAGATGAGGATTCTAAAATATAAACCCCACTATTCCAAAATCGTCCTCAGAATCATGTTTTCACAAAACTCTCATTATCTCCCTCATATTTAATAATGTTCTAAATAATTAAATTTTACCTAAGAAAATGATTTAGAAAAGTAGGGGGAAGAAATCTAAAAACCTGTGGATCTCAAGAAAGTACTGTATGCACTGCATAAATAGCTTTCTTTTGTGTCTCCCAAATCTAATAGGAATTTGTACAACAAACACCAGCCATTACAACATAAATTTCCCCCTTAAGATTACGGGGGTGGGGTGGGGGGGTGGAATATAGCTCAGTTGGCAGAGTGCCTCGCATGCACAAGGTCCTGGGTTCAATCCCTAGCAACACACACACACACAAATATTAATGACGAGGTTCAATGAAAGAGAATCTTGGACTCCCTAGGAAACTCACAATGAAATGAAGACTAATCAAAATCCCTTCAATTTTAATTTACAATATATAATCTGACCACTAAACTCATCTGATCATAAATATATGTACATATATATATTTAGTTGTAGTTGGACACAGTACCTTTATTTTTTTATTTTTATGTAGTGCTGAGGATCTAACCCAGCGCCTCGCACGTGCTAGGCTAGCGCTCTACCGCTGAGCCACAACCCCAGCCTCTCATGTGATATTCACTTCAACCAATCTCTCAGTCATTCCCAACATCAAACTTTTTTTTTTGGTACTGGCAATTGAACCCAGAGGCACTTAACACTGAGCTATAATCCCAGCCCTTTTTATTTGAGACAGGGTCTCACTGAGTTGCTGAGGCTGGCCTGGGTTCAACCCCTAGCAACCCTCCTGCGAACCCCCCCCACCAAAAAAGAAGAAATTATAAGTACTAAATGACTAAAAGACTGAAAATGTTTTAGTATTCAAAGCATGGAGAAACACCAAAGTAGGTAAGAGAATCTTCAAGTGTGTTAAGAAACTAATAGAAGATGGCACTATCTACAAGGGAAACAGCATAAGAGATACTTAAGCAGGAATAGACATCATGTCTAGAAGACAATGAGGAAATTACTCATTAGTCTATGGCAGGTGGTTCCTATCAAAGAGTAAAAAGGTACCAAATGGCAGAAGTAAGTGAGAGTAAATTTCCAGATAGCCAACAATGCCAGGTTAAGGAATTTAAGGAAGGGAAAGCCACATACAAATAATTTCCCAGGAATATTAAGATAGAAGTAATGTGAAAGATTAATTTGCAGTGGAAAAGGTGATGGGAAGTCCAAAGGAGAACCAGAATTTACTAAATACACAATCAGTTACTTTAACAAGGACAGAAATCTTACGAGATCAATATTACATTTCACAGATAAAGAAATCAAGATCCACAGATGGTAAGCTGCTGGTCTAAAAACAAAGAGTAAAGGCAATATTTAAAGCCCAAAGTCAATGCTTTCTTCTTGCTGCTTGCAAAAAGAACTGCAGGCAAGGCATCAGTTGGAAGAATACTTCAATAGTATAGGTATAAAACTGGCAGCAAGGAAAAAGGAGAAACGAGAAACAAGGCGGCAGCATTTCCAGAACTGTATAAATGGAGAAGATGTGATGAAACTGGGAAAACTCAAAGATGACTGCAAGGATTTAAACCTGGACTGGGGTCAGGAAGGAAGAGTACTGCAGCACCAATGAGGAAAAAGAGAAAACACCAGGAAGAGGATAAGAGAAAAGGAAAGATTAAGAGTTTACTTTTATGACTGCTGAATTTGATGTGACACAGTAAGACTTCTAAACTGAGGAATGACCAGAAGGCAGAGGTGCAAAATGATAAGACTGGTCAGTGCCAGAGGATAATTTTCAGGTGTTATTCACAGCTACAATTTATACAGTATTGACAATTTGCCAGAACCATTCTAATCACTTCACATACTAACTTATTTGAGCTTTGTAATTATTATTATCCCAAATTTACAGATGGGGAAACTGAGGCACAGAAAGTCTAAAGAGTTTGCCCAAGGTAACTCAGCTAGTAAATGACAGAGATATGATTTAGATCCAGGCAATTCTACCCCAGAAACTCCGTTTTTAAAGCACTATAATCAACTGTACTCTTTGCATTATTTTATGTTTTTGCCTATATCATTAAATTGTTTATAACTATGAATGGCAGGGATGATATCTCAGACTAATTTGTCTTCCCAGAACCTAGCACAACAATTTATACTCAGTAGATACTTGACAGATGTTAAATAATGATGATGAAATGATAGCAAAAATCCTGTGAGTGGATGTGATATCAGAAAAAGTAATGCCAGGAGAGGAACAAGAATGGGGCATGCCTTTCTTTTTGCCACTAGTGGGGTGAGGTAGGCCAGGAAAACTAAACTGGGCAGGTAATCAGATTTGTTACTGAAAGCAACTGAGTTCAAGAACTTCCTGTAGGTTCCCTACATACATATTATAGCTAGTATAAACTATATGCTAACTGGTACTTCTTGTGAGCTTAGTAAAAACTACTTGAAGACAAATTATTTTTATTCCCAGGGACCTAGATACAGCTTACCCAAAGTGAATTTTTACTGGTGGGATGGATAAATAGATACATAAAAGAGGGACAGAAGCCCAGTGCAGTGGTGCACGCCTTTAATCCCAATGGCTCAGGAGGCTGAGGCAGGAGGATTGCAAGTTCAAAGACAGCCTCAGCAAAAGCAAGATACTAAGCAATTCAGTGAGACCCTGTCTCTAAATAAAATACAAAATAGGGCAAAATGGTCAAGTAAAAAAAAAAAAAAAGGGAGAGAGGGACAGAGTATCACAGACAGGAAGACAAAAGCATGAGTATGAAAGAGAAAGGAAATTATCAGTGGATTAATTTGGCAGATCTTTGGCATCTGTGAAAATGTCAACTCCAATGAAGTACTAAAGAAAAATAACTGGATGGTAGTAAAAGGAAGAAAAAAAAAAACCTACTGTAGGACAAACTTGAAATGTTGAGCCATAAAGCAAAGATAAGGAATGACCAGAAAAATCAGACCAGAATAGGACTTTTAAGGGAAAACTGAGGTTGGTTCACAGAAGAGAAGACTAGTAAAGAAAAGAATAACTTAAAAGATTAAAAGAAGACAGCAACACAATTGAAATAGGTTCTAGAGAATTAGTGTACATTTAAAATCACAATTTTTTAAAGAAGAGGATTTTGCAGGAACCCTACCTGACCAAATTGCTTTTCCTTTTTAATTTTTTTTTTTTGAGGCCTTTACCAGTCACCAAATCTTCAGAACTACTACTTTCACATTTCTACTTCTCTGTCCACAAACCTATCTTAGAAAAATCTAGAAAAGCTTAGTCAAAATACTAATGTCATGTATTAAATGATAAATAAAATTTTTTAAAAATAATTGGAATAAAGGAGATGTCCTTCCTCCCTGAAATGACAATTTGTCCCAATATCCACTTTAAAACTTCCATCCTTCTTTCAATACTTAGATCAAATCTCACCTCCTCCAAGATACCCTCCTCACCTTATCTCTACACTCTGTTGGAATATAACATCTTTCCCAAATTCACACAGTACCTTTGTTTCTCTATCACAGCACTTAATGGTGTACCAGCTGCTGTTGTTACTTAAATGTCTTTTTCCAGTATCTTTGAATTGGCCATAGGCAAAACCCCTGTAATTGTGTTCTACACATTAGTATTCAATAATTGCCAGCAAAATAAAACTGGGCAGATAAGATTAAAAAAGAAAAAAATGAATATGTACAAGCATTTTGGATAAAGTATGAACATGGTAACTAGCCCACTACTACCTAAGAGAAAAATGATCAGTAAAATTTAAGAAATAATCCATGGCTTAGAGAAAGAGAACACAAGAAAATAGACCCATACATGTTATGAGCTACAGTTAGGTTCCGCAATGTCGTCTCATCCCGTCCCCTCCCGTCCCCTGTCCCCCCTCACCCCAAAGGCCCATGAGTTAAAGGCTTGGCTTGGTCTCTAGGGTGGCACAACTACAAGATTGTGGAATCTTTAAGAGAGGGGAATGGGAAAGGCTCGTGGGAGCCTTAAAAAAAAAAAAAAAAAAAAACCTCATGGGAGGTTTTAGGTCATTGGGGGTTTGCCCTCAAAAGAGGCTGGGACAGAAGTGCTCTCTTTGCTTCTGGGCTGCCATGAGGTGAACAGCTAGTTCCACCACAAATTCTCTGCCATGATGTACTTGCCTCACCACAGGCCCAAGAGTAACAGGGACAAACACATGGACTGAAACCTCCAAAACTGTGAGCAAACAAATTCTTTTTGTAAATTGATAATCTCAGGTTATTTGTTATAGTGATAGAAAGCTGACAGACACTATGCATACATGATACATTTTTCCTATATATATTTTCTAAATCAATGGTTGTCAGTTGAGTGTGAACATCTAGCACACCTGGGGAAACATCTGGCAGTGTGTGGAAATATTTTGTCACAAATGGGGAAGAATGAAACTAGCAATCTTAAAGTTAAAGCCAAGGAGGCTGCTAACATTCTACAATGCACAGGACACAATGAAGAACAATCTAGCCCAAACTGTCACTAAGTACCAAGGTTGAGAAACCCTGTTCTCAATGAAGCCAACAAGAAAAAGATCCAAAGTTGCTAGTCTACCTGAGATTCCTAAAGTTTTCTTGAACAATTAGTTGTCACTTTCTCTTTTCACTGACTAAAAATTGGGTCCAACCAAGAGAGTAAAAACAACTTTCCTAAACAGCTTCAATTACATGTTAATAAGAAAAGAAGTGGTTACAAGTTCTCACTTACCACGTAACATATTTGCCAAGACTTTTCCTCTAACTGCTGATTAGTCCTTCTTAGTTACAATATCCCAGATCACTGATAAGTTTATGCAAAACAATACAACAAACTAAATGTAAATATAGTTCGACTGCAAAACTTATATGGCAATATGTGACAACCAACTGCCAACATATCTACATACAGATGAACAATCCACTATCTGTAAGACTTATGCTTAATAATTTATTCTCTGAACAAGAAGAAGGGTTAAATTAACCCATGTAAACTTTCAGGCACCCATTCATGTGCCTAATAACAAATATCTGAAAATTTATCCAGAGTTAGGGATGTCATTGGAAACCAACAATTTTACTACAGTATAAAACAAACTATCCCTTTTAAAGTCTGAACCACTCTCCACCCTAAAACTGCCTCCTGAGAAACTTGCTATACTGGTGGTTCCAGATCTTACTATAACATACTCATTAAAAACAACAACAAAAAGCTCAACAATTGCTTCCTCTATCACAAAGGTAGACAACAGCAGCTGTTAGCACAGAAATGAAACATAGGCTAAGGCAGAAAGTATATATTTTGAATCCATCTGAAACTACAAGGGAAGCAGAAATCAATTGCTAAAATAATTTAACCAGTCAATAGCCAAACAGGTTATGTACCAGTATAACAAAGTATAATTCTCAAGAGGCTGTCATTTATTTCAAATAATTGCCTGCTACTTTATCCAGCTTCATCCCAAGATTTACAATGATTTACAATGACACATTAAAAAATTTTTTTTTTAGTTGTAGATGGATACAACATCTTTATTTTATTTCTTTCTTTTTATATGGTGTTGGGGATTAACCTAGCACCTAACACGTGCTAGGCTAGCACTCTATACCACTGAGCTACAACCCCAGCCCTTTAACTACACATTTTATCTTACAACACAATGGATATTTTCACTACTATTTAAATGAAAACCATTTTTCTGCAATGTCAGAAGACAATTCTGTGGCTGTTACATTATTTCTACCTCTGGTAACAAAGTTTCTGAAAGAACTGTGCCACCAGAATACTCCTTATTCTCTATAGAGGTATCATAGCAAAAAAAAAAAAAAAAAAAATCCTAATAAAATGGAAAATTTTTGGACTTTTCTTGTAAAAAAGTCTAATACCAAGGATCAGCTAAGGGTTTACTGAAACACCCACAGCACAGGAAGAAATTAAAACCAAAAACAGTGAAGAAGCAAAGGATAAAAGTTGGAGAGAATACAGACTACGAACAGTGTCTCTCATAACAGCAACAGATGTCATTTGGTGGCACCTGTGCCACCTTTTTTATAATAGGATTTGACCTGTTTGACTGGTATTCCCTATGGCTATGATTATTCTACTTTCTCATCTTCCAAAACAACTCTGATGATGTCTTCTCTACTGGTAGTTTAATACTTCTCCTACCCTAGTTTTCTGACCCTGTTGTTAATCCATATTTCTACTCTTCCAAATCACCACTCTTTTGAAGTATATTATACCTCATCTAAGATCTCATCTGTAGCCTATTCTCACTCTCCCCTCTTCCCCTACCAAAGCAACTATATTCAACTCACCCTTTTCCTTTTACTGCACCTAAGTGTTAATCTTTCATTTTATCATAAATCAAATTTTTAAAATCCAATTTTTCTTCAAATTTAGTGGTAAATTCCCAATGCTCTTCAGCCTAGAACCTCCATATTTAAGTTCAATCCTCACTTTTGTAAAATTTAAGAAAGTATTTTAATTTGGATAGGAGTCATGTTAATTTACTATTAGGAAAAAATGACATCTCCCTTCTAACAACAACAGCAAAGAAAAAACCCACAAAACATCCCCTTTCCTATAAAGAGATTCTGCCTCTCATCTGTTATATTTCTACAACTTGAGACTAATTCAGTCCCCTTGATATTGAATTCCCCTTTTCTTGTTCTTACTGAGGTTTCTTACCTCATATCCTCATTTCTTACTCTTTTGAAACTGCCACATTGTTCCCTTGTTTCCCACCATGCCACCATTTCAATGCTGGACACCCTGGCCCTTTTTTCCTGAGAAATTAAAATTCAGCTAAGAGAAAACTAATTTTCATTTACATGAGAAAAGATCTGTAGCAATGTATTTTATTTTATTTTTTTATTTTTTTGCAATGTATTTTAAAAACTGCTCAGTCATGGTCTTCTACCACCAATAAAGGTAGACAATAAACTCTTCCTAGTGTCAAGGTCACAAATAACTGCTACACTCCCAACCACACTCATTCAGAAATACCCAGCAGCCTCCCTGAGTTTCTATAAAAACCAACAGTTCTATTTTCAAAGAGAGTGAACATAATGCTTCCTTGAAGATATTCTCCAGTCTCCCCACAGCAGCTTTTAAATGGAATGAATAATTATCTAAAGGAGAAAGAAGGAAACTGAGGCTAGTGAAGTCCTTCTTCATTACCACATCCCCGCCTCCAACACACACACCTTTCAGTCCCTGGCTCCTATGAATCCTAACACTTGCTTTATTTACCTGGGAAAAACTGACAATAATGGGACAAGATTAGCTCTGGGGTGGGCTGTGGCTATGGCTCAGTGGTAGAGCACCTGCCTCATACATGTGAGGCACAGGATTCAATCCTCAGCCACCACATATAAGTAAATAAAATTAAGTCATTGTGTTCATCTACAAAAAAAAAAAAAAA